>NC_087357.1:8446312-9062562 GCF_030014295.1 Loxodonta africana
CAAAGCAGAGCGAACATTCAAGGAACCAGCAGCCAATCCCCTTGTCTGTATGGATGAAGGAGGAGCAGCGTGAGATAAGGCTGGACAGAAGGCTTGGGCAGAACTGCGATACCTCAAAGCCCTGCCCCAAGAGATGGCACAAGCAGCTCAGCAGCGACATCAGTGGAAGTTTTTGAGTGAGCGGTTCCATAATCGTGAGTTGGAAGTTGCACTCCAGGAAAATTAATCTGGCAGCTCGATTGTCCAGAGAGATATAAGAGAAACAAAAATATCAGTACGGGAGATAAGTGGAAAAATTAGTTAATGGATTTCAAGAAAAAGAATAGTGGTCTTAGCAATGAAGAATCTTGAAACTGTCAGTTATATCGATGTGTCACTGGGCTGTTAGGGCTGCTAAGTTCCGTGTCCAGTGGTGGCCATTGCATGAGGGTCATCATCCAAAGTGTTCATTCGAACATTAGCTCACTTACATATTCACGCGAGACATATTTACTGTGTACCTACAGTGCACCAGGCAGTGGTCTGATCATGCAAACACTGGGCTGAGCTTTGTGTTTCAGACACAGCTACGCTGCCCACAGAGTCAATGTGAGCAAAACCAAGCAGCTTCCATCCTCAGAGACTGAGAGTGTGGACAGGAACCTTGAGAAGCCACTGTAAAGATGTTGTTCAATCCTGGCAACTCAGTGAAGTCACCTTTGCAAAAGTTATTTCCCCAAGAGATTCATGCCGGAAGTTTAGGACCTAAGTCTGATGATTCAGAGTGAGTGATGGGGATGATGGAGCTGTGTGCTGGCCACTGGATACAGGCAACGGGCAGGGCAGAGCTCAGCACTGAGCTCGGCCAGTGTGGCACTGGTGGCTGAGCCAAGCCAGGGGCCCCAGACAAAGAGACAGAAGTGTTCACGGAGAGGTCATGCTGAGCTTCTCCAAGGAGAGGGGAGCCACAGAGAAAACTCCCCAAGAGGCCTTCTGCTGGTGGTAAAAACTGTATGCCTTCTGCCTATTGAAGCTTCTTATCACCTGCTGGGGGGTCCCTGGGTGGTGAAAATGGCTAACTGCCCAGCTACTAGCTGAAAGGTTGGTGGTTCAAACCCACCTGGAGGTGCCTTGGAAAACAGTTCCAGCAATCTGCTTCTGAAAAGTCAGAGCCTGGAGAATCCTAGGGAGCGCAGTTCTACTCGGCACACGGGAGGTCACCGGGAGTCGGAATCGACTGGATAGCAAGCAACAGCAGACCACTTGCCTGAGAACACCAGCAAACCCGTGAATGGTCCCAGGGCACCCATTCTGTCCCCGGCCAGGCAATGAGCACCAGGTGAGGACAACCTCTGTCCTTGAACTCACACCGAAAGACAGACAGCTCACTGGCTGCAGCCGAGTCAGATGATGACAGGAGTGTGGTGGACAGCATGACAAGGCACAGAGGAGGAAGTGAACTCTGATGGGCTGGAGGACTTCACAGAGCCTGGGTATTTCTGTGGAGCCCTTGACAGAGGAGATGATTTTTAAGTGGAGGGGTTTATGGCAATGAGCCTTTCTGAAATATAAGATAATTTTCCCTATTTCCAGCAAGAAATCGTTTTAACACCACTCCCTTAAGAAAGTGTGATCCTGCATTTAGATAGCCTCCCTGCCTCCCTTTCTCCCCTAAACAGTCCATCCTGAATTCCATCGCCAATTTCCCTAAAATGGTATTTTCATCACGCTTCTCCCAGATCAAAACCCTGCCGTGTCTCTGCACTGAGAATTTTTTTTAATAGGTGGGGCCGAGAAACATTCTCCATATGATGTCGGGGAGCCCTGCCTTCGAAGCCGCTCTCCTAAGAAGGGGCTGGGCACAGCTGAGATACCTGTTCTGTCTGGGCCTGGGAGAGATCGGACTGCCGTGTGATATGAGTGCCGTCTGGAACATGGCATTTCATGGGTCTGGAGAGCAGTTAAGGGGGACATTGCCAAACAGGGATCTTACCCAGGAGGATAGAGAGGATGGAGGGAAAGCCTGCCACCGTGGGGTTGGGGATTGTGGGGTGGAGAGAAGGGCCCCAAGGCTGGAGCCCAGGGAAGGGCGTCCCTCAGGAGGGGTGTTAACGTCTTCTGATCTGTGGCTTTTGAGGGCAGAGGGAGGATCAGTGTTCAAAGATTTATAAAGATACAGTAAAAGACAATAATAATGAAAACTTAAAAAAATTTTTGAGTTATGTCAGAACTGACTTAACGATGGACTCATCAAAACAGAACCCTTTTGTAAATTGGGGACTACCTGTATTTAAAATACAAATGGAATAAACATTTTCATTGGGTTATTTAATTCTTGTTTCAATTAGTTTGAGCCCTAGCTCCCTAAATTATCGGAAGGGAAAAAATTAAACCAAGTCTGCTAAAAAAAAAGTTTAGGTAATAACCATTTAAGAGGGCATAGAGAGGGCATTCAATATTTTTTAGCATCTTTTAAATGTTCTTGTTTGACAGGAATTGTTTTATTGTCAACAGATTTGTTACAAATTTATGAGCCATTTTAACCTCTTTCTATTTCACTGAGAACATTTTCTGGCGAGAAAGAGTTTGAAGAAATTGCTCAAAGCAGGCTTTCTGGGGCACTTCCCCCACCCTCCCTAGAGGGTTCCAGGGAGAAGGCTGTAGTCCGTGGACCTTGGAGGGAACAATTACTCATGTCCATGGGTGCGCAATGTTTAGGACTTTTAGAAGTCATCTTCGTAATACAATACAATGAAGCACTGTGAGACTATTCAGGCCTATTGACCTATGAAAGTGAAAGAAATGACGCGGCCACATAAAAAAGGAGAGGAAATAAAATTCCCTTTATGGAAACATTTTCTAAACACTTTACATTCCATCATTGATCAAAATGTCCAAAAATTATAATTGGTTGATCTACTTTTCTTAACCAAAATTCACCTTTGACGTTCAGTAGAGGGCAGAGCTACATCCATTATAAACTGCTAGAAATAAAAATTGTAGTGTCCAACAAGCTGATTCTATTATACAGTGGGCAGTAATCCTTGTCAGCGAGCTCTAAAACAAGAGAAAAAGACCATCTATCACACTGCTGCTTTCACAGGATGAGGTAAATTGAAATATTTTCTTTCATGTATTAGTATCACCATCTCACGGATGAGCCTTGGGGATGGAAATCAGAATGTAATGTTTCAGCCAAAGATTTAGCACTTTCTCTCAGAACAAAAGCCCTCACGTCAAGTTTCTAGCAATGATTAGATGCGTTCTGTATACTGTGCTTCTGAGTGTGCTTTCCTGTCCATGACAGAGTCCACCCCCCACACCCATGAGCATCCATGGAGTCAACAGGACAGCAACAGCTTGTCATTCTTTTGATTCATGGACCTCTGTAAATTAAAACAGTGACTGAGCAGCACAGAGAAGGAAAAACTACACCTAAGCCTCTGAATATTCATATGTAAAAGAATCGTCCTCACATAACTTTCAAGAAAACAGTAAATATTCTTTCACAGGAAATATTTTGCATGTGCCAGATGGAACGGCAGTTAACAACATCAGGTAAGCATCGGATAAAAAGTTACAAACTGAACACTCCGAGGATTTCAAATCCACCATGTACCCTGGATCTTCACGGTCATTAGCAGTTTACCTAGTCGGCTACCTATAACCCAAACCAAACCCCCTGCCGTCGAGTGGATTCTGACTTATAGCGACCCTATAGGACAAAGTAGAACTGTCCCATAGAGTTTCCAAGGAGCGCCTGGAAGATTGGAAGTGCCAACCTTTTGGTTAGCAGCCGTAGCACTTAACCACTAAGCCACCAGGGTTTCCGGCTACCTATAGTCCCAGGTAATTTGGGAAAGGTTGCCACTGTCTCTTCAACCTCCACCATCAGACTGGATTGAGAACAACGAGGCTTGACAAGACTAAAGTTGAAAAGGGTTCACACTTGCTACAGGGTCTGAGTTGTTAACACTAAGGTAGTATTGTGCTTTGATTGAAAAGTTAGCTAATCTGCTTGTTTTTATATAAAAACAACACTTCACATAGAAACTGTGTACCCAAATGGCACTAGAGCCATTGGTCTTAAACTGGCTGCTGTCCAGTCGATTCCAACTCATATGGCCCTATAGGACAGAGTAGGCCTGCCCCATTGGTTTTGGAAGCATATTATCCAATAACGATTCACGGAGTAACTACCCTGTGAATGGAGCCCCATGTCAGCTCTTGGGAATACAAAGAGGAAGGAGACCTGGCCTGCCCTAAGGGAGGAGGGGAGCATGACAGATGTGGCTAATTTGGATGTGGCCATGCCAGTCGTAGTGATGTAGCTAAGTGCTGTGGGAATGAGTAAGGGAAACCTCTGCAATGTCTAGGGTCAGGGAGAGCTTTGTAGAAGAGATGACATTTGACTTCATCTCTGAAGGAAGACTGGGAGTTTGCTAGGCAGAGGAGGGCCATTGAGGCAGAAGGGACGGTGTGCACCAAGGCAGGGCAATGTGAAGCACACAGCCTGCTGGGAGGGCTGGTAAGACAGCTGTGCAGCGACCCAGGTGAAGGATGAAGGCAAAAAGCTTTCAAAAAAAGCTATTACGTTATAGTTACACACAGGATGGTCCTTAACAAAGATAAAATCATCGTGAACGTTTATGCACCAAGGAACATTGTAAAGACATAATAGATGCGGAGAAGTCGTTAGAAATGCAAAGACAAACAATTTTCGTAGGAAGCCATAACTCATCTTTCAGGCTTGGGTAGTTGAAATAGGTAACAAATACATAAGCATATAAATCCACTGCTGTCAAGTTGATTCTAACTCATAGCGACTCCATGGGTCAGAGTAGAACTGCCCCATAGGTTTTCCCAGGCTGTAATCTTTACAGAAGCAGACTGCCACACCTTTCTCCCGCTCAGCAGCTGGTGGGTTCTAACCACCAACCTTTTGGTTAACAGCCAGCTGCTTAACCACTGCTACCAGGGCTCCTTCAAGCAGGCATATAAGGAGTATGAATAACACAGTCAATACAGTTGAATACACATACACACAAGCACACACACACATGCATGTATCTCCAAATATATAAAAATTTATACTCTGTAAATAATGTACATTGTTTAAAAGATCAACGTGCAACGTACCCTAATTTAAAAATATTCTAAAAAGTGAAGAATGTTTAAGACCTTTTCAGACCACAATGTAACAAAATGAGAAATGTATAATAACAAAAATTCGTACGTTTGGGACTAAGAAAACTCAGTCCTCTAGATAACACTAGGGACGAGGAAATCAAAATTACAAAAACAGAATGTTTATGTCATAGCAACAATGCCAACCCTAAATCCAAAAAGCTTATTTAAATGAAGTCATATTCTCGTATGCTCTTACTTATTAAAATTATTTAATGAAAAGTGTTAAAAATAGACTTACCATTCAACTAAAAAAGCGAGAAACCTCAGCAAAACGTGATAAGAAGTCAATCAAGATAAAAAGAAAATAATGGAATTGGAGTACATTTTTAAAAAGCTCAGAACATTGACAGGTTCATATGATGTTTCTGTAACAAAATAAGAAAACAGAGAACTCTCTGGAAAACCTACTCATGAAAAGCACTGATAAAAAAGAGCAGCATCAGGAATGAGAAAGAGACATAAGCACAAATAAATCACTCTACAGGTGTGGCACACAGGACTCTATGGTGAAGACATTTTAAAGTTTGAATGAAATGGATGACATTTTAGAAATATATGAACAACCCCAAATTGATTTAAAAGGGAGTCAAAAGCTCAAATAAGCCCGAGAGAAAATTTAAAAGCTATTCTACTTCCAAATTTAAAAGAGAAAAACAATCAGAAACTCTTATTCATGATAGATTTGTCAGGGAGTTCTATCAAACTTGCCCCCAAATAAATCATTTTTATGTGATTTTAACCATACCAGATCATTAAAAAATATGGAAAATGCCCCCAATTTATTTTTCCAACATAACAGAGTAACATTAGTTATCTACTACAAATTACCCCCAAATATAAACAAGTTACCCCCAAATATAAAAGCTTTAAACAACATTTATTAGCTCATCGTTTCTCGGGGTCAGATTTAGAAGTGGCCTGGGTGAAAGGTTCTGCCTCAGGCTCTCCTATAACCCTGCAACTGAGGTGTTGGATGGCGCTGTAGGGTCCGCTTCCAAGATGGTTCACTCTCATGGCTGTTGGTGAGGCTTCAGCTCTGTGCTGGCAGTTGGCAGGTAGTCTTAGTTCCTCATCAGGTACGCGTCTCTGCAGGGTTGCTTCAGTATCCTTTTGACGTGGCAGCTGGCTTCCCCCAGAGCGAGCAATCTGAGAAAGAAATCAAGGCGAGCATTGCAATGGTTTTTATGCTGTAGGCTCAGAATCACGCAGTGTCATTTCTTCCTTTTCTGTATTCATTAAACAATGAGTTTCTAAGTCCAGCCCACATTCAAAGGGAGGAAAATTAATGTCTACATCTTGAAGGAAGACAGCATCTCCATCACTTTGCATGGAAATCTCCTTAGCTAGATCACCCAGTCCATTGGGCATATTTTCTACTTTTTACATTACCACAGGTGACAGTGTTGCTAAACTTTCTGCTACTACCTAACAAAGACCATTTTTCTTCCACTTTTCAACTAGATGTTCCTCTTTCCTTTATGCATTCGCCCTCATCAAAGACCTTCATGCTTGTACAAACAAGGCTTTTCAAGCTTTCAATAATACTCCTCAAAGTCCTTCCAGCTTCTGTCCACTGCCCAGTTCCAAAGCCACTCCCACATTTTAGGTTTTGCTTATGACAACACCCCTGTCTTGGTACTGGTTAGGTATCTTTGTATCAGTTGGGGTTTAACGAGAGACGTGAACCTCGAGAACATATATAAAGGATTTGAGCTCATACAACTGTGGGAACTGGTTCAACAGTCCCTATACGACTATCATCTTTGTGTCTAATGCTGAAGCTTGAAGTCCTCAGAGCAGGAAGTTGGGAAAGGAAATTGGATGTAAAGTGGAGGAGAGCAAAGACAAGCTTGAAACCATGAGCACAGGGTGGCTTGAGTCCATGAAGACCAACTGCAACCCATGTGACCTTCCAGTGCCTTGTGTCTTGATAAAGCGGGTGTCCTACAGGTGAAGCCGACACCCTTCATTACAGAACTAAACCTGGGCCTGGAGTCAGAGAAGCTGAAGGAGGAGTCAGGAGGGGGTGGAGCAATTCCTGAGCGGGGAGGGGGGCATGTTAAGAGGTAAGCCAGCAGGTAAATGACAAAGCAAGTGAGCTGCGAAAACATCAGCCCTGGACTTCTTGGGTAAATGTAAAAATGGCTGCTGTTTCATTCCTACCCTCCAAATCTCATACGAAAATCACTCCTCTGCCCGGCCCTAGCTCAAAACGTACAGGGAAGGGAATTTGGGGAAATTCATTTCCAAATAGGCAAACTGACACGTTATAAAGACACACACAAGTTCTAATGTTGAAATGTGAAACAAACAGCACACAGTCCACCCAAAATAGAACTATAAACCAATCTCACCTAGAAAGCAATAAATAAATAAAAGAATAGTATTAGCAGATGGAATCTGCAAGTTTATCAAACAAATATGACTACTACTCCATGGCCAAGTAAGGTGTTTGCAGACATGAAAGGATCATTCAATTATTAGGAAACTAATTAATACCTTTTTCTTTTCTAAGAAATTGACCGAATTATCCCAAAATTGATTTGGAAAAATAAATGAGTGAAAATGCATTTGGAAGACTAAGTTATTAATGGTACAAAGAGCACTGGTGGCACAGTGGTTAAAGTGCTCAGCTGCTAACCAAAAGGTCAGCAGTTCGAACCCACTAGCTGATTCACTGGAGAAAAATGTGGCAGTCTGCTTCTGTAAAGATTTACAGCCTTGGAAACCCTATGGGGCAGCTCTACTCTGTCCTATGGGGTCTCTATGAGTAGGAATCAACTCGGCAGTGAGTTTAAGGAATCGACTCAATGGCAGTGGGTTTAAGAAAAGAAGATAAGAAAAGAGCAAGGAGTGGGACTTGCAGTATAAGATCTCTAAAAAGATAAAGTTAGAATTTTTAGCTTCGAACATTCAGGAGCCATCAGGCATGCCTTAGGCAAGGTTGAAACTGTGCCATGAACCAGTACTTTGAAATCAACATGGAGAAAGCAGTATGATGTTTGATGCTTTCTAGAATCTAGGGAAGAGTCTTTGAAGCCATCAAGTTCCGATGCTATTGGGTAAGACTCTGTGTTATACTTAATTCCATCATCATCTACCATTAATGGGATTATTCTCCACTTGAATAGTTTGTACACGCTTGCTCTCTTTCTGTCTCCCTCTATCCCTCCCTTCCGCACTCCCTCCCCTCCCTCTCCACCCTCTCTCCCCTCCTATGTCCATCTCCATCATCCACATAATCACTCATCCTCTGCCATAACCTTCTGTAGTCACCAGCATGACCCTCCTGGGCCAGCTCTACATAGTTGCACAAAGGAGTGACATCGTATGTGTGCATCTTCATTTCTTATTTTACAGAAATTAAATCAGCCCACATTCTTCTGCTTTAGATTTAATTCTTGGTTCTGTTTTCCAGGGAATAAATGATTGTATTGAAATGAGCGAGGAAGTGTATGCAGTCACATCTGTGAGTGGGAGAAACATCTCCATAACCCTTCATTCACTGTTCATGACAAGATTTGCTTTGATTCACCCAGGTTTGCTCTGCATACGGATTTCTAGAAACACATTTGCAGCTGAAAGCTGCTTTTTCTTAAGAACAATGTGTCAAAAAGGACTCACTATCCCCAAATGAAGCTTGCTATGCTTTGATAATCTCTTCTCCTAGGGTGCATCATGGGCAGGCGAGACCTGGAAAAGAGCCCACCTGTGCATTCAGTAGTGCCATGGACCCAGTGATGAAGTCCCTAGAGCAAGAAGCTCCCTGAGTCATGTTCTTGTAGACAGTCTGTGGAGGAGAGTTTTGAGTCCAGGTGGAATTGACTCCATCCAGCAGAGGGAAGAGCAGGAAGCTCTTCCAAAGTGGCTTGCCATTAGTACTTCCAACTGGACCAAATTTCTACATTGTTCTCATTCTTTCTATTTCCCAGGGAAGAATTTCTCTCCAATATATTCCACTTTGGATGCTGTTCAAAATCATTTACCCATCCATCCACCCACCTGTCCATCCACCTGTCCATCCAGCCACTCATCCGTCCATCCATCCGTCCGTCCGTCTGCCCGCCTGCCCGTCCACCTGCCCGCCTGCCCGTCCACCCGTCCACGCACCCACCCACCCACCCATCCACCCATCCCCCCCCAATCCCCATCCCCCCACCCCCACCCATCCCCCCATCCATCCATCCATCATTTTGACCAAGAGCCCATTAGGGGCAGAGATCTAGATGCTAGGGGACTACAAAGACATACCAGACCCTGGCTTACCCGAATAGGCAGACCCTGCTTCAGGAGGCTGAAATCCACAACCACGTGTCCTCTATCCTCCAAGGACTAGAGCAAGACGCTCTGGAGTAACCAAGGCCTTGTATCACTGTCAAATGTTATTCAGGTTAATACTGTGCACAGCTTCCCTGGAGAGGAGGTTTATTAGTACCGTCTGAGGACACAGCTGGCCATCTTCCTAACAGCACTGCTTTCATGCTGGAGAGAGAGTGTGCTCAGCGATCAGGCAAGTCTCAGGGGGCTGTGAGGGAAGGAGCTGTGTTTAAGATCAGAGACCAGGGAATGCCAAGGAAACCCCTCTGCCTGCTGTGCAGCTCAGCTGTAGAGTCAGTGCCAGAATATCCTGGCCTGGGGCAAGTTCTTCCTCGGTGCTAGGCTTATGCACGTGGAGGTTCTTTCCCTGAAGGATTCTGCCCCATCTCTGAGGAGCCTCCTGACTCAGGGACTATGCCTCCTAAAGACCGGCCATATGACCAGAGGGAGATGGACCTGCCAGAGCCCCTGCAGAGGACCGACAAAGGGAAAGCTGGAGTGAGAGGACATGGCTCATAGAGCCGCGATGTGCGCGGACCCTGCTTGGCATTGACCCACCAACCACCATCAAGATAGCTGGGATGTACTTGACACTGGGAGACTGAGCTGTCTTCTTCTCAGCTCTTGACGCAAGACCTCCTCAGGCAAGCAGGCTCTAGAACGGGCAGAGAGAAAGAACTGGAGGTTGCACGTGGACATGTTAGGTGCTGCTGAGCCAGTTCCGACTCCTAGCAACCCTATGTACGACAGAACAAACACTGCCTGGTCCTGCGCCATCCTCACAATTGCTGGTATGTTTGAGCCTATTGTTGCAGCCACTGTGTCAATCCGTTTTGTCAAGGGTCTTCCTCTTTTTCCCTGACGCTCTACCTTACTAAGCATGATGTCCTTCTCCAGGGACTAGTCCCTCCTGATAATATGTTCAAAGTACGCAGGACAAAGTCTTACCTTCCAAGGAGCATTCTGGCTGTACTTCTTCCAAGATAGATTTGCTCATTCTTCTTGCAGTCCATGGTATATTCAATATTCTTTGCCAAAATCATAATCCAAAGCCATCAATGCTTTGGTCTTCCTTATTCATCGTCCAGCTTTCACATGCATGAGGCAATGGAAAATACCATGGCTTGGGTCAGGCACACCTTAGTCCTCAAAGTGACTTCTTTGCATTTCAACCCTTTAAAGAGGTCTTTTGCAGTGGACATAGTTTGTTGGAAATGAACAAGGCCACTATTTGCAGGTGAAAGGCTCAGGACTGTGGGGCCCATGGCCTGTGTGCTAGCCCAGGTTCCCCAAAGGCAGAGCCTGAGCCACGTGGTTTATTTCAGGACATGGTCTGTGCACCTGTAGAAGTAGATGATGGAAGCAGCCCTCTGCTGCTCAGCCTCATGGGCAGCTCAGTACACACCGTGAGGCAGTCAGATCGCATGCACAGGACATTTATACCTTCTCAGCATAACACCTGTGCACCGCTACGCACCACGGAGAGGCCCCATCTCTCCTACCTTGGGATCTTCTAGTGACAAAATGCCGCCTTCTGTAATCCTAGCGGCGGGTTAGGGGGAGGGCAGGCTCTCAGAGGAGGGGAGCAAGGCTGAAACGCCTATTCGGTCAGTGTCCGGTTTAGCAAGTATGGTATCCCCTCTTGGAAATACCTGGGGGGTGGGGCGTGGTGGAGAGACCGACCTGAAATCAGAGCTGGGTTGAAAGGCTAGGTCTACACCCAGCTTCTTCTGTGAAGAGAATGTAATCTTGTCTCATAATGAAGAGAAGTGCCTAGAACAATGAGAATCATAAAGCACACACCCAATACATGGACTTGGCATTATAACAGGTATTTATTTGTTAACAGCCATTTCTAGAGTATCCCATACACCCAACACACACACTCCCCCTCAAACACTCCAGGTCCTAGGGGAAGAACGGCTGCCTCCTTCCCAGGCACCACACAGGGAGCATGGGAGGGGTCTACCTAGTCTTCAGTTGTTGCTCAAAGCCCTTGCCTCCCCTCCACAGCCGTTCCTTACAGAGGGAGAAGAGCAGAGCCAGGTGTACATCCCAGAACCACTCTCCGCACTGAGGCACAGGGCCGCAGTGGACCGACATAGCCCTGCCCCGGGTCACGGGGCCACAGTGGACTGACAGCCAGGCCCCCAGCACCCCACAAGGCAGGGCTGTCCCTTCTCCCTGTGTGTCTCACTAGAGGAAGGAGCCTCTCCCCCACTGTTCGTGGTCACCAGCGGCTCTCGGTTATGCTGCCCGTGGCCTAAGGCTTCTTGTCAGGCAGAGTAGGAGCAGCGGAGGCAGCAGGCTAAGAAGGAAAGTGTTTCTTTAGAGCAACTGTGACCTGAGGAGCCAGCCAACTTTCCCAGGGAGACACGTTATGTTGGGTTAGCAAGCACTGTGAGAGCTCGGCATTGTGGGCCTGCTCATCAGGGATCCGGCCCTTTCCGCAGCCTCCCTCAGCTCCAATCCAAGGGGGAGCTGCCATCAAGCTCAGGAACGTCACCCCTAGCTCTGCTGTGCTGAGCTGACAGCCCAGGCGGTGTAGCTGAGGAATTTGAACCAGGTTTGAATCCCAGCTCTCCCCCAAGGAGCTCTGGCATCTTGGCCATAGCCTGCCTCAGACTCAGTCGCCTTCACTGTAAAATAAGGTCAATCACAGAGCCTGCTCCCCACGCTGCTGAGAGGATGACAAATTGGAAAATGATCATGACAGCTGTTATGGGGTGAATAAACCAGTTGCCATCCAGTCAGCCCTGACTCATGGTGACTTGTGTGTGTCAGAGTAGAACCGTACTCCGTGGGGTTTTCAATGCTGATTTTTCAGAAGTCAGCCCTGCCACAGCCCCGGGAGACTCCACCTGTGCAGGTCTCAGCTCCTCCATAAAGGCGGGAGGAAGGATGCTGCTTCCCGTGCCCACTGACAAGGAAACCGTGAAGACCCGATAAGATGACAAACGTGAACATACTTTGAAAAGCAGAGACATTAAGGACAAAAATAAATTGATATCGTTATTATACTCTGAGGCAACTTTATCATTTTCTTGGCCCATGGCTACGGGACTATAGAAAGCTGACTCAATATGGCATCTCCTGTCACACCAAAGAAATCCATCAGAAAGGGAACGAGTGATGGAAAAGGGTGAGAATTAGCCTTGTCGGAAAGAGGCAAGCCTGGGCGGTGGGGGCGGGGGGGAGGGGGTGATTCTGACTGGGACTTTCTGTCTGGCTTTTTCTTTCTTTGGCTGCTCATTCCTCTGAGCCTGTTAAATTGATGACAGGCTCCCGGTGTGTGCGAATTAGGTAACGCTGCCGCTGTGCAGTTGGGTCAGATGTTCTTTTTTCTGTTCCCTCCTCTCCTGTCTTCCCCCTCTCTCTCCTCTTTCTAGCATTCTCTCTAACTTCTTCTTTTCCTTTTTCTCTGTCTTGCTCCTCTTTTTTTCCTTGCTCTCTTCTCTCTCCTGTGTTTCACTCTCTCCCCCCTTCACCTTCTAATCAACCTCTCACTTCTGATCACCTTCTCCTCAGGTTTCTGGCAGCCCCACAGCCCCCTCTGTGGACTGGTTTGAGGTGACAGGACTTCACACAGCTGTGCCTCACCCAGTCCTGTGCTCTGACTTGGAGCCCAGTGTTCTCTTCAGCACCCAAGCCACTTCCTGAAGCCCTCTGCCCCCTACACCTTCCTTCACCTAAACTGGCTGCCTGGCTGTCTCCTGTGGACACTGATGCCCCTGCAGCCCTGTAAGGTGGAAACTGTTTCCTCACATTCCACACCCCTCAGAGCCTGTCCTCTCTGTTCCTCCACCTGGCCACTTTCCTCCTGTCGTCCTCTAGAGGTCAGCCCAGCAGGCTGGACCCCCTGCGCCCCTTCACAGTTCTGTCAGTGGGGCAGTTAATACCTCAGGGGCAACCCTTAATCAGAAGGAAGCCAAAAACCAAACCAGTTGTGTCAACTCTGACTCCTGGCGACCCCATGTGTGTCAGAGCAGAACTGTGCTCCAGAGGGTGGGTTTTCATGGCTGATTGTTCAGAAGAAGATTGTCAGGCGAGAAGTCCCTAGGCAGTGCAGACTACTAGCCAAATGTTGGCGGTTCAAACCCATCCAGAGGTGCCTTGGAAGACAGGCCTCGCAATCTGCTTCAGTAAGGTCCAAAGAACCAATGAAACCCATTGCCGTCAAGTCTATTCCAACTCATAGCAACCCTGTAGGACAGAGGAGAACTGACCCATAGGATTTTCAAGGAGCAGCTGGTGGATTCAAACTGCCGACCTCTTGGTTAGCAGCTGAGCTCTTAACCACTGTGCCACTAGGCCTCTTTAGTAAGGTCACAGCCTTGGAAACCCTATGGGGCTAGTTCTGCTCTGACACATGTGAGGACACCATGAGTCAGAATCCACTTGATGGCAACTAACAACAGATTGCCAGGCCTTTCTTCTGAGGTGCCTCTGGGTAGACTTGAACCTCCAACCTTTTAGCAGCCAATCACGTTAACTGTTTACAGCACCCAGGGACTCCCTAAGAAGGCTCATTACTCCCCAATTCCAAAATGTTTGATTCATTTGTGTGTGAGCTTCTACTTGTCATTCTCCCCCCTCTCGAAGCTCTCCTCCCTCCTTCAGTTCTCAGCTCTTTGTTCCTGTGGCCCCAGCAGCCTGTCCAATGTCCCCCAGGCAATCTGCCATCTTCCTGGTGGGGCTGCGGGTAGGGGGCACAAGGACTGCATGCACCCCATGGAGGGTCCTGCCACAAATGCAGGCAGAGAAGGGTCGATGGCCATCTGCAGAACTCCTGCCTGCTGCAGGAAGCCCTGTCTTCCCAATGCCCTCCCTTCTGCTGGCTGCTGCCCCTGCCCACCTGGCTGTCCCTGCCCACCTGGCTGCCCCTCCCCTCCACTTGGGCAACACCCCAGGTCCTCTGCAACCCTCACGCTCCTGCTGAAGGCGGTGAGGGGCCGCCCACTGTATTCCCACTGTGCCTCTGCCTGGAAAACCCTATGGAGCAGCTGTACCCTGACACACGTGGGGTCGCCAGGGGTTGGACAGGGCTCCACAGTAACTGGCTGATTTCTGGTTGAGTTTCCCAGAGTCGGGAAGGGAGAGAGAGGGTCAGGGACACAGCTGCCACTTAGGTTTCAGATAAAAAGTTACAGGGAAGGGGAGGGGATATCATGAAGATATTTGGCGGGGTTAAAAAAAAAAAAGCCTGTTTCTCCCCCCCAGCCCCTTAAACTCTTGGTGGGTTTTTGTGATACTGTTGCTTTCAATTACGTTTTTCTATCCAAGTGCTTCTCTGAATCTGTTTTTCTCAGAGGCTGGCTCGCCTGGACCCTGGAGCACTTCTAGAGTAGACTCATGGGGAGCCCGTTGATTGAGAACTCTGGCCAACTGCCTGCCGCCTGATGACCCAGGGTCAGAAGGACACACCCCTTCCCCCTGCAAAGTAAGAAAGCTTTTCTAGCCTGGGAAAGAACTGGTTCCCACGGAGAACAAGTGTCCCTGTTTCTTTTAACATCTTTATCACTGAAGGTGATGAGATACTTGCTACCCTAATTATTGGCAGGATAATAACTTTGCGTAATTAAAATATATGCAACTTGGGAACGTGCTGTCGTGGGAATAAACAACTATCAGGGACGGGGCTCTGGCTCCTCATCGCTCCATTGTTGAGAGGGAACCACAGCCCGCAGCTACGGCGTCAGACACAGAGAGAAATGAATGTGCAGCCCAGCAGCTCCATCTGTGCTGTGCAGCACACCAGCTTTGGAGAGGTAGGGGCTTTCAGAAAAATCCAAACAAACCTGTCGCCGTTGATTCCAACTCGTGGCGACCCCACATGTGTCAGAGCAGAACTGAGCTCCGTAGGGTTTTTCTTGGCTGTAGTCTTTACAGAAGCAGATCACCAGGCCTTTCTTCTGACATGCCACCAGAGAGGAAGCCAGCTGTGTGGCCTCTGTCCGTCTGTGCCTGCACGGTAGTACGTTGAGACCAAGATGCTCACCCCAAGTGTTTTGTTGAGCAAATAACCTAAAGATTAAAGGCATGGGGCAGCATGAGTTTGAAGGGTCCCTCCTGAGAAAGACTCCTGGGAGTCATTTTCTATTTTTTCAAAACATGGGCCAGTTCCTGTCATGGCTCCCCTTTCACCTCTGACGGCCAAGTTAGCCAGAGGCCTGGTCTGGGGAACACAGTCTGTCCTAGTCATCTAGTGCTGCCTGCCGTAACAGAAATACCGCAAGCGGATGGCTTTAACAAAAAGAAATTTATTTTCTCACAGTCTAGTAGGTTACAAGTTCAAATTCAGGTTGTCAGCTCCAGGAGAAGGCGTTCTCTCTCTGTTGGCTCTGGAAGAAGGTCCTCGTCCTCAAGCTTCCCCTGGTCGAGGAGCTTCTCTGGCGTGGGGACCGTGTGTCCAAAGGACATGCTCTGTTCCTGATGCTGCTTTCTTGGTGGTATGAGGTCCCCAACTTTCTGCTTGCTTCCCTTTCCTTTTATCTCTTGAGAGATAAAAGGTGGTACAGGCCACACTCCAGGGAAACTCCCTTTATGTTGGATCTGAGTAAGGGTGGTGTTAAAAATCCTACCCTAATCTTCTCAACACGATATTACAATCACAAAATGGGGGGCAACCACAGAATGCTGGGAATCATGGCCTAACCAAGTTAATCCACACATTTTTGGGGGGACATAATTCAATTCATGACACAGTCAGAGACAGGCCTCTCCTGCGTTGCATGTGGGAAGTCCAAGGTTGCCTTGCAAAAGAAGGGCTCTGGGTGGCCTCTTTCATCTGTTGGCAGGTCCCTGACCCTGTGGTGCCAGGAGCTGGGCCTGGCGTGATTCCCCTGCTGGGCTGGAAAACTCAGTATAATTTTGTGCAAACCCCCTTCCGTCTCCTGGAGAAGGACTGGGGACCTAAGAACAGCATGTTCCGGCCTTCAGCCTTTGTATCTAACTCCCGGCATTACCCACTTTGGGTGGTGCCACCAAAGGGACATTCAAAGAAAGACAAGCTGCGACCACATGTCCCTTCTTCTGCCCACTTTGCTCCCAGGCTGCCAGCTGAGCTTCCTCTGGAGGCCTTGAACCTGGGGCCACCGTAGCCTCTTCATCCCAAGGCATGATGAATTGTGTCCCCCCAAAATGTGTCAACATGGTTAGTCCATGTGTGGTTTTCCTCCATTTTGTGATTTTCCTATGTGTTATAAATCAATTTCTGCCTGTGGTTAAAGAGGATTAGGGTGGGATGTAACACTTGCCCAGGTCACCTCCCTGATCCAACATAAAGGGCGTTGCCCTGGGGTCTGACCAGCATCAGCTTTTATCTTACGAGAGATGAAAGGTAAGCAAGCAGTTGGGAACCTCATACCACCAAGAAAGCAGTGCCGGGAGCAGGGCACATCCTTTGGATCTAAGGTTCCTGTGCTGCTGGGATGCTCCCAGACCAAGGGAAGACTGACGACAAGGACCTTCCTTCAGAGCCAACAGAAAGAGAAAGCCTTCCTCTGGAGCTGA
Organism: Loxodonta africana; assembly: GCF_030014295.1. Classification (NCBI taxonomy): domain Eukaryota; kingdom Metazoa; phylum Chordata; class Mammalia; order Proboscidea; family Elephantidae; genus Loxodonta; species Loxodonta africana. Next base: position 8,463,311 of record NC_087357.1, read on the forward strand.
CGCTCTGAATTTGGACTTGTAGCCTACTAGATTGTGAGAGAATATATTCCTGTTAAAGCCATTCACTTGTGGCACTTCTGTTACAGCAGCACTAGATGACCAAGACACAAGGCTAAGGTGATACGTCTTCATAATGAAAATCACTTCTTTCACCAACGTTTCGGAAAATCGGAGGGGTGATTCTGATGTTGCATTTCCAGTATAATTGCTTTGGTTTCCCAAGTGCGATTTTTACATAAAAAAGCTTTGCCAAGGCAGTGAGAGCCTTATGTTCCCTGCGGAGAAACCAAAAAGGTGCAGGAGCTTAAAAATAACCTTGCGTTTTACAGGTAGCTGCTTGTTCGATATTAAGTGCTCTTCTTTCCAACGCAAGTGTTCGTAATGCTAAATTAGCTGTTAACAAGTATTTTTAAATAGTATAATTTATGCTAATTCTAAAATATTCTGGCTCCCAAACTGATTATTTTTATCTCGAAAATTGCTGCACTTCTCCATTAGCGGCTGAGGAGGCAGGCTACCATGATTAAGTGTTTTTCCGAGCGGCTTCTGGATCCCTACTCGTTTCCAGGATGATTTCTATGGATGCACTTCCAAGGCTTGCCCCAGGACTCCCTGGTGAGAATGGATTTGTGTGCTGAGATCCACACCAATGCTGTGAGCCATCCTGACTTGTCGGGGGGATGTTATCACTGCTCCCAGCTCTGGGGACACACCAGCCTCGTCCTGCAAGGATCAGGGCAGCAGCAGGAGAAATCCCTTTTCCTGCCTGAGCAGAGCACTGTGGGGATGGAGCAGGCGCTCTCCTTCAACTGTTTTATCAAACTCCACTCCCAAGTAGAGGAAAAAGAAGAGGTTAAATTTAGCACTTCCAATTTTGAAAATAAACGTTAATTAGTTTTTGCTGTTAGCTGCCACGGAGTTGGCTCCAACTCAAAATGACCTTATGTATAACAGAAGGAAACGTTGCCCAGTCTTGCACCGTCCTCACCATCATTACTGTGTTTGAGCCCACTGTTGCAGCTCCTGTGTCAATTCTATCAAGAGTCGCCCTCTTTTTCACCGACCCCCTACTTTACCAACCATGATGTTCTTCTCCAGCATTTGGTCCCTCCTGATGATGTGTCCAAAGTAAGACGCAGTCTCGCCATTCTTGCTTCTAAGGAGCATTCTGGCTGTGCTTCCTCCAAGACAGATTTGTTCATTCTTCTGGCACTTCATGGTATATTCAACACTCTTTCCAACACCTCAATTCAAACATGATGTTAATTAGTAGAAATAGCTTAAATCCAGGCTTAACAGGTGAACACGGTGAAAGGAAATGAGCGAGCTGAGATTCTTTCCTCGTGATGGGAAAGGCAGCATCATTGTTGGAGATGTGTGTGACAAATTTTGGAGTTGTCAAATTTTGCAGATGTCAACAGGAGAAAAGCCCAGGAGAGCAGGGCCGTTGCATGAGGCTATTTGCAGGACCAGCCAGTGCCAAAGCCAATTTGTAGATCAGATGGAATGAAGAACTGGCAAGCCAAGGACTCCGTGTGAGAGGCTGCAACCTAGATGGAAACGGCAGAGTGTGGCTGGGTGGACTTAGATGAAAGTTCAGTAACCTGTGCAGCCTCAAGGTCATATGGGAAGGTCATTGCCGTGACCATCGCCAATGGGTAGCAGAGAAAATGACTTCTGTTCAGAATTTTAACAGGGCAAAAAAAGCCCAGGCATGCCAAGTCATCTCCTAAAAATGAGATAACCCTGGAGAATAAACAACAGCCAAAGGAGGGAGACGCTAACCAAGAGGTCAGCAATTTGAATCTGCCAGGCGCTTCTTAGAAACTCTATCGGGCAGTTCTACTCTATCCTATAGGGTCGCTGTGAGTAGGAATCGACTTGACGGCAGTGGGTGGAAAGGAGGGAGACAGGGAGAGCGCGATGCCTAGCCAACCACAGCACCAGCCACTTGAGGGAACCCATCTTGGATGTTCCAACCCCAGGAAACAGCATCAGCATGGGCAGTTGGTATTATCATTTGATAATGAGGAAACTCATGATTGGGGAGGCTAAGTGGTTTATTGGGGGTCACAGAGCTGGGGTTCTACTCCAGGTATCTCTATTTTAAGCTCATCTTTCTGCCAAAATGCTGCGGTCTACCACTTGTCTTTGTGGGTCTGCGTGTAGGTTTAGTCTTGTAAATCGCTGTGTTGAAAATCATATTACACTGTTTTGCCCAGAGTTGGAACTAACTCTTTGGTATTATCACAGTGAGCTTTGCTGGGCATCACACTCTGAGGTGGTCCCCGCTTCCCCCTCTCAAGACTTGCAGGCCACTGCATTTGGGCATCGTAACAACCTGGAAGGAGCAGTAACTTCTCTGTGTTGGTGAGAGAAAAACAGGGAGTGGCAATTGGTTCGGTTGCAAAAGGACTATTGATCTAGCAGGTTCCCTGTTAAAGTTTTTCTGAGCTATCACCAACTAACAGTAGACATTCACTTCAAATAAGGTAGAGTACCAAAAAATTGGTAAAAGTTCTCAAACAGGCTTTAAAAAGTAAAGTGAATAAAATATTACAAAGTAATTAAGAGATGAAAGTTAAAAGCGAAACGAAACTCCAGCTAAACCCAGGACTTCCACGACATGAAACATAAAGTCCAGCGTCATGAAAGAATCCAGAACAAAAGATAATGAAAGCTGCAAGGCACTAGGAAGATCAAATCTTTACATGAAAGCATAATGTTAAAATTGATTTAAAAATATTAGGAAGCAACTTTCAGGCACTAGAGGTGATTTTTAAATAAGAAAAAACTTTTCCACTTACAAAATATAGCTTAAATACTATTGACTTTCAATAAAGATTTGAAAGCACATATAAAATTTGGCAGTTAAAATAAAGATGGGTATTTAATAGACAAGAAGGCATTTTGTGAAGCAGAAGAATAAAAACCAAAATTTAACTGAACGTGTGACCACTGAATTTAGCTTTGAGCTTCCTGGCAGGCAAAGCAAAAAATAGAGCATGTGAGAAACTCATCATTCTTATTTCAGGGCATGAATTCTCAACGAGGCAATATCACTCCTAAGGGGGTGAAAACTAGTTTTGGGGGGCAAAAAGTACTCTTTTAATGTAAAAAGCATAAATATATGTAAAGCACATAATAGATATACAGTATATCTGTAGAATTAAAATTTTATGGTGGGGTATGAATATTGAAGAATATTGAATATACCATGGAGTGCCAGAAGAATGAACAAATCTGTCTTGGAAGAAGTTTAGTCAGCATGCTCCTTAGAAGCAAGGATGGCAAGACTTCTTTTCATGTACTTTGAACACATTATCAGGAGGGATCAGTCCCTGGAGAAGGACATCATGCTTGGTAAAATAGAGGGTCAGTGAAAAAGAGGAAGACCGTCTATGAGATGGATTGACACAGTGGCTGCAACACTGGGCTCAAGCATAGCAACGATTCTGAGGATGGCGCAGGACCAGGCAGTGTTTCGTTCTGTTGTACCTGGGGTCACTGTGAGTTGTGGCTGACTCAATGGCACCTAACAACATGATTACAAAAAAATGCTTAAAAAGTCTCCCTGGGTGACAATAATGAAAAAAAAAATGGTGGAAAAATACTATTTCAGAACAGAAAGAATATATCATTGCATCTACCAAGGCAAAAGGAACCCTGGTGGCACAATGGTTAAGTGCTCGGCTGCTAACCAAAAGGTGATCTGCTTTTGTAAAGATTATAGCCTAGGAAACCCTACTGAGCAGTTCTACTTTGTTGCATGGGGTCATTATGAGTTGGAATTGACTAGATGGCACCCAACGACAACAACACTGGCACCTGCTCCAGAAGGAATATTTCGAGAAGACTTTTGATGACTTAGCGGTCAGTCTCTTCTGGATTTTAGTTTTGCAGTCCACCCTGTATTTAAAATGATGAGGCCATCCTGTGTCCCCTCCTACCTCTGTTCTGTGTTCTCTGTGTATTTTCTAGCTCTCAATGGTGTGGGGCATGGCGTGGGGTTCCAGCTAGAGGTATGCAGTGTGGAGATTGCCCTGGGAGGCTCTCGGGAGGAGGCCGCGATGCCGTGGAGAACTGGAACCCAGATGCCAGTCTAGAAAGCTACTAGTTTCTACAGGGCGGGACTGTGCTTACAGTTTGGGTTGCAGCTGATGCCAGGTGAAATGCTGGCTACCAAAAAATCACGTACCACCTGGGCCAGGCCCTCCCTGGTCTCCCAGGTGGGGGTGCTTATTTTAGGAGGGTAGATAATGCCCAGTTCTTAACATGATCAGCAGAGGACAACGATCTTGCTGAAAGAGTAAGGACTCATGAAGGAAAAAAACAAAAATTCATATTCATATGTGTCTATTCACAAGTTTCTTGGTGGTGGACTGGATATTTACAACAATACGAGTAAGTTGGGGTTCAGCTGTGGAAGAAAGAGTGAAAGGAAGATCCTCAGGGCTGCTCTGGTTCTCAGTGGCTTCTTCCTGGTTGTGGTTTTGAGAGGAACAGAGCCTCTGGAATGAAGTCAGGTGACAGCACTTTGTACTCTTTTGTTTCTGGTCACCTTCGACCCATACCAGCTGGTCCCAGAGAAAGCTCTGAAGCCTTGATGCCTCCCGAGTTAAATCACACACTGCTACAAACCCTCTCTCAAATTCGTAGAAGAAAACAGAGACTAAAAAAAAAAAAAAGGAAGGATAAATGGCATGCTGCCAAGAGCCCTCTAGGTCGGGCTAAAGGGAGAGCTCTTCATCACTGTGCCACCAGGGCTCCGACCACTACTCACAACAAATTCCTTATCACAATTGTCTTCACTTGCTGCATAGGCAACTTTTAAAGCATTGAAAAGGCTTGGAGCCTTTTCTTGCTCTAACGTACTGTAAGGCTAAGTAAAAACCGTATGCACCTCTTCTGACTTACCTGCAAAATCGACTTAAAGACACAATTAAGAACCGACCTCATTCGTAACCCAGGGGCCGCCTGTATTTTGCAGTAAAGGATAAAAACACAGTATGCCAGACACTGAGTCCTTTTAAATAACATTTTATTTTTCATTGTCAATGATTAACTTCTGAGCCTACTATAGGGGTATCACGATTATAGTGAATAAAAAAATATAGACGATAGGATAAAAATATTAGGTTATACAAAGTTAGTTTTTGAAATCATTGCCCAACAGTTTCAGGACTTTGGAGCTTTTACATTTCCAGCAGTTAAAAAAATTAAGAACACATATTGAGAATCATTTGTGGGTGCCTATTTCAATAAGGAAAGACCACAAAAATTAAAACAAGTTCTAAGAACCATCATATATACAAACTTCTGTACAGAATGAAGACAAAAAGAATTCACCCAATTAAATCTGTCTCTTGTGGCATACAAATTCTGTTTTAATGAGGAAAGGAAATTTATCTTCCTATACTCATATTTCTTTTTCCCATTTGATCCAGTATTTTTAATGCTGTTGCCACTCCTTAAATTAGTAACTGTGCAGTAGCTAAGGAATGTCCTATTTTAAATTATACCCAAAGAAACCGGGAACTTCCCTGAAAGGGCTGACCTTAATTGCCTGATGGAGGTTGAAGATATACTCAACCAAGAGAAAGTCACAGGACCTGTTGCAACAATGGGGTTGACAAGCCATCCCGGGAGATTAAGCTGGGGTTTTGGCCAACAGCAAAGAGGAGGAGGAGGATTCCTGCACTCAGTTACTACACAGCTTCTCTGGGATGATGAGCTAACCTCCCCAACTTGGCTAAACTCAGCTTCACTGGGTACCTTGCTAATGTATGTCATTTGGCACAAACAGAAAGGACTTCTGGGCAAGACTTCGGCTCTCCCAAGACAGACATTCTCAGAGGCCTCCGACTTTGACACGCAACCCCTCATCCCAGTTCTGGGCCAGCCCTGCTTCATGCTGCTAAAGGCTGCTCACTCGATGGTTAGGACTGAACTTCTGTGAGGAAAACAGTGGTTCTGAATGTTAGATATGGCGGGCCCGAGGAGGTCAACACCAGACACAGAAGATGACGGAGAAGGGAAGGGAAGACGAGGCATTTTGCTGTGGTCACTGCACGATCCCAGAGTCCACTGATGTCTGCTTTCGAGTTGTCTTTGGGGGCGGAGGCGGTGGGGTTTTGCTGGGCAGTGGAGGTGGCTGATGCTAGAAAACATGAATATGAGGAATACATCATTATTGATGCTCTGACAAGAAGAACATGGCTCTTCAGGAAAGGTCCAACACTGGTCTGCACATCTGTTGGGCCTAAGCGACCCAGGATCTGCTCTGTCTGACTCAGGCTGGCAGCATGCTATACTCAGCACTGGGCTGCTGGCAATGATGGGCTCTCTGGCATCTCTGATTAACCACTTTTCACAGAAGTCCACTCAGCCCCCAAAAGTACAAATGTTGTGTTTTGCATGCTGTCTTAAATCAATATGCTATTGATACCAGACTCTACAGAAGAATCCTGATCAAACGGGGAAATGTGGAAAAGAACTTGAAATTCTTATGGAATCCAGACTTCCTGGAGTCATTGGAGCTGGACAAACCCCCAAAACTATTGCCCTGAGATAATCTTTAAACCTTAAACCAAAAAATAGCCCCTGACATCTTCTTTAAACCAAACATTAGCTTAATTAGTAAAGAATGCTTGCCTTGAACATTGTGCTCTTTTAAAGAACCACCTATATGGGATAAATTGACAACAGGAACTCAAAAGGTTAGATAGGAAGCTTAGGGGGGAGTGATTTTATGTTAATGGTGGAGGAACAATTCAGAAGACGAGGGTGAGAATGGCACAACTGGAAGAACGTAATCAATGTCACTGAAACTGTTGAATTTTGTATGTTCTGCTGAGTATATTTTCAATAACAACAAAATAGAATTCGTTATTTTAAAAAAAAAGATGCTATTGATCCCTAAATATCCATCACTGGGTGAATAAACTAAATGTAGTCTATCCGCATAAGGGAGTATTACCTGGCCATAAAAAGTAATGAAGTACCAATACATGCTACAACGTGATGGACCTTGAAAACACTATGCTGAGTCAAAGAAGCCAGACACAAAAGAACACGTATTGTGTGATTCCACTGATACGAAATTTCCAGCATGAGTAGGTAAACCCATAGAGACAACCCATAAATTGGTGGTTGCCAGGGGCTGGGGGCGGGGAGGGGAGGGGAGGAATAGGAAGTGACTGCTTAGTGGATACGGGGTTTTCTTTAGAACAAGATGGAGGTGGTGGCCGTACAACCTTGTAAATATGCTAAATGTCACTGAATTGTCCACTTTAAATTGGTTACAGTGGTGAGTTTTATGTTATATGAACTTCACCTTGGTGAAAATCAAAAGATGCTTCTGGTCTAGTGGCCCCTGGAACCTGGCTGGTTTCAGAATCTTACAGTTCAAATAGTTAAGAGCAAGTGCTCACAGCAGAGCAAGACCCGGAGCCACCCAGGCAACCTGGCATTGGCTTCCCAGCCTTCCTCAGCGAGCGTCAGTGGGCCCTGTGTGCCAGACTGTTCTTGGACAAGTAAGTCTTTGAAGAGGCTCTCCCAGGGGTCAGGTGGGAGCCCTCCCTTGCTCCGTGAACTGGGATTGGGGTTGGGGAAGGAAGGATAGAGTCAACGAGGGCTCCAGGGGAAGTTAACCCATGAGAGGAAAGGGGAGAAGAACCTGGTGGAGGGGTGTAGTGGGCGGGGCAGAGATGATGAGTTTGATTTTGGATGCACTAAGTGAGCGGAGCCTATGGAATGTTGGGAGCCCTGGCGGCACGGTGGTGAAGAGTTCAGCTGCTAACCAAAATGCTGGCAGTTTGAATCCACCAGTTGCTCCTCGGAAACCCTATGGGGCAGCTCTACTCTGTCCTACAGGGTCACTATGAGTTGGAATCAACTCGACCACAATGGGTTTGGTTTTGGTTATGGAAATGTTTGAAAGGTAATTGGAAAACTGGATTTGGAACTTGGTAGAGAAGCTAAGGGTGGGAAGAAAAATACCGGGCTCCCTGGCCTGGTGGAGATGGGAGTCAAAGCTGGGGACTGGGTGAGAGAGAAGGAGCATGGGCTGACAGGAACCGGCCCTTGCTCCAGAAAGATGAGGGCGTCAGTGCTTCCCAGGAGAGCAGTGCTCTGAAATTGGGACTGTCCCTCCCCCTATCCTGCAGATGAGAAAACTGAGGTGTGAACCAATGAGCTGGGTCCTTCGCTCACTCAACACAGATGGACTGAGGGCCAGCTGGGTGGGGCACTGAGCTCCCTGCACATCTCCACGCCCACATCTGTGTCCAGAGGCCTTTCAGTAGCTAGGATGCCATCATGCTAGGAGATGAGGCACTTGTCCGTGGTCCACAAGTTAACGCCAATGACAGCACATGGACGACTTCCCTGTGTCTCACCCTCCATCTCTGGGACTCACGAAGTGGGGGGCCACTTCAAAGGACTCTTGGTTTGCTGTCCTTGCACACCAGGCTGCCCCAGGGGGGACTCCAGGACACGGCAGAGTGGACAGTGCGCTGACAGGAGAGCTGGGCAGTCACCATCTGCTGGACATGAGTGAGCTGGGCGGGGCTGGGTAGTGGACAAGACTGGTCCACTGATATCTGAACAGCAAACACAGCTGGGAGTTTGCAAAGACTTGGATGAAGACGGAACACGTAATGAGCACATGAACTCCTTCCATCGCTCTGGGGAGCAACACAGAGCAGCCTTTGGAGTGGCCTGGGAGGGCCATGGGAAATCCTTATGCTCACTGAGCCTCTGTCTTCTCATCTGTGAAATGGGAATAGGGTGACTGCCGTGATGCACTGAGACTAAACGTGTACAAACGCCCAGCACCGAGCTGGGCGACAATGAACAGTAATCCCCTCTTCTTCCTTCAGGAAAAGTACCTGAGAGCAGGACCCACAAAGCTCCCCTGCCCAGGGCCAGAGAGTAAATATGCTCAGCCTGGTGAATCACACAGTCTGTGGCAGCTACTAGAGCCTGCTGCCAGAGGGGAACGCAGCCATGGATAGGACGTAAAAAAATGCTACGGCTGTACCAGGAAGTCTCTATTCACAAAGACAGGCAGCCGGCTGGACTTGGACCAGGGGCTGTGGTGTGCTGGCGGCTGCCTTAGAGTCCCAAGAAAGAACACAAAGGGAAAACTGTACAGATGATACAAAAACCAAAACTAAACCCTGCTCGATAGGCCTGCAGGTGTGAATGACGAGAGCAGCTGCTGCCTCCTTGCTCTGGGTACTCTGGTGCCCAGCACAGATGCCTGACACCCACAGAGGCTCTGTGAATATGTACTGACCAAACAGGTAAGTGAATGAGTCAGTGAGTGAACAAGTGAATGAGAGAATGTATGGATGAACAAGTGAATGTGTGGACAAATAAATGAGTGAATGAACGAATGGATGAATGAACAGACCAGGACAAGTGGCAGCATGCCAGAGGAAGCACTAGCCAGAATGAACTGCAGAACGCTATCATCTGGCTAAGGCTAAAAGCGAGCTATGAAAGGCCTCTCAGTGGAGGTACGCATTTAGCTCAAAGTGAGAAAAGAAGTTTTCAAGGACAAAACCATGACACAGTCTCGCTCACTGCTCAGATTTCCTCCTGATTCACAGAGAAGTAAATGCAAAAATGACCTAGTACTTAACATAGAGAACAAACGTGGAAAACCAGAGCTGACGGAACGATATTCAGATGCTACGAAAAGGGAACTAAAAGAACAGACTCTTCAACCGTCTCCAGGTTGGTAAGGATGGTAAAAGAGCACCATTTCACGGTCTGAGAAGTGGTTTGTTTGCCTGTTTGTTTACATGTGAAGACCACATGAGTGGATCCATGGGGACCAACCGAGGACCAGGCTACAATCATCTGACACCGACGTAACGCTATAAATTTCCTCAGGGCCAAATGTGTGGACATTCACGCCCTCAGCACGGATTTACCGAGGGCCCACTCGGGGCCGGCGCTGAACAACCTGGGCATCCCCGTTTTTCATACCTATTCAGCAATGTGATAGCCCAGCTTGCTGGTTTAAGAGCCACTTTCAAAGAGGTAACAGCTGAAAGTGGCAAAAACTAGAGATGGAGTTGCCCACAAGCCTAAGGCTAATCAATGCAGTGACAGGAGGATACCAATCACCCCCCGCCCCCGCCATGGCAGACAAATAAATGGTCATTACGCTAAAACAGCTCCCAGGACTAGCACAAAGGGACACACCCTGGAAACCCAACGGCCACGAAGAGTTGTGAAATACTGACCACAGGCGAGCTACCTGGAAGAGCTCATTCTGCAAGGAAAGTCAACAAGAAAGAAAGGGCACCGCCTGCTGGATAATTAATCGAATTGAATTGACAAGCCCATCATAAAGGGAGCCAAAGCTACACATATGAGTGCTTTACTTAATCTACAGCCCACGACATCAGTATCTTAGAAGAATGTTCTCAGTTGTGTGTCAAAGACACTGAGACAAGAAAATGCCACCCTTGGGTTGATTTGTAACAAAGATGAACTTGACCATACATACTTCCCAGGGCAGAATTTTCAGTTCGCTGCGATAGGGAGTAGGCCCCTGGGTGGTGGAAACAGTTTGTGCTTGGCTGCTAACCGAAAGGTTAGCGGTTCAAACCCACTCAGTGGCACTGCGGAAGAAAGGGCTGACAATCTGTTTTTGTAAAGACTACAGCCAAGAAAACCCTATGGAGCAGTGCTCCTCTGTAACACATGGGATCACCAGGAGTCACAACTGGCTGGATGGTGATGGGTTTGGGTGTTTCTTTGGTGGGGGGAGGGTAGGGAGATCTGGGGGATGTTCCTGCTTTTCAAGAAGCTCAAATATGAAAATGAAGATGTGATCCATTAACTACGTAGTCAGGAAACAACACCCAACCTGATCCAATGTTCTGTGTTCCTCGCTGGACGGCAAGTCTCCTTTTGTTCTAACATGGAGTTAAAAATACCCGGGGAAGGTCAGGCTTACGTTTCCATCACTGCGACAAACCACCCCAGCCTCGTGAGATGCCTCCATCATGGGCAAACCTGGCGTCTTAAACGACACTGTGGCAACAGATGTATAACCTGTCCCTCAGTCTCCAAGGTGACGTCCCGCTGCCTGTTTACGTTCTTGTCCAAAACGGAATAATCACAGGCGCCTCCTGCAAAGCCGCAGACAGGGTCCTCCTGCATCCTCTCACCAGGAGAGAGGGAACGGCCTTGCAGGGTGCTCCCTGAAAAGTCTCCACTAAAAAAAAAAAGGCAGGTAGGGTTTATATTGTTTTTTAAAGAGGGTGCAGGGGGAAGCACGGCTCGCTGTAATGAAGAAAGCTGACAGCACATAACAGCCTCGTGTCTTCGAGATGCTGCAGGAGTTCTGTTCCCATGTAATTACTTTATTGAGAACAAATAGCAAAAAACTGTGCCCAACTACAGAGATACGAGCGGGAAGGCTGTGCTCTTCAGACGGAGCTGATGTGGTTTTATAAGGCCGTGAGTAACGCAGCTGGGAAGGTCACGAGTCCGTGAGTGGACGTCCCTGCTGCTGAGTCGGGTACATGAGTGCCTCCTCCCTGGGACAATGACCTTCCCCTGCCCTTGGCCAGCCCCATAAACAACAGAGAACAGGGCCTGGGCCCACAGGGGGTAAGTGACACACGAAGAGAAGACGCGCAGTGAATCTAGAGAATGTTTCTAGATATGTCAACTGGTGACCCAGAGTGACTGGCTTCAACAGCTTTTTAAAATTTTCTGTTAATATTTGCATCAGAAGGCAGGCCCAGAGACCAGGAGACAGGATGAACGACCCAAATGGAATTTCCAACGGGAGACCAGCCTTGGAGATGGGAAAAAAACCCAGTTGCCATTGAGTCAATCCTGATGCGTGCATGGTGGCCCCGTGTGTGCCTGAATAGAACTGTGCTCCATTGGGTTTTCAGTGGCTGGTATTTTGGCAGTAGATCGCCAGGCCTTCCTTCCCAGGCACCTCTGGGTAGACTAGAACTGCCACCCTTTGGTTAGCAGCCGAGTGGGTTAACCATTTACACCACCTAGGGGTGGAGACAGAGACCAGTGCTGGAGGGGGTTGGAGCTGGCAGCTCACACTGCTGGTGGGAGCCAGGCAGCCCCCTGCCAAATCAAGACAAGAAGGGGTCTCGGGGGGGGTGACACCAGTTGGGGGGTGTCCTCAGGAAACAGGTGTGCCCAGTCTTGGAGCCCAAATAGGGGTTCTCCCCTGCAGGCTGTCCCTGCAGTGATCCACCCAGTAGGACCACTGAATGGAGGAACCATTTGGGCTTGGGCTTTTCAGGACCCAGAGGGCACACGATAGGACCATGCCTCCATATAGAGTAATGGAAAACCACCCTTTAAAGGTCAGGCAAACCGACTGAGCCCAGAGCAACTAGATGGTATCCAGTTACTGCTACCGACTACTCTGACAGGGATCACAATAGAGGGTCCTAGACAGAATGGGAGAAAATTGTAGAACAAAATTCAAATTCACACACACACACACACACACACACACACACACAAAAGATCAGGCTGGCTGGTCTGACAGAGACTGGTGAAACCCCGAGAGTATGGCCCCCGGACACCCCTTTAACTTAGTACTGAAGACACCCCAGAGGTTCACCCTTCAACCAAAGATTAGACAGACCAGACCTACAGGGCCGACAATAACACACGTGAGGAACATGCTTCATAGTTCAATCACGTATACAAGACTAATGGGCACACCAGCCCAAAAGCAGAGAGAAGGCAGGAAGGGACAGGAAAACTGGATGAATAGAAACAAGGAACCCGGGGTAGGGAAGGGGAGAGTGTTGACACATTGTGGGGTTGGCAACCAATGTCACAAAACGATTGGTGTATTAACTATTTAATGAGAAACTAACGTGCTCTGTAAACTTGCACCTAAAGCACACACACACACACAAAAAAAAGTCAAGCAAGCCTCTTTGCAGGAAAGCTGCTTTGAAAATCAAAGTCTTACACTCATTCCTTTTCAAGTGGACGGCCTCTCTGGTGCTGACGGCCGTTTGGAGCCTCATTCCCCTTATCTGCACCCTGAGACCTGTGTCTGGACATCTTTTCTGTGTGGTGACAATGACACAGAACCACAGACCTAAGACACCAGAGCTCTACTTGGTTTGACGTCTTTTTTCAAAACCGAGTCTCGGCCCATCACACGGATTTTCTCACGTGCTTGTATCAGGAGAGAGGGGTTTCTCCTTGGTGGAGCGGATGACATTAAAAACCCGAGATGTGGCTGTTTACAATAGCAAAAAGATGGAAGCAACCAAGGTGCCTATCAACGGATGAATGGATAAATAAATTATGGTATATTCACACAATGGAATACTACGCATCAATAAAGAACAGTGACTAATCTGTGAGACATTTCATAACATGGAGGAACCTGGAAGGCATTATGCTGAGTGAAATTAGTCAGTTGCAAAAAGACAAATATTGTATAAGACCGCTATTATAAGAACTTAAGAAATAGTTTAAACTGAGAAGAAAACATTCTTTTGTGGTTACGAGAGGGGGGAGGGCGGGAGGGTGGGAAAGGGGTATTCACTAATTAGTAGATAAGAACTACTTTAGGTGAAGGGAAAGACAGCACACAATACAGGGGAGGTCAGCACAATTGGACTAAACCAAAAGCAGTTTCCTGAATAAACTGAATGCTTCAAAGGCCAGCGTAGCAGGGGCAGGGGTCTGGGGACCATGGTTTCAGGGGACATCTAAGTCAATTGGCATAATAAAATCTATTAAGAAAACATTCTGCATCCCACTTTGAAGAGTGGCATCTGGGGTCTTAAATGCTAGCAAGTAGCCATCTAAGATGCATCAATTGGTCTCAACCCACCTGGATCAAAGGAGAAATGAAGAACATCAAGGACACAAGGTGATTACGAGCCCAAGGGACAGAAAGGGCCACATGAACCAGAGACTACATCATCCTGAGACCAGAAGAACTAGATGGTGCCTGGCTACAACCGAGGGCTGCCCTGACAGGGAACACAACACAGAACCCCTGAGGGAGTAGGAGAACAGTGGGATGCAGACCCCAAATTCTCAAAGACCAGACTTAATGGTCTGACTGAGACTAGAAGGACCCCGGTGGTCATGGCCCCCAGACCTTCTGTTGGCTCAGGACAGGAACCATTCCCAAAGCCAACTCTTCGGACATGGATTGGACTGGACAATGGGTTGGAGAGGGATGCTGGTGAGGGGTGAGCTTCTTGGATCAGGTGGACACTTGAGACTATGTTGGCATCTCCTGCCTGGAGGGGAGATGAGATGGTGGAGGGGGTTAGAAGCTGGCAAAATGGACATGAAAAGAGAGAGTGGAGGGAGGGAGCGGGCTGTCTCATTAGGAGGAGAGTAACTGGGAGTGTGTAGCAAGGTGTATATGGGTTTTTGTGTGAGAGACTGACTTGATTTGTAAACTTTCACTTAAAGCACAATAAAAAGTATAAAAAAAAAATCCAAAAAAAACCCAAAAAACAAAATAACCCAAGGTGCAGGCTCTCTACTCACCCTCTGGTGTGGGGGTGGAGGCGGCGGCGAGCCCACCAAGTCCTGGTTTTCCATCACATTCCCATAATCCGCTGTGCTGCCTTTGAGGGGCAGAGGCGGAGGGACATTGGCCACTTCTACCCCAGTCATTCCGTTCAGCTCCAAACCTGGAAAATCAAAGCGACACCCCAACTGAGCCCAGACACAGGTTTCCCTGGGAGGGGCAAAGAAGGCAGGAACCTTCACCCACAGAGCAGACAAGAACGGGGTGGGGGTGGTTAGATGACCAATAGCAGGATTCCCTCCTAGCAGCCACATTGTAGAAAGAGACTATCAAGTACCATAAAGCATCTAAAACTGGAGTTTAAAAAGAAGCATCACTCCACCGTGAAAACAGCCTCGGCAACTCCTAGGTCTCCTCTGATCCCTCTTGGGCCCCTTTGCCTTGGTGGTATTTAAACAGCTGGACGTCACATTGGCTGCTGTGGTTGCTGTTTCAAAGTCCAGCCTGACTCTGCGTCCAGGCTCCCCTGGTGATCACCTGGAGAGCTGTACTAAGCCAAGTGTTCTAATGTGGCGTACAACCTGCCACCTCCCAACCCTCCCTCACCAGGGAGACCCACGGCTGTATGAGCTGAAGCTAATTAGCAGGGAGGCCACTGTGGCTGTTGCTTTAAATAAGCCAAAGGGAAGTGCAATCGATTTTTAAAGCAAACCCGAAAAGCAGCCCTTTCCAAACAGAGGAATAATCATTAAGACACAATATTTTCTCAACCCTTTTTTTTTTTGTTGTTGAGACTCTTAGAAGTAATTTTTCTTTTAGAGTGAAAAGTTGATATTTTTACTGATGGGTCTCTTCTAAAGCTTTCTCCAAAGTTCTGTCTGATGAGAACTCCTTCACTAGAAAAATACTGGCTGGGAAGGCAGGGTGTCAGTTTATAAGGATGCACTCATTTGAGTTGGGGTTTGGGCAAAAGGAGGCTTCTGAATGGAAGGTCTCCTTGTGATTGGGGCCACTTTCAAGGATTTAAGGAGATATCCTATGGAGTATTTTTAGCAAAGATCATGTGATGATAGCAGATAGTGTAAAGATAGAAGATGCACCAGGCAGAGACGGTCTCCTTTCCAATGCTCAGAAAGCTCTTGGCTCCCTCAATTAAGTGTCAGCCACCGTTGAAGCTGAGACTCCCCATCAATCACTACTGCTCCCCTTTTAGCAAAGGAAACTGTTGGTTGCCTTTCACAGCCAGCCCCCTCCACCTGGGGCACGGAGCTCTCCTGCCTCCGCCCCCCTTTCTCCAACCACAGGGCAGAGAGTGGGGGTCCCCCCTCTATTCTCCTGCCACCTTCATTCCCCACCACCTTCTTCTGCCAAGACTTCTCCTCTCTGGCCAGCCCGGGATTTATGGTGAAAAGGCAGTTACCACTTGTAGTAGGTTGAATACCAAAACCAAAATTAAACCCGTTGTTGTTGAGTTGATTCTGACTCAAAGAGACCCTACAGGACAGAGTGGAACTGCTCCATTGGGTTTCCAAGGCACAGCTGGTGGATTTGAATTGCTGACATTTGGTTAGCAGCTGGGCTCTGTAACCACCGCACCACCAGGGCTCTGTGGGTTGAACTGCTGTTGTTATGTGCCATCAAGTTGGTTCTGACTCATAGTGACACCCCAGTTCACATCCACCTGGAAGTTCAGAATGTGACCTTATTTGGAAATAGGGTCTTGGCAGACGCAGTAAGTTAAGGATCTTGAGAAGATCCTGGATTTATGGTGGGCCCTAATTCTAGTGACTGGGGCCTTATGAGAAGACCAGGAAGACGTAGAGGAGAAAGCCATGTGCACATGGGCACAGGCACTGAAGAGAGGTGTCTACAAGCCAAAGAACGCCAAGGATCGCCGGCAACCACCAGAAGCTGAGAGAAATGTGTGGAACAGATTCTCCCTCAGACCTGCAGAAGGAACCTACCCTGCTGACACCTGGATTTTAGACTTCTGGCCTCCAGAATTGTGAGAGGATACATTTTGGTTTTTTAAGTGCCCCAGTGTGTGCAGTTTTGCTATGCCAGTCCTAGGAAATGAAAGCACCACTGAAATCGGACAAAACCAGGAAAATAAGTCACGACCCTTGGCCTGGAAGCGTTTCTCCCTCACATCCCTCCTATGTGAAAAGGTGGACTATTCGTATGCCCTTCAAGTCTCCTTCCTGTGCAGGTTTGAGAGCGTGGCCGCACCCAAGCCACCGCCCAGGGAACACAGAAGCCGCGGGTGGGCTTTGGCCAGATTTGCTGAAATCCAGCTCCTACATCCTGCTCGGAACGCCTCCCAGTAAGTCAGGTGCTTCTCCAAAGGCTCTCCTTCAGCTGCAAGGCAGGAAGCAGTTCTAACTTTAGAGGCTTTGACCAAGGAGAAAGTCACAGAGCCGTGTCAGGAATTTAACAGGAATGATGTCTTACTTACTGGACTGCAGGCTGAAGCTAAGTTTGGCCCTCGGCGTGACGGGAGGCGGTGCCTGCTGCGAGGTTGGCGGAGATGGAGACACTGAGAAGCGCCGCTCACCTCCAATAGGGTTGATGACCTGGCTTTTGGGTCTCTGGGGCCGCAGGGGGCTGATCTACACAGGCGGGGCAGAAAGAGTGTGGTAGGGTCTGACCATCATCTATTTACATGCTCCAGGGCTGATACAGCAGCTCACGCTCCCCAACCATGGATGGAAAACATTGCTGTGGGCACTCAGATGCTGAGTGAGGGTGACGGGAACCTCCAGAGGCCACGGGTAGAGCCACTGACCAGCTCAGCTCCTGTAGCACCCAGGCACGCTTAGCCTTCTGGTCTTTGCTGGCAGGTATGGAAGAGTCAAGGAGCCCTGGTGGCAAAATGGTTAAGTGCTTGGCTGTGAACTGAAAGGTTGGTGAAAGCCACCCATTGGCTCTGTGGAAGAAAGACCTTGTGATCTGCTCCTGCAAAGATTACAGCCTGGGAAGCCCTATGGGGGAGTTCTATTCTGTCACATGGGGTTGCTGGGAGTCGAAATCGACTCGACAGCACCCAACAACAACAACGTGAGAGTCTAGACACTTGTTGACGGATGTTCTCTATTCATTTCCTTCATTCCTTCCCGCACTCTACGTTACAGCTGGCTAGGTGCTCTGTTCTCCATGTTTCATTGCATTTTTCCTGCTCTTCTCTGACTTTTGGCTGCACCTGGCTGCCATCCACCTAGGCCTGTGTTTGCTATAGCAGGAAGTTTTATTTATCCATATCTTAGTTAACTTGGTCTCAGGTCATTAGGCCTCGGGGAGCGCAAGCAGTTACAAAGTACACTGAAGGAGGAGTAATTAGGAAAGTTATCAACCCCGCCTAAAAAGGAAGAGTCCTGCTGGGAAGGCAGCAGGAAGGCCCTGCGGTGGCTCCATCCCTGGGCCTGGTGCACGGGCACTCGGGTCTGGGCAAGCAGAGAGCCAGGGGCTGCGATGTCTGCCCCCTGAAGTGTCCTCATAGGCAGGTCCAGTCTGGAGGCCCTGAGGCTGCAGGAAGGGCAATGGGGTTCTCACTTGGTAAATGGGGCTGTTGAGGGGACACAGCGCCATAGCCAGGAGGCCTGGTTCCAGAACTCCCAGAGGCTCAGGCCTTGTCCCCCATCTGTAGGAAGGGATGAGTTACCACCAGCACGACCACTGTGGGAGGTCTGGAGACGCTTGGTCAACCCTCGGCTCTCAGAGGACAGATGAGCATGTGGGCTCCAAGTAGGGATGTGGGAGTGCTCAGTGTTTCCCCATCCTCCCCTTCCTATAAGGGGTGAGGGCACCTTCTGATTCCAGTAGAAGGAGGCAGGACTAGGGAGATGCAAATTGCAGGCTGGAGGCTCCAGCACTCAGCTAGAAGTCAGGGAATTGTCTACGATGGAAATCAAGTTCTAAAGCGGGACCCAGCCCCAAGGGTGTCTAGGAAACCTTTCCCCGAGCTCTAGAAGGCCAGGTGGGAGGGAAGCACCATGGCAACTGAGGGCCCGGGGCACTCAGGCTGGGGGACAGCAGAACCAGGGGTCTACAGCATCTGGGGATATGAGGGCAGGGCTGAGGAGAACCCCAGCCTTCAAGTTATTTTTTTTACAGCATATTCAGTAAAATCCAACTGAAAGCCTTGCTGGGAACTGTGGTGCAAAGGCAGATGCCAGCAGCTATGCAGAGCAAGGGCCAAACCAAAAAGCTCATTGCCTCCGAGTCGATTCCGACTCATAGCGACCCTGTAGAACAGAATAGAACTGCCCCACAGAGTTTCCAAGGAGCGCCTGGCAGATTTGAACTGCTGACCTTCTGATTAGCAGCCATAGCTCTCAACCACTACAACACCAGGGTCAAAAAACCAAAACCCATTGCTATCGAGTCAACTCCGACTCCTAGCGACCCTACAGGACAGGGTAGAACTGCCCCATATGGTTTCCAAGGAGCATCTGGTAGATTTGAACCCTACTAACTTACCGTTTCAGACAGAATCACAGCCTCAGACTGCTGCGAGGAGACATCGGCTGGCTTGAATTCCTTATCAAATGTCTCCTGGTGTCTGCTGTTCCTTTTTTCCTTCTTCTTGTCCTTCTTCTCCTTATCTGCATCATCCTTGTCCAGCTTGTCCTGGGACCGGGAGTGCATTTTCTTTGGCAGGAGAGGCTCCAGAACAAACCTAAAGGAAAGGCTCTTTTCCATCAAGGCCGTCTTAATAGGGGAAAGATCGCTCTTCACCAAGCAGGTATACACGTATCAAGTGACTCACAATCTACGTGCTGATAGACAACAGCTGAATTTCCCAACAAAAGGAATGCTTTAAAAAGGGGGGCGGAGGGAGGACTTAAGGCACATATTAACCAACTGCAAGCATGGACTATGTGGACCCCAATAAAAACAAACAGGGTTACCATTACTGAACATTTTGATCAAAGATTCTATAGAAGAATCCTGATCAAAAGGGGGAAAATGTAGAATAGCATTTCAAATTCTCATAGAATCCAGACTTTCTGCAGCCATGGAGGCTGGATGAAGCCCTGAATTTATGGCATAGAGATAATCTTTAAACCTTACACCAAAATACCCCCAAAGTCTTCTTAAAAACAAACAATACTTTAGCTTAACAAGAATGTCTGCCTTGAGCATTGTGTTCTTTTAAGAACTATCTATATGGGATCAAGTTGACAGCAGCAGTTACAAAGATTAGATAGGAAGCTTAGCGAGCAGTGAGTTTATGATAACAGCGGAGGAATAATTCGGAAAAAGAGGGTGAGCTTGGTTGCACAACTTGAAGTAATCAATGTCACCAAATTGTACATGTAGGAACTGTTGAATTGGTGGATACTCTGTGTACATTCTCAACAACGAAATAAATGACATTTAAAAAAACGGGAAAAATATAACACTTATGGGGCAATGAGAGCCCTGGTGGTGCGGTGGTTAAGAGCTCGGCCACTCACCAAAAGATTGGCGGTTTGAATCCACCAGCCACTCCTTGGAAGCCCTATGGGGCAGTTCTACTCTCTCCTATAGGGTCGCTATGAGTCGGAACCGACTTGACGGCAATGGGATGGGACGCTGTGGAGTCTGGTGGGACATCTGATAATATTAAGGAATTGTTGTTGATTTATAGGAGGATGGTATTTTGGGTATATATCAAAAATGGAGTCCTTGCCTTTCAGAAGTTCATATAGAAACATTCAGATGCAGCAGGAAAAAAAGGAGGCAGATACCAAAGCAAAGAAATTTTGGGTAACCTGGTCCCTACCAAGTTTGTACGTCTGGCTTAAGATTACAGATACATCAGTGGAAAGTCCTGGGTCCCTCAGTGAGAGGCAGACAGGTTGCAGCCTACAAGTCCATGGGAATGACCTCAGGTTTACCGCTGAGAGCTGAGCTAGCAACAGAGGACCTGGGCTCCAGCTCTGCCACCTACTGGTAAACCTTGCTACCTGCTTCACCCTTGGGAGCTTGATGTTCCCACTTATAAATAAAATAGGACAACACCTCCTTTTTGCCTACTGACACCAAACAGTTGGTACGAAGACATGTTAATGAGTAGCCTACCGAGCAGGTGAATCTTGGGCTACTTTTAAGGCATGTTTCAAAAGCTTAGCGTGTGATGTGTGAGCACATGCATACACACAACTGGCTTGTCCATCCTGTCTTGTCCTACTACTTCATATCTGGAGGGAAAGACATGGGTTGAATTCTAAGACTGGACTCTCATCCCCTGCAGCAGAAAGGAGTTAGGAGAGAGGGTTGGTGTGGATACAGATATGAAAACACCTTGAAAAATTTATAGGTAATTCACATGTGAGGTTTTATCGATATTCCAAAAACCATGGTGCCTTCGAGTCTATTCCATCTCATAACGACTCAAAAGGACAGAGCAGAACTGCCTCATAGGGTTTCCAATGAGCGGCTGGTGGATTTGAACTGCTGACCTTTTAGTGATCAGCTGAGCTCTTAACAGATCAGGATCTTATATTTTAAAAATATAGGACCTGAAAATGGTATTTAAAAAGAGATGTGCTCTCTTAAAAGGAGTTACAGTTAGAGTCATGAAGGAGAAACAGCCTGAAATATGATTGCTGGTAATATATCATTTAAACCACGGTCTACATGTCTTTTCCGCATGGTCCAGAGAAGCCAAAGAGGAAGGCAAGAGGGTTTTCAGAAGCCCACTGCCCTCTGGCTGCCCAGTGCACAGGTGGTCCTGGTGCCAGGTGACAGTGGCACAACTCCAGCCCCCGAAATACTGAATGTTGCGACAAGGTGCTAGCTCTTGCCTTTGGGGGTTTCCAGTTCTCGTAGGGATGGACCCAGCCTGACTTGCTTGACCACCTGGAGAATGAATCGCCTTCTTTAGGGGGAGACTGGTTTCAAGAGAAGGTGATTCAGATGGCCAGCCACGTTTTCATCTTAGTTGTGGTTTCTTTTAAACTTATATTTGAAACGAACAATTGGGGCAAAATCACTGTTCTCATTACAGCAACCTTGCTCCTCAATATGGGACATGTAACAGGTCCCTGGCTGGGCCAAGTAGTTTGCACTTGACTACTAACCAAAAGAACAGTGGCTCAAACCCACACAGCAGTGCCACGGAAGAAAGGCATGGTGATCTGTTGCCATAAAGATTACAGCCAAGAAAACCCTATGGAGCTCAGTTCTACTCTGTAACACACGGGGGTCGCCATGAGTCCAAACTGGCTTGATGTCAACAGGTTTGGTCTTGATTTTAATACGGATATTGATACTTGGATGGACTGGAAGAGGGAAAGATCATTTTTAAAACTGCTATCAAAATCCATGGAAGATGCAGACTACCAAGAGCAAGCATCACATCTCCTGCTGCTTCTTCCCCGATATAACACGGTATGCAGGATTTGTTGTGAAGGCACATATACTAGGCTTTTTAAACAGTAAGCGTATCAAATCTAAAGGAGCCCTGGTTGCCCAGTGGTTAAGCACACAGTTGCTAACTGAAAGGTTGGAGGTTTGAACCTACCAGCTACCCCATGGGAGAAAGATGTGGCAGTTTGTTTCCATCAAGATTGCGGCCTTGGAAACCCTACGGGGGCAATTCTACTCTGTCCTATAGGGTCACTATGAGTCAGAATCGACTCTGCAGCAATGGCTTGGGTGGGCACAGAATCTAAGCACTGATTATCAATAGCTGCTAATGTCATCAAAACAGAGACAGCCAGGCACAACGTGCCCCTTCATGGAAGAACACACTACCACTTATCAAGTCCTCTTGCCCCCAAATCAAACGCGAATCTAATCAATCCTCTAGATCCAACTACCGGCATGCAGGAAATACAGAGGACAGAGATACACGCCAAACACCACCATAAGGGATGCAATCAGCAAAATCCAGGCTTCGGGAAATGCTTCAGGTAAGCAACCTAGGTGTTTCAACCAATAAATTACAAGTACAAGAAGAAAAAAGAACTGGAAGGGAAATCTGTTGATTAAAAGAGACTTGAAGGGATACATCAAGGGGGGGGACCTGATTTCGATCTGGTTTCAAACAAACTGTAGAAAAAATACAGTGTTTACGACACTGTGGGAAATTAATACTACTTCATAATAATACGGCATTACCGTTAGCTTTTTTTTTTTTTTTCCTGTGAGTGGTAGAATGGTTATTTTTTTTAAAAAAGAATTCTTACCTTTTAGAAACTGATACTAAAATATTTATGGATGAGATGTTACAATGTTTGAATCTGCTTCAAAACAACATGGGAGTACCATACAGATGGAAATAAGATTAGCTAGGAGCTGATTATTGATGAAGTGGGCTGATGAGGACATGGGGCCGTACTATAGTATTCTGTCCATTTTTGTATAGTCACAAATTTTTCTATAATAACAAGTTTAAAAATTAAAAATGATTGACAAAATAAACCAGTATTGGCTTTGATTATTATGGCATTTTAGGAGGCCTGGACTTTTCCAACAGGATGGGTACACATGAATCAACAAATCAACAATCAATGGGCATCAGATATTATATCTACGATATTATAAACAACAACCAGAACCTTCATGATTTTATTCTCAAGTTTTACAGAACTTGAGACAATTAAGGTAGGCACAAGAGATTTAGCAGGCACTTCTCAGCTCAGAAAGACTTGTATTGTGAAATCCAGACGAGAATACAAAGACCCGAGAGAGAGAGGTTGAGTTCTAAATTTTTCCCATTATGAGAAGCAACTGCCGATAGGGTGAACTTTATTCTGCACGTAACCCGTGCCACTGGAGACCAAAGCCTTACTCTCTGCCATTAGTTACATAGCCAAGGGTGGTAACCCCATGAATGAAGAAAAATGTGGACTCCAATAAGGATGTGCTCTATTAAAGGTTAAACAAATGCCTCCTTGGAGGGAGGTGACCCACGCCTCCCTCCCGGAGATTTGGGAAAATGCACTCAAGACTGCTGGGTCTCACGTCTCTACATTTGCAACACATTATTCCTCTATCTAAAAACTCTACATCAATTTCCACCCTAATCCCTAGGTTCTTGGAAATATAGAAACTCTTGCATAACTAACTTGGGGACTTTCTTGGGGAGAAGTTGAATTAAATTTCTGTAGCAATCTCGCTCTAAATGACAAGCAGACATGACTTCCCCAAAACCAAACCCACAGTGCCGTCTCACAGCGACCCTATGGGACACTGTAGAACTGCCCCAACTGTGGCAGTTCTACCCGCAGGCTGTAATCTTTACAGAAGCAGACAGCCATATCTTTCTTCTTCAGAGTGGCTGGAGGTTCGAACTGCCGACCTTTTGGTTAGCAGCTGAACATGATTTAAATACCTCTAAGTTGAGAATTTCCGTTATGGGCGTGGCCTCGTAAGTAGCAGAGGCTGATAAAAATTACTGTCAAAGGAACGCGGGCATAGTTTTCAGTTCTCCATTGGGCATCCTGGTCATCGGCAACGAAGGGCGCTGGGAGTGGTCATGGAGGAGCGCTGTAATTTCACAGCTGCGTGTCGCAGGGGCCAGAGAGTGAGGGTGGGCTGGGGGATGGGTTGGAAATCCACTGGGAGAGGACAAATACACAACTGTGCACACTCTGCTGTGAAATAATAACAAGCTCTCTGATGTTTATGTTGTAAGTGGTATTTTTTTTCTTTTTGGATAATAAGAGAAGAATAAATTTTACATGCTTGCCATTCAAAAACACCAAAACATCGATACTGAGGTTTTCTTCGCAACGCTCTTCGTTAATGCAGGAGCCACAGTGAGAGCTCTGTGAATGCTAGCTAGCTACACTGTTAGTTGCTCCTTCTCCTCTTGGTCGCTTTGTGTTCTCGGGTGCTTAAAAAAAAAAATGGAGCTGGGGCTGGCAACCAATGTCATAAAACAATATGTGTATTAATTGTTTAATGAGAAACGAATTTGCTCTGTAAACCTTCATCTAAAAAGCACAATTAAAAACAAAACAAAAAACCATGCCTTGCCCAGGGCATGCCTTACCTGGTAGGAGCCCTGGATGGCACTGTGGTGCAGTAGAAAGAACTCAGGCCCAGGGGTCTGTGGACTGAGTTCCTGAACCTGGCCATTATTGTATCTTCTGTGGGCAACTCACTCAGTCTTCCTGCACCTGAATTTTTTCAGCCAAGGGAGTAACAGTACCAGCCCTGCCTGCCCCACAGCATTGTCGTGAGGGTTAGATGAGATGCCAAATGTGAAAAAAAAACCCCAAAAAAACCCATTGCCATCGAGTTGATTCCGACTCATAGCAACCCTGCAAAACAGAGAACTGTCCCACAGTGTTTCCATAGAGCACCTGATGGATTCGAACTGCCGACCTTTTGGTTATTAGCTTAACTCTTAACCACTATGCCGCCAGGGATGGTTTCCAATGTGAAAAGGTCTTGACATTTAAAAGCACAATAGTGTGTAACGAATTTTTTGGTGTTGCCAACTGTCTCAACTGAATGCCTGATTTAGAATAAAAAATTTTTCCACATATTTGTTAAGGAAACTAAATGAAGGAATTTTGAAAAACAAAAACAAAAAGCAAAAATTGGTCTCCAAAGTAGTCTCGCAGAGAGGAGGTAGCCTGGCCAGCCCCACGTAAGCGGGACTGCAGGTGAAAGGCAGGTGGACAGGGAGAAGTGCTGTGGGGGACCTTGGAGGCCAGGTCATGTTCAGACCAAGGCAGCCCTCAGCCTCCACGTGGCATCACGGGGGTGAGCGTATGGAAAGTGCAAAGCACAAAGCTGGCAAGAAATAAGCCATGATTTTAAAACACATTTCGAACAGGAGGGCAGGACTCTCACTGGAGGTTTGAAAACCTGACTACTTCACAGCCACTGGGATGGCTGTTTTTAGAAAAACGGAAAACCACAAGTGTTGACAAGGATGTGGAGAAACTGGAACCCTCATCCACGGCTGGTGAGATTGTATGAAGGTCCAGCCACTATGGCAAATAACTTAGCGGTTACTCACAGACTTAAACATAGAATTATCATGTTGTTGGTGCTATCAGTTCGACTCCGACTCCTAGCAACCCCACAGGACAAAACAGAATTGCCCCATAGGGTTTTCTAGGCTGTAAATCTTTACAGGAGCAGATGGCCAGGTCTTTTCCCCTGCAGAGTGGCTGGTGAGTTTGAACTGCTGATCCTTCAGTTAACAGCCAAGTGCTTAGCTACTGCGCCACCAGGGCTCCTTAGACCTACCACATGATCCAGCAATTCTGCTCTTGGGTATATAACCCAAAAGACTTGAAAGCAAGGACCCAAACATACTTGTGCACCAATGTTCATTGCAGTACTATTCACGAGAGCCCAAAGGTGGAAACAACCCACATGTCCATCACCAGATGAATGGATAAATAAAATGTGGTCTATCTATACAATGGAGTTTATTCAGCCATTAAGAGAAATGAAGTCCTGATACAAGCTATGATATGGAAAAACCTTGAAAATACCATGTTGAATGAAATGTCAGATACAGAAGAACAAATATTGTGTGATCTCACTTATAGGAAATACCTAGAATAGGTAAATGCATTAAAAAAAAAATGAAAAAAAATTGCTGTTGAGCTGCTTGTGGACTTGAACTGCCAACCTTTTCGTTGGCAGCCAAGCTCTTAACCACTGTGCCACCAGGGCACAGAAATTAAAATTTATTAGTGGTTACCGGGGGCTGGAGGGAGTGGTTACAGCTAAAAAGTAGTGTTCTGATTGGGGCGAAGATAAACTTTTGGGAACAGGTTGTAGTGATGGTTGCACACCATGGTGACTAATTAATGTCACTTAAGAATGGTTAAAATGGTAAATTTTATGTTACATATATTTTACCATAGTCTTTTTTTTATGATGGAAGCCTTACCTAAAGTGGTCCCCAAAGTGAGGACTTTTTCTCAAAAAGACCCCCAAAGTAATACTGGGCACCAGGGTCATAAACTCTTGGAGGGTCTTAGTTTCAAAGATAATTTCAATTTAAAAAATCTCTCAGTTGTGATAAAACAAATACAGGGCCCTGGGTGGCTCCTCTCAGGACCCTCCAAGCCCCCTCCCCTACCGTCCCCCTGTGCTTGAGCCCAACTCACCCATCGGAGCCTGGCCTGGAAGGGGTGCTGTCGGACGACAAGGAGGAGACGGAGGCCACTGATAGGGGCCGGGAGGACGAAGGCATCGTGAAGGACCGGACCATGGACCGGGGGCGGCTGCCTCTTCTGTCATCCAGGCTTGAGGGCTGAGAGAGAGTGAGTGAAAGACAGTGAGTGAGACAGAGAGTGAGAGAATGAGTGAGACAGAGAGTGAGAGAAACAGAAGGTGAGAGAGAGAAAAACAGAGAGTGAGAGACAGTGAGACAGAGTGAGAGAGACAAAGAGACAGAGAGTGAGAGAGACAGAGAGTGACAGAGAGTGAGAGTGACAGAGTGAGAGAAAGAGAGACATAGTGAGATAGAGAGAGGGAGGGAGGGTGAGGGAGAGAGAAAGGAGAGAGAGGGGAGGAGAGAGATAGACAGATGGAATTAGATAGAGACAAAGGCTTGTTGAATGCCTCAGCCAGAAGACTTCCGGCCGACACCATCAGACCCCTGCAACTAGCCTCTGGATCACAGCTGCTCACATTTTATAAACAGTGTGTGCTCTTGTTCAGAGAGGAAGACAAACATGATGATTACTCTGGGCTCTTCTCAAACCTGGTGCAATATTGTGGTAAACGATAGAAATAATCTTCTCAGTCTTTTTCATTTTAATAAAATTTTCTTTACCAA
This sequence comes from Loxodonta africana, assembly GCF_030014295.1. Lineage (NCBI taxonomy): Eukaryota > Metazoa > Chordata > Mammalia > Proboscidea > Elephantidae > Loxodonta > Loxodonta africana. Next base: position 8,490,580 of record NC_087357.1, read on the forward strand.
GACCATGATGTATCAACCTGTTCCAAAATCATGGTGGAATGTGTTGCCCAGAAAATCTGATTTATAGAGTACCCTCCAGAATGTGATTAAAGAATTCGCAAGACCTTTACATCGACTTGCTACAGGTGTTGACAAACCGTGCAGATAACTGACACACGTGGCTCTGTAATGACTGAACTTCTCTAGACCAAAACAGATGCTCCTGAACCACCTCTAAAAAAAAAAAATTTTTTTTTTTTTTTTTTTACAAAGGATTAAATGGAGCCACTGAACTGCTAAAGCCCCTTGTCCTGGCTGGGTCACGGACTGGTGATGCATTCTGGAGAAAAATGGGGTCTCCACTGGAATTTTCCATCCTTTCTTTGACATATTTGTATGTCACCAAACCAGCATCACTGAGACACAGCACCTGTCAACATCTAATTAGCTGGGAAAACGCTGGTGTACCTGAACCCTGAGCCAGATGTTGCCACATCTGGGGAAGCAGCTGCTGCAGAAGCTCCCACCTTTAACCTGAGGATGTGAACACCAAATTCCTACAAGGCACTTCCTGCCCTCGTGGCTTTGATTCTCCTCTTCCCACAGCCTATGCTGGTATCTCCTTCTGACAGTCACTTATGGAAGCCCTACTGGGGCCCCGGTTCCAGCCTTCAGAGGTAAGAAGTGGTTGATTCCAGACTATAACACCGCTTCTACATCTCAGAAGTGGGCTTGTTTCTTAAATACGTGTTTCCTAAATGAAATACCATTGGATTTGTAAACTGTCTAATTCATAGTCACAAGTTCAAAATGGCAAAAGATGGGTTAAAAGCATGAGATGGCAAACTTTACCTATGAAGGGCCAGACAATAAGCAATTATGCTTGCAGACCACGTGGTCTCCTACAACTTCTTGACCTGCTGCTACAGCATGAAAGCGGCCATAGAAATGCATAAATGAATGAGTAGGGCTGTGTTCCAATAAAACTTTATTTATAAAACAGAAGGTGGGCCATAGTTTGCCAACCACTGGTTCAAAGCAATATGCACTGGAATTTGCCAGCACAGAGGGTCTGGTCAGTCTGGGACTTAGCACCAAAGATGGCCCCATTTGGTATCTCCATGGAGATCTTTCATTGCAATTAATCAGCCTTTATGAAGAAACTAGAAGGGAAATGGTTACTTCAGATCAGCTCAAATTATGAGAACTTTTCCCACACAAAATCTAAAGGCTCAGAGTCTACAAAGTCCCCTTTCAGCCTTTCTGAAACACAACCCAAGGCCTTGTTCTCTGAAGTCTTTCTCCCACCCAGCCTCTTGGCCAGACCCTGGGGCCCTGTCTTAAGTCCTTGCTGCCCCGACCATCCAAGGGAGAGTTAGTCCAGCTACTCCAGGCCCCGGCCCTCCACCTCAACTGTCACTGCAGCCCCATCTGCCCAGGGCTGGAGGGGAGACTGAGGCAGGGAGCAGGTACAGGTCTGCTGTGATGGCGACCTGCAGGGATGAGCTCGGTGTTGGAGAGGAAACTGAAGCCAACACTCACGTGCAGGGTGAAGGGTTCCTCTGAGGTTGTGCTCCACAGGGGCCAGTGGATGGCCTGATACTGGCCAGGGTGGGTAGAGAAGGAAAGACAGAATGTTCTTTGTGTGTGTTGGGTTGTGCAGCTGGAGGGTCCCCCTGGAGAAGGTAGCCAGGGGGCAGTTTAATAGAAGGGTCTGGACTTGGAGAGAGCCCTGAGCGTAGCACACCGACCTGGAGCTCATGGTGGATTATAGCGATGAGATGGCCCGAGTGGAGATGACAGAACCAGGCACAGTGCCCACCATCCTACCCCCACTTGGGTTCCTGAAGGAATTGATGAGAAACAGAGAGCTTTTCACAAGCATGAAGACAGAGCAAGCTCCTCCTGGGCCTCTGGGCCAGGACAGGCATCAGGGACAGTCCTGAACAAGGCTGGCGCTGGAGGTATCCCCCCAGGGGTCTCTTTTCCTCGGTCCCCAGGATCCAGAGACGCTGGACTCTGAGCTCTGGACCACAGGTTGATGGAACGGGCTGTGCATTACAAGTCACAGAGCGTCTTCTTCTCCTTCAAGGGCTTAGGCTGGCTCAAGCCCTTGAAAGAAGAAGATGCTCAAAAAAGTGACAAAATGGTTTATGTCCTTTCTATGTGTTTTTATTTTTAAATCCATCCTTTTGAAATAGGACAGTACTATATTGCTTTTCAAAGTATTTGGAGGTGCCTGCAGGGTTCCAAAGTGGAAAAGATGGTGGTGGGGGGTCTCATCCCAGCTGCTCTTTGTGGCCGCAATTCTCAGACTAACAGGACAGCTGCCTGTTGCCTTCCCTGCGCAAAGGAGTCTGACCACAGTACCTGCCTGCAGAGTTCCAGGGTAGAGGACTCGGGTGGCGGCTCGAGGGAGCAAAGCACCTAAAGGTGGGAATTCGCCCTAACTTCTGCTCTCAGTAGCCTTCACATTAAGCCTGACCCGTTCTCCCCTACAGAGAAGAGAGGGAAGCTTGGTGGAGGTGATCTTGGCTCAGGATGAGGCCAAAATCTCTTACTTGCCAGCCAAGGACAGCTGCCTTGAAGCAGAAGACACCTTCACTACCCACGCAGACCTCTGCCTTACCATCTTTGCAGCGTCCAACTGCAGACATGCCCAGAAGTCATAAAGGACGGGGGAGGAAGGAATGAGAAATGATTGGTGAGCAGGCCGGGCTTCCGCAATTTGGGAATGTACATTAACTGACTGATAAAAGAGAAGGCCTCTCACTTAGTAAGAAAACTTGGAGAGTTCACAAGTGTTTATTTCTTAGAAAGAATTAAAGGTGGCGTCAGACTTTGAAAGTGCCTATGATGTACTCTTCGGGGCACTCAACTCTGATTGCAAGAAGCTGCGAGCTTCGAAGCCATCAAGCACTGCTCGAGGATTCTGACTTGCTCAAAGGGCCCTCCAACAGGCGCAGCAGGAGGGCACCCTGATTGCCAAGTCTGTTTCCCCGTAGCAGCTCCCACTGGCTGAGTGTTCAGAGCTTAGGCAGGTGCATGTCCTGTGAGCCCAGGACCAACGGCACTCCTTTCGAAAAGGGTCATGTCAGAGAGTAAGGATTTTTTTTAGCTGAGAATACTGCCTTTACAGGCAACTGAGAGCCCATACTCACTGATGAGCACCAGGCTCTGGGCTGGAGCTGCGGATACTGTCATAATCAAGCGCACCACTTCCGGGTAGGTCCTGGTGGTCCCTGTGTGCGCCTCCAGCCCCATTGATGAGAGTAGGAAAAGCTATGCTGTGTAAATGGGCGGAGCAGTGGCCTGAAGCCCAGGATCTGGAGGCGGTGCCTGGGAATGGGACCTCGTTTGGAAATATGGGCTCTGCAGATGTAATCAAGCCCAGGTTCTCTAAATGAGATCATCCTGAATTTAGGGTGGGCCTAAATTCAACGACTGCTCAAAGGAGTCTGGCCACAGCGCCTGCCTGCAGGGTCCCAGGGTAGAGGACTCAACGACTGGTGTCCTTGTAAGGGAAAGGAGAGGGAGATTTGAGACCAGAAGAGAGAAGGCCACGTGAAGATGGAGGCAGAGATTGGAGAAAAGCTGCTCCAAGTCAAGGAACCTTGAAGCCACCAGAAATTGCAAGAATTAAGAAAGGATTCTTTCCTTCCTTCAGATGGAACATGGCCCTGAAGATATTTAATTTTGGACTTCTGGCCTACAGAACGGTGAGAGAATAGACTTCTGTGGTTTTAAGCCACTCAATTTGTGGTAATTTGTTACAGAAACCCTAGGAAGCCAATGCTGTGTCTATCCAAACCCTTCCTCAATGAGTTCCCTTCTGTCCAAGGCACTGGCCTCTGCCACCATTCAACTCCTGCTTCCAAGCCTTTGCTTGAGTTGGTCCTTTTCCAGGCAAAGCCCTCTCCTATCTCCCTCCCTGATCTCATCTGACTTATCCTTTCTTCAATGGTTAAGTCTTTGCAAACAATTTCTAACCACAGTGACCCATCACTCCCTCCCTTCAATGGCTACAGTCTTGACATTGGACTGGGCAGCAGCTCTGCCTCTGCCTGGGGTCATCCTGAGTGCTGTTGCCCTGTGTGTTACTTAGCCCTCTGTGTGTACTGTGTGACGGTGGGTGTCGTCTTTGTAAACTAGCCCATGAGTTGCTGGGACTCTGAGATTTCTCCATTCCTCGACAGCACTAAGGGGCACACTGTGTCCACAGCAAGTATGCAGGGCATTTGGTGATCAAGCAAATTTATTAAATGTTTTTTCATCCTGATATTTCCAATTACTGAAAGCAGGCTGCTGGTTTGCTGGGGGATAGACTCTCTAAGGGGGCTGGGGTAACTTAAATCCACTATTCTAAGCACGCATCCTGGTCAAATCTTATTACTCTGCTCTGTGAGCCTGTAACAGTCAGAAGATGTGATCCACAATCCCCCTTCTTTTGCAAAGCCACCCACTTACCATGGTCCGGACGCCATATTGCTTTTCCACTTTTTCCTTCAGCTGTTTGAAGCAGGCTTCCATTCTCTCGTGAAACGGTCTCAGTGCTTCCGTGACCTTTTCGCCATGAATCCGGATCCCTTCTGCCAAAAATGGTATCTGGAAAGCATGGAGGCTGACATCACTTACCCGGTCAACGGTCTGGGGAGGGGTGGGCACCCTTGGGGATGAGTGGCACTGGGCACAATGCACCTGCTGTGTTTCCAACTCAAATAGGCCAGTACATTCATCAGCAGGCACAGCACCCCCAAGACCAAGGTGTTTACACTGAAATCGTTTGTGTTAAATTGGATATGTCTAGCTCAGGGCTCAACACTTCGAAGCCAACCAATTACTTTCCTGACTCGTGAATGTCGATCACGTCCAGAATAGACTTATCTGTGTTTTCCACTGGAGTTTGGGAAGAACTGCATTTTGGATTTGTTTAGATGTACCTTGTTCTCTTAGCAAAGGGTCATGGCAGAGAGTAAGGCAATTGAGAGCCCATACGCAAAAATATAAAAATCTAATCCCATGTGATCTATCGTCCTGAAGGATATTCTTATTTAGAGAGGAAAACCAAATTTATTCTTCCTTCAGACTAAAAATAATCACTTCTCTGCCGACACTGCTGTCACAAAATACCTGTGCCAACACTTCCCTTCCAAGTGAGGTGACGTCGTTCGTTGACCTTTAAAGGCGTTGCAAGAGACATTTTCAGAGGCGCTGCTGTTGGGGTGTTAATGGGATGGGGAAGAAGTTTCCCCCTCTCTCTGGCTTCTGCTTCCCCCCACAAGGCGGAGACTTGGAGTTAGACATTCTTCAGGGCAATCAAGCTAAGAGGCTTCCTCTTAATAATTTATAATTAAATCAAAATACTGATTAAAAACAGATTTTCCTAATATGACAGAACACCAATCTAAATGAACAGAGTTATTAGTAAGGAGGATAATCAGTATACAACTGAATTTCATGTGAACAAATACAAGAAATCTTATCAAGATGAATCAATGCATCAAATGTACTTGGTTGCCATTTATAGCGTGCAGCTGGTGCCTCTCATGGGGCTCCAGGAAAGGACGGATAAGCATGGCGCTCCCCCATCGTCCCCCACCCCCCAGTCTGCTCTCAAGCTGCACGGACACAAACGCTGGTTTTGCCAGCAGATGGGCCTACACCCAAGGTAGGCACCATTTAGTCCAGTCCTCAGTTATTCCTTCTGCAAACAGGACGGTGTGCAGGTGAGATTTCAAAATAGATGGAATGTTTTAATATTCCAAAAGAATTATGTGTGCAGATGGCCGTTCCCTGGGGCAAGTGGAAGTTTACGAAGGGCTAGCAGTGGAGAAAGCTCACTATAATGCTTCTGCTTCCTGTGGTCTGCCATGGGCTAAGGCAATGCAGGCTGGGAGAACTTCTGGTGGGATGGCAAATCGGCTGTGTCCATCTGGGTGAGAAGGCAGGTATGTGTGGGAAGGTGGCCCCAGTGTTCAAGCACAGCCACCCTGGATACTTAAAACATTTCTGTTTCTTTGTTTTGTACTTAAGTCTTCATAAACTATTAAATTAAAAAATTTAACACCATCTAATGTTTTCCAAATTGTAGTAAAAATACACATAATGGAACATTTGCAAATTCAACCATTTTTACGTGTATAATTCAGTGATATTGATTACAATCTTCATGTTGTGTCACCACTGTCACTAGTAAAGCACTTCTGATTTATAACAGGCCTTTCTCAAACGTGCAAAATGCAGTCTAACCATTTCTGCATTTTTTTGGTCGGCATGACAAAACTCTTAATTGGCTAGATTCTTTGCACTAAAGAAGCTATTTGCTGGAAATAAGACCATTTGACTTAGGTTACATGTATGGCATGAACTGTACTTTGGCAGGTGAAACAAGGTGTGAGAATTCACACACACCCCCAACAGGTCTCTGACATCTTGGGGACAGGATCTGTCCCGCTGGTCTATGTCTATCCGGGCTTGAACTGCAGCTGTGATGGTAAATTAAAGAAAAGAAAAAGATGCTTTGTATAAACGCACTCCCATTTATGAGATGCTTAAAACACAAATAATGTACCTAGGTGGCATAACACAGATTCAGAAGAGGACGTGGAGGCTATCATTGCTGAGGTCAGATGGATCTTGGATATAGACCAAGACACAGCCAGAATGAGGGAACACTGCATTGTTTAAAGTCAGGAAAGTTGTGCATCAGGGTTGTAACTTTTCACCATACTTACTCAATGTGTATGCTAAGCAAATAATCTGACAAACTGGATTATATGAAGAAGAATGTGGCATCAGGTTTGGTGGAAGACTCATTAACAACCTTCAAGGCATAGATGATGCAAACTCGCTTGCTGAAAGCAAGGAGGACCTGAAGCACTTACTGATGAAGATTAAAGACTACAGCCGTCAATGTGGTTTACGCCTAACATAACAAAAACAAAAATCCTCACAACTGGACCAACAAGCAATGTCATGATAAATGGAGAAAAGACTGAAGTTGTCAAGGGTTTTATTTTACTTGGACCCACAATCAAGGCCCAGGGAAGCAGCAGTCAAGAAATTAAAAGATGCATTCCACTGGACAAATGTGCTGTAAAAGACCTCTTTAAAGCGTTAAAAAGCAAAGATATCATCTTGAGGACAAAGGTGCGCCTGACCCAAGCCATGGTATTTTCAATTGCCTCATATGCATATGAAAGCTAGACAATGAATAAGGCAGACCAAAGAAGAATTGATGCCTTTAAATTATAGCTTTGGCAAAGAATACTGAATATACCATAGAATGCCAGAAGAACAAACAAATGTGTCTCAAATGAAGTACAGACAGAATGCTCCTTAGAAGCAAGGACAGCAAGACTTGATCTCATGTACTTTGGACCTGTTATCAGGAGGGACCAGACCCTGGAGAAAGGCATCATACTCGGTAAAGTGGAGGGTCAATGAAAAAGGGGAAGACCCTCAACAAGGTGGATTAACACAGCGGCTGCAACAATGGGCTCAAACACTATGACGATTGTGAGGATGGTGTGGGATCAGGTAATGTTCTGTTCTGTTGTACATTGGGTCACTATGAGTCAGAACTGGCTCGATGGCACCTACGACAACAAAAAGTGGCACAAATGGTTTGCTTTCTACTACTAACCAAAAGGTTGTTAGTGGTTTGAACTCACTCAGTGGCATTGTGGAAGACGGGCCTGGTGATCTGCTTATGTAAGATTACTGCCATTGAAAACCCTATGGAGTGCATTTCTACTCTAAAACATGAGGGGATACCACGTATCAAAACTGACTCGATGGCAACACGTTTTTTTTTTTTTTCTTTTAATACACAATTAGAAGTAATAGCTCTTGGAGCTAAAATGGCTTTTGGAGACCATTTAGTTCAGTGAGTTCAAACCTGGCCGAGCAGCACGATCTCTCGGCTAACTTTGGGAAACCGATTCCTGAGCCCCTCCCCAGCATCCTGATTTGCTCCAGGGTGGATCTCAGGATCCTGCATTTCTAGAGGTTCCCAGAGCCAAGAGAGCAGTGAGGGCCTGGCCAAAGCCACACCTACGGCTATTCACGGTGAGCGGCCAGCTAAACAGAGCCACTCTTCTCACAGATGCTGTGATGCCAACTGTGTTCCTGGCTGTCCTCACACAGATTGATGTCCTGCCAGCCACACGGAACATTTGGAGCACCACCCCTGGTGACAACGCTGTGCCTGCGTGCCTGTCATCAGCTGAGGATGATAAGCGAGCCTGGTCTTTCATCTCTGTGCATTTCAGAAGAAATATGCGCACATCTCAGCAGTGGGAGATGAGTCTGGATGTGGACCCTTGGCAGAAGGTACAGAGACGACATCTGCATTCAGGGGAGATGGAGCTGCGCCTTTGGGGAAGTAGCTGACGAGTGAGGCTGGGGACAGCAAACACCTACATAGGTGTCACCTACACTGGCGTGGCCACGGCTGGTGGTCACAGGTGTCAGATGCAAACCGGAGACCTGGGGGAAGCTCCATGCAGCCAGCACCCTAGCCCCAGGCTCGTTCCTGGCTAGGAGGCAGATCCGTGCCATCCTTCACTGCACAGACAGCAGGCAAATAAATCAGAGCTTATTAACTAGCCGTCACCAACAGTTTTAAGGAGTGGAGTTGTGGTGTCCTGGAGGTTCCCAGAAGGAAAACCTCACCCTGCCCTGGCATCAAAAAATAAAAAGAGAACAAAGCATTCTGATAACCCCAAACTTCTTATTTTTAATGCATGTATGACTCAATAACTGCTACTTAAAAGATGGGTTTTCCAAATATTTCCAAACGAAAGCAAAAGCACAGGTCATGTTTTGAATATATATGCTTCCTCACTCTTTGATTTAATGAAATTACTAGAAAATGGATTCTTTCTTTTCAACTTTTCCTGTGAGCTGCTTGAAAATTCATCCTTTAATATAGTTATTAAAGGTGATGACATAATACGGACAAAAAGTTGCTTTCTGGGGAGCAAATTATTTTCTTCTGTAGGACTTGAAACTCTTAAAATCCAATTTGCTGTAAAAGCTTACAGGAAAAAAAAAAAAAAATCAATAGAAGTTTTGCAGCCCAGACTAGTTTTTGTGGAGCAATGGTTTTAGTGCCTTCAGAGGAGTGTAGAATTCTGGACCCTTTGGTTTCTATAACATCTACCATGGAATCATCTTGAATTTTAAACTCTTCCCCTTTTTGGTAATACAGGGAGGTGGCCTGCATGAGATGTGCATGCAAGGGGCCCACGGTTCACCAACAAGGTGCCTTCTAGTCAGCTCTGAACGCTTCTTCTCACAAAACAAGTCCCGGGCGAACATTCCAAATGCATACAGATTATGGCAAAGTCTAATTTTTTACCCTTTAAAATAATTTGTTTAAAAAAAAAAAAATGCTGTCATTAGCTGCTGTTGTGTTGGCCTCGACTCGCGGTGACCCCATGCACAATGGACTAAAGTGCTGCCCCATAGCTCCTGTCTGGAGGGGAGATAGGAAGGCAGAGGAGGACAGAAGCTGGTGGAATGGACACGGGGAATACAGGGTGGAGAGGAGGAGCGTGCTACCTCATTTGGGAAGAGCAACTAGGAGTACATAGCAAGGCGTGTATAAATTTTTCTATGAGAGACTGACTTGATTTGTAAACTTTCACTTAAAGCATAATTAAATGAAAAAAAAAAAATGCTGCCTCGTCCTGCACCACACCCATGATTGGTTGGGAACTGAACCATTGTGCTCCACAGGTTTTCACTGGCTGATTTTCAGAAGTGGGTCACCAGGTCTTTCTTCCTTGTCCATCTTAATCTTGAAGCTCTGCTGAAACCTGTCCAGCATCACAGCAACAGCCGCCACTGACAGACAGGTGACGGCTGTGCTTGAGGTGCTTTGGCCGGGAATAGAACCCACATCTCCAGCATGGGAGGTGATAATTGTCCTGCTGAACCACAAGTGCCCCATATTTTAAGGACTCAGAGTGATAAAAATTGAGCTGGTCATGTACATCTGACTCCAAATTAGAAGGACTTGTAAGTCGGCTTAGATCCGAAGCTCAGCCTCGCTCCGTCCTAAGAAGTCTCACCTGCCAATGAGCTCCCAGCAGAGGAGCTGCTGAGATGAGGCTCCTGGGACGGCCAGAATAAGATGACCACAGCGATTCTGCCTCAGGAGACAGCCATCTGTGAGCCTGGTCATGGACACGCCAGACAGGGCCACAGGCCTCACCTGGTAGCCTCTCGGATCCCTGGTTAGATACAGGCCTGTGGTATGAAGTCCAGGCACTCAAAGCCCTTCCCTCTGCTGCTCCCTCAGCTCCTTTACTCACCCTGGCACCTAAGAAATACGGACACCTCGGGCCACCCCTCCTGTCTCACACATGAGAAACTGGGGCCTAGCGCAGCAACTTGCCCAAAGTAGTCAAGCAAATGTAGCATAGCTCCCGGAGGACCGGGCCTGGGCAGCCAGCCCAGCTCTGCCCCCTGCCACACCAGGCTCTAGAAGGTTCTGAGAAGCATAGACATGTGAACTAGACAGCCAGCCCAGCTCTGCCCATGCCCCACCAGGCTCTAGAAGGTTCCAAGAAGTATGGACTTGCAAAATGGACAGCCAGCCCAGCTCTGCCCCCTGCCCCACCAGGTTCTAGAAGGTTCTAAGAAGCATGGACACGCAAACTGGACAGCCAGCCCAGCTCTGCCCCCTGCCCCACCAGGCTGAAGCATGGACATGAGAAAAAGACACAACGAAACACAAGACAACCACCAGAGTTACCCACTACTGTAAGGTACGTCCCTCTAAGCAAGCACTCAGAAGGTCTCAGGAGCGTGAGCAGAAAAGCAAAATCATACACAGAACTACAGCTAGAAAATTACAGGGGGGACCCACACCACATCTGCCCCAAAGCCATGGAGAGCAGGAGGCATGGGCACCCTGCAGCTCCCTTTCCCAAGGACCACACTGACTGGACGCCCTGGGACAGGCCTCAGTATATCTAGGTTCTGAAGACTTCCTGTCTCCAAGCTTGCCCCAATGCTCTGTTCTATCAATACCAGGAGGAAGGTTCTCCAGCAGTCATAAACCAACCATGGCAAGAGAAAAGGACCCTGCTCATTTGCAAGATGGAATGTTCTGAGCATTGGAATCCAGGAACGCAGGCCAGAACTGAGGGGTTCACACAGTGGCAGGCGGGGGTCTCCAGGGACAAATGTGGTCGTGTGCACTTTGACTGGGTCCAGAGCCTCTCATGCCAGCCAGGCATGTGTGCTCAGGGGACCAGGTGGATCTGGCTGGGCCCAGCCTTCCTCAAAGCCCCCAGCCCCACAAGGCTGCCCTCGGTCACGTTACCTGCCAGGCAATCAGGTCCTTGAGCTTCTCGATCTTCTCGTGGCTCTCTGGGTGCTCCTGCAGGTAGCGCTCTGTGAAGAAGGCCTGTGGGCACAGAGACACTTAGCTCACTCCTCACCCACCTGCTGTGTGCCAGGCCCTGCTGATGCAGTGGGTGAAGCAGACCCTCCCAGCACCCACACTTACCTGAACTCATGGCAAACCTTCTGGTGAGGCCAAACTCAGTAAATGGTATTAATGGGCAGCCAAAAGGGGTGCTCTCAGTGGCACCCCAATGCTTGGAGACCAGCAAAGCTATAGCTGAATTGGACTGCTTGGTCCACCCGGATGGCAGCTCACATGCCCCCCCCCCGACCCCCACTAACCATGTGCCATGGACCCCACCCTGCGTCTGCCTCAGGCCTGACCTACACCCAAAGACCACAGAGCGCTAAGCCCTCCTTGTCCAATGGCCACTACTAGCCCCTGGCAGTCTGCTCTTGGGCAGTGCCTTCCTGCTTTTGTTTTGACTTTGTCTAGATCGGGGTGACACCCTGATGATGCAGTGGTTAAAATCTCAGCAGCTAACCAAAAGCAGCAGTTGAAACCCACCAGACGCTCCTCAAGAGAAAGATGTGACAGTCTACTTCCGTAAAGCTGACAGTCTTGGAAACCCTATGTGGCAGTTTCTGTAGGACCACTATGAGTTGGAATCAACTCAACAGCAATGGGTTTGATTATTTTTTTAGACCAGGGGTCAGCAGAGTAAAATAATTTCAGCTCTAAGAGCCACAGGGTCTCTGTTTCAGGTACTCGGTATTGTTTCAGGAAAACAGCCTCCTACAATACATAAACGTCTGGGCATGGCTGTGTTCTGAGAAAACTTTATTTACAAAACAGGAGGCAGACCATCAACTTCAGACCCCTCGTCTACCCTACACCCACGTGCTTCAACTTCTGCCTGTTCCTACTGAGCTGTTTCCCAGAGGTGACCTGGCCCCTTCCCGGTCCCAGCCCAGCCTCCCTTTTCCTAAATATCCATACGTGTTTGTCTTTCTCGAACACCGAACATTATCCTTTGGCCTTCAATGATGCCAGTCCTCTTTAAAGGCAGCGAAGATGGCTCTCCAGAGCCTTGCTGCTAGCCAAACCTGGGGTGAGGGGTAATGGGGAGGCCTCTGGCTCTCTGAGAGTGCCCAGCAGAGCCTGGTCCGGCCTGGACCCCACCCGCCCACAGGGCTGCCTCCCGTGCTGCTGGCCCCCTTGGCTGCAGGCTCAGTCATTCTGGGACAAGCCCTTATGAGACCAGGATAATATCAGGGCTCCAGGACAATGTATGGAATCCTCCCTCTGACCCAGGGCCGGGCCGGGAAGGGAGCCGGCACACATCACCTGCCTTTTCATAGTTGGCGAAGCCGCCCATGACGGCAGGGTCCACGATGCCATTCAGGAGCATGGACAGCGGGTTGATGGGCAGGCTGGGGTCGTCGAGGTGCTGCTGTACCATGCTGTGGATCTTGTCATTGGTCAGCTGCATTGTTTCGATGGCGTTCTCCAGGGGGCTGATTTCCACCTGCAGTGGGAGAGGCAGTGTGAGGCTCACACCGGGGCTGCTCCACGCAGGGGCTCTCAGTTCCCAGAGCCTCTCCCAAGGAGAAACCTTGCCGAGCTGGGGAGGCCACCTACTCCTCCATGTACCGTTCTGCAAACAGACTTCTGGGGTGTGATCACTTAGGCCCTGTCCAAGACCAGGTGTTTTATTATCAGTGAGCGCTCCTATAGACGGGCCTCACATGAGAATTAATAAAGGCAGACAGCAAGACACCCAGCTCTGATGGGTGTGTACACAGGTGTGCATCCGCGTATGTGCACCTATGTGTATATATGTGTGTGCATGTACGTGCATGTGTATATATATACATGTGTGTACGTATATGTGCAGTGTGTATACATACATGCTTGTGTATGTGTGTATATGTATGTGTGTAGTGTGTATACATGTGTGCTCGTGTGTATGCACATCTATGTGCATGATTACATGCATAACCATGATGTACACGAATGAATACATGTCTGTGTATATGTATGCATGCACACGTATATATGTGTGCATGCAAGTGCATATGTGTTTAAGTGTGTGTGTGCATGTGTGTATACTTGCATGCACTCTATCTGGTTCACCACAAGACCTTTTTCTTTACTTATTTTAAAGGCAGCTACAATTTTAGGGGGGTTCTGAGGAATCTGTCCTGGTCCTGATGTAGAAACAGCCTGGACATGCTGCACTGTGTGCTGCACCTGCCTGACATGTTGCACTGTGTGCTGTAAGCGTCTGTCATGCCGTACAGTGTGCTGCTGCTGTCTGACACGTTGCACTGTGTGCCGTCCCTGTCTGATATGTTGCGCCGTGTGCTGCCCCTGGTTGACATGTTGCACTGTGTGCTGCCCCTGGCTGACATGTTGCACTGTGTGCTGGCCTGTCTGACATGTTGCACTGTGTGCTGCCCCTGGCTGACATGTTGCACTGTGTGCTGGCCTGTCTGACATGTTGCACTGTGTGCTGTCCCTGTCTGACATGTTGCACTGTGTGCTGTCCCTGTCTGACATGTTGCACTGTGTGCTGCCCGTCTGACATGTTGCACTGTGTGCTGCCCGTCTGACATGTTGCACTGTGTGCTGCACCTGTCTGACATGTTGCACTGTGTGCTGTACCTATCTGACACGTTGTACTGTGCGCTGCACCTGTTGGGCCGGGAGGCACAGAGAGCCCTGCTGTGCCTCTGAACCCCAGGGCTGTGGATGGAGGGCTCTATCACCACGTCCTTGAATAGGACCTCAGGCCTTATCCGCAAACCTGCTCTGGTCAGCAGGAGGACTGCCTATTTGCCCCTTAGCATCCTGTCTAGCACCAGTGCCTCGTCCCATACTTGCACTGCTCCTCTGAAGCCCTCAGGTCCTGGCAGGGTCCCAGCCTATACCCTCCTCCTCTGAGGCCCTCAGGCCCTGGCAGGGCCCCGGCCTAGCCCTCCCCTCTGGGGTCCTCAGATCCTGACAGAGCCGCAGCCTAGCCTCCCCTTTGGCTCAGCCCCTGGTGGCACGTGAGTGTGGCGGGGTCTAAAACAGCAGTGGCGCCTCCACCCTGGCCTCGTGCTCACAGACTCAACCTCTTACCAAGCTAGGCCACAGCGACCACACCCATGGGTGGCCCCAACACTGGATGGCAGTTTTGACCCTTCCGAGGCTCCATGGCGTAGGAAATGGAGAGGCAGAATCACCTGCTTTCTTCTCCTGGCTGCCTCTGGGGGGTGGTCTGAGAGGCCAGGGATGGGGGCGGCAGAGCAGAGATGATCACAACAAACAGCTAACTGCTGGGTCCTAGCTGGTAGTCCTTGGCCGGGTGTGGAGGCATCCTAACGAGGCTGTCAGCTCACCCAGGCATGTCTGAACCAGGGGGGCACTGGCCACGTGGAGGGTGCGAGGTGCAAACACAGAGCTCCGTGTGCACCATTGGGAGCCTCCTTGTCACACCCTGACAGCAGGGCCTTAGAAATGCTCTCTCACCCTGCACCGTGCCTTGTCAGGTTCTAAAACGGACCATCCCAGGCACACAACTCCGGCAACTGGACACCTCAAGTGGTATTCCAGTGCCACTGATGCTAACTCACCCTTGTCCATCTCAGTGGCCTCAGGAAAGATTAGTCTCCTACCTTTATCAAACGAATAAGACTGCTGCTGTCCCTACAGACGCCCACAGTGGCTGTCCCAGAAGGCACAGCGGGGGCTTTGATAGCAGGATCTCTGTCACGCCACTCTGGAATTATTTGGCTTCTAGCCTTTTTAGTCTGTGAAAAATGGCCAGTGTGGCTTCTGGGGAACCACATCCTCCCAAACGGCCGGGGCTCGAGTCACCCCCTTAAGTTATTAGCACCTGCAGGCGGCAGCCTGGCTGCTCAGAGAATCCCTGATTACAAAGGTTTATGGGAAGCAGCTCATTATGAGGATCAGTGCCTGTCTGTGTGAAGGGCCTGCCCTGTGCATCTCGCACATCACAGCTCCTCATGGGCCGACGAGGGGTTGTGTTTTTACCACTTGGTGCATTTCTCCTGACAGACTTCCACAAGACAGGCACCGTCTGGGTGCTACAGGGTTGTGAAATGGGGTGCTCCCAGGGCAAAGGTGGAGATGAGGCAGAGGAGAAGTGAAAAGCACTCCGTGAGGAACCCCTGAACCTACTGCGCTGAGATCATCTTTAAGCCGTAAACTGAAACTATCCCATGAAGTCATCTTTAAACTAAACAGTTTAGCTCAGCTAGTAAAGAATGTTCCCCTTGAGCAGTGGGCTCTTATAAAGAATTATCTACATGAGCTCAAACTGACAAGAGAAACTCTAAAGCATGGAGGAGACACTTAGGGGACAGAGTGTTAGTCAATGGTGGTAAAACAATGTGCGTAGTGACAGCAAGAATGGTGACCCCATGCAAAGAACATAACCAATGTCATGAACTGTCCAACTAGAAAATGTTGAATGGGTGTATGTTTTGTTATATATATTTTCACCAAAAATAAAAGAAAGAGAGAGAGATAGAATGAGAGAGACAGAGAAAGGAAGGGAGAAAAATAGAAAAGTGCCACAAGAGAGGGGCAGACAGACAGCTTTAGGTGCTCAGAATAGAAGGAAGTGGCACCCATCTCAGTCCATGGAGTGGTGAGGCATGGCAGGTTGGGGGCTCATTCATGAAGTGGCTTGAACTTTAGACCAACATGAGTGACGAGAACAGAGGAAGGACTCGAGGCTGGGAAGAGAGGCTCAGGCCACATCCTAGAACCAAACCAGGCGCTTCTGGGAGGACTCACTGTCAGCTAGATGGGAAGCACTACCACTCTGGGTAAGGTGGCACTAGATGAAAGCAAAGTCATTAAGACAGACGAACAAAAACTTACATTTCCATTTGGATCTTTACACTGGCAATGCCATGGCCCTAACGATTCCACACATTGAAGAAGAATCTGCTGCCGATTCTGATTCATGTACATGCAACAGTCCTATAGCTTGCCACAGAGGCAAAGCGAAGTTTAGTTAATTAGATGCAAATCATTATTAAAAAAGAATGCTGCAAAAGGAGGGGTATATTCTCAAGCTATTTTTACTTGAAATGAACAAAGTACTGTTAATTAAATTCTTTGTCCTGTAAATAGAGAAACTATCAGTAAGAAAGAGCTTTAAAGTTTATGTAAATTAGAAGTTGTCTAAGACTTCTCATGGACTTCACCCAAAGAGTTGGCAAGACATCACAGTTTTGACTGAATTGAAATATTTTGTAAGAAATGAAATCTTGGCTCTGGTTTCTCATGAGCTAGCGTTGGTTGGGATTACACAGCATTCCCAATAAAAAATTGTGGAAGGAGATACTGATGTTCTGGGGAAGAGGATTACGGTAGGTAATGTCCTCTCTGTCCTGGAAGCCTGCAGTGGGCACCTTAGCTGCAACAACCAGGCAGCCAGCAGGTAGGGTGTGTCTGGCTGCATAAGGTTGGGCAATGAGCAATTCCTTCTTCCTTCTAGGAGGCGTGCTTACCATGAAAACAGACTTGACCTCGAACCACCTTAAAATCCCTGGTAGCTTATAAGCCGTTGTGTATATGGTTCTTTCGATCCACATATTCTGCAAAGGAAACACACACACCACATCGTCAGCAGAAGGATGATAGCAGGTTGATAGGTTCGGCCCTAATGGAGATCTACCCTGGAGAAAAGACCTGGTGATCAGGGGCACCACTAGGGTTGGTGTCGCCCAGGTGCGGTAACGCCCCCCACGGACCTCTTCCTGTACCAGACATACAGAATCCTTAGTCAAGTTCTTTGTACTAATGTTACTCATAAATCTTAATTCCTGTATGTCACTTCTTCTTGATACAGGTTTACAAACACTAACCACCACAATATTGTCGCTAAAACACAGAAAATTTGACAAAGTCATCGACTATAAAAACACTGGCAGCAACGAAAACAAAGCGTGCTTGAAGCACGTGCAGAAGAAACCACTTGATTCGATCCAAGAGCTTCACCCTCTGCAGGGTTCGGGGGCATCGAGCCATCACGCCAAGCCTCTGTCTGGTGGGGGAAGGTCTCCCAGCCTCTGCCCTTTATACCAGGCTCTGTGCAGAAGGGCTGGAGCCCAGCAGCCTGCTACCATGGGCCGGGGTGGATTAACCAGTAAGCACAGTATGTACTGGCTTAACTGTGTTTACTTACTAACCTGTAGCGTGCAATTCCCCATCTTTGACATGGCAAAAACCAGGTCAAGTTGTGCACTACAGATTAGTAAGTAAGCACAATTAAGCCTGTGTGTACCTCGCTTATTGTGTAATCCGGCCCCGCTGTGGGATAAGACCCCTGGACACTTATCTAGAAGTTGTCAAGCACGTGAAGGACTAAATCCAGTGGCATCTGAAAGCCTCATCCCTGTGTGAGGACCTAACAGGGCCATGAAGAGATTTGGGGTCATTTAGAAGCAATGCAGCCTCCATGGCTGGCACGTCAGGCGTTCAGGCTATTCTTAGCTCTGCCCCTGATGGGCTCTGTGCCCTTCAGCTTGACCTCCTTGTGTCTATTTCTTCTCGGTGTAAGAAGAGATGTACATGCCGGAAGCCAGAGGTGAGGGAAACGCAAGAACCGCTCACAAACCCCCCAGCTGAGAGACGCATAAATGACAGCGTTATTGAGGGAATGGCAGTCACAGGTGTAGGCTGCTCACAAAGCCACTGCCCTTAGCGTTGGTGTCCAGGTTGGGAGGTACCAAGGCTGCCCCCAAGCCCCTGCTATTACAGAAAACGCTGCAGTGGCCAGTCCCCAAATAGGTCCAGGGTGCCAGCATAACCAAGACATAGGGTCTTGGTCTGGAAATAACCAGGATGTAAGACTGGAGAGGAGTCCCTGGGTGGTGCAGTTAACCTCAGCTGCTAACTGAAAGGCTGGAGGTTCAAGTCCACCCAGAGGCACCCTGGAAGAAAGTCCTGGTGGTCTGCTTCTGAAAAACCTGCCCCTGAAGCCCCTTGGAGCACAGCTCCACTGACACACGTGGGTTGCCGCGAGTCGGGGGCAGAGCTGGAGAAGACAAACTCCGCGCCGACACACAGGAAGCTGCGCGCAGGGGGTTCTGGCGTTGCTTCCCTGGACTATGACAGGAGATTTAAGGCTTTGCCCGAGGATCCAAAGTCCGCAGGAAATTGGAGGACTTTGCAGGGAGGGTGGGCGGACCCTCCACTCGATTGAGGGGACCCTGTTGGATGTGCTCTCAGCTTCCCCTGGGGTCCCACCCATAGGTGCTCATTCACCTTTGCACTCCCACACCCAGAAGCCTCCACCCACAGGCTGGGGCAGCCTCTCCCTGGGTGCTTGTTCTCCTCGGGCCCCTGAGAAGAAGGTCTCCCAAGAGATGGGCCTGCGTGGGGCTTTCCCAAGGAAATTTCCAGGGCGGGAGAGGGGGAGATACCAACTTTTTATAAACTGTGCCTTATTTGATGCCTCATAAAGATGCGACCCATTAAAAGCCAGTGGGTGTCTATTTTTAAAATGGCTGCAAGAAGCTGTTAATATTTCATTACGATAATGCAGTGGTTTTCAGTGGGGGAACATTTGGCAATGTCTGGAGACATCTTTGGTTGTCACATGGGGCGATGCTACTGGCATCTAGTGGGAAGAAGCCAGGGATGCTGCTCAGTGTCCTACAGTGCACAGAACACCCTGATGACAACAGGGCTCTCAGCTAGAGTGAAGTTTAGGCACCGGGCCTGGGGTGGTGAGGCAGAGATTCGGGGTCCTAGGCTCTGCTCACCTCCTGCCTGCCTTGTCACCTGCAGAAAGCCGCGTGACAACTCTGTACACGGAACTAGGGGTAACTGCATTTCCTGTAGCGCTCAGGGCTCACGGGACAGCCAACACAGACACACAGGAGGGAAGGAAGGTGCGACCCACACAGATGCACCTGGCACTTTAAAGCACTCGTCACCTTGTTATCAATCACCAATACCCTAGCGACAGACTTGTGAGATGTTAACAGTGAACTGAATTTGAAGGAGTAAGACATTAGGGCTTCTGCACATCAATAGATAAAGACATTTAATTCTGCATCGCAGTAACGTTTCTGAGTCTCCACGTCTCCACAGGCAGTTTTGTTGTTGGTAGTAGGATCGATCAATTGATTATTTATTTACTTACTGCAAATTCATTGTCTGGGTTTTTCTCTCCTTTCCGGATTGGCCGAGAATATTCGAATCGCTGCACCTCGTTCACCCTGTAAAAGCTGTACAGAAGCAGACAAATCATTAGACATTCAGCCAGCAAAGCAGCTGGTTTGCTTTTGGACACGGGGTCCAGCCTCAGGAGAGGTCACCACAACCCATAAAACATCCTCAGCCTTGATCAGAGGCGACAGCCGTGGCCTCTTCTCCCCACCAACCTTGGAAGAGACGTTGGCAGGTGAACAAATTAACTTGAGTTTCTGCCTCAGCTTGGGCCTGCCAACCCTCACGGGAGAAGAGATGCTGAATAAGAGTGAG
Source organism: Loxodonta africana (assembly GCF_030014295.1). Classification (NCBI taxonomy): domain Eukaryota; kingdom Metazoa; phylum Chordata; class Mammalia; order Proboscidea; family Elephantidae; genus Loxodonta; species Loxodonta africana. Next base: position 8,510,435 of record NC_087357.1, read on the forward strand.
ACGGGCAAAAACAGAAAAGGTGAAGCAAAGGAGAGCGGAGAGGGGCCTTTAGTCTCAATTTATGTGTTTTTTTTAAGGACTTACATGCTTTAGTTTCAGATACGCAGAATGCAGACCTCACAGCCATCAAAACAGGTGTGAGTGGAAAACCAGCCGGCCTTCCTCCTCTGGGGAAGCACACAGCAGAGGCAGGTGTAGGAGATGTATTCCTGGTCTTCCCTGAAACGTGGGAGGGCTCCCCCATCAAAGGGACATACCTGAGCCTATTCTGCGGTTCACTATTTGCCCTCTGGGAGATAATGTGGCAAAACTGAAAATGTGTGACGTGTGAAAGAGCCTCTTACAAATGAACAGATTCCTGGGTTACCTTCCATTACAGCTGATGAGAAGTCAGAGACGGCAGTGAATACGGTGGGGGAACATAAACCAGGGAACTTCAGGATGCTAACTAAGCAGGTCCTGAGGAACATCAGGCCATCAGAGAGGTTAACTTTTTCACCAGCACATGGATCCAATAGAAAAGAAAATTCTCAACATCAAAGAAACATCTGCTGGAGTAGGGTGTTTCCACCATTATAAGTCAGGCACAATTCAGTTAAGAGGCATAAGATCTCACTCAAATTCGGACAGTTAGTCTTCGAGTTTTAGAAAAGACCCCATAATCCCATATTATGTCATTGCCTTGTTGTGGGGGTGGAGGGTTCTTTCCCAGAAGCAAATGTCCAAATTCTCTTTAAACCCCGTGCCATCAATTCCTCCTCATAGCGACCCGATAGGACAGAGTAGGGCCACCCCATAGGGTTTCCAAAGCTGTAATCTTTCCAGAAACAGACTGTTACATCTTTCTCCTGAGGAGCAGCTGATGGGTTTGAACCACTGACCTTTTGATTAGCCCCCGAATGCTTAAACACTGTGCCACCAGGCTCTTTGAAATTCCCTTTACTGCATTTTAAAATAGGAAGGCTCAGGCCACACCTCAGAGGTTCTGACTTGGAGTTGCTGGGGTGGGGCTGGACTAGTGCAGACTGAAAAGGCTGAGAAGGGGTATGAAGTCCCCGCGGGATGGGTGCAAACGGTTAACACACTCAGCTGCTAACAGGAAGGCTGGAGGTTTGGGGCCATTCAGAGGTGCCTCAGAAGAAAAGCCTGGTAATCTACTTCTGAAATATCGGTCATTGAAGACACTGTGGAACGCAGTTCTACTCTGGCTTGTAGGGGATTCTACGCTGCTCTGCGCGTCTGTAAGGAGAGGAGAGCTTTCTCCTCCTACTTCCTGAGTTCTCACTGGCTAACAACCTCAGGACAGGAATATCTCGTGTACCACCTGGCCGCAGGTATCGACTTCTTCCTCCCCCTCTTTGCTTCCCTTGCTCTTCAAGGTGGATGGGAAGAGCATCTGGAAAGCTAACAAAAGGCTAAAATTCATCCTTTAAAAGTGAAATTATTAGCCAGAGACCGCTATGTAGCCTCTGCTCATCCTCTCGTTGGGTAAGAAAAATGGGATATTCACCTCACAATTTGCTCCGAAACTGGCCTGTGAAATTTAGGGGGCAAATCGAGTTTAGGTTTTACTGTGAAGCACTGAATATCTGAAGAGGAAAGGGGGTTAAGGAACAATAAGGCAGTGAGGACATCAACCCCGAGCGCAGCCCCAACATACACCCAGCCACCCACAAGCATGGCGTCTCAACCACCCCTCAGTCCACAAGGTCTGTCTTCAAGGATACACTGGCCAGGAGAATTCTTAATATCGTCGCCTGGTGGAGACGTAGTCTTCATTTTCTCAGCATTGGGGAATTGAGTTAACAGCCGAGCTTCGAAATCCTCCCGGCGTTCGTACTCTTTCCCTCGGTAAATGAAAACTTTCCCCTGGAAACAAAGACATTCATTAAATAGCCCTGCAGGAAATGTTCAGGAAAAGTTCTCTCTCTCTCTCTCACACACACACATTGGTCTTAAATATACATATATTTTTAATGTCATTTAATTTGAGAACAACTTGTAATTGCATTGTTCTTATTAATCAGAAACACAGGAACACAAGCTACGTAAGTTAATGCCACTTAAGAAGCTCTGGACGTCAATCTTAACAGCGACAACCAATTAAAACTCTAGGGAACACCGAGAGCCATTAGAGCCCATGCAAGAGTGGAAATGGGTAGTTGGAAAGGACCAAGGAGCCAGGCAGGTGGATAATGGCATCCTATGAGTTTTTGGTTGGGCCCTAATTAAGTAGTTCTCATCCTGCCAAAAGGAATTTGAGAGAGCTTGGTGCTAAGCGGGGTCCCGGAGTTGAGCATGGCATCCCGTCCTGGGAGACACAGCTGGAAGATGAGCAGAACTGAAGAAAAAGGGTCCAGACAGAGCAGAAGGATACTATGCCCTTGGCTTCCCCTGATGGCGAAGGATGGAGATGGCAGCGGGGCTTCCGTGTGCTGCTCAGAGTTGTTTCACGGGTAAGTACTCATCAACAAATGACTGGATAAACAGAGCATTCCCTTCTGAAGACTGGGCTTGGCCCACCTCGACCGACAGTCTGTCACCTCCAGACATCCCATGTTGGAGAGCTCACTGGGGGTTGTTCTAGATGGTGGGGGCCCTCCTAGGGGGATTAACGAGGTCAGCGCTCTTTCTTACACAAGGCTGTCTTGCTGAGGCATTTCTGTTTGAGTATAAATACGTCTGTAAGAAGTGTCCTCCCATGATTCATCACTTCTCCCCATTCCTCCACTGATTCAGCAGCTGACACTGAGCATCAAGGTAACAGAGGGTAGACACTGTCATGCTATTGCTGATTTCTGAAGCATACTGCCCCCATCCCATCCCGCCCCCTGCTAGATTGCCTTAACCTAAGCTGCCGCAAGGTATTAGACTGGGCAAAAACTATAGGAGCACGGGAAATAGGGTCTGGGTGGTCCAGCTGGTCAGGGTGGGACTTGGTGGCATTGGTGGTTCCAGTTGGGGGCATTGGGAAGGGTCTCTGGATTGGGGACTGGTTGAGTCCAGCTGCACCCCTCCCTTATCTCTCCTGAGCTCTTGATGGACGCTGGGGGTGGGGTAGAGGGAGATGAGGGGATGATGACGGGAAGGGGAGAGGGGAGGATGGGACCAGCAGGTTAGTGCGTATTTATCTCCTACTGACTCAGCATACAGTCAAGGTGGAATCCTCTAACGAATTAATTTTCAAAAAGGTAAAGCAGGATCCTGCAGCACTCAACCAGCTCATTCCTCGTCTCGTCCCAACATACCTGAAAACCTGAGCTATTATAAATTACTGAAGGGACTGTTTAAGAAGTGAATATATGTATTTTTTCACTTTGTGCTTAGGTATGTCTTAAAGTACCATTATGGAAGAAAAATGTTCTATTTCTCCAAAAGAAAATAATATGAAGCAGAAACCACAGTAATATGTAGTCTTAATTAGAGATATAAATATGCGCTGTGGTCACATTTTAAGGCTACGGAAAGCTAAGCATTTCAGGAATACCTTCAATAAGATTTAACGTGTCCCAGGCTACTATGAAGCTAGCATGCATTTATTACGTTTTACGCCAGAAGAAAGGCATAATAATAAAAGTGAATGTAAAGGCTTTAATAGAAAAACTCTAGTGAGTTATGGATGAAACACCGACAGCATTTTCTAGAAATGCCAATTACTCTGCATTCTGAAGTGATCTCTTCAAATGAGAAAACAAGCAGGAGATGTACTTAAAAACAAGGATATTCATTACTTGAAGAAACTATAAATATTAACATGAATGAGAAAAAAAAGAAAGAAATTGAGGACCAGGCAAAGGCACAGCAAGTCGGCTGTCAGGCCACTCTCCTCTCCCACCGCTGCACTAAGGGGCCAAACATCTGCCCACTTTTTTCTAACTGCCAGCGCCATTGCCAGAATGACCCGTGACAGGCGGTCTGTGACGTGTAGTAAATATATTGCTGCAGCCCCACAAAATTATTCAGGTGTGGTGGCAAAGTCAGTTCAATATGAATCAAGCCCATTAGTCTTTATTCTTATTTTGCATGTTGTCCTTTTGACAGTGGAGATGACCCAGAGCTGTCCCCTGAGTACCAACAGGCACCCCCTCCCTGGGCACTGCATCCACGTTGTCAGGGCAGCCGCTGCTTCTCAGGATGTGGTATAATCATTCCACAGAGGTGGACTCAGTGATCTTAAATCATGGGCAGATCACGGTCCACAGGGGCCACATACTATATGACGACATTGCCAGTCACCAGGGTTTAGGCTCTCTCTCTTCTCTTTCTCCTCTCTTTATCTCTCTCGGTCTCTTCTTTGTCTGTCCTCTCTCTTTATTTCTCTCTCGCTCTATTTCTCTCTGTATCCTCTCTCTTTATTTCTCTTTCTAACCTCTCTATTTCTCTCTCTATCCTCTGTTTTCTCTCAGTCTATTTCTCTCTCTATCCTCTCCTTTATTTCTCTCTAACCTCTCTATTTCTCTCAGCCTGTTTCTCTCTCTATCCTCTTTCTTTTTCTCTCCGCTTTCTCTATCCTCTCTCTCTCTCACTCACACATACTGAGGCACATATGCACACACACACACATATTCATTAAAGCCTAGGGTGGCAATGGGTTCTTTGGATTATAGCAACATTAGGTGACTTCTACTCCAACCTCATTATATCTTCCTGCTTTATATTTTATTTAGAATAAAGTTAATTTCAATCCCCCCTCTAATTTAGGGATTGCAACTGCACACCTTTGTGCATTTTTGGGAAGGAGGATTTGCTTCAGAATCAGGGTTTCTTATCAACTGCTCTCTCAGACACGTACCGCCTTGGCTGCATAATGAAGGCAACAGTGCATGAGAGGAAACTGACCCAGCAGTGACAGAGACAGGCCTGGACGCAGTCACACAGGCAGAACACCAAGTGAGTGGTCAGCCAGTCCCCTCTGGACCAGGCCAGACCAGAGCTGGTTACTTGCTGGAGTCACATGCAAAGTGACGGTCTTCGAGGGAACACCTGCTCCTGCTGGTAGATGAAGGGCCAGCTCACACTACCAGTGACTCCTACCGAATCAGAAACACCAGGGCCAGAGCAACATGTGCTCTGTTACTGGGCTGTCTCCTACCAGTTTACCTGCGGCAGGTAGCCGGCCTCCAGGTGCAAAGCTTCTGCCCCCCTAAAACCAGAGGAGTCATGCCTGGCCTCCCAGGGTGGGAAGAGAAAACCACAAGTCATAAAAAGACATTGTAAGACATGATAGGATATCATGACCCAATCGTGTTCATGAATGTGTTTTTGAGAAACTTCTCAAAATTCTACTAGCAGGCCCATCAGCATCATACGCGTATTGGGTCATGGGCTCCTGCTGATGATCCCAACTACTGCTTCGATCCTGTGTTAGACAGCAGGGGACAGGCCCAGGGAGGAGAAGGACCCATATTGTCCAGCATCTAGGCTATGAAAATCCCTTTCTGATTTTTCATATCATTCAAAATAAACATAAATCTCAGAAGCAGAGTTCTTTTTAGGAAGAATCAGATGGAAAAGTTGTATGTAATAAAAGGAAATACTGTCAGCCTCTCTCTGACACCCTAGGTGAACCACACAGCTATTAGAGAGAGGAGAATCAGAAGACGCCAAGTTCAAGTCCTTCCTCGGAATGGAAGGTCCCGTCTCCTGTGGAGTGTCTGGCTCAGATGAAGCAGAATTAACATTTACCCGAAGGAACGTGGGCAATCCTTGTCCGTAGTAGCCGACGGCAAAATAGTCAGGCTTGGGTCGTATCACTTTAACAATGTTTTCATAAAATTGTGCCTGTTTTTTCTGAAAGGAAAGAAAAGGAAATGTGCTTCAGGTTTGGATAGAGTATTTGCGCATCTGATCTCATGGATTCTTCTGGTGGCCTCTCCAAGCTTTGGAGGGTGGGAGAGAGAGGAAGTAGAAGGGGGTGCTGCGGCAGGTGTCTAAGTTCAGTCTGACAACCAAGCTTGACTCAATTTCCACACCCCTCCATCACTCAGCAAGGGCATCTGGCCAAAAAAGCCAAAGTCAGCAACCAGCTGCAATTTATGGGTGTTTTCAATAACAAAAGGGGAGTCATCAAAATGGTCTTTCTTCTGATTAGATGGTAAAACCCATAACCAAACCCACTGCTGTTGAGTCGATTCCGACTCATAGCGACCCTATAGGACAGAGTAGAACTGCCCCATAGGGTTTCCAAGGAGCAGCCAGTAGATTCGAACTGCTGCCCTTTTGGTTAGCAGCTGTAGCACTTAACCACTATGCCACCAGGGTTTCCGATTAGATGGTAGGACTTTACTATTTAATAAATGGGTATAGATCAGATACTAGGATATATTAAAGAAGAATTGAAAGGAACAGAAATTGTTCTTCTCTAAATTAATGGTAAACATTTCACCATTATTAAGGTTCCCATTCCCACTGAGGTTGAATCGATTCCGACTCACGGCAACCTCATGTGTTACAGAGTAGAACTGTGCCCCACAGTGTTTTCGGTAAACTTTACAGAAACAGATTGCCAGAACTTTCTTTTGCAGAGCCGCTGGGTGGGTTTGAACCGCTAACCTTTAGGTTAGCAGCCCATGGCAGACTGCACCACCTCCACCCAGTGCCGTTGAGTCGATCCCGACTCATAGCGACCCTACAGGACAGAGTAGAACTGCCCCATGGAGTTTCCAAGGAGTGCCTGGTGGATTCAAACTGCTGACCCTTTGGTTAGCAGCTGTAGCATTTAACCAGTACACCACCAGGGTTTCCTTGTACCACCTAGGCTCCTTCTTATTTGAGGCAGATTTGCTGACTACAAAACTAATGTAACTGAAAAGGCAGGAAACAGAAACTCACTAAGCTTCCATGGCAAAAAAAAAGCTCTAAGCCCTTTTCTATTAATGCCCTCTCTTAGAAGGAGCCATAGTTTAAAACTAACAGAGACTCTAGGCACTTTGGACCACCAAGAACATTGTAAGTATGCAGTCAGCTGTTGTTTAAATACAAATTGTTTACACAATTCTTTGATTCTTTGAGTTTGCTCCCAAAAGCTGACTCAGGCATAAAAAGTGGATACTCAAGGGCCAGAATCAATCAGGAAATAAACTAAGACCATTTCCCTAGGCAAAATGGAGGATGACCATGGCCAAAACCAGGAGAAGAATCCCAACATTAAAATGGAAGGAAAAATTCCAGCAAACCACCTGAGATTGCCTGTGTTTATTTTAATAAAAAGAATAAAGACCTACCAGCAGCTGGCTCAGTTGTTCGTAGTCAAACATTTCGTTTTCATACTGTTCAGCCAGTTCCTTGCCCAAGGCGATGGCCTCCTCCCACATCTGTTGGGAAATAGAAAAGAGAAAAAGAGAAACCCAGACCTGAATCATGTTGTCAAAGAGTAAGCCACTAACAACTTCATTCCTGAAAAAACAAGTTAGAAACGCTTCTGATTAGCAGGGAGAACTACGGGAATACAGCTGGAAAAACACAAATATTTTCTGGAAGCGCATTTCCTTTGGGGCTTAACTGGACAAGAGTTTACTGAACTGGCCAACCACTGGCCTGGAATTGGAGCGGCTGGTGGATTGGAACCTCTGACTTTTTGCTTAACAGACGAACTCTTAACCACTACGCCACCAGGGCTCCATATAAGTGGGGTCATAAACACTAACTGTCATTTTGTGACTGACTTATTTCACTTGGCATAATGTTTTCAAGGTTCATCCATCCTGTAGTATGTATCAGGACTTCATTTCTCTTTATGGCTGAGTAATATTCCATTGTATGCATGTACCATGTGAAGAGCTGCTCTGCAATAAGAATTGCATTTTAGTACTTTGACAGACAAAATAAAAATAAGCCCAGAGTAGAAAAGAGATAGGAGCAGGGCCCAGGGAGGAGAGAAGGGAGCTGGGATGGCCTTCCAAAGGTAAATGTTCACTTCCCAGAACCACCCTCGGTCTCCTCCTCCGTTCAGCAGAAGGTTTTTAAGTAAACTCGCATCCTTTGAATACCTTAATCTCTTGCTCCAGATCTTTCTGCTGTCCTCTGCCAAAGCCTGAACTCACATTTCTAGGAAAGGGGGAAGTTAAGTTCTCTCACTTTTAAGCTCCAATGATCATTTCTCCCTCAGCATATTTCCATTTCAAAGAAAGCATTACCTTTGCTTGTAGTTCTCTTTCAGTGGAATTTTCTTTTGTTTTCTATGAGCTAACACGCACTTTCTTAGCTGCCTGGAATGCAATGGCTTTGAGTTCATTACTTTGTAAAAGTTTAATCTGTTTTTATCCTAAATGACAGATGAGATGCTTTAGATACATATCAAAAGTAATTGTTTATTAAGGAAACATAAGTCTTGAATAAACATCTTATCTGATTCACACTGAGATTACTTGGCTGTATTTTCCATTGGATTTTCTATAAATACACATCTCCCCTTATCCCCAGCAAGTTTTAAAGGATTCTATGTTGAGATTTTCATCTACTTTTAATTGGGTAGGGCTCTAAAATCAGTGGTGGTAATGCCTATTTCCAATGTGAATCCCCTGGAAAATATTTCAGTACCAGAGAGAAAACAGATACAGCACGATCTAGATCGAGATTATCTCAGTGAAAGAATGGCTTTAACCTTTGCAGTTGAAAGCCTGGGCTTGGCTCCATTCTTAGATTTGCCTCAGGCTTAAGAGGTTTACCACAGGCCCAAATGAAAAAGTACCATATCAGCAGGCATCTTTGTTTTCTGATTTGAAATCCTTAATCCACGCTATGGCATTCTTGAAATGGTGAATGGAACAGGCTGCTCAGCCATTTCTTGAACAGAACCTGCACCATGTTTCCTTCCCTAGCCTGTCTCTATTTCCAAGTATGATTTTGCTGTTTTTGTAGTTCAGTTCCTCCAAAAGTTAAAAGTTAACCAGTGTTTCCCCTAGGACTGTGGAAAAACAAGTGATATCGATCTAAGCCTGTCAGACAGGACAATGCACCTGTCTTGTGATCAGGAACTAGGATGGTGCCAGTCACCCACTGGGCTGGTGGGATCATGACAGGAAAAGATCAACATATCTGAGACATGACCATTGAAACCGCACAGATGGAGACAGGACATTCTACAAGTTCCTAAAACTCATGTCCCCTTCCCTATAAAACTCCCAGCTGTCCTCCAGTTTGAGGAGACAAGCTGAGGAGGAGATCATTTCCCTTTGTCTCCTATATATCGATACATAATAAAGCTCTTGCTACCCACCCCACCTCTGTCTCAAGAATTGGCCATTTGCAGCAGGTGGCTCTAACTCGTAAAATTGCGGTAACATGAGTTTACTTGTGGTTTGGAGCACACTCTTGCCACCACGTCTTTTCATCAGATGATACCAGCTATGTTCTCTTGAGATGATAATCTTTCCCCAGCGTGCTGAACCTCTGAGTCTCAGGAAGCTCCAATTGTTAAAGTTCCACAAACAGAAAACTTTCTTTTCTGATGAAACACCTTCCTTAGCTCCAAGACAGAGGTGGGCTTGGAGAACAGAGCAATGATTGATTTCTTGCAGAGTACTGGGTTTATGATTGGCCATCTGATAGAATGACAACAGCGATCTCCTGGGAAAAGGGAGAAGCGATAAAAAAAAAAAGATGACAGCCAGGATAACTGTCCCTTACTAACTGTGCAGGCTGGCGATGTCTCACCCCAATTCTGGTGATTGACTCTCATCTAATTTGCTCACTGCTGTTATGTGCCGTTGAGTTGATTACAACTCATAGTGACCCTATGTACACAACAGAATGCGACACTGCCCGGTCCTGAGCCATCCTCACAGTTGCTGCTATGTTTGAGCCCACTGCCGCAGACACTGTTAATCCATCTCTTTGAGGATCTTCCTCGTTTTCACTGACCCTCTACTCCAGTGACTGGTCCTTCCTGATGTGTCCAAAGTAAGTGAGATAAAGCCTTGCTATCCTCCCTTCTAAAGAGCATTCTGGCTGTTTTTCCTCCAGGACAGATTTGTTCATTCTTCTGGCAGTCCAAAATACATTCAATATTCTTTGCCAACAGCACAGTTTGAATGTGTCAATTCTTTGGTCTTCTTTTTTCATTCAATTTGCTCACTAGCTATGAATAACATGCCAGGGAAGATGCTTCATGGGCTGATGGCATTCCAGTCATTCTTACAAACTTCATCCACCTTTCCTGGCAGATGTTAGGAAAAGAGACATACTCAGGTACCCTCTGAATTGTCTATGTTCCACACAGGTCTTGGACTTTTAAATGGATTACAATCCAATGGTATAATCCCAAGGACAGGGGAGTCCCTTTGCATCTCTTCCTTTGTTTAATCTTCTGCAAAGCTCAGGTCAAATTCTCTATTTCAACCAACCTTTCTCACCTTTGGCACTCCCTCTCTCACGCCTTGCTCTTTCTGTTTTACCATCTAGCATCAATACCCTGTACCAGCCTGCCATTACGTATGTTTCCATCCTTGGCTTGTCTACGCTGGAGGGGTGGTTTATTTCATCAAGATGATACAGAACGTCCCGCTTGCTCGCCCTTCTGTAGGGAAGGTCTATGGCTCCTGAGGAAGTCTAAAGGCTTCCAAGGAAGGACTGGTGCCACACTTCTTCCTCTGTTTTATACTGGTTTAGGTGAAAGTTTATGGAGCAAATTAGTTTCTCATTAAACAATCAACACACATATTGTTTTGTGTCACTGGTTGCCAATTCCTCAATGTGACAATACTCTCCCCTTCTTGGCCTTAGATTCGGCATTTCCATTCATCCAGCTTTCCTGTCCCTTCCTGCTGTCTCGTCTTTGCTTTTGGGCTGGTGTGCCCATTCAGTTTCATATATGAGGTTGAACTAGGTGTGTTACTGTTTGTTTTATAGGCCTGTCTAATCTTTGGCTGAAGGGTGAACCTCAGGGTGACTCCAGTAATGAGTTAAAATGGTGTCCAGAGGTGTCCACACTCTTGGGGTTTCCGCAGTCTCTGTCAGACTAGTAAGTTGATGCCCACACTTCTTCTGAAGCTCAGAGCACCTGGAGGAATTTAACCACTTTGCTGATAACTAGTATATTCAATTTTTGACACATTTTATAGAAGAACCTTTAACCTAACTTCCAAGAGTCAGAGCCTCAAAGAGAAACATGAGGCTGTGCAGACTGGTGGCTCAGGCCGAATCTGTTGTGCAGGATTCAGTGTGGCAGCACTCAGCTCTGCTTGGTCAGGACTGGAGGTGGACATGGGGCCGCTGAGGTGTGGACGGAATGAAAGTCATTGGGTGAGGTTCCATGGGACACAGGGATATAGAGATTCCAGGAGTCCAGACACAGCCCTCAAGAGCTCCCATACTGAATGGCAGAAAGGAGGGAGGAGGAAGAGGAGGAAGCAGAGAGAAGAACAGGGGGAAGAAGAGGAGGGGGAAAAAGAAGAGGGAGAAGAGGAGCAGGAGGAGGAGAAAGAGGAAGAAGGTGAGGAGAAAAAGAATAAACTATCTTACTCTTTAAGAACTAGTTTAAATATCACCTCCTCTGTGAAGTCCTCCCAACCCCCACGAAGCAGGAATAATCACTGCTACACCTGTTAGACAGGTAGGCTCAGCACACAGCTGTGTGACAGACTAGACATGGGTTTGGTTACTTATCTGCTAGACCTGGAATGCCTAGAGCCACATCCTTGTCCTCCTCATCCCTGTACTTCGTGGGCCCAGGATGACACTTGGCATGTCGTAGTAGGCTTGTCAACAGAAACACTTGTGAGTCACCAACCTGGCAGAGGTGGGGAGTGGCTGTCACCCCTGATTTTAAAAGCTGATGTTCTCAAGTGATATGCTTTGGTAATAAATAGTTCCTTTTTGAGGCACATACCATAATTCACCTAAGAGCGTTCTGAACATTCAGGCTAAATTCTCGCTAACTGACCAGATTCTGGCAACTACCAGGATTTTCAATGCTTTTAGAAATGCCAAGAATAAACACAGAAGAGGACTTCATTTATGTTTGTACGTGCAATTTCTCTTAATAACAACTGTGTTTTTAAAGGGAAACTCATGGGATGAGAAAATTTTGCCCCATATACTCAGAAAAGAAATCCAAGCATTTTACCAAAAATGGAAACTTGGTCTCAAACCTCTATTTTTAGTTCACACAATGATGCAAGATATATCATTTTCGTTGTTTTGTTTTTGTTTTTTGACTTTGCTATGATGGAAAGTGTGAACTTTGCCAGGGGTGAGGTTATTTTAAGGGAAAAGAAAACAGAGCTGCAGGAGAAAACAGCGATAGAGCTGCATCCATCACTGGGTCTGTAAACTACGCACTGTCTTTTCTGATGCTGCCAGGTTGTCTCTTCATTTCTGAGGTGGTTTCACATTGGCTAAGGCTGACTTCCTTGCTGATGACATCGTACTCCTAGCAGCCTTCTATTTTCAACTCTCATGCTCCATAGAGAAGCCTGGTAATTTCCAGCGAAGTGCTTGGATTAGGGGCTTTACTAAAAATTACCAGGCCTCAACCAAACACAATAAGACAGACAATTCTGAGCATCTTCAGAAGAGAGAGCCTGTCTGCCACGATAAAAGTGAACAGGAGGCTTTCAAGGGGATGCTCTGAGGTGGTAAAATGGAATATAAAAGGAGCAAGGAGCAATTATTAGCACAGGAAGTAAGAAATGCAAGAGAATGAAAAGGGAGACAGACTGAAATTACGGTTTATGCAGACAAAGGAGGAGATTAAAAGACCAAGAGCTGTTGAATGACATTCACAACTTTTTAAATAGAGGGAAAGCAAAAATGGAAGAATAGTTTTGTGAAGAAGAAGCACAGAAAGATAACAACGCACAATTCAAAAGCCAGGGCGTCTAATATAAAGAAACAGAAAAGCCATTCAGCTTTGCCAGTTTCAGAGCACAAAGGTGGAGACACTTTAATACCATCGGACCCCATTTTCCCATAGCCTCCTTCCCCCCAGTCTGCTCTCCCTGCACACCTGCCCTGAGGCCTGAGGTTGGGCACCCTGGGTGCTGAACAGCCTCTACAGTTTTCCCAAGACAAGCTCGCCTTGGTATCCATAAGCCCTCCTTCCTCCCGGTGTAGCTATCTGTGATGTTACTTTTGTGTGTCCACCAGGCTAGGCTATGGTGCCCAGTGATTTGGTCAAACACTAGTCCAGTTGCTGTTATGAAGCAGTTACATGTGATGAAATCAGTTGGCTTCAAGTAAAGCAGATGACCCTCTGTAACGTGAGTGGGCTCACCCAATCAGCTGAAGGCCTTAAGAGCAGAAAAGGAGCTGCCTAGAGTGTAATCTGTCTCCAGACTATAAATAGTTCCCATCACCTGATTTATGGATTCTGGGACACACCCACCCCATCGCCATTGAGTCAATTCTGACTCATAGAGACCCTATAGGACAGAGCAGAACTGTCCCATAGGATTTCCAAGGAGCAGCTGGTGGATTAGAACAGCCAACTTTTTGGTTAGCAGCTGAGCTCTTCACCACTGTGCCACCAGGGCTCCTCTGGGACAGGACAGAAGCCTACAGGAATCTTGAGCCTGTTGCTGTCCTGTGGATTTTGGACTTGTCAGCTTCCCACAATAGCATGAACCAGTTCCTTAAAATAAATCTCTCTGGGTGGAGGCGGAGCCAAGATGGCGGACTAGGCAGACGCTACCTCGGATCTCTCTTACAACAAAGACACGGAAAAACAAGTGAATCGATCACATACATAACAATCTACGAACCCTGAACAACAAACACAGATTTAGAGACGGAGAACGAACTAATACGGGGAAGCAGCGATTGTTTTCAGAGCCTGGAGCCAGCGTACCAGTCAGGTACGGCACAAGCACAGAGAGCGGCTCCACCCCCCTGAACTTACCCCGGGAGGGGGACCAGCTGGTTCCACGGGCGGTGTGGGACGCAGCCGGTAGGAGAAGTCCCCGGGAGGCAGTGACTGGTCTTGGAGCAGAAAGAGCAGCGTCCGAGCCGGGGAACCGTCCCGCAGGGATTTGGACAGGACGCAGGTACGGCATAAACACGGAGAGTTGCTCCACCCCCCTGAACTAACCCCGGGAAGGGGACCAGCCGGGTCGCGCGGGCGGTGTGGAACGTAGCCGGTAGGAGAAGTCCCTGGGAGGCAGCGACTGGTATTGGAGCGGGGAGAACAGCGTCCCAGCCGGAACACTCGGTCACGGCACAAGCACTGGGACCTGCTCCACCCATCTGAACTAACTCAGGGAGGAGGCCCAACTGGTTCTCGGGTGCGGCACGACCACGTGGCTGGAGGGACGAGAAGTCCCCGGGAGGCAGCGACTGATTTTGGAGTCGAGAGTGCACCGTCCCAGTAGAGGAGTCTTGACGCTGGGCGTGGGGCTGGAAGTGGAGGATCTGACCGTGACTCCAGCGGGCCAGACCCCCCCCCTCCCCGGGCAATCTCCAGCACACATAGGCGACACGCCCCGCGGGAGTCTCAGATATAGTAGTCATTCCAAGCAAGACAAGCAACTCTGGCTATATTCTGAGGTGCTACTCTCCTATCTCTCTGTTCCCTCCCCCACCCTTCCCAGGCGGCTTCATTAACATCTGAATAGCCTGAGCCAGAGGGAGAACTCTGATAGGGATCTGACTGCATTTTTTTTAGAGGATTTTCTGGAAAAACTAGTTTCCCAGTGATGGCTCGGAGACAACAATCCATATCAAACCACTTAAAGAAGCAGACCATGACAGCTTCTCCAACCCCCTAAACAAAAGAATCAAAATCTTTCCCAAATGAAGATACAATCTTGGAATTATCAGATACAGAATATAAAAAACTAATTTACAGAATGCTTAATGATATCACAAATGAAATTAGGATAACTGCAGAAAAAGCCAAGGAACACACTGATAAAACTGTTGAAGAACTCAAAAAGATTATTCAAGAACATACTGGAAAAATTAATAAGTTGCAAGAATCCATAGAGAGACAACATGTAGAAATCCAAAAGATTAACAATAAAATAACAGAATTAGACAACGCACTAGGAACTCAGAGGAGCAGACTCGAGCAATTAGAATGCAGACTGGGACATCTGGAGGACCAGGGAATCGACACCAACATAGCTGAAAAAAAATCAGATAAAAGAATTAAAAAAAATGAAGAAACCCTAAGAATTATGTGGGACTCCATCAAGAGGGATAACCTGCGGGTGATTGGAGTCCCAGAACAGGGAGGGGGGACAGAAAACACACAGAAAATAGTTGAAGAACTCCTGACACAAAACTTCCCTGACATTATGAAAGACAAAAGGATATCTATCCAAGATGCTCATCGAACCCCATTTAAGATTGATCCAAAAAGAAAAACACCAAGACATATTATCATCAAACTCACCAAAACCAAAGATAAACAGAAAATTTTAAAAGCAGCCAGGGAGAAAAGAAAGGTTTCCTTCAAGGGAGAATCAGTAAGAATATGTTCTGACTACTCAGCAGAAACCATGCAGGCAAGAAGGGAATGGGACCACATACACAGAACACTGAAGGAGAAAAACTGCCAGCCAAGGATCATATATCCAGCAAAACTCTCTCTGAAATATGAAGGCGAAATTAAGATATTTACAGACAAACACAAGTTTAGAGAATTTGCAAAAACCAAACCAAAGCTACAAGAAATACTAAAGGATATTGTTTGGTCAGAGAACCAATAATATCAGATATCAGCACAACACAAAGTCACAAAACAGAACGTCCTGATATCAACTCAAATCGGGAAATCACAAAAACAAATTAAGATTAATTAAAAAAAAATACACATAACAGGGAATCATGGAACTCAATAGGTAAAAGATCACAATAATCAAAAAGAGGGACTAAATACAGGAGGCATTGAACTGCCATATGGAGAGTGATACAAGGCGATATAGAACAATACAAGTTAGGTTTTTACTTAGAAAAATAGGGGTAAATAATAAGGTAACCACAAAAAGGTATAACAACTCTATAACTCAAGATAAAAACCAAGAAAAATGTAACGACTCAACTAACAAAAAGTCAAGCACTATGAAAATGAGGATCTCACAATTTACTAAGAAAAACGCCTCAGCACAAAAAAGTATGTGGAAAAATGAAATTGTCAACAACACACATAAAAAGGCATCAAAATGACAGCACTAAAAATTTATTTATCTATAATTACCCTGAATGTAAATGGATTAAATGCACCAATAAAGAGACAGAGAGTCACAGACTGGATAAAGAAACACGATCCATCTATATGCTGCCTACAAGAGACACACCTTAGACTTAGAGACACAAACAAACTAAAACTCAAAGGATGGAAAAAAGTATATCAAGCAAACAATAAGCAAAAAAGAAGAGGAGTAGCAATATTAATTTCTGACAAAATAGACTTTAGACTTAAATCCACCACAAAGGATAAAGAAGGACACTATATAATGATAAAAGGGACAATTGATCAGGAAGACATAACCATATTAAATATTTATGCATCCAATGACAGGGCTGCAAGATACATAAATCAAATTTTAACAGAATTGAAAAGCGAGATAGATACCTCCACAATTATAGTAGGAGACTTCAACACACCACTTTCGGAGAAGGACAGGACATCCAGTAAGAAGCTCAACAGAGACACGGAAGATCTAATTACAACAATCAACCAACTTGACCTCATTGACTTATACAGAACTCTCCACCCAACTGCTGCAAAGTATACTTTTTTTTCTAGCGCACATGGAACATTCTCTAGAATAGACCACATATTAGGTCATAAAACAAACCTTTGCAGAGTCCAAAACATCGAAATATTACAAAGCATCTTCTCAGATCACAAGGCAATAAAACTAGAGATCAATAACAGAAAAACTAGGGAAAAGAAATCAAATACTTGGAAAATGAACAACACCCTTCTGAAAAAAGACTGGGTTATAGAAGATATTAAGGAGGGAATAAGGAAATTCATAGAAAGCAATGAGAATGAAAATACTTCCTATCAAAACCTCTGGGACACAGCAAAAGCAGTGCTCAGAGGCCAATTTATATCAATAAATGCACACATACAAAAAGAAGAAAGAGCCAAAATCAGAGAACTGTCCCTACAACTTGAACAAATAGAATCTGAGCAACAAAAGAATCCATCAGGCACCAGAAGAAAACAAATAATAAAAATTAAAGCTGAACTAAATGAATTAGAGAACAGAAGAACAATTGAAAGAATTAACAAAGCCAAAAGCTGGTTCTTTGAAAAAATTAACAAAATTGATAAACCATTGGCTAGACTGACTAAAGAAATACAGGAAAGGAAACAAATAACCCGAATAAGAAATGAGAAGGACCACATCACAACAGAACCAAATGAAATTAAAAGAATCATTTCAGATTATTATGAAAAATTGTACTCTAACAAATTTGAAAACCTAGAAGAAATGGATGAATTCCTGGAAAAACACTACCTACCTAAACTAACACATTCAGAAGTAGAACAACTAAATAGACCCATAAAAAAGAGATTGAAACGGTAATCAAAAAACTCCCAACAAAAAAAAGCCCTGGCCCGGACGGCTTCACTGCAGAGTTCTACCAAACTTTCAGAGAAGAGTTAACACCACTACTACTAAAGGTATTCCAAAGCATAGAAAATGACGGAATACTACCCAACTCATTCTATGAAGCCACCATCTCCCTGATACCAAAACCAGGTAAAGACATCACAAAAAAAGAAAATTATAGACCTATATCCCTCATGAACATTGATGCAAAAATCCTCAACAAAATTCTAGCCAATAGAATCCAACAACACATCAAAAAAATAATTCACCCTGATCAAGTGGGATTTATACCAGGTATGCAAGGCTGGTTTAATATCAGAAAAACCATTAATGTAATCCACCACATAAATAAAACAAAAGACAAAAACCACATGATCTTATCGATTGATGCAGAAAAGGCATTTGACAAAGTCCAACACCCATTTATGATAAAAACTCTTACCAAAATAGGAATTGAAGGAAAATTCCTCAACATAATAAAGGGCATCTATGCAAAGCCAACAGCCAATATCACTCTAAATGGAGAGAACCGGAAAGCATTTCCCTTGAGAACGGGAACCAGACAAGGATGCCCTTTATCACCGCTCTTATTCAACATCGTGTTGGAAGTCTTAGCCGGGGCAATTAGGCTAGACAAAGAAATAAAAGGTATCCGGATTGGCAAGGATGAAGTAAAGTTATCACTATTTGCAGATGACATGATTATATACACAGAAAACCCTAAGGAATCCTCCAGAAAACTACTGAAACTAATAGAAGAGTTTGGCAGAGTCTCAGGTTATAAAATAAACATACAAAAATCACTTGGATTCCTCTACATCAACAAAAAGAACACCGAAGAGGAAATAACCAAATCAATACCATTCACAGTAGCCCCCAAGAAGATAAGATACTTAGGAATAAATCTTACCAAGGATGTAAAAGACCTATACAAAGAAAACTACAAAGCTCTACTACAAGAAATTCAAAAGGACATACTTAAGTGGAAAAACATACCTTGCTCATGGATAGGAAGACTTAACATAGTAAAAATGTCTATTCTACCAAAAGCCATCTATACATTTAACGCACTTCCGATCCAAATTCCAATGTCATATTTTAAGGGGATAGAGAAACAAATCACCAATTTCATATGGAAGGGAAAGAACCCCCGGATAAGCAAAGCACTACTGAAAAAGAAGAAGAAAGTGGGAGGCCTCACCTTACCTGACTTCAGAACCTATTATACAGCCACAGTAGTCCAAACAGCCTGGTACTGGTACAACAACAGGCACATAGACCAATGGAACAGAATTGAGAACCCAGACATAGATCCATCCACATATGAGCAGCTGATATTTGACAAAGGACCAGTGTCAATTAACTGGGGAAAAGATAGCCTTTTTAACAAATGGTGCTGGCATAACTGGATATCCCTTTGCAAAAAAATGAAACAGGGCCCATACCTCACACCATGCACAAAAACTAACTCCAAGTGGATCAAAGACCTAAACATAAAGACTAAAACGATAAAGATCATGGAAGAAAAAGTTGGGACAACCCTAGGAGCCCTAATACAAGGTATAAACAGAATACAAAACATTACCAAAAATGATGAAGAGAAACCCGATAACTGGGAGCTCCTAAAAATCAAACACCTATGCTCATCTAAAGACTTCACCAAAAGAGTAAAAAGACCACCTACAGACTGGGAAAGAATTTTCAGCTATGACATCTCCGACCAGCGCCTGATCTCTAAAATCTACATGATTCTGTCAAAACTCAACCACAAAAAGACAAACAACCCAATCAAGAAGTGGGCAAAGGATATGAACACACATTTCACTAAAGAAGATATTCAGGCAGCCAACAGATACATGAGAAAATGCTCTCGATCATTAGCCATTAGAGAAATGCAAATTAAAACTATGATGAGATTCTATCTCACACCAGCAAGGCTGGCATTAATCCAAAAAACACAAAATAATAAATGTTGGAGAGGCTGCGGAGAGATTGGAACTCTCATACACTGCTGGTGGGAATGTAAAATGGTACAACCACTTTGGAAATCTATCTGGCGTTATCTTAAACAGTTAGAAATAGAACTACCATAAAAAAAAAACTACCATACAACCCAGAAATCCCACTCCTAGGAATATACCCTAGAGATACAAGAGCCTTCATACAAACAGATACATGCACACCCATGTTTATTGCAGCTCTGTTTACAACAGCGAAAAGTTGGAAGCAACCAAGGTGTCTATCAACGGATGAATGGGTAAATAAATTGTGGTATATTCACACAATGGAATACTACGCATCGATAAAGAACAGTGACGAATCTCTGAAACATTTCATAACATGGAGGAACCTGGAAGGCATTATGCTGAGCGAAATTAGTCAGAGGCAAAAGGACAAATATTGTATAAGACCACTATTATAAGATCTTGAGAAATAGTAAACCTAAGAAGAACACATACTTTTGTGGTTACAAGGGGGGGAGGGAGGGAGGGTGGGAGAGGGTTTTTTATTGATTAATCAGTAGATAAGAACTGCTTTAGGTGAAGGGAAAGACAACACTCAATACATGGAAGGTCAGCTCAATCGGACTGGACCAAAAGCAAGGAAGTTTCCAGGATAAAATGAATGCTTCAAAGGTCAGCGGAGCAAGGGCGGGGGTCTGGGGAACATGGTTTGCGGGGACTTCTAAGTCAATTGGCAAAATAATTCTATTATGAAATCATTCTGCATCCCACTTTGAAATGTGGCGTCTGGGGTCTTAAATGCTAACAAGCGGCCATCTAAGATGCAGCAATTGGTCTCAACCCACCTGGAGCAAAGGAAAATGAAGAACACCAAGCCCACACGGCAACTAAGAGCCCAAGAGACAGAAAGGGCCACATGAACCAGAGACCTACATCATCCTGAGACCAGAAGAACTAGTTGGTGCCCGGCCACAATCGATGACTGCCCTGACAGGGAGCACAGCAGAGGACCCCTGAGGGAGCAGGAGATCAGTGGGATGCAGACCCCAAATTCTCATAAAAAGACCAAACTTAATGGTCTGACTGAGACTGAAGGAACCCCGGCGGCCATGCTCCCCAGACCTTCAGTTGACACAGGACAGGAACCATCCCTGAAGACAACTCATCAGAAATGAAAGGGACTGGTCAGCGGGTGGGAGAGAGACGCTGATGAAGAGTGAGCTAATTATATCAGGTGGACACTTGAGATTGTGTTGGCAACTCTGGTCTGGAGGGGGGATGGTAGGATAGAGAGAGAGGGAAGCAGGCAAAATTGTCAAGAAAGGAGAGACTGAAAGGGCTGACTCAAGAGGGGGAGAGTAAGTGGGAGTAGGGAGTGAGATGTATGTAAACTTATATGTGACAGACTGATTGGATTTGTAAACGTTCACTTGAAGCTTAATAAAAGTTATTTAAAAAAAAAATAATAAAAAAAATAAATCTCTCTGTATTGCCACCAACATAGATATATGATGTTGTTAGCTGCTGTCGAGTCGGCCCCTGGCCCATGGTGACCCCATGCACAACGGGATAAAATGCTGTCCAGTCCTGTAGCATTCTCAGGATCGGTTGTGGATTGGACCAATATACATACTGGTTCTGTTTCTCTGGAGAACCCTGAGACACTATATCAGTCTAAAGCAGTGGGTTAGTTCTGGGATATATAAGCTTCCCACATAAAACCAAAACCCACTGCCATAGAGTCGAGGTTTCCAAAGCTGTATATCTTTACCAAAGCAGATTGCCACACATCCTTCTCCCACAGTTCTCCACATAGTAAGTATATGATGAAATTCCTTTAATTACATAAGGAAATGGGCCACAAGAGGGTGGCCTCTATCAATGCAGCCACAGCTGTCATAGGTTTGCCAGATTGAAGCAACATTTGGTTTCAATTTCATAATTTCGTGGTCCCCAGTAATCACTGATCTTGAAGTTCAACTGTGGAATTAAGTCCCTCTGCCCTAACACATTTTTTAAAATTTATTTATTTTGTTGTTGTTGCAAAGGTATACAGCAAAACATACACCAATTCAACAGCTTCTATGTGTTCGATTCAGTGACATTGATTACATCCTTCAAGATGTGCAACCGTTCTCACCCTCCTTTTCTGAGTTGTTCTTCCCCCATTGACATAAACTCTAAGGTTCCTATCTCATCTTACAAGTTGCTGTTGTCGGTTTGATCCCATACAGATAGATCTTACAAGAGCACGATGCTCAAGGCAGACCTTTTTTACTAATTAACCTTAACTCCTGTTTGGTTTTAGAGGTTTTTCGGAATAAGAATTACGATGCTTTTCCCTAAAATGAAATAGATGTAAAATCAAACCGAAGAAACCTTTGTGATTGAACACTCCACATGCTGTGGGGAAACAGGCAGACTCGAGCTGGTGAGGTGCGTGCCATCAGTGGAATAAGTTCCATCAACGCCAGAGGCTCCCCGTGCGCCTGTCTGCCTGCTCACACACTCAGTGTGCAGCTGAAATCATCTGACCGGGGACGGGTATGTTTAGCAGACACCCAGGATGGAGACAAGAAGTGTACTCTTGCAAGAATCTGCCTTGGTCTGACCTACGACCTCTGTGGTAGACACAGAACTGAAATCAAGTCAGCATCAGATTCACGAAAGAGACATGCCCGGCACTCCATCAGAGCAAGTGACCCTAAGACCCGGCACATGGCAGAAGTGATGCATCAGTATCTGCACCAGCCAGGGGCTGGGAGGGCTGGGAGTCATAGCATCATGCAGGCTCCTCAGCCCTTTCAGAGGCTCAGGTCTGGGTCAGGACCCAAGACTGACCCAAATGAAACAAATATGCCTAATGTAAAGAACTTTGGGAACTACCTGAATGATGGCAGGTGTTATGGGTTGAACTGTGTCCCCCAAAACACATGTGTTGAAGTCCTAACCCCCAGCAATGGTGAATGTGACCTTGTTGGAAATAGGGTCTTTGAAGATGTTATCCATTAATGTAAGGTCATACTTGAGTAGGGTGGGTCCTAATGGCATCTGAATGGTGTCCTATAGAAGAGACACAGAGACAGACACAGAGGGAAGCTGGAGGTGAGATCGGAGTGATGCATCTACAAGTCAAGGAATGCCAAGGACTGCCAGGACCACCAGGAGCTGGAAGAGACAAGGAAGGATCTTCCCCTATAGACTTCAGAGGGCGCGGCCTTGCCAATGCCTTGCTTTCAGGCTTCTAGCCTCCAGAACTGTGAGAGAATACATTCCATGGTCAATAAATGTTGGCCTCTAAATTCATAGAGCTTACCACCTAGTAGAGGGACACACTAAAGAAAGAAACAAGCAGATCAAATAGCAAATGGTGGGAAGTACTATAAAAAAAAGAAGAGAATGGGGGACTGGAGAAGAGGGGGTACATGAGCTGAGACTGAAGGAAGGAGCCAGGGGAGAGAGCCGCAAAAGCTTCTGGGTAAGGCAGGAGTCGGGGCTGGTCCATTTGACAGCCCACAGAAGCAGAGTAGCTGGAATATGAGAGCTGAAGAAAAGCCTGGGGGTGAGATGTGGTCGGAGAGGCCCCGGGGACCAGACCTTTGTCAGGCCATGCTGGCACCAGAAGACTCCAGCAATGACCACCCCAAGGCAGCAGCCAGCCTCCAACCCCCTTACCAAGCTGTAACCTGACCCGACGCATGCCAGTAAAATATCATTGGTCCTTAAACTAGCCCAAGCCAGATTTGGCCCGCCCTAAATGTGCAGAAGGGCCAGGTGTGACTGTTAGTTGACTTAAACAGAAGATGCAGCAACCGGTGGAATAAATCAGAAGAAAAATCACCACCCGGACCCTATTCCGAAGTGAGAGGTCCGACAAGTACCACGTCACCTCCCGTTTCCTGGCTGCCTTCTAGAATTTCCCCTTTCCAGTATACCTGCACGGCTGCCATCTTCCTGCCCAAGTCACATATAAGCCCTGCTTCCCCGTAGGTAGGTGAGGTGGATCTGAGGAAGTTCCTCCTGGCTCTTGCTCTGGCACTGCAATAAAGTTACTTTCTCTTTCTCAAAGACTACCCAGTGTAAACCCAGTGCCATCAAGTAGACTGGTGTCCAGATAATTGGCAAGTCTGAACTGACCGGACAAGGACTCACCTTCCTGGGTTCAGTAACAAAGTTGTGCATTTCTTCAGCCCCTGATGACCTCTGGCCCTTGGGCTTTCCAGGCCTTTCTGGGGTCCCCTTCTCAGGTTCTACCCACCCCACAGCACCTGCTCTCCCTTCTCTGGGGCAGGGACGGCTGACTTCGCTCCATTACTTTAGCAGTTTGCAGGGAAGATTCCCCCGGCTGAGCAAATAAACACTTGGTAACTGGCCTTAATCACGAAAGCGCCTCACTTCTAGGAGGACATATATTTTGTACCACTGTAGGACTTGGTATCATCCAGGGAACATTCCCAATTCTTATTTCCAGGGGCCGGCTGGCCACAAGATGCCGTGAGGAGCTGGGATTTCTTTTTCCCAAGACAAGGGCAACTGGAACAGATAAAACTCACAGTCTTTCACTCCAAACCTAAGGAGGCCCCAGGCCCTGTGACCACAGGGACTCTGCTAACAGGCACTTTTCCCCAAAAGGTCTGGCTCATGTCCCCAGGCACAGGAAGCGATGGCCACCTCCCCTGCCTGGGCTAGGTACTGCCATGGAATCCCTTGGCTCACTCCTCTCAAACCAGGGCTTGGAACTGGTTTATTCCTGGTTTGAACCCCTGCTGAGAATTTGCATTTCTAACAGGCCACAGGGGATGCTAATGTTGCTGGTTAGGGACCAGTTCGGACAGCCACTAGCAGAGCAGTGGTTTCAAAATTTATTATGCATAAGACACACATAGGGATCTCCTGAAAGTGTAGATTGGGGGGGGGTGGCGGTGGGGGGGGGTGGGGGTGGGGATGGAAATGCAAATTCTCAGCAAGGGTTTGAACCTGAATGAACCGGTTGGAAGCCCTGTCTCAAAGTGAAATACAAAGCACGTGATTGAGATAAGAATCCTGACGCAGACACAGGTGGAGCTCCAAAGTCACTTGGGTGGCAGTTTTTAAGAATCCGCGGAGCCGAGGCAGCCCCTTTATCACGCGACTGCCCGTCGGAACCCAAGGCCGACAGTGGTGAGCTCTGGAACTGGCTGATTAAAATGATGGCCGCCTTCCTCTTAGTAAAAGGCAAATGAATATCTAATTTTGCATAAGGCAACTAATCCAGAAGCTGGCAAGGGGGAGCCATATCTGTCCTACTGTTGAATCAATTTTTCGGTGACAGTGGAAAAATGGAAAGAAATATGTGCTCAGAAATACCTCTGACCAGGAGCCTGGGCTTGGTGCTCCCTAGCAAAAGGACTACAAAAGTCCCTGTGCTTTTTCAGTCCCTGCTTTCAGCAAAGCACCATAAAAGGGCTATTGATTTCTTTTTCAAACTGTTCTACTTTTAAATGTGAGCTGGAGGACCATGCATAAAACATCGCAATGCAGAATTTTTAACAAATTTCTAGCCCCACAAACATCAGGTGTTACACCATTGAGTCTATGGTACTGTAGGTCGGTGGACAGAGAGAGGGAAACAGAAGAAAGTGGCGTTATTGTTGTTTTTACCTTGCCTTTGTCAAAGTAGTGGATAATCTCCTGGTACAGCAGCTCCTTCAGCTGTCCCTGCGTCGTCGCCTGGTAGCCATCCCGCTGGGTGAGGTGGGCAGCACACACATCCTCCGACCACTGAGGCAAAAGCAAAGCACGAGTGGTGCTGAGGTGAGCGTGTCCAGTGATGGGTTTGCCTACCCTGGCGTTCAGACTGCAGTGTGCACTCCACAGCGGATGCACGTGTGTGAGCCGCAGCCCCAGGCACACAGAGCTGCTGTCATCAGGGTGGCGGGTGCCAGAACCTCTGTATGGAGGGCCCAAGAGGAATTAAAGACAAGCCTGGTCCTGATTCCCACAGAGGGAAACCCAGCGGACTCTGGACAGCACAGACGGTCACCTGGCTGGGAATGTGCCTCAAATTCTGGGACAGATTATGAACTGGGTGATCTGTGACTGTCTTGGTTCTGTGTTGCTCAATGTCTGGATGAAGGGCAAAGAAGGTACATGGATCACGTTTAGAAGTCATAAAGAAAGGAACTAGTAGGATATCAAGCTTCTCAAAGGCAGGGAGCTGTCTTTGTACCAGCAGCCCTAACCACAGCGCCTGGCACAGAGTTGGGGTTCAGTAAGCGTTTGGGGATATGTCAGTGGAGTTGTATGAACTGAAGACAGAGTGAGGTTTCGGGAAGCTGGGCAGACATGCCAAGGTGAAGGCAAGTTCATTTGACAGAAAAAATATACAAAGTCTTGAGTTAGACTCAGCCAATCAATGGCTATAAGTATAGTGTTCAATGCAATTGAACAACTATTTGGTGGGTACCTACTATATGCCAGACACTAGGTCCAAGATCAAAGACCTTCAGGGACTCCAGAGAGAGTGCTATTACAGAACAGAGTATAAGGGTAGGCAATACCACCGCAAAACAGACTTCATAGGCGTCTAAGGCCAGGGGCCTGATTTCAGATGGGGATGCCTAAGGAGGTTTGCTGGAAGAAAAAATGAGAATGGGCTTGCTTGTCAGACAGACTTGGGAGAAGCAGCTGGACCTGACTAAGTTTTAAGACAGGATAGTGAGGGTGCTACAGAGAAAGCAAGTCGGCCCCAGGCTGCCTGGACCACAGCAGGGTCTCTAGACAAGGATGGGGGTGAAGAGGGACACCCCACTAGACTCAGACAGAGCTGGTCACGCCACATCTGGAGCAACAGGACCAGCGGTGGTGCCACATCTTAGGGAGAAAATGACAAATGGGAGGAGTCAGACGAGGTGAAAAACCTGCAACAATGGGATATAGGGCAGAGGGCCTGGCACGCTGAGTGGGGGCCAAGGGAGGGGGAATTTGGCAAGGCCTCTGTATCAGGCTTGCTCTCTCAGCTACCCTCACCATTTGCCTGACCCCAGAAGGGCCTCAGGTACCTCTCATTCCCAGGGCTCCAAGGAACAGGGTGCAAAGCATGTGGCCAGAATAACTTCCTACTTCAGAAAAGCCAGGTAGAGGTAAGAGGCCTGTAATGAGCCTGCAGTGTTTCTCACCTTATATTGGACCTGCCTAGCTCACCCCAAGTGGAAGGGACAATTTTGGAGTTTTCACAACGTAGCTAGATTTTTTACTGGGGAGGGAATACAAGTAAAATTATAGATAATTCTGAAATTTTACTAGAATAAAATAATTAAGAACAAGAAAGCTCAGAATTCAAATGACTTTCTTGGATTTTAAAATCACCACTAATTCTTGGTTCTTTTAAATACTGAACGGGGAAGCCAAACTCCCCCATGGCGTCCACTCCAACATGGAGATCCCACTTACTGATCTCTGAGCTAAAAGCTGAGGCTTTTATTGCTCTCATTGTTCTGACAAAATCTCCGTCACCAGAAAAGAGGGTTCTATTTGAGGATTCTTAATTAAAGACCTAGAATATATTTGTCAGATTGCAGAAAGAATTTTCACAACAATACAAATCATGTTCTTTAGTTAGTCCGTTAACAAGTGTGAACTCACATTTATAGCAGTATCAAAACATATTTAGGAAAAACCTCAAGACATTATGGTGTAAAAGCTATGGAGAGAGGCCGTGAAGCATTTCCCATTTAACTAGAAAATGCAGAGCCCCAGTGAAAAAGACAATGCAGTTGGGCCTACTGATTTGGATTGTGAAACAAACCATCATGGGGTTTGTGACAAACCCATCTGCACTCCACAAATCCAATGATTAAACAAATGATATATTTACACATATATGTTTTGTGTACACAGGCACACATAAAATTTTACATGCTATGGGAGAGAGCAAGAGCATAAGAGTGAGCAAGCAGTTTGTCAACCCTATTTTAATTTCCCTGGCATAAAAGCCATATCTGCACATTTACAAAAATACCTGTTACTGAAATTTGGGTTTCTAGCAAATGAAGGCTGTCGGAATTCACAGCGTGACGGCTGGTGTCAGAAGCACCAACAGAAATCTCTAGCTTCATAAGTTATATGCCTTTGGAGAGAGCTTTCTACGGTGAGAGGTCGAAGGGGTCTCCACGTAGCCAGCCTCGAAAGGACTACTGACCAGGCATCAAGATTTAGCTGAGCCTTCTCTATTTTCCCTGTTATGGGCTCCTTTGTTTCCAGGGAGAGGTAAACTTCCATTTCCAAATATCTCAAGTGCAGCCTACCTTTGCGTCACAGACACCATGGGAAATTTCAGGATCAGGCCAGAGCCTGAAATATTCTTACCAGAAGTTCATTCCCTAACACAGTGTACTCCTTAACTTTTCTCATCACCCAATAAACCTCTTGCCATTGAGTCGATTCTGACTCATGGCGATGCCATTTGTATCGGAGTAGAACTGTGCTCCGTAGGGGTTTCAGTGGCTGATTCTTTGCAAGTGGATGACCAGGCCTTTCTTCAGAGGCACCTATCTCTAGGTCAACTTAAACTCCAGCATTTTGGTTAGCAGCCGAGCACGTTAACTGTTTGTACCACCCAGGGACTCCTACCACCCAATTGCTGTTATTTGGTGCTGTTAGCTGCCGTTGAGTTGGCTCCGACTCCTAGTGACCTCAAATATGAGTTGTCCGGTCCTGCACCATCTTCAGGACAGGGCATTGCTTAATGCCTGTTTTAATGTAATTTTATCTGGTTTTCTTTTCATTTAGTGTTTTGGGTGCTGGTTTGGATTTGGGAACATGATTTCTTGAATGAGCAGTCTTTATGTAGGTTTGGTCAACTAAATGTGATTCTCATAACTGTTCTAGTTTATCCAGTTCCAATTTTGTCAATTTGTTTTAAGAATATCTTGAGAGAGAGAATCCAAGGACTTGTCAAAGTTCCAAAATTTAAAACTACAGATTATGTAGCAATTCCTCTATCCACCCACATATTGATCCATCCATCCATCCATCCGTCCACCCACCCACCCACCCACATATCCACCCATCCACCCACCCACCCACCAACTCATATCCATCTATCCAGTTACTGAAAGGCCAGTCTGTATGACTAACCATGCTGGCACTAGACGTGGAGAAGAGCATGAATATGTCACTGACAACGTAAAGCCAGTGACTAAAGCCATCTGCTTAACGAAGGAGCCCCTGGGAGCTGAGAGTGGTCATGCCAGACCCGGGCTCAGGAGCAACACTGTCCAGGAGGATCAGGCAGAGAACACCAAGAGGAGGTCTCAAGGGGAACCGATGGAGAAATAGTTGGGATCTGGTCCCTACTAAGGTAATTAGGGATATGCCTCATCCTATCTCTTAGCCACTCCACCATCAAAACTCTTTATTGCTGTCAGTTCGCAACATTACTAAGATCCGGGTGGCATGAACACAGGAATAGCAGTCTAACTTGCTGCGGGCTGACAGCTCCATGATTGGTGTTTACGACGCTTACCGGCAGCCGGCTGTGACATCTTGTTAAACCTGCATTCGGAAGGGCTGAGTCTATAATCAAAGTGCTTCCTAAATGCTTTTGTTTACGTCACTGCACTTAGTCAACATCCGTAAAGTCAGTTGTAGGTATACTAAGATTTGTTATGGAAAAGTGAAAATTTAAATAATCAAAGTGCATGATAATCCTAGTTACCTTAAGGAGCTTTGCGTGCAGAAGCAAGGTGTAAGCGGCTTCCGTGTAGTTATCACACTCTTTGTGCAGGTCACACAACTTGTACAAATACCTGAGAGGATAAAATAGAGGTAAGTGCTTAAGCTGTCACAAAATAATTTGTGTTAAGGATTGCGAGAGCTAGTCTACCTTCAGTGGTAAATCACAGCTATATGTTGTTTTTTGCAATGTTCATAATTCATAATGCCTCGAAAATGCGCGGTGCAGAAAGCACTTGGAAAAATCAACAACGGTAATATACGATAATGATTTAAAAAAAAAATTTAACTCCTCTATTTTCAGGAAAAAAATGAAGCTGATGCAAAAAGGAAGAATTTTACTCCAAGTTTCCTCATTCCTTCTCATCTTTTCCAGGTTTTTCCTCAAGAACTTGAAATAAGATTGCACAATGTTTGTGATTTCCTATATTTCTATTGCATCCAACTGCAAACAAAAATAATCCATATGTACACTTAAAGATGGCAAATTTTCTGTTACAGAGATTTTACTACAATAACATTTTTTTTAGAAATACAACGGAACACACACCACAAAAAACCCCATAAGAATAAAGAATTCCAACGATCACAGAGAATGTGATCAAAGGAATTTCTCTGTCATGAAGAAATAAAGCAACCTATTTTTTGGATGAAAGAAGTCAAATGATTGTTCCTCAGATGTTTCTTAAATTGATATGGCATTTTTGAAAGGTGAAAGTAAAAAAATCTTAGAAATGAAAAAGAAAATTAGAAAATTACTTTTCATGTAATAAACACATCATTAAAAACCAATGCCATGTGGGCATATTCTTCTCCTATTCTTCAAAGTGGTCCTCTTGCTAAATGCTTGACACTTGATCCCAGGAATGACTAAGGAAGGGAGGGGCTCAATCATAGCCCATCGCCCAAGAGAAAGAGGCAAGTGAGGGAGTAAAATCCAGCCGGGAATACAAAAGATGTTTCTTGTAACGTCAGAGAAGGACACAAAAAACATAGCAATATGGTGTCAGCTCAAGTAACAGTAGACTGAACAATTATATGTTGCCCATTTGTAGTAAACACCACTCGTCTGTCAGTACTGTGGTGGCTTGCACACTGTTGTGATGCTGGAAACTATCCCACTGGTATTTCAAATACCAGCAGGTCACCCATGGTGGACAGGTTTCAGCATAGCTTCCAAACTAAGAGAGACTAGGAAGAAAGGCCTGGAGATCTACTTTTGAGAATTAGCCAAGGAAAACCTTATGGGTCACAGCAGAATACTGTCCAACTCGCTTGCTTTGGGCATGTCATCGGTAGGGATCAATCGCTGGAGGAGGACATTATGTTCGGTGAAGTAGAGGGCAAGGGAGACCCTCAGTGAGATGGACTGGAACAACAGCCACAAGAATGGACTTGAACCTGGTGTCGATTGTAAGGATGATGCAGGACAAGAAAATGTTTTGTTCTGTTGTACATAAGGTCACCATGAGTCGGAGTCGACTCGATGGCACTGTTTCTGGTAAGAGTTTCAAAAAGTGGAATTCTCGTTTGATCTTGTGGTTTACTGTGAAACATTGAAATGTGTAGTGCTGCCTTTTTTTCTCCCCCAAAGGGGACATGCGAGTTGGTCAGGAGGTACACAGGCTTGTGAAGTAATCATTAAGGTTTATGCTTCTGAGTTGGCCAACAGTAGACCCCTACCCTCCAAATCTCTGCATCTGTGTGGACAAAAGGGCTGAGGATAGATCTGGGAGCCCCACCACACTCATGTACAGGAGTCACAATTTTCAACACAATAAGCCCTCGTGGTTACAAAACAGCAATTATACTAAAGATGCAGACAGCGCAGACAAGCAAGATGGTGACACGTACCTGATATACATTTCTTCTCTCTCAATTTCTTTGTAGAAGTTCTGAAAAATCAAACCACAGTGCTGTTTGAGAACCCTGTTCCACAAAAGGCGCCACGTACACGTTAAAAACACATGGTTCTTCAGCTCAAGTCACACACATTGAAATGGGCCCAGCTCTTTGGATTAGACCCATAAATTCACATAAAATGCAAAGCCTTTTTTTGCCTTTTACTTTCTTTGCTATTCTGATTGTTAAATGTCCTATACTTTGAAAATTATCCTGACTTAAAAAAACACAGAAAATAAGAAATGTTGGCAAGGATGTGTGGAAATTAGAACCCTTATCCATTGCTGGTGGGAATGCACAATGGTACAGCCTTTGTGGAAAACAGTGTGGCAGTTCCTCAAAAAACTAAAAATAGAACTACATGTGACCCAGCAATTCCACTCCTAGGTCTTTACCCCAAAGACTTGAAAGCAGAGACTCAAAAAGAGACTTGTACACCAATATTCATTGCAGCACTATTCACAATAGCCAAAAGGTGGAACAACCTAAATGCCTACCAATAGATGAATGGATAAACAAAATGTGGCACATACATACAATGGAATACTACTTAGCCAGCAGACCAAATGAAGTCTTGATACATGCTACAGCATGGAGGGAGCCTGAGGACATTATATTGAGGGAAATAGGCCAATCACCAAAGGACAAATATTGCTGGCACTTTGAAAGCAGGTTGTGCATACACACTGACAGAAAGGGCTATTTCTACATATTCCTGTAACGTATCTCCGATCGGAGCATACACATTTCAATCACAATAACATTTCTTAATGTGAAAATTTCTGCAAACACTTTAAAATCTCTATCATACATGAGGCCCCAGAAAGGTACAGAGAGGCCACTTGACAAGTGACTGAGGCATGGAAACATCACAGCCACTTTCAATGTGAAATTTAACACCTGAAAATCCAAGTAAGAACTCTAGAATCTGAGGTAACTAGCGAATATCACCATTATGAAGATGTACACTTATTCAGTAAGATAAAG
Source organism: Loxodonta africana (assembly GCF_030014295.1). Taxonomy (NCBI): domain Eukaryota; kingdom Metazoa; phylum Chordata; class Mammalia; order Proboscidea; family Elephantidae; genus Loxodonta; species Loxodonta africana. The sequence continues at coordinate 8,542,509 of NC_087357.1, forward strand.
TGAGCGGGCTAATTTCATCAGGAAAAAAGGCTTTGTTTCCAAGCTTGACCTCCCTGAAAAGAAATGGTATGTTAAGTGTAGAGTGTAAGGAGGGGACATGTTTAGAAAAAGGCACCCAGATCTTCATATCTGGCTGCATCTGAGACACGAACGCCCTCCACTTCATTTGACACGGCTTGGTAATGAGCTGATTCTCAGCCAACAACCCAGAGCAACACAGAAAAGAGGATCTATCAAAGGCAGGGGCTGGAGCCTTCATCTTCAACTCTCACTTGCCAGCATTTACAAGGTACTATTTCTTACCAGCCCCCTTTGTGCTCTTATTTTTAATCCTTTCCTAAGCTTTTGATCATGCTTCTTGACAATTTCACAAGGGGGATGACGTGGGACCTTCATCCCTTTCTCTAAGGTAGGGAAATGCCTTCTATTTCCTGCCTGTGCTGAGTTCTGTTCCCCTTCCGGGGACTTCAAAACCTCGCTAGAACTGAGGCATGCTCTCAGGCTCCGATGCTATATAAAACCTTTGCGTTTCTTACTGTCTTAGTCATCTAGTGCTGCCATAACAGAAATACCACAAGTGGATGGCTTTAACAAAAAGAAATTAATTTTCTCACAGTCCAAATTCACAGTGTTGGCTCCAGGGGAAGGCTTTCTCTCTCTGTTGGGTCTAGAGGAAGGTCCTTGTCCCCAGTCTTCCCCTGGTTGAGGCAATTCTCAGGTGCAGGGACCCCGTGTCCAAAGGATGCGCTCTGCTTCTGGTGCTGCTTTCTTGGTGGTATGAGGTCCCCAACTCTCTGCTTGCTTCCCTTTCCTTTTATCTCTTGACAGATAAAAGGTGGTGCAGACCACCCCAGGGAAACTCCCTCCACACTGGGTCAGGGAGGTGACTTGAGTAAGGGGGGTGTTACAATCCCACCCTAATCCTCTTAACATAAAACAACAGTCACAAAATGGAGAACAACCACACAATACTGGGAATCATGGCCTAACCAAGTTCATACACACATTTTGGGGGGACATAATTCAATCCATGACACTTACATAAAAGTTCACGCTGCTCTTGCTCTCCATCCTGGGCTCTGTAGCAGCATTTCCGCAGCCACACCCCCCACCACCGCCGGTGTGTCTCTTGAGTTCCCTCCACACCAGGACAGACGTCAATGCTGGGCTTGAAGCACCCCCAGGAACCCACTGGGACCAGTCCCCCAACTCAGATCCACTGCTTAGATTCTGACCTTTCAGAACTTATATATTTACATTTTTTTTTAATTCTGTACATATTAATGACTAAAATATACACAAAGATTTTTGGAATTCGGGTCCTAGACTGGCTTTTAGCCTTGTAAAGGGGCCATAATAAGAATAACTTAATATCTCTAAAAAACTCTACCAGTCTTAGAGGCAGCCTGTGTTGATAATTGCATAGAACTAAATGATATACAACAAGGTTATCAACTGATAATTAAAGATTGCTTGATTAGGAGTTGGTAATGAAATTCTTGTTAAAAAATTACAAATGTGAATTCTGTCCATTTGGGACCCAGGAGTTAATATACGACATGTAGACATGCTTGCAGGGATAGGTTAAGGGAATATAAGTTGCCAGGCTTTGTGACTGCCCAGGCCTCTTATTTATTTTAATATTTTATTGTATTTTTGGTAAAAGTATACACAGGAAAACAGGTTCCCATTCAACAATTTCTACACATAATATTCAGTGACACTGGTTACTTTTTCAGTTTGTGTCAACATTCTCATTAATTTGGTCTCACTGACCCCCAAACTTCTTATTTGTGCTTTAGAGTAACTGTTGTCTATTTGGTCTCATATGCATAAATTTTAAAAAAAGCACAGTTCTCAAGGTGGACTTCTTTACTTGTTGAACTTATCTGCTATTTAGTTAAAAGGTGACTTCAGGACATAGTTTCTGTTCAAGGTTTAAAAAGTGTCTCAGGACAATAGTTTCAGGGATTCCTCCAGTGTCAATGGGTCCAGTAAGTCTGGATTCTAAGAATTTAAAGTTCTGTTCCATGTTTTTCTCCCTTTCTATCAGGATCTGTCTATTGTGTCCCTGGACAGAACATTTGGTAGTGGCAGCCGGGCACTATCTAGTTCTTCTGTTTGGTCACAAGGCAGAGGAGGCTGTATGTAGTTCATGGAGAAAATTTGCCGTATATTCCAGTTACTTCTCTGATTCTTGGATTTTCTTCATTCTCTTTTGCTCCAGAGGAAGAGAGACCAACAGTTGTATCTTAGATGGCCACTATTTTATTTTTTAAGTGCAAGAAAGATTGGGACATTAATGAGCCCACACAACTTAGAATGTTCCACTTCTGTTTTTATAAAGGCAAACCTAGCACTGGTTCTAAAGGGAACTTGGCAAATGGACTTTAAGGGGCATGAACGAATTCTATGTCCTTCATTTTATTTTATTTTTAGGGTTTCAGGAAGATTTTTGTTTAGTGATAAATTGGATACATTTTATATATCTCTACTATTTTCTTTCATAAACAAGTACCAGGAGAAAAGATAAAAATGATCAGGAGGCTCTCTCTCTGTGTAGATATATGTATATACATCTAAATTATAGAGATATATATATATATAAAATTTATATACAAAACATATATATATATATATACATACAACTTTATTATAAGTATATCTGTACATGACTAATTGTGAGCAGGGCAGTTAGTATGCAGAGATAGGACACATATCTGTAAAACTGCAGTTTTCTTGTTTCCCTTTAATCCCTAGCTCTGTTTTATTTTTAAGATAAAAGAATTACGACAGGAGGTTGGATCCACACTATCATCCCCAGGAAATGGTTAAGAATAGAATGCCTGGATCTGCATGGAATGACTCAGGCTGTCCTAATTAGAAGGAAGTTAATAACGTCAGATAATCTCAGAAATCCTGGGTGTATTTCCTAGTTAAAACCTAGCTCATGCTGACAGCGGTAAAAATAGGTAGGGCCTCAGTCAGGCTCTGTATGAAAAAGGAACATATGCTAACACTGGGAACCATGAGAGTGGATTTCATTTCAAGAGTTTGTTTCCTGGCCTTGGACTGTGGTATGACGGCACATCCAGAGCAGGCCGCCACGTCTCCACCAGGCTCGTGTCCTCGTGAGCATATGAGATCCTGCTTCAAATACCCAAAAACCCACTGCTGCTGAGAGTCGACTCCGACTCATAGCGACCCTACAGGACAGAGTAGAACTGCCCCATACAGTTTCCAAAGAGTGCCTGGTGGATTCAAACTGCTGACCTTTTGGTTAGCAGCCGTAGCTCTTAACCACTATGCCACCAGGATAAGTGGCCTCAAAATCAAAGTTGGAAACCTAATAAACTTAATAATTCTTCATTCTGAACATCAGTTTGCCTCAGTCTTTACCATAAGGATCGAATGGAACATTATAAAATTATGTCCACAGTAAGGAATTATTTTGGAAAGGTTTCCATTTCTATCCCACAGAAAAACACCAATTTCTATTTCATGTCAACCACACTGACACAACAAAATACTCTGGACAGAGGCAAGAATGCAAGAGGGCAACGAAGGTTCATTGCTGTGTACAAGATCAAGTCTGGCTTACCTGGGGCATAGCTCATCACACCTGTGCTACTCAGTCAATCTACAGGTGAAGGTAAAGACAAATTCAGCCAGTGGGTCAAGTCTCAAGGACAGACTCCAGAAACCAGCAATTTTTACAGCTGCCCAAGACCCTTATGATGTACACATAAATGTCTTCAGATTTTTAAGGAAAAGAAAACTTGTTACAGGACATATTTATTGTTAGAACAGGTTGTCCGGCCATAGATGAAGGAGCTGAGATTGCTCGCAATCTTTCAGCTTCGACGTTCCCATGCCAAAGCACAGACTGATACTAAAACGAATGGAAAGTAAACATAGCCCCTTTCGTCTTTTTAATCCCATTGTCTTCAGTGGCCTTCTAAAGAATGAATGACCTGTCACATTCCTCCTGGCAGAAACGTCCATTTCAGTGAGTGAAAAGTACCTACATGTTCACACTAATGATGGATCTGTATGAGGGGGCTGAAGTATCCACGTGTTATCTAAAGATCATTTGGCGATGACTGATGGTCCAGAGGCCAACAGTTGGTTGGGAAGAGAAAAGGTAGGTGAAGGAAACAGAGTAGGAGCAGTGTCTTCCTCCGTGCTCCCTCTCCCAAGGCAGGAGAAGTTGAGGAAAAGGGCCAGGAGTCTGTCCTTCTGAATCCTGCTGGAGCAGGAGAGATCTGAAGCCTGATGGGGGAGTTGTGTGGATTCTGGGACCCATGACGTTTGCCAACCACTGGAGCTGAGCATCCTCATTAGGCTTCCTCCAAGCTCATTTGTCCTGAACCATTTCCTGGATGTGCATCAGTGGGGCCTACCTACTTCAGGAAGGGGGAGGCTCACGGAACCCACCCATATCCCAATGACAAGCAGGTGCTTAAGAGATCCGAGGGATGGCAGCAGCCAAGTTCACCCGAGCCATCGCTCTCAATACTGCCATGAGAAAGTACCACAAACATGGTGGCTTGAAATAACAGAAGTTTATTCTCTCACAATTCTAGAAACTAGAAGTCTGAAATCAAGGTGTTGGCAGGGCTGCACTCCCTCTGAAGGCTCCAGGAGATATCTTTTCTTGCCTCTTCCAGCTTCTGGTAGCCCGAGCTGTTCTTGGGCTTGTGGCTGTATCACTTCAATCTCTGCCTCCATCCTCACATGACCTTCTCATCTGTGTCTGTGTCTTCTCCTCTTCTATGTCTTTACAGGGACACATGTCATTAGATTTAGGATCCAATTAGGAATCCAGGATGATCACATCACAAGAGCTTAATTACATCTGCAAAGATCTGCTTTATAAATAAGGTCACATTCACAGGTTCCTCAGATTAGGGCATGGACTATCTTTTAGAGGGCTACCATTCAACCCACTAGATGCCATGTTTATAAATCCCCAAATAACAAAACACTTAAGAACTGTGACCAATGCTGATGCTACCCTGGTTACAAAATGAGATGGCTCGTCATTCTTAACAACAGGAAGAACCATGAGGAAACATCCGGAAGAACCAAGGGGAAACATCCAGAAGAACATAGGGAAATATCCAAAAGAACCATGGAGAAATATCTAGATTAACCATGAGGAAACATCCAGAGGGTAGGTATGTACAACCTGTGCAGAGTGGGAATGCAACCTACCCATTGCTGTTGAGTTGATTCTGACTCATAGCGACCTTATAGTGACCCTATAGGACAGGGCGAACTGCCCCACAGGGTTTCCAAGGCTGTAAATTTTTTACTAAAGCAGACTGCCACATCTTTCTCCCATGGAGCAGCTGGTGGGTTCAAACTGTCAACCTTTTGGTTAGCAGTGGAGCACTTTACCACTGCACCACCAAGGCAATCAGTTCTTCATTATCTCTTCCTGCGGACAGATGGGGAAACAAGCAAAAGAAGCTGCATTTGGCCATGGGAAGCTCAGTGGCCGTCTGTCCCAAGGCTCTTGAACGTCTTGGTTCAGTTTCTGGCTTGCTGTGAAGATCGGAAATTTAATTAACGTTCCACTCACCAGCACATTGACAGTACAGCTCATGCGATTTTCTTTGTTCTCATCATGCATGATGGTTCTATAATCCAAAAGTCTTTCCATCAGACGCACAACAAGTTTTACAAAAGTTTCTCCTGTTTTGGCGAGGTATTTATGCTTCCTGCAGTGCTCCAAGAGGCTGGAAAAATAATTAGACACACCTTGTTAATTACACTCAGAAAAAGAAACTTGACAGAGGTGCAATTTAAAATATTTTTTCCATTATTAACACATTTTAATTATTTCTGGGCTACAAAGTTCATTGTCGTCTGATTACAGTCTCTCTGCCTATATTCTGAGGTAAATCCCACTGTTAATCAACACTTACATTTTATCAAATAGCACTTTGTACTGTTCATCCCCTCTGCCTCCTTCCACTTCATGATCCAGTTTGGTGATGATCTCATTTTCAAACTATAATTAAACAGAGGAAGCGTAAATAACCAGCATGGCGGAGATTTCATTTTATAAACTGAGTGTCGACAGTACATAAATTAGCGAAAGTCCGTCATCAGACAGTCACCCATTACCTTTGAAGCCCAATTTCATTTAAGAACCCCAGAGATTTCTGCTGACCTCCATGGGGAATCTTTCATTTCCCTTCCCTGGTTAATAGGGCCAAAACAGGTATATTCTGATAGCAGGATCAAGAAACACAGAAAGAACAACAAGAAAACCTTAGGAAACAAAATCAAGGAGCAACTCAAAAAACATCTTGAGCTTCATTTCAAAGAACAGGAAACATCTATACTAGCTGGTTGGTTCATGGAAAGGAACAGATGGCTTTTAACTTGCCAGCAAAGAGTTCTCTGCAATCTGAAAACATCTGAAGGCCGCTTCATGCCATTTCTTGGTGGGTCCTAGTAAAATATCTCACTCTGGCTGAGAAAGTATTATTAAAAATGAGTGGGAAAATGTCTCTGGAGTGGGTTGAACTGTCCCCCCAAAATATAGGTCCATGTTGAAACCTCGGGTACCTGCAAATGGGGCCCCATTTGGAAATAGAGTCTTTCCAGATGTAATTAACGGAAGAATCTCAAGATGAAACCATTCTGGATTATCTGGGTGGACCCTAAATCCAATGACAAGTGTCCTTATAAGAGACACCAGAGAAGACACAGATGCAGAGGAGGCCATGTGAAGGCAGAATGCAGAGATTGGAGTGATGCATCCACGAGCCAAGGAATGCCTGGAGCTGCCCCAAATTGGAAGAGGCCAGGAAAAATCTTCCCATACAGCCTCCAGGAGGAACATGGTTCTACCGGCCCTTAGATTTCAGACTTTGGGTCTCCAGACTTAAGAGAGTATATTCTGTTGTTGCGGGCCACCATATCTGTGGTGCTCTGCAACAACAGCCCCAGGGACGTGATAGTCTCTAGACAGACCAGTAGATCCCTGGTGCAGGTCCATCTCCAGGCCTTTCCTACTGCTCTCCAAAGCTTCCAACTAGATTTGGCAAAGCATCAGGGTGGGAAATGGCCCTCAGAGCTGACTGAGAGTTTCTCAGACTCATGTTTTCCCAAAACTCTGAATTCTGGGGCGGTTCTCGTCTCCAGAATGTTTTCTCAGGGAACATGAAACCCACTGCTGGCTGGGCTTGGGATAACTACCCTGATAACGACAGAACAGTTTTCCCTCTCCTCACTGTCCAGTCCCCCTTTGTTGACAGAATCCAGAGCCTCCAGGGACCAGGAATCCAGCCAGATGCCAGATGCTGCAGGGGCCCTGAGGTTACCCCCCAACCTGTGCCAGGTAAAAAGCGGGGCTAGGAGAAGGTTAGTTTCCATGGAGAGGGAGATAGCTGCACTCTGAATGGAAAGATGGTGGACAAACAAGGGATAGAAGGAAGTAACAGGTAAGTCAGGGTTCAGAAAGCAGGCATGCCAAGGCAGGTGTGCAAGGGACTCTGGGGTCTCTTTAATACCCCTGCTCACACCTGGGCTTCTGGGTAACAAGGTCCATGCCCCCCACCATTACTAGCATCCCATAAGGATTTACGCTGCATGAGAGCAAAGTTTTCCTCTTCCTAGGTCACTGCTATATCCCCAACACCTTGAACAGAGCCTGATATTTATGCTCTCATGGAATGAAGGTGCTGTCTGCACAGAAATTACCTGGAAAGAGTTGGTGTTCAATTGGATGGACTTGTGGTGGCTTCATATGTCAGCAAAGGAGGGACAGCTGATTATCAAGACCCAACCCTTTCCCTTGGCCACAAAAAGCCTGGTGGTAAGTAAATACAGCTCAGCAGAGTGCTGTTAACATGCGCTGCAGGCACCACCTACTGAGGGGGCCTGGGGCGGGGGGGGGCGCTGCTGCTGCACTGCAGCTGATTGCAGCAGCAGAAGGCAAGGGGTCTGGTGTGACCTCGGCACAGAACTGTGTGTCCTCCATCAGGTTACACACCTTAAGCCACAATTTAATACCTGCTACAGATGAAATCTTTCCTGATTTTAAATGACTCAGTATCCTGTTGTTCTAACAACTGGTTAATTGGAGAAGCTGGACCATATGAAGAAGAACGTGGCATCAGGACTGCAGGAAGACTCATTAACAACCTGCGATATGCAGATAATACAACCTTGCTTGCTGCAAGTGAAGAGGACTTGAAGGGCTTACTGATGAAGATCAAAGACCACAGCCTTCAGTATGGATTACACTTCAACATAAAGAAAACAAAAATCCTCACAACTGGACTAATAAGCAACATCATGACAAACGGAGAAAAGACTGAACTTGTCAAGGATTTCATTTTACTTGGATCCACAATCAATGCCCATGGAAGCAGCAGTCAAGAAATCAAAATAAGCATCGGATTGGGCAAATCTGTTGCAAAAGACCTCTTTAAAGTGTTAAAAAGCAAAGACGTCAATTTGAGACTAAGGTACGCCTGACCCAAGCCATGGTGTCTTCAGTCACCTCATATGCATGGGAAAGCTGGATAGAGAATAAGGAAGACTGAAGAAGAATTGATGGCTTTGAATTACGCTGTTGGCAAAAAATATTGTATATACCATGGACTGCCAGAAGAATGAACAAATCTCTCTTGGAAGGACAGCCAGAACGCTGTCCTCAGAAGCAAGGATGGTAAGACTTCATCTTACGTACTTTGGACATGTTGTCAGGAGGGATCAGTCCCTGGAGAAGGACATGATGGTTGGTAGAGTAGAGGGTCACTGAAAAAAGAGGAAGACCCTCAATAAGATGGATTGACAGTGGCTGCAACATTGGGCTCAAACACAGCAACAATTGTGAGGATGGTGCAGGACTGGGCAATGTTTTGTTCTGTTGTACACAGGATCACTATGAGTCAGAACTGACTAGATGGCACCTAACAACAACAAACGAAACAAGGCTTACGACAAGACCGGAGACAAGTATTGATCCTGGCTCGACATCAAGGAGTCAGCTACATCACAACGACCCAGGGCTTCCTCAATCCCTTGTATTCTCTTCTTGATCTTCTCCATTCTCTCCTCCCCTCAAATAAACACCCTCTTTTTGATTCTGTTTGCCCTAAAAAGTTCAGGGATTTCAGGAACATAGAAAAAGAGATGGTCTGCTGAGGAAGAATGACTTGCCTATTTTTTTTTTTCACCTGAAGTCTCATGATAACAACTTCCGCTGTTAAATAACGACCTTTTGATGCTAACCCACTATTACCCTACTCTTTACAGAAAAGAATTCTGCAAAAGGCAGAGATTTTTGGACTCGAATGCAGAGCAGAGAGCTTGTGACTCGCCCAAGAGTCAGCCTTTCAAGGCAGTCCCGATCCGAGATGGTGCCATACTGGGAACTTCCAAGAGAAAACGAGCAATGAGTGCTGATGCTTCAGAGCAAATAATCGAGACACAAAATAAGACTAAATTCAATTAAAACACATTATCCAATTCCGTACATGGTTGATGAGCACCCACAATGAGCAAGGCATAGAGAATGCAGAAAAACATGCACGCAAAACACACACTTGAAATCACTCGTGGCTAGGCTAGTCAGGGGGATTTGAGTGTGGAGTCTAGTTTATGAAAAGGCACGTTTCCCTGCTTCTGAGTAAACCTAGCTGTCACAAACCCGGGCAAGACCAACGCTGCATCTCCTTCAGCAGGCTGCTGATCAAATTTTGACTGATGAATTTCATGTTTTCTAAAAAGAGCAGATGAATGATTAGGTAATCAGAAGAACACAGCTGATTCTAATTTTACTAACCTCTAGTCTAAACTACGTAATTTGCACAAACACCTGGCAACCCCGTTCTGTTTATCAGCTAGCATTCAGTACCAGAGATCCACAGAGAGCTGCTAATTCTAGAGCCTCGTTCTTTTTTTTTTTACAGAATATACAAGAATCAGCCGGGTAGTGCTGTGAACTGTGATCATAATCAGAATTAAATGACCCCGTCCAAATAAACTGGAGAACGCACTTTTGCTGACAGAGCAGGTTTTATAAAAATCACGTTTATTATCTTTCTTGTAAACGCACTCGGTCTGGTAATTTGCAACAGGGTTCTCTATCTTTAGGATGAATTAGTAAGGATTTACTGGGTTGCTCCAGAGGTGGCAAAGGCTCACATGTGAACCAAATCATTACATTTTCCTCTCTTTTCAGAATCACCAGTAGCGGTACAAAAATATCCACAGGGTGTACAACTTCAAATATTAAACAGAGTGTCTCTGAACGTCTGATACTAGCAGTGCTCCAAGAAGCTGAAACTAAGAGGACACTTAAGAATACAAGGCCCTTTGGAAGGCGGCTGTTAACATTGAACTCAGCGGAGCGGGGTGGTGGTGGTGGGGCTGTGTTCAAAGCGGTATCGACTTTGTTGTTAATTTAATTAACTTAGGAAGTGTTTCTCTCGCCACTCCTTGCCACGGTTAACTGGGGTTATTGCTTCTCATTCAAGAGGCTGTGATGTGAAGGGTCTCTGGTAGTGGGTAATCCCAAAGCCAATCATACCTGCTTTGGAATGCATAATTTTTGTTTTGGGGTTAGATTTACCCCTCTCGCTGTTAGGCATTTACAAATGTATAAAACCCACACCTGCATTCTCCAGGCAGACTAGCTCTGGGGTTACAGCGGAGCGCAGCAATAAGCTGAACCAGGATTGAAGAGTTTGCACAAATAACTCGCCACATTGATGAAGTGCTTAGAAGTTATCAAGAGCTAGATGAAATCTAAAATCTGTGCACACGGGCTTCTAAGTATGTTAGCAGCAGGGTTTCTTTGACCCTTTACAGACAAACTTTAGTAAACTGTTGCTCTTTGCCTCCCAGTGCTCCACTTTCTCCTGTTTTTTTCAAGAAAAATGCTCACAAAGGTAATGGAGGGAGGACCCTGGTTTCAAGCCATTTTCTGGGGTCAGAGGGATCCAAGGACCCAGATTCTGTTTGCCTTCTGCACTTTTCGGTGGAACCTACCCAACCCAGTGGAATCACCTTCTCTTTAGCATTTACAGACAGGTGGGTAGGAGAAAGTCACTTGGCCGTATCTACGTGGAAAACATGCTAAGAAGAAGGAACTGGCCAGGTTCAGCAGAGAAAACCCTGGACATTCCAAGCCCTCGGTGTTCTGTGCTCACACACTGACATCCTAGAACTTATCGATTCAATCTATCGCTCAGCATTTAATCCCTGTGCTTGGTAACACTCATATTTTTGTCTATTGTATTCCTCTGGCCTAACCAGTCCATAAACTTAATTATATACTTAATTAATCTCTGGCACTCCACCCCACGTTCCAAAGCCTCCACACACCCCTGTCCATCAAGCAGGCAGCTCGCTGGCCTCGAAGCTTAGAGACCCAGAAGCCCTGCACCCAGGATGGACAGCTCGCTGGGGACTGTGCTCACTGCTGGATGTTGCACCCAGTGACACCTTCGGACGGGCAGCTGCTTGCCAGGTCCCCAGGATGCAGATTGAAGAGTGGCTTTTGGGTTGTGCACAATTACATGGACTCCAGGTATGTGCCTTTGTTTCGAGTCCTGTTTAATTTGGCTGAAGGGGATGATGGGGCCTGCATATCTCTTGAAGAAGCGAGTGCGGTTGAGTTGACTCCAACTCATGGTGACCCTATGTGTGTTGGAGTAGAGCTGTGCTCCGTAGTGTTTTTAGTAGCTGATTTTTGGAAGTAGATCTCCAGGCCTTTCTTCTCAGGCACTTCTGGGTAGACTCAAACCTCCACCTTTTGGTTAGAAGCTGAGCGTGGTAACTGTATCACCCAGGGACTTGGGCACCTCTTCGCAGGAGGGCTTTTCAGAACAGAAGCCCATGTGATCAGAACTCTTGGAGTCAGGGCTATTGGTTTCTTTGATCTCTCAGACTTCCAGTGAAATTAAAGGGCTAATTCTTGCGCCTTATTTCCTCTTTACACATCCAAACAACCTATATTAAGTATTATTTTGAAACTGAAAGCAAAAACCAACAAAAGAAAAATCCCAATGAATCGAAGAATAAATGAGATAAAATCACCAGCAAATGTATTCGCATCCATTTTGTGGTGCAAAATACATCGGCTTTTCCCACCAGATGGAAAGCACTGCCCGGTCTGCCAGTGTGCAGTTGGGTTATTCAATGATTTGCTTAAGGTTACTGGCTTGGGCAGCAGGAGGAGATTATTCAAACAGGAACTCAGAAATGCTGGCAACACGAAGACAGCTCATATTCCAGTATTGTTACAACTGAACAGGAATTTCTAGAAGTTGGGGAGCATTTTCCCGACTCTCTCAAAGATGACAGAAAACAGCTCAATGAGTGAAAATATTATTTTGCTGTGGTGCCTCTTCCACTCTGCTGTTATTAATGGTATGTAACCCACGTGGTCATTGGCTGCAGCTCTCAGCTCTTAGCTCTGTATTTTCCAGCGGCATAACAAATGGGGTTCTTTAAAAAGATGCCAGGAGGGAATTTAGTAGAATGCTTATTTTATGCAGCAAAGCTCAGTGAGACTTAGACTCAGAGAGTTATCTGCTTGGGGGGTGGGAGGCACAGGGAGAAGAGAAAAGGTTAGTTTAAGGCCAGGTGAGGGCTCGGCCCGTGTTACCATGGCCGGGCCCATCTTCGCAGATGGTCCAAGGGGTACTGGGTGCTGATGCCTCCAAACCTCCTCCACGCTGGCTTAGCAGATGCTGGAATCTTCACAAGGAGAATCGGCCCTTGAGTCAAAGCCATGTTTCTCCATGTGCCCAGTTTAAGTGTACATGTGCTACTCTTGGCCTGGGGGCAGGGTGGGGGCACAGGGACAGTCAGCTGCAGGGATGGTTTGTGGAGCTGGTAAGCTGTTGGGAAAGGGAGCAGAGAATATGTCCTTAGGGACTATGAAACAGGGTAAATGTACTGTTGTTGTGTGCAGTCTAGTTGATTCTCACTCATAGCCACCCTGCAGGGCGAGTGGAACTGCCCCATACGGTTTCCAAGGCAATAATCTTTACAGAAGCAGCCTGCCACATCTTTCTCCTGAGGAGTGGCTGGTGGGTTCGAACTGTCAATCTTTTGGTTAACAGCTGAGCGCTTAACCACTGCGCAGCCAGTGCTCCTTCATGTAGAAGCACAGGAGAGGACAATTTAGGACAATGGTGGGAGACCTGAATCATAATAGACTCTTAGAAAGGGCTAGAAGAATCAAGATGGCAAAGGGCAGCTGGAGTGTTGGAGCCACTTGGAGAAAATGGGAGACAGAAAAGACAAGGAATGTGCTTTTGTTGAGTGGTGACCGGGAATGGACAGGGCAGAGAAATCACATGGATACATGAGTGATGCTGCAGTGTGGCTGGAGTCCCTGTGGTCAGCGACAGCAGCCACAGGGCAGGGACACTCATGCCCACAATGTGCATATTCATGTCTCCCAGCTGCCTGGAGTATCCACAACACACACACTTAGAAGGCAAAGGGAAAACCCCAAATAAAGCACCAGCCCTCACCATCATGCAAACAGGATGGGGAATGGACACTACAATGAGGATCTGGGGGTTGGGGAAAGTTGTTGAGATCACAAAACACTATTGTTACGGATTAAATTGAGTTCCCCCAAAATATGTGTTGGAATCCTAACCCGTACACCTGTGGAAAATCAAATGACGCATTGCGTTGGGCAAATCTACTGCAAAGGACCTCTTTAAAGTGTTAAAAAACCAAAGGTGTCACTTTGAGGACTAAGGTATGCCCGATCCAAGTCCTGATATTTTCAATCACCTGGTATGCATGTGAAAGCTGACCAGTGAATACGGAAGACCAAAGAATTGATGCCTTTGAAATACAGTGTTGGTTAAGAATACTGAAAATATCACAGATTGCCAGAAGAACAAACAAGTCTGTCTTGGAAGAAGTGCTACCAGAGTGCTCCTTAGAAGTGAGGATGGCAAGACTTTGTCTCACATACTTTGGACAGGTTATCAGGAGGGATCAGTCCCTAGAGAAGGACATCAGGCTTGGTAAAGTAGATGATCAGTAAAAAAAAGGAAAACCCCCAACAAGATGGACTGACACAGCGGCTGCAACAAGGGGCTCAAACATAGCAACAATGATGAGGATAGTGCAGGACTGGGCAGTGTTTTGTTCTGTGTACACAGGGCTGCTATGAGTTGGAACTGAGTCGAAGGCACCTAACACCAACACCTATAGATATAATTCCACTTGGGAATAAGGTTTTCTTGCTTATGTTAGTGAGGCCAATATGGGTATAGGATGAGTCTTGAATCCAGTCACTGTTGAGATTATCTAGAGCAGCACAGACAGCATAGACAGCAAGCAGAAACGGGAGGACAGGAGCCACGTGGAGATCCCCAAGGAACCCAGGCATGCCAGGGCCACGGAAACCGAAAGAGATCTTCCCTCAGAGATAACAAAGAACGAGCCTTCCCCTAGAGCTGGTGCCCTGAATTCGAACTCCCAGCCGCCTAAACTGTGAGAAAATTCTGTTCATTAGTCAGGACCGGCGGTATACACAGCTACCACTTACTTTTTGTACCACTGGGGTTCATTGGGAAGCTTCTGTCCCACTGACAGTACGTGCTGCCGGCAGGCAGGACCCTATCTAACAGTTTGAAACATTAAAAAGAGGCGTGTGCCCCAAATTACTGTTTTTATGGGGTACTGTACGAAGTGGTGCTGAATCATTGAAATTTTGGTAGGAAAAACACAAATTTTGAAAATTTTTATTTGGTATTGTGGAATGAAGCATAAAACAAAAACCATATTAACTATGGAAAATCCAGGCACACTCATTAATTCAGCACATCCTCCATTACTAAAAACACATGGTATCAACAAAAAAATTAAAAAAGGAAAAAAAATTGGGTCATGAAAGGGTTAAAGCTACTCGTTTTTGGTATTTCTGTTACAGCAGCACTAAAAAACTAAGACAGTTATACAGCACAGTAAAATCCACGGCCGTCGAGTGAATTACGACTCATAGCAACCCCAAAGGACAAAGTGGAACTGCCCCATAGGGTTTCCAAGGAGTGGCTAGTGGATTTGAACTGCTGACCCTTTGGTTAGCAGCTGAGCTCTTCACTGGCTCCCGTACAGCACCAGTCTCTTGTGATGTCTTCAATGGACCATCACTCTGCTATAGCCAGGATTGAAGTACCAGCCCGTAATGACGCATGTCATTATTTAGGTGGGAAGGTTGCTAGAAAAACTCAAGGGCATTTGGTATATAAAATGAGGACCTCTTATTTCCATATGCTCTGTCTGGTCCAAGTTCCTCCATGTTGATCTGATCAGCTCTACCCTGCGGTCTCAGGTTCCTGCACAATGCAGCCCCTCAAAGGTGACTTTCCTCTGGCATTAGGGAATCATAGTCCTCAGCCTCTGCTGGGCTTTTTTGGTCACCTATGAGTACCTGCCAGGACAAATGGCATTGAGCTGACTTAAGGCACTGGCAGCAGCTCTGGAAAGGGCGTCTCAGGGGACAAGGGGACACATGGATGGATGGCTGTGTGCTGCTCCATCCCACCACCAATGGGACCACTCACTGCAGGGACCCTGAAAGGCCAGGCTGGTGATGCCAAGGGCAAGGGCAAGGGCGAGGGCAAGGACACACCTCTTCTCCAAGAGGATTCATGCTCTTTCTTGCAACAGTGGGGGCTGGAAAGAGAGAGACTCTCAGGGAAATATAAGAGTAGCACAGGCTAATGAAATGCCCTTCACTGTGGTGGCAGGACACAAGAGCAGCCTCTCCGGGGGAGCTTGAGAAAGCCTGTAATATGTGTTTTGCTGTTTCCATAATGGCGTGAGGCAGTCTTAATCTTGAGTAAATGGCAGGTTTTCCTTCTGGATCCAGCAGGGCCCCTCTCCACTCCAGTTTTAAGCCTAACGAAGTCCAGACAGATTATGTATTTCACAGACAATGGCATATTAAAGCCCACCCCAAAAGTCATGATGTTGTTGTTGTGTGCTGTTGAGGTGATTCCAAATCATAATGATCCTATAGGACAGGGCAGAACTGCCACGTAGGCTTTTCTAGGTTGTAGTCTTTATGGGAGACGATCCCCGGATTTTTCTCCCATGGAGCTGCTGGTGGATTTGAACCCCTGACCTTTTGGTTAGCAGTCGAGTGTTTAACCACTGCACTAGCAGGGCTCCTATTCCAAAAGATATCCCCCAAAAAACAAACCCATTGCCTTGAGTTGATTCTGACTCACGGCGGCCCTTTTTAGGGCAGAGTAGAACTGCCCCATAGGTTTTCCAAGTAGTGGCTGGTAGATTCGAACTGCTGACATTTTGGAGAGCAGCCTAACAGCAACCTTTCAAAAAAACGGTATGTCATCTGTTTCGTAGAAACCAAAACCCTAATGTCTTCCACTCACTCCATTAGGCTTGCACATCTGCTGTCAAAGTGGAGCCAATTTAAACCCTTGTTGATGTGACTAATAAGGTTAGATAATTGGATTTGTGGCAGATTAGTTAAACGGCAGCCAGCCATGCTGATCCTAGAAGTTCCCTGGGATGAAGAAACAGGCAGCGACCACAGTGCACTGGTGTTCCGTAATGAGCCCACTGAGCAAGTATTTACTGACACTATGTACAGGGGCCAGACCAACAGAGTATGAGTTGAACCAAGAGCAGAGAAGATAATGCAAGTTGAGGGACAAACCCTGTGGTCCTGGAGGGCCTTGAACTAGAGCAAAAGAGACTGAGAAAACCAGGTGCATGTTGGAGACAAGATAGAGGAAGAATTGACAAGTCTTGGCAACCACCTGCCCAGGGAGGCCAAGACAGCAGGCAAGGACCAGTATAACTTGTAGACCGAGAACCAAATGACCAGGAGGCTGGGCAGGAATGGTTACGACAGAGAAGCAGCAGGTTTGGGAAGTAGGATAATGAACTTTGAGGGGCTTAAATTCCCCCAGGCACTGGTATTCCGTCTGGTAGACTGAGGTATGCCGACAACAAAAAATATTGAGGTATCCCAACAGAAAAGAAAATGGGTCTTTTTCCAATTCACAGGGACAGATTAACAGATCAGAGAGGCATGCTCTCCTTTTAAGAGCCTTGGGCTTTTACGATCAAAGCAGCTGATCGCGCCTGGCCTACTGTGTGTTCTTTCTGTGGACCTGCGTGTTCTTGTTTTGTTTTTATTTGCATACATCCAAGTGAGTCATAAGTGAGGCTAGTGAAATTGTTCGTAGTTCATGAGATGGAATTAAACGCGTGGGCTTCAGGGCCATCCGTAGAAGATGTATCCACACACAGGCTTGTATACTGTGCTGGCTCACAGGGGTGCTTCAGACATTAGTGCCACCACCACGTGGGCTGCCTCCTGTGTTCAGCAAAGATGCAGAGCAAAGCTCCAGCTCTGATTATCTGTTGTTGTCATTGTTGCTTGCTGCCTTCATGTCAGCCCCTTGACTCATGGTGACCCCATGCAGGATCGGACCACTGGGATCCAGACGGTTTTCACTGGCTGATTTTCAGACGTAGATCACCAGGCCTTTTTTCCTAGTCTGCCTTAGTCTGGAAGCTCTACTGCAATCTGTTCAGCATTACAGTAACATGCAAGACTCTACTGACAGACTGATGGAGGCTGCGCAATGAGGTGCACTGGCTGGGACTCAAACCCGGGACTCCTGCATGGAAGGCAAGAACCCTACCACTGAACCACCACTGGCCCTCCAGCTGTGTCTAATAAGAGCAATACAAACAGACACCATCTACAGCGCAGGCACTGTGCTGAGAGGGCTTTACAGGGCTGATTTTATTAAATTCTCACAATATCTGCTTCGGGTGGGTTTACTTTCCTCCCCATTATTTGACTTCAGCACCTAAAGTCAGCTCCTGCTTACAGCACAGGGTCTTTAGTTTTGCGTCTCTCTTTTCTGTTATAAGAAGTAGCAACATGGTTCTTCGTGGCTCCTTGCTAGATGCGCGAATGACAAAGACTCACCAGTAAAAATCTCTAAACTACCGAAAGCTCCTGTTAACTAGAAAGTACAGAGGAGGGTAAGGAAAACTATCTACCCTTTAAATATTCCATCGCAATAAAATTGTGCCATCAAGATTTATGTAGCTTTGGTTTCCTTTCAGTCTTGGAATTCTCAAAATTCCTCAAAGATCTAAGTAAAATGCTTAGTATATTCACTTACCTGAATTACTATAATATTTCAAAGGAGGTCGTTCTCAATTTTCACCACCTGTCAGTTGGTCATACTATAGTGGCTTGTGTGCTGCTGTGATGCTGGGAACTATGCCACCAGTATTTCAAATACCAGCAAGGTCACCCACGGTGGACAGGTTTCAGCAGTGCTTCCAGACTAAGAAGGACTAGGAAGAAAGGCCTGGCAATCTATTTCCAAAAATTAGCCAATGAAAGCCCCATGCATCACAGTAGAATATTATCCAATACAGTGCTGGAAGATGAGGCCCCTAGGTTGGAAGGCACTCAAAATACACAGTGGCTGCAGCAATAAACTCGCATATACCAAAAAACACGGTGCAGGACCGAGCAACACTTTGTTCTGTTGTAAATGGGGTCACCGTGAGTCGGAGCTGGCTTGATGGCAACTAACACGACAACAAAGTTTTCAATTTAGAGGGCCTCCCTACTCTTGAGATCCTTCTCTGGCCTTCTGGAAAGCATCATGGCCAAACCATTGGTATAAGGAGAAAGCCAATGTGTGTACGTGTGTGTGTGTGTGTGTGTGTGTGTAGTGTGTGTGTAGGGGGGTGTACCCCCCATGAGTACATATACATTATACTTCTTCTCATAGAATCCAGGAAGAAGGTTGGTTACTGCCTACACATAAGTTCTTCAGATTTCATCCTTCATGGTATTACAGTATGTTTTGAGCAGTTAACATACATTTTCTTTGAGGAATTCTCATTAATTCCATTGTATAAGTAAAGGACCAAGACACACACTTAAAAGAATAAAAGCAAAAGACTTTGGACTTCAAGGCAACAATGGTCTCATAAGCAGTCATGCTAAAAAAAGTGCGATGACATCTGATTAAACACTCCACAAGTGCACATACCAAGAAAGAAGGAAAAGAGTCTTTCAGCTAGAGTTTAACATGTACGTAAATCCAGATAAAAATAAGTGAGTAAAAGCTAAATACTGAGCACAATTCTCTGGTAATGCTGTGTGGAAAGAATGACAAGCTTCTTCAAGGAAAGGCATAGATTTTTTCTCTCTGAAGCTGTAGGGAATTATCTTTTCCACATTCAACACCTTTAACTCTAGAGCTATCTAGAAGTCTCTTTTAAGGTTTCAGACTTGTCTCCTCAACAACACCCCAGGCCAGTTACCACGCACAGTTACCTTACCATTTGGAAGCTTCGAGTCGAGTGGAATTCACATTGCATCATATCGAAAAAGATGGGGATAGTGGCCTTTCGCAGTTCCGTCTCGGGAATCAGCGTCATTTCCAATATTGGGCCGACCATTTCTGGAATGAACTTTATCTTGTGTTGACCTAGGAATAAAGAAATGCATTGTTCAGGGTTATTAAAGGGTTCTAAAATGAACGTGAGTGGACGAAATCCAAGCAATAGGTCGTTGTGGGTCTGAGCACAGGATTTAGGGATTTTGGGTCTGTGGATCCTTTTCTCATCTGAAGTCCACAATTTTGAATACATTTCCAGCCATTAGTCTAGACAGTGGACTGTATTCCAAATGCTACCAGTAAAGCTATTCAAAAAATCCAAACAACCTAAGGCCTGTAGTCACAACTTTTCTGTTATAAATGATAAAGGCTGTTTCACAAACAGGCAAATCTAGTAGGTTGATTGAGGACTTTAGCAGCTAACTGTTACCTAGTTTGGGGAAGGGCAGAGCTCAGACTCTGGAGACTCAGCATCTAACTTTGGGCACAGTGGCGAGAACAGGGGTGGATGAAGATGGAGGGGGAGGGTTGTGCAGAGGGTCTCCTGGGGCCTTTCATCTCCCACACCTGAGGGAGGAGAGTTTACCACTCGGCACCTCTGGGAGTAATGCAGAGTGGTTTCTGTAACATCCCAAACGACTACAGTAGAAGGAAATCCAAACATAGGTATCAGAATATGAAACTGCAAAAACAGGAAAACTCTGCCGTCTTTGGCCACTGTTGGTTTAGAAAATGCTTAATTAGACTTCTGGCCAACATGGTGCCATGGACAGAAGCATCACACCGTCCCTCCACAGCAAAGACACGAAAAACTAAGTAAGACAGAGACAAACAACATTCCTGGAACCTACAGTGTCAAATGAAGAGATAAAGAACTCAGCCAAGCACCAAATGGAATTAAAAAATGACAAAGGACAGAGAGTGAGGAGAGATACGTGTGGAGGGCCCCATCAGCTAACGCAGCATGGATCCGCCATCTTGGACTCCTGTCGGGGACTGGCAGACAGGGAGCATGGGAAAGCAGCTTCACAGAACTCTCAGCAGGAGACAGCACCCGGTAACCAGCGACACACACTTTCCCACTCCCCATTCTCTCCCTGCTGCTCTACCTCCAAGCTTCCTGGCTGGCTGCAGTGGCTTGGCCGGCTGGCAAGTGCAGCGTCTGTGCCACTTGGAGTCGCCTTACCCACATCAGAGATGGATGGACAAGGAATACAGGAAAGCAGCTGCATGAAGTTCCCAGCAGGAGACGGAGCACTCAGTAATGAGTGATATATGCTTCCCAAACCCCACTTTGGCCTCCTCTGCTTCCTGCCAGCTACAGTCTCTTGGCTGGGAGGCAACTGCTTTGGCCTCAGGCTGCTTGGATTCGCCCTGCCCACACTGGTCGGGCCCCTGAGCTGGCGTTGGTTCTTTCCGTCTCTTTTGGTTTCTTCTGTGCCTCTTACCACCCCCTCTCCTTTCTCTGGAACACATGGACCCAGGTGCCATCTTTGCTTCTTCTTGAAAGGCTGTGAAGCCAAGCTTGACTGGGGAACCATTCCCCCTGCCTGTATCACCATTATGGTGGGATCCCAGGGTTTTTTGTTTTTTTGTTTTCCTTTTTCTTTTTGCAGTTTAGGAGCCCCTCTGGTCGGGCTGCACTGCATGGCTTAGAAGCCACTCCCCCAATTTGAGCAGCCAAGAAGGTGGGGTCCCTGGGGACATTTCTTTCTTTTTCTTTTTTCTCTTTTCCCCTTTCCGTCTTTCTTCACTTCTCAGTTTTTGTCTCTCTATACTTATCTTCTTTTCCTGTCTCCTGAATATTGGTGCTGTGTGACATCTATATCCCCTCTAGCCAGGCTATACTACGCAGCCTGGAAGCCACTTTCCCAGTCTTAGCAGCCCGACCAGTGGGAACATGGAACTCCTTGGGGCTTTTCTTTTCTTTCCCATATTTTTATCTAATTATTTTTTCTTTCTTTTTCATTTCTCCATTTCTCAGTTTCTTTTCTCTCCACTCCAATGGCAACCTCTTTTAGCACTCTTTTTTTTCTTTCTTTGCTTGTTTGTTTTTGCTCCTGTTTTGCTCTCCTCTTTCCCATATCCCTATTAGCTCCATACATCATAACCTCCCCCCTTCTTTCCTGCCTACCTGCACTGTGCAGTGAACATCACATCCCCGAGTGGCACAAGCATGGCCTATTGGAACCTGCCCAGCACTGATTCCTGGCTTGCCCTGTTGGCCCTAGTACATGCCACAAACTACCCATCCCAGGTGCTCCCCTTCAGCTGAACCTGCCCGGCTGCACCATAGCTGAGTGACTGGCACTGCCCATTGGACAAGGAAGTGAAAAGTATCATGACAACAGATGAGCAAAGAACAAAGAATGCACAGCCTGCCTGCTCAGCCATAACCAAATAAAACAAAAAAGCAGGATGAGACCAACAAATCTACGATCAAGGAATGAAGAAAATTACTGAATGTCCCAAAGACAGCAGACAATATCAAAACATATAAAGAAACAGGACAGGATGGTTCCAGTAGGCGTCTAAAGTAAAACACCAGATGACTTTCCAGTAGAAGAAAAGGCACTAGAACTACCAGACAGGGAATTCAAATCTCTAATATTCAGAGCAATCCAAGAGTTGAAGCAAAAAGCAGACAAAAATGAGGAAAAAATAGACAAAATTTTGGAAAAGGCAGGCAAATTCATGGAAAATACAGACCAAAAAATAGAACAATTCAGGAAATTAATAAAGGAACAAAATGCCAAAATAAATTAACAACTAGAAATCATACAAAAACAACAATTAGAAATCCAGAGGATAAATAACAAGATTTCATAAATGGACAGTGTCATAGAAGGGCTGAGGAGCAGGTTTGAAATAATGGAAGACAGAATCAGTGAAATTGAAGACAAATGCTTGGATACAACTCTGTATGAGGAAAAATCAGAAAAAAAGAATGAAGAAAAATGAAGAGACCCTGAGATTTATGTGGGATACATTCAAAAGCAAAAATTTACAAGTGACAGGAGTTCCAGAACAGGGAGACAAAATGGAAAACACAGAGAGGGTCATTGAAGAATTGCTGACAGAAAACTTTCCTAAAATTATGAATGATGAAAAGCTGACCATCCCAGATGCTCAATGAACCCCATATGGGACAGACCCCAAAAGAAGAACACCAAGGCATATCATAGTCACACTCGCTAAAACCAAAAACAAAGAAAAAATCCTGAAAGCAGCTCAAAAAACCCCAAAAAGTCACATACAGAGCAGAAACAGTAAGATTAAGCTCTGACTACTTGAAAGAAAGGTGGCAATGGGATGACAAATACAAAACCTTGAAAGAAAAAAATTACCAACCAAGAATAATACATCCCACAAAACTTTTGTTCAAATATTATTGTGAAATTAGGACATTTCCAGATAAACAGAAATTAAGGGAATATGTAAAAACCAAACGAAACTTACAAGAATTATCAAAGGGAGTCCTTTGGTCTGAGAACAAACAACATCAGACCACAGCCTGAATTTAGGACACAAGATAGTACCAGCCAGATACCAACCTCTGAAATGAACTCTTGAGGACTATCCAAAACCAATACAATTGCAACAAGGAACCAGTGAGGTTAATCTGTAAATGACAACAACATCAGAACAATAAAAGAGGGAATAAATGGTATAGGTATAGAACATTCTAATGGAGAGGAAGGCAAGGTGAAACCAAGTAATAATAGACTGGTTCAAACCTAAGAAGATAAGGGTAAATTTCAAGGTAACCACAAAGAAAGTTAACAAACCTGGTCATCAAAATAAAGGAGAAAAACATAAAGTCTCAATAAAAACAAAATCTAGAACAAAAGAAATGAAAAGGAAATCCACAAACAAAAGGAACTTAGCACAGCAGAGTAAAAGGAACAAAGAAAATGTTAGCACCACAAAAAAAAAAAGCACTACAAAATGACAGCAATAAACTCACACCTATCGATAATTACACTGAATGTAAATGGCCTAAATGCACCCATAAAGAGACACAGAGTGACAGAATGGATTATAAAACTGGATCCATCAATATGCTGTCTACAAGAGACATATCTTTGGAAACAAAGACGTGAACTTATTAAAAAATCAAAGGATGGAAAAAAATATATCAAGCAAATAATTACCCAAAAAGAGCAGGAACGGCAATACTAATCTCCGGTAAGATAGAATTTAAAACAAAATCCACTGTAAAAGAGAAAGAGGAACACTATATAATGATTAAAGGGAAAATCCATCATGAAGACTTAACCATAATAAACATCTACACACCCAATGACGGCTCCAAAATACATAAAACAAACTATAACAGCACTGCAAACAGAAATTGACAGCTCCACAATAATAGTAGGAGACTTTAACACACCACTTTCAGTTAAGGACAGAACATCTAGGAAGAAACTCAGCAAAGATACAGAAGAGCTAAAGAGCACAATCAGCTATCTCAACCTCATAGACATATATATATAGAACAGTCCGCCCAACAGCTGTAAAGTACACATTCTTTTCTAGTGTACATGGAACATTCTCGAGAATAGACCACATTCTAGGCCACAGAGCAACCCTCAACAAAATTGAAAACATTGAGATAATACAAAGTATCTTCTCTGACCACAATGCCATCAAAGTAGAAATTAATAAGAGGAAGAGTAAGGAAAAAAAATCAATTACATGGAAACTGAATAATACCCTGCTTAAAAACCACCCTGGTGCCGTAGTGGTTAAGTGCTACAGCTCCTAACCAAGAGGTTGGCAGTTCAAATCCGCCAGGTACTCCCTGGAAACTCTATGGGGCAGTTCTACTCTGTCCTATAGGGTTGCTATGAGTCGGAATCGACTGGACGGCAGTGGGTTTGGTTTTTGGTCTGGTTTAAAAACCACTGGGTAATAGAATTAATCAAAGGTGGAATCAAAAAGTTCCTAGAATCAAACGAGAATGAAAACACATCATACCAAAACCTTTGGGACACAGCAAAGGCAGTCCTCAGAGGCCAATTTATAGCACTAGATGCGCACATCAAAAAAGAAGGGACAAAATCAAAACATAAGTTATGCAACTTGAACAAATAGAAAGAGAACGGCAAAAGAAGCCCACAGCCACCAGAAGAAAGGAAATAATAAAGATCAGAGCAGAAATAAATGAAATAGAGAATAGAAAAACAGTAGAAAGAATCAACAAAACCAAAAGTTGGTTCTTTGATAGGATCAACGAAATTGACAAACCACTGGCCAAACTGACAAAAGAAAAACAGGAGGGAATGCAAATAACCCAAATAAGAAACGAAATGGGTGACATTACAACAGACCCAACTGAAATAAAAAGGGTCATAACAGAGTATTATGAAAAACTACACTCCAACAAATTTGAAAACCTAGAGGAAACTGACAAATTTCTAGAGACACACTACCCACCCAAACTAACACAAAATGACATTGAAAATCTGAACAGACCCATAACAAGAGATTGAAAAGGTGAAAAAAAAAAAAAAACAACTCCCAACCAAAAAAACACCTGGCCCAGATGACTTCCCTACCAGTACTACTCAGACTATTTCAAGCACAGAAAAGGAAGCGATATTTCTGAATTCATTCTATGAAGCCAGCATAACCCTGAGACCAAAACCAGGCAAAGATACCACAAAAATAGAAAATGCTTAACTAAACAACTGTGTTCTTACTCTCACCTCCTCACCTGCCCTTTCTAGATAGGATTTTTAAAGAAATCAGGAGAGTGTTTTACAGAAGGTTTTTAAAATAATAATAATATTGCTACTGTGAATTATAATGAGTATTTTGGTAGCAGCTGACATTTTCTGAGCACCATCTTCACAACAGGCCCGAAGAAAGCGATTACGAAAACGGTTTCATGTGTGTTATCTCATTGACTTCTCAAGATGGCCCTATGTGATGTGTACACTCCTTAACCCCACTTTACAGACGAGGAAACTGTGCTGTTCCCAAGGTCAAAGAGCTAGTCCAAAGATGAAGAAGAGGCAGAATTTGAACCTAGCCCTGTGACTTGGAAGCTTCATCTGTGTGCATCATTTTCTCTGACTCTTTCCCTGCCTCCTTGGCATGGTTCCCTCCATGCTGGGACTCTCCCCACCTCTGTGTACTAAAAATGATGCCACTCTCTAAACTGTCTCACACAATTGTCAAGTTCTGCAGAGGACGGCAACCTGTCATTCTATCCAGCACAGCTGGGGTATGAAAATCCTTCCAAAATAAACCCCCAGAACTAAATCCCCCTTGCAAGAGATGCGCTTCTGGCAACTGCCAAAACCTCTTTTTAGTCTCTTCCATTCCAACTGCTTTTGCTGCAAATCTTGGTACCTTGCATTTGAAGTACCTGCCTTTGGCTCGAAACTCAGAAGTAGCACTGGAAACCCCTACTGAGCAGAGCCGCCAGCATTGGTCAGGCCTGGTTTATTGGTTAGCACCGCCCCCTGCTGGTTAAGGGTTTGCTTCCACAGAGCCTTAGCCTAGCAGCGCCAGCCCCCCGCCCCCCCAAGGTGTGCTGCTTCCAAAGTCTCGAGAGCAGAGAGTGAGCGAGAACAAATCCATTGCCACTTGAGTCAATTCTAACTCATGGCAACCCCCACAGAACACAAACCATTTGCGCCGCCTAGAGACCTATGACTTATTGCTGCCGACTTGATTCCAACTCATGGCAACCCCATGTGTCACAGAGTAGAATTGTTCCACAGAGTTTTTTATGGCTGTAATCTTTACAGAAGCAGATCACCAGGCCTTTCTTCCTCGGCACTGCTGGGTGGATTTGAACCACCGACTTTTTGGTTAGTAGTTGCTACTTCCAAATTTCCAGGGCTGGCGGTGACAAGGAGGAACTTATAAAGCACTGGGAGTGAACCAGGGAAGCCTGAGTGAGGGCACAGGCAGGAAGCTGCAGGGACTACCAGCCTGTTTCTCTGTTTAGAAGCTTAGAAGCTCTGAATCTGGAAGAAGTGGCTGGAAATCTCGTTTCTGAAAAGGGAAGTTAATCTTATTTCAGAAGGAGCCCCGGTGAGGTAATGGTTAAGCACTTGGCTGCTAAGGAGAAGGCTGGCGGTTTGAATCAGTCCAGTGGCTCGGCAGGAGGAAGCCCTGGCCATCCTACTCTGTCCTACAGGGTTGTTATGAGTCGGAATTGACTCGATGGCACACAACAACAACAACATGGTAGCCCGTGTGTTGTGATACTGGAAGCTAGGCCACTGGTACTTCAAACAGCAGCAGGATCACCCATGGGGGACAGGTTTCAGCAGAGCTCCCAGATTATGACAGACTAGTGAGAAAGGCCTGGTGATCTGCTCCCATAAAGATTACAGCCTAGAAAACCCTACTGGGCAGCTCTGCTCTGTCACCTGGGGTCCCTGTGAGTCGAAAATTGACTCAATGACACCTAACAACAATAGCCTTATCTCGGGTGACATCATTAAATTTAGAGGCAGGTCCTATCAAGAAAGTGGTCTTGTAAAATCTGACCCTCTTGCCTTTAACTTCAGAAATCTTGGTTTATTTTCACTTCACCCCAGTATAATTCGCATCATTTCATCTTCAGCACACAACAGAAGAATGCACGAGAAATTGAATGCTTAAATGAATTATCTGTGATGTTTTCTCATTAACACCAGCAATTTATCTAGAGTTTATCAACCCTCCTAATACTTTTACAAAATCATGAAATTGAGCAGGTGCTCTACATAGTAGTCTTTATAACTCAGTCAATACAGAATTCATTGAGCAAATTGGCTATTATAAATAAGTATAGCTAAAAATCATACCATCCTCATAATTAGCCTAAACTAACATATTTCTAAAAATGTTCTCGGGTGGACACACATGTAAAATGTAACCTTGGAGAAGAAGCCTGGGTATGATGAAACTCTGGTTTTCAACTTTTACGAAATAATTAGTGTTTTGACTAAGGCTATAATAACGTAATTTTTTTTTTTTTTTTTATAATAACGTGATTTCCATCACTCCCCAAATCCTCAATGTTTCTGAAAGGCGTGTAACTGCTGCAAAGCATTCTCTTAAAAATGCTATTATATTCAGTCTCTCAGGTGACACTTTTCTTGTATGATGCCTCAGAAATGTCAGAGCCAATATTTCAGGAAAGGGATGATGCCGACAGCGAGTTGTTCGTCAGCCACATTTCAGTGCCATTGTTCTCTGTCTCCAACAGTTTTTACTGCTCCAATCTGGGAGGAACACATCAGGCAGTCACAAGTGGTGGTAGGTGCAGGGCTCGGGAAAACTAGTTAGGAACATAACGGTTTCCTCATCTGCGATTACGGCTCCTTCCTGTAGCACAGAAAACACAGAGCAGAGCCCTGCTGTGTGCCCTACCCCTGTGGCTTCAGCCTCCGCAAACCAACTGTCCCAGTGGCAAGCAAGGGGTGGGTGACGGGCTCCTGTCTCATGGCCTTTCCCCAGGATCCATTTGCATCCTGGATGTCCCGTGGAGCACCTCTTGCTCAAACTTAACGATGGACTCAGGGTTGGAACCAGTGAGGGTCCAGGTGACTCGTGTAGATTGGACTTTGTGAAAAAAAGGATGCACTTCTTTTTTTCCTTTTGAAACAAAGGAAGAGCTAGCTGTTATGGATTGAACTGTGTCCCCCAAGAATATGTGTTGAAATCCCTGTACCTGTAAATATGACCCTGCTCAGAAATAAAGGGTTTTCTTTTGTTACATTAATGAGACCATACCAGCATAGGACCAAAAAAAACCCAAACCCACTGCCGTCAAGTCGATTCTGACTCATCGCGACCCTATAGAACAGAGTAGAGCTGCCCCATGGGGTTTCTAAGGAGCAGATGGTGGATTTGAACTGCTAACCTTTTGGTTAGCAGCCAAGCTCTCAATCACTACACCACCAGGGCTCCTACCAGTGTAGAGTGGGCCCTAAACCTACTCAATTCTGAGTTATAAATGAACAGAACAGACCAGAGATACACACAAGGGGGAGACACCATATAAAGACAGACAACAGGGACAGGTGCTATCTATAAGCCCAGGAACGCCAAGGATTGCTGTAGCTACTAGAAGCTGAAATACACACAGAAGGACCTCCCCCTAGAGCCACACTCTGAATTTGGACTTGCAGCCTCCTGAACTGTGTGTGAGGAAATATATTTCTCTTCTTTAAAGCCACCACTGTGGTACTTTTTGTTGTAGCAGCCCCAGGTAGCTACCAGATCACAATGCTAATATACCTACCCCCCATCCCAAATTTTTTAAAACCCACCTAAAGCCTTTATCCTACTTGCAGAACTAGGAATGGTTTGTTCTGGGGATAAGTCCTTGCTTTCCTGGGGGACAGTATCCCCTCAATTCACTGCTGCGCTTCAGTGTTTGCCCTATCTATTCACAGCCATTGCTGCTCAGAAATCCAGCACATTAAACATCAGCTTAGTCCCGGGGAAATCTCTGTGTTCACACGGCAGGCAGAGTCAAAAATCCCATCACCTGGGCAAACCAAGGAGGCCACATTGCATACGTGTTTAATGAGAAACGCACAATGTGCCCAGTCCCCCAAAAATACCCATGAAGGGAATCCCTGTGTGAAAAATAGCCCTAAACCGAGCTGGCTGTTGAAGACGTTGCTGTCAAAGACGTTGCTGTCAGCAGGTTTGCGCTGGCTGGGTGGGCTGCATGTGGGCTCGGCGAGCTGGAAATCGAGGTTGGAAGGTGCAAGGGGAGCAGGTGCACTGGCCGTTGCCTCTCAGAGCTGCTTTGATACATCACTGAGGAGCCGGGTAAATAAGAACATTTCCCCCCTCCTTGAGAGACCCTACTTTTGATTTCCCCTTTCAGACTCATAACGTGACAGGTTTGGGAAGAAAAACGCTGAGCTGCTCTGCCCCATGGGGTGGGGCTTGCTTGCACTTGCATTAAATTGAGCAAAACACAGCCCAGATCCTTGCTTGAGTGCCCAGCACGGAGGGCCATGCAGAGGTACTTATCTCTACCCAATGAGAGCATTACTGGAAAGACTGAAGGAGAAGAGGGTGGCATGTGCAGTGCACTCCAGGCCTGATCTAGTGATAGGTGGCTAATTGTACGCCGCTAAAGAGATCTGACTTCTATTTCTATTTTCTAGGTGGCACTGGCTATATCTTGGTACCAGTATATTCCCAAACCAGAGTGCACCTTAAAATAAATAAATAAATAAAAGCCTTGTAGAAAACAGGTTGTATACATCTTGGGAAACTGAGACATGCTGTCATGTCTCCAGAGTGGCAGCCTTGGCTGTGACACCTGATGACTCAGACACCTGGGGTCGGTGGCAGGAAGGAGCCAGGCTAACTCAGGTGGCTGATGGAGCTATTCTCAGCCATCCTGGGAGTGGCCGCTGGGGAAGATTCTGTAGGTACCCTGAGTTCTTACTAATACTTTTGAACCTTTAGAAATAATTTCATTATCTTACAAACAAGGAGCCCAACCACACAGATGGACTGTTATTTCTTACAGTGACCGAGTCCCTGACCTTCACTGGCCAAGGTCATTGTTTATGTATGACCTGGTGGCGGCTTCACCCACCAGATTTCCTGGCTGATATGCTGCAAAACACAAATCTTATGCATTTCACTGTATTCAAATAAGCCAGCGACAGGAAGAAACGGAAAATTTGCTCCCTTAACTGCATCCTCTAAGTTGCAAATTGGAAGTCTCAGATGCCTGACTTGGCCAATTGTGAACATAATGACAGAGAAAGTCGGGAGACCCAGCTGCTCAGATATGGTTTAGAAATCTGATTTAGACCAACGTCCACTTTTCTAGAATGCCAGGCCTCCACAGAGGTCCTGGAGTGGCCCCACGAAGAAGCCCACCCTGTCCTGGGCCCATCTCGCCTTCCTGCATTGCTCTCATGAAAATGGCAGACAATGAAATGAAGCCAGATTCAAATGGTAGTCAACCTCAGGCACTCCAGAGGTGATATTAAAAATGCTATGAGTCAGCCCTGACTTATAGCGCCCCTATGTACGATAGAATGAAACACTGTCCAGTTCTGTGCCATCTTCACAATTGTTATGCTTCAGCCCATCGTTGTAGCCACCGTGTCCATCTATCTTGTTGAGGTCTTTCTCCTTTTTCACCAACCCGCTACTTTACCAAGCGTGATGTCCATCTCCAGGGACTGGTCCCTCCTGATTATATGTCCAAAGTATGTGGGACGAAGTCTCACCATCCTCACTTCTAAGGAGCTTTCTGGCTGTACTTCTTCCAGGACAGATTTGTTCGTTCTTCTGTAAGTCCATGGTATAGTCAATATTCTTCACCAACACCATAATTCAAAGCTATCAATTCTTCTTCGATCTTTCTTATTCATTGTCCAGCTTTCACATGCATATGAGGTGGTTGAAAATACCACGGCTTGGGTCAGGCACACCTTAGTTCTTAAAGTGACATCTTTCCTTTTTAACACTTATTCCCCTCCCCGCCTCCCGTAAAGACCCCTTCACAGAAGCAGAAGACAGGGTATTTGGAAGCTGTCCTAACTCTCCCCTGAGATGAGCCGTGACCTCCCTTTAGGAAGATCTGGTAACCTCTGGGGATGGCAGGAAGGATTAGAAGTCAGAGCTGCTATGAGGGAATCTGGCAGAAGACACACGTGGAACTCTGCGCCCAGGTTTAGGAGCGGTGGCATTGAACCTGATGACCACAATGCCAGAAGCACAGGTGAGGCCCTCCGCACGTGGCCGCTGCTGGCCCTCGGCTCTTCGGCGGTGGTGGGGCTGGGCTACACGCCTTAATCAAAACCCAGGCTGAGTTTTTAGCAAGTTGTCTCATTCTGCGCGAGGAACTGTTGTTTTGTTGTGAGTTGCCATGGAGTCAGTTCTGACTCACGGGTACCCCAGGTGTGCAGAGCAGAACTGCTCCATAGGGTTTTCAAGGCTGTGACCTTTTGGAAGCAGATGGCCAGGCCTGTCTTCCAAGGCGGCTCTGGGTGAGTTTGAACTGCCAACCTTTTAGTTAGTAGTACAGCACTTAACCATCTGTGCCACCAGAGGCATCTTTTCAGCTATCCTTGCCAGTCCCAGCACAAAGCAGGAAGCTACTCAAGAAGCAAGAAGGCTTGGATACAGCTAAGTTGTCTTGACCCCCCACACCCGACCCCCATTCTATCAGTGTGTCCTGCTGTGGTGGCTTCTGTGTGGCTATGATGCTGGACGCTATGCCACCAGCATTTCAAATACCTACAGGGTCACCGTGGTAGACAGGTTTCAGTGGAGCTCCTAGACTAAGACAGATTAGTAAGAAAGGCCTGGTGATCTGCTTCCAAAAATTAGCCAAGGAAAACCTTAGGGATCCAGCAGAACAACGACTGACTTGCTTGCTTTGGATACATCATCAGAAGGGAGCAATCGTTGGAGGAAGATGTTATGTTTGGTGAAGGAGAAGGCCAGTGAGGGCCAGAAGAACCCTTAGTGAGATGGACTGGCACAATAGCCACAATGATGGACTCAAACATACTGGCGATCATCAGGCTGACCCAGGACAGGGCAATGTTTTGGTCTGTTGTACACAGGGTCGCCATGACTCAAGGCCAACCCAATGGCAACTATCTATCTGGGTTCCACCCTTCCTCCCTCCCTTCTTGTCTGTCTGTCTGTCTATCTAGCTATCTACAGTTGCCCTGAGCTCTAGGGAAACAAGTGAGCCCCTAACGCAATGGGGTAACTAGAGGCAGAAGTGGACAAAGGCTTCCCCCCTCCTATCACGGCAAAGATTAACTGGGGGAGAGGGAAGAGAAGAGGCCCCTCTGACAAGTCACTGTTAGCTCCTCATGCCCATCTGAGGGAAGGACACAGAGCCCTCATGGGCCTGAAGCAGGAAATGCAGCTGACACCTTGCTCATCACTGCCAGTGCACCCTGGGCACCGCCACCAGCCCTCCACGGTGCTGAGGGGGAGATGACTTGGAGACCTTGGCACAAAGCAAGCCAGCGAGCTGAGGACAGAAACGGCTTAACCTCAACTAGGAGTGAGGCTACATTATAGAGGGCATGTTGAAGATGGTGAGAGGATACCAAACCGTATCAGTCACTTATCCTTTTTTAAAGGAGCTTACCTAAAGCTCCATTCTAGTTATAATTTTAAAAGAGAATTTGCTGTTATTTTTAATGGTGAACTCTGTTGCCACTGAGTCAATTTTGACTCATAGCAACCCTATAGGACAGAGTAGAACAGCCCCACAGGGTTTTCAAGGAGCAGCTGGTGGATTTGAACTGCTGACCTTCTGGTTAGCAGACACTTTAACGATTGCACCAACAGGGCTCCCTTTTAATGGTGAAAGTGGGTGGGAAATTTGTATGTATTTCTTATCTTAAACACACATACAATGTATCACTTATTGCTTCAATTGCACGAGCACATTATTCTGCCATCACCTGGTGGCAGTGTGCCTAAACACTGGGTCCAGTGCTGAGTAGGCAAATAAACCTTCTCAAGGTGGCTGCTGCAAAAATCTACCTTCAGGTACTTAAAAAAAAAACCGGTTGCTGCTTCATGGCGACCCCTGGACTGGTGACGGCAAATATCATAGGATGGGCTACATAGTTGGGAGCATGGAAAAGACAGAGGATGTTAGAGACGTCCAGCAGCAACGGGGTTCCAAAGCGGAGCTGTGTTCATCTGACACCAGAAGATGCTCCACGCATTTTCCTATTTACCTCACCAATCAGATTTCATTTCCTTTATTTTGGTAAGCGCTCAGCTGCTAACCAAAAGTTTGGCAGTTCGAAACCACCCAGAGGCTCAGCAGGAGAAAGACCTAGTGCTCTGCTTCTGTAGAGATTACAGCCTAGGAAGCCCCTATGGGGCAGTTCTGCCCAGTCGCACAGGGTCGCTATGAGTTGGAATCTGAACGGCACCCAACAACAACGACATCTCTTATCTACCGAAAACGGTCACTACAATGCGTAGCTATGGCTCTCCTAGGAAAAGGAGGCAGCCCTGACCAAATCAATGCCAGCACCCACCACTGATTCAAAATCTCCACCATCCCCCCGGAATCGCAGCTACTCACCCAGGTTGTACCACATGTCTCTGATTTCAAAGCCAATCTGTCTCCTCATGT
Organism: Loxodonta africana; assembly: GCF_030014295.1. NCBI lineage: Eukaryota > Metazoa > Chordata > Mammalia > Proboscidea > Elephantidae > Loxodonta > Loxodonta africana. Next base: position 8,576,046 of record NC_087357.1, read on the forward strand.
CGCCATACCTGAAACCGGGGGAAAGAAGATGCTGAGTCATGTCACAGGGCAGCTGGAACCAGGCCTTCATTACTTTTAAGGGCAATTAAAATTCCCCATGCCCACGACAAACATGGAAAGCTGAAGCTTCAACTTCCTTTGCCACCAAAAGCTGCTGAGGGGGAGGGCTCCGGGGGACAGCCTCTCCTGTTCCCATCTCGGCCGATTATGTAACACCTGCCCCGCTGTGGGGATGCGTGGGTGGCTGTGGAGGATAGTAATGAAAGTGTTTTCCTTTCTTCCATCTCTAATGGCAAGCGAAGGAGAGCTCAGCTCCTTGGCCTGAGGGGGGTTTGTTTTCTGAGCATGTTGTTGGCCCACAGACACCAAAGCCATCTTTCAATCATGTGCAGGATAGCAGCTTTCATGTGTTAAAATTTAGCCTGGAGTCAACACCAGACCAGGGAGAGCCTCTTCCAAACAGCTCACCTTCTTCTTTATCGGTTTAAATGTAAAGAAGGGTTTAACACATAAAGATGTCATCCAATATTCCAGCGCTTCTGTTTATTGGGGAAAATGAACGTTAATTTGCCTCCCAGTGGAGGAACCGAGAGGTGTGTGTTTCACAAGTGAACAGAATTTTATGCTTCAGAAGATAAACCTTTATTAGCTGGTGAGCAATTTAACTTTTTCCTTTATTGCCTCAGGAAAAAGCTGATTATATTAAAAATAATAACTTGTAAGACTATCATACAGGACTTCAGTTTGGCAGCTGTGTCACAGGAGCTGGGCTGAGCATTGTGTCAGCAGATACAGAGGTGGAAGCTCTGATCACACATGGCTGCCAGGTGGTTTTTACGGTGAGTATCATTGCCTGTACACCAACAGTCACAGATTCACTGCTTCTTATTATCAGTCTCTGGTGCCCTAAGCACCGGCCTGTCACTCACCACAGGTCAGGACGACAGCCTGGGTATAGTCTTACCACGGAGGTTAAAACTCACCCAGCAGCCTCTGTGCAGGCTTCAACCATGCAGACACTGCTGTGTGTGCAAGAGGCTGAGTGACTGGACCCATTTTACAGACAAAGAAACCGAGACCAGGGAGCTTAAGCCACTTCCCGTGAGGATAAGCTGATACTCTGGATAAATGTATTAGACACAAGCCCCCAGCTGGGTGAGCACCGACGAGGTAGGCTCCCCGGTGATGAGGTAAGATCTCGGCCAGGGGTGCCCCTGTCACCAAGGCCAAAGGGGGAGAGGCTTGCCCACTGTTGCTGAACTCACCTGCAGCAAAGCTGCTGGGTCCAAGTTTACAGACAGCAGGAACGCACCCTTCAATGTATAAGTGGCACCCCAAGATGCCCAAAGACGTATGATCAGAACACCAAGTCCTGCAGCCTTGGGGCACTTGTAGTGCTGATTCCACATGTTCACTGTGCTCTGGCACAAATAATGAGTGGGAAGCCAGGAGCAGCTGGCCAGGCTGGGAGAGCGCACAGTGGCCGCGTGACCATCTGGGAGGGTCGCATCCTCGAACGTACGGGGAAGAGGAGGTGAACATGAAAACCGTGCACCGTCCGGTGTGGACTGCTCCTCTTGGGGTGGATGAGGGTCTCGTTGTGCATGGGGGTGCACTGCCTGTGGCACGTGGGGAGACACAGCCCCGAGAACATGACCCCTTCTCCAGCCCTCCACCACCACGTGTTCAGACCCCAGTATGCCAAGGAGGCCCAGAGGCCCCAGAAGGAGCTAAAAGCTGGTCACAGTTGGGCTGGCCTATCACTTGCTCACTAATGCAAGCTTTAAATACTCTTGTGACATCCAAGCAGCATAGAATTCTTTGTCATCTAGGGATGCTAGTGCTCAAAAAATAAAGGCAGTTAATGTTAGGTCAGCCTTCACTCAGCTGAAGCACTGGAGGTCCACTGGTACAATTCTCACCTTCCATGCAGGAAACCCAGGTTCGTTGCCCAGCCAGTGCACCTCATGCACTGCTAGCACCCATCTGTCAATGGAGGCTTGGGTTTTGCCAGGATGCTAAACAGGTTTGAGCAGAGCTTCCAGACTAAGACAGACTAGGCAGAAAGGCCTGGCAATCTACTTTTGAAAATCAGCCAATGAAAACCCTGGGGATCACAATGGACTGATCTGCAACTGATCATGGGGATGGCGCAGGACAAGGCCTCTTGTTCCACTGGGCATGGGGTCACCATGATCAGGGCCAACTCAGTGGCAGCTAACAACAAGACAATAACTTCCTCCTATCTGGGCTCTGACTTGATTCCCTCTCTTAGGACTTACAATTAATCTCTATTCAGAGGAAATCCCAAAGTTTAGATATACGAAGTCCAGTAGACACCCAGCAGCAGCAGGCTTAAAATTTGTGGCCTCAGTCATTCAGGAGAGAGCCGCCTGCTCATGTCAGAGAAAGCTTTGTCATTTTTCCAGAGCTGGAGCTGGATCTCAGGCAGGGGGTAGCACATACGGAGAGGGGACCCAGGGGAGACCCCCGCCTCTGCACAGCAACTCCTTTAAGGTGCTAAACAGGGGTGTGGGGTGAGGGATTTACATTGTTCAGTTATACTTTCTCTGAGAACTGGGTGGATTGAGAAAGACCTGAGGGCATACCCTTCAGGAGCGTCACAGGCCTATTGGAGACAGGCGCTAAAAGAGCTATTTCAATAGTCAAATACAACAAAGGTGCTCCAGGCACAAAGCAGAGGGGAGGGGCAGGAGCTAGGAGTGAAGGGCAAGATTGAATTTTCCTGGCAGCAAGATTGATCTTTTCTTTAGTGTTAATAAGAAGGCTGCTTTGATGAATCTATTCATGTCTCACGTAATCCCCAAATAGAGTTACAGCTGTCACCTGAACTCGAGAGACTTTCCCAAACCATTTGTGCGTTCTTACCAAGAAGAATTCACACAAAAACAAACTAGCCAGTGTCTTGGGCTAATCATGCTCACCATGGGGATGAGAATTTCCCAGCGGGTGGCAACCTTATTATTCTCACTGAGTCCCTAGCTAACAATTTATAGTTGAAGGAACCAGACCAGTGCCACAGAGGAGAGGCTAGCCTTGGCCCACGCCACAGGGAAGGAGGAAAAGAGCATCCAAGTTTTCCAATACCCAAATCCATGTTCACCCACCACAGCGTACAATTCCGGACCATTTTGGGCTTGTGCCCGTGATATCACGACCCAGCACCGTCTCATATTTCAGGGTGCACTTGTCTCATCTGATGCTCAGACTAAGACTGGAAGGTAACCAAGAAGAAACTGTTAAAGCTGTGTTTCCAACGAGGAAGCAGAGATTCACGAAGGTTAACCAAATGCCCTACTCCCCAGGGCTAGAACAACACAGAGCTGGAGTCAGCTTGGTTGGCTAGCTCACCGGTGGCCACATCTGCAGAGCCAGTGAACGTAGGAACAGCACCTTCAAACTGCCCAAGGGGGCCCCTGGGAGGCCACCTTTCCACAGCCCAGGCAGATGGCCTCACTAGGACCCACACCCTTAACCCTGACATAAACTATGGTAAATCTATTCTCCGTGGGCTAACCTTGGCACCCGCTCAGGCTGAAAATTCTCAACGGGGATTTCATGTTTAGATGTGCTTCCTGTTGTTGTTAGGTGCTGTTGAGTCAGCCCCTGATTTATGATGACCCCACGTACAGCAGAACAAAACATTCGAAACACTGCCCAGTCCTACACCATCCCCACCATACGGTTCTCACTGGCTGATTTTTGGAAGCAGATTTTTTTTAGTCTGTCTTTGTCTGAAAGCTCCGCTGAAATCTGTTCAGTATCACAGCAATATGCCAACCTCCACTGACAGCCGGGGGTGGCTGTACATGAGGTTCACTGGCAAGGAATCGAACCCAGTCTCACACATGGAAGCTGAGAGTTTTTCCACTGAACCACCACAGCCCCCGAGATAGGCTCGTTGTTGTTGTCAGGTGCTGTCAAGTCCATTCTGACTCACAGCGACCCCATGTACAACAGAACGAAACACTGCCCGGTCCTGTGCCATCCTTGCAACCGTTGCTACGTTTGAGCCCACTGTCGCAGCCACTGTGTCAATCCATCTCATTGAGGGCCTTCCTCTTTTTCACTGGCTCTCTACCAAGCATGATGTCCTTCTCCAGGGACTGGTCCCTCCTGATAACATGTCCAAAGTACATGAGACCAAGTCTCACCAGCCTTGCTTCTAAGGAGCATTCTGGCTGCACTGAGACAGGCCCAATTTGTGAACTCCTTTCTCTTCCAGAAGGAAGCCCAGCCCTGATATAGAATTCCTGTGGAAGGCTTGGGGCTGGACGGGAGGAAGAAAGGATGGTCAGATATTAGCATTCTGTAGACATTTCTGTCCTTCATTAGGAGTCACTTGCACCAAGGGTATTCGAAGGTTGAGCTGTCGAATTTTCTTATTATGGACTTTGATTTCTAAGAGTTATTTGTTTTGTGGTTCATTGGCAAGTCTTGTATTCAATTTGAGTTTGACATAATCAGTTCTCTGCGTGGTGTGGCCCATTCTTTTATGTAACTCCCCTGCACTTTGGGGAATGTCTTTGGAATGAATATCCTAATTATCTCCCCAGCCTTAATAGTCAGAAGGATGGGAGCTTAACAAGAGAGAATGAATAGGCAGATCTTCTGATACCAGTATTTCCTACTGCTCTGAGCCACAGTGTTGCTGACAGAGACAGAGGTGAGGGGCTGTGGGACTTGGCAGGGAGGAAGCAAGGGGTGGGCTTTCCCTTATTGAAATTCCACCGTGAATCCCTTACTGAGATTCACCAACCCCAGAAGAGTGAGGCATTCCAAGGGACAGCACAGAGGCTACTATACGGATGTGGCATCACTCCACCCTGTGGCCCCTTGGGCTTTCCCCCAAGGAGGGAAAACCACATGATTATGCTCCCCTGTGTACTAAGTCAGCACCCCCAGCGTTGCTCAGACCCTGGGATCAACTGCCACATCACTGGCCCCTCAAGCCCTGCCCAAGCTCCAGCCCTCCAGGCTTCCATCTCTGAAGACAAGGTGGGCGTGGTCACCATCATGGACAGCAGAGTCAAAGCAGTAATTGGATTAGTCTGACTCTCATAGACATATGCTGTCGGCCAATTTGTCATGATGTCCCTAGGAGGGAAACAGATGAAAGACTACTAATTTCTTATTTGATCTATATAAGCAGAAGAGTTCTAGGGCAAATGAACAAAAGCCTAACTTGAATTACCAAAACAAAGTCAAGTCCCCTCAATCAATTTCCAGAGTTGAGCCATCTTATAGACCCACAACCCCTTAAATGAAGGGAAGGCTGGGTCCCCTTGAGGAAGGACGGACCCACTGCACTGGCAACAATGTAAACTGTCCATCTTTCTCCTAGCTTTCCCAAAGAGTTCTATGGCCTTTTACCAGGGTGACTGTTCACTGGAGAAAAGGAAATATTCAGACTTTTTGGGGATTAATGGACACTGGCGCTGAACTGACAATAATCCTAGGAGATTCAAAATGTCACTGTGGCTCACCAGTCACCGTGGGGGTGTATAGAGGTCAGGGTATCAGTGGAGCTTTAGCTCAGGTCCTTCTCACAGTGGGTCCAGTGGGCCCCGAGCCCATCCTGTAGTTGTTTGCCCAGTTCTAGAATGCATAATCACAACAGTCATACTCAGCAACTGGCAGGAAGTCCTTGATGTCTCCTTTTGGGACTGTCTGTCGACTGATGCTCTGCTTGGGTCATGTTGCAAACCTCTGAGTCTCCTTCACCACTCAGCCTGGAAGTGCATGCCACCAGGAGGCTTTCTGAGTCACCTGGCTGAGCCCTCAGGCCCGCCTCTGGGCTCCAAGCCACTCTCATTAGTCTACTTCCACTCCATGGGCACCAAAGTGTCTGAAGGTTGTGTGGTTGAGCGGTCGAACTTTCTGATCACGGCTTTTGATCTCTGGGTGTTATTTGTGTTGTGTTTCATTGGCAAGTCTTGTACTCTGGGTTTGACATAATCAGTTTTCTGCACAGCATGGGCTATTCTTTTATGTGATTCCCATATGCTTTGGGGAATGTAATAATTTCAGCTTAACTACCTCCCCCACTGGATGTGGACTTCTTCATCGTAGGTCTAGGCATTATTTTGTTGTCCCCAGCGGCCTCACGGGGTCAAGAAGGGGGTCTGGTCACAGACATGTAGAACGCTTTCTCCCTGATGGCCTGTGGTAGTGTCTGTTCTATTCTTCATGCCTCTTGATTTATCTTAAATACTTTGTAATCAATCTGCAGACTTTATTTCCACATAGCAAAACCTGCACTGGAAATATTTGAAGATATCCTACCCAACTGCTTTGGACCTTCTGAGAAGTGAACTTACAATGACACTGGGGCCGGTTTAGTCCTTGCAAATCCAGACAATGACGCTAGTTATCCCCTTCAAAGAAGGAAACCACAGCCAGCGCCAACTCCATAATGGGTTGTTCAACAATTGTAACAGTGCCAACAGCTTCTGTCAGAAGCTTTTTTTTTTTTTGAGAAGAATTGGAGAATTAAGCTGTAAATTAACCCACGTGTGGAATGACATCACAGTAGTCCACAGCAAAGCAATTATCTCCCGAAACTCCCGTTCCGTGTTGTGCTAAGAGTCTTGAATTATACTGACTTTGAACTGACCACGATGAATCCTGAAATTTTAGATCTTGATTCGTGGGTTAGAACAGGCAATACCTGATGCGTGATTTAAAACCACCCTCTCATTACATCATGATCACATCTCAATTTGTTCTAAGTTGGCTTAGAAATGCCATAAAAATTATGCTAATGGGGTTGGAGGCTCCAACCCAGGATTTCCGCGCTGGACGAGGACTTACTTGTTAAGGATTTTGGCTCGCTTTGCACTTGAAAAGTTCTCCAGCTGCAAGGACTCTTGGGTCAGGAAGGCAACAGCCAGGTGGAAGTAGTTGTTCCAGAGCTGAAAACCAGAAGGGGGGGAGGATGGAGCGGTGAGCAGTGACCTGGAGGCTTGAAAATGCTCCAAAATTCATTGTTTGCCCAGTACTGAAATGTAAAAATAATCTAAAATGCACCCACTACATACGAATCGCTGCATGGCTCAGTGTTGCGCATGGGCTCTGGGATCTTGTTCCCAAAACGAAACCCACTGCTGTCAAGGCGATTCCGACACACGGCAACCCTATAGGACAGAGCAGAACTGCCCCATAGGGTTCCCAAGGCTGTCATCTTTACAGAAGCAGATTGCCACATCTATCTCCCGAAGAGTGGCTGATGGGTTTGAACCGCTGACCTTTCAGTAAGCACCCTAGTGCTTTAACCACTGTGCCACCAGGGCTTTGGGACCATATTACCTGTGTTCAAATCCCAGCTCTGCCATTTATTTGCACAACTAATCTAACCTCTGTTTCTCCATCAATAAAACGTGAATTTTAACATACCTACCTTATAGGGTTGCAGGGAGGATCACAGAAATCAATGCGTGCAGGGTATTCCCAGTGGCACCTAGCACGTGATGAGCACTAAACGTACGTAAGCTCCTACTACTGGCATGTTGAGCACCCGCCTCCCTAAAACAGCACGGCAGTATCAGCTGCCATTGAACAGGCTCCGACTCATGGCGCCCCCATACGTGGCAGAGTAGAACTGCACTCCACAGGGTTTTCAATGGCTAATTTTTTGGAAGTAGATCACCAGGCCTTTCTTCCGAGGTGCCTCTGAGTGGACTTAAACTTCTAACCATTTGGCCAGCAGCTGAGCATGTTAACCATTTGCACCACCCAGGGATTCCAAAGATTAGACTAGATTTCTATAATTTATGACTGGTGTGATACCAAAAACCAAAAAAAAAAAAAAAATATATATATATATATACACATATATATACGTATATATACGTATATATATACATATATATACATATATATACATATATATACATATATATATACATATATATACATATATATATACATATATATACAGTAGACAGTTGAGGAAAACAGATGTAAAACAAAATCGAACATTTCATATTTCAAGGACTTACAGACCATTTGCTATGAAATGACTCTCTGGTCAGTAAATCTCTTCAGCACGGAAGCTCTGTCTATTTGGGCACCGCTGCCTACACTTGCTGCTATAAAAGTGTTCTTAAACAAGAAATGTTGTTAAGTTCCTAAAGCCATGAAGAAACACCCCTGATTTTGTCAGTGTTTAAGGCAGAGTCAAGAAGGTTATGACGAAGGAAGAATTCTTAGAACAGCAAGTGTGATATTTTCGCTTGCTCATTGGTGCTCAATAAATGCCATCTACGTCTGCCCATTGCCGAGGCGAGAGATCTGGGACTCACGCTGGGCTTTGCACTGTCCCAGGCACCCTCCAATCCATCAGTGAGTCCTGCCACTTTCACTTTATAAATCCATCCATTTGGTGTCGAACCGGGACTGGGCTGCAAGCCTAGCATCCTCTCTCGATCAGAACACCAGCCTCCAAAGTGTTTTCTCTGTCACGTGTAGTCCCTCTCAAACCCACTGCCCACAGTGCAGCCAGAGGGAACCTTCTCAAATGCAAACTTGGCAAGGCCATGCCCCTGCTTGAATCCCCTGGAAGCCTTAGTCCGGGCTGTCCCACCTCTCACTGTGCTCTGACCTTCTCATTCCCATCAGGCCTGAGGCTGACACCCCCTCCCCACCCCCAGGGCCTTTTGAGTCTGAGCCAGAGTGCTCCTTCACCTCTTGCCCATGACGTCCAAGCTTGAATGCGCTTTTAATGATTTTTAGCAAGAAACATGTGGGTGTCAGATTTCTCATTTACAAAACAGGAAAAAAATTTATTATATCAAATGAGATAGTCGCAAAGGGTTACATAAAAATAAGGTGTTAACATTATTGGCTCTATTTTTAATTAGCTGTGAAGTAAGTGGAAATTCAAAAGAATTTACAGGATTTAAGTAAGAGCATGCTGGCCTTCCATTTACCCAGCACTTCTCAGGAACTGGGTACTTTATATATTAATACACCAGCTCACCTGACCACTATGAAGCTAACCAAATGTGTGGTGACCCCTGTTTTAAAGACGAGGTTCTCACACTTGTCCAAGGGCCCCAGAGAACACAGGAAGGAGAAGGGTCTGAACTAGGGTGTCCCAGGCTCCACAGCCCACACTCCTTCCTTTACCTGTCCCCAGAAGAAAGGCCTGGTGATCCACTTCCAAAAAATCGGCCATTGGAAACCCCATGGAGCATAGTTCTACTCCAACACACGTGGGGTCACCATGAGCTGCAGTCGACTCAACGACAACAGGAACTGGTTAAAGTTTCTCAAATTTATTTATAAATTCAGTGGCATCCCAGTTAAAATTTAAGCATAATTTTTTACAAAAAGAAACTTAACAGGTGGATTTGAAGCTTATATGGAAGAAGAAACGCACAAGGATAGCCAGGGACGAAGTATCCAATGAGCAAGGTACTCAATAAGCGAGGTACCCAATAAGCAAGGTTCCCAATAAGCACGGGCTTACGTGTGCTTATTTACTAATTTACTAATTTATAGTGCACAATTTCACATGAGTTTCACCACATCTTTGAAACTGTGCACTACAGATTAGTAAGTAAACACAATTAAGCCTGTGTGTACCTTGCTTACTGGTTAATCCGCCATTGGGAAGAGTCAAGATAATTCTGCAACAGAAAAGTAATGCGGACGTACTGGCTGTAAGAGCTGGGTATAAAGGTGTAGCATGTAAAACCACAATGGTAATGATACAGAAAACAGACTTTATACACACATACATTTGTCATTATGGTAATGACAGCATTCTAAATCACCGAGGAAAGAAGAGCTTATTCAGGAAACAATGCGGGAAAAAGTGAAGTTAGGCCCTTACCCCAACACTAACTACAGAAATTCCAGATGGATGAACCATGTGAAAGTTAAAAACACACAAGCAAACAAAAACTATGAAAGTATCAGCAGACACTAAACCAAAAAATAACAAACCTCTTGCCGTTGAGTTGACTCCAACCTACGGCAACTGCTCATGTGTCAGAGTAGAACTGTGCCCCAAAGGGTTTTCAATGGTTGATTTTTCCAGAAAGTAGATCACCAGGTTTTTTCTCTGAGGTGCCTTTGGGTGGACTCAAACTGCTAACCTTTTGGTTAGCAGAAAGTACTTAGCCATTTGCGTTACCCAGGGACTAGATACTAATACCCTAATGAATTGTTATGTCTGTAATTTTGCTAATGAGCCAAGAAAAGATTTGCCAAGCAAAACATACAACTGAATAGCCATAAAAGAAATGACTGATAGAAAACCTGAGTATTTCCATATTATAAGGCTACACCCATGCTCATACTCTATCAAGAGTTCCAACTTATAAAGAAGATAAATAGCCTGATAGAAAAATGAGCAAAGGAAATGATCAGACAATTCGTAGCAGAAGCCCACAGGGCCATTAAGTATTCTCAGCCTAACTGATAATCAAGAAATGCCAGTGAAAACAAACAGCAACTGTTTTAATGATGAATAATACTGGGACTGGAGAAGGTTCTAGAAAATGGCAGATCTCAAAGAAGGTTGGTGGGATTGCAAACGGCTAAAGCATTTTAGGAGGGCAATTTATTAATGTCCGTCCAACTTAAAATTTCATACCATTTGTCCTGGTGTTTATACTTACAGGAATCTGCTCTGCACCAGTGCGTGCACTGAGAGGCCTGTGCGTAAACTGCTCAGAGCAGCACTGTTTGTAATGCAGGCAGGCCCTGGCTTATGAACGTCCGTCTTACGTATAGCCCGTAGTTACGAACCAACCCCATAAAGCCTATTACGTTAGAAATCCGAGGTACATACAGTGGTTTGTAATAGCAAACGGGCGCTACTTTGTGACGTGCATCAAAACATTATTATTATTATTACTGTGTTATTATGTTAAAAATGTTTTAGCGTGTCTGGAAGTGCTTCTTTAATGTTTTTATGCATAGAAACGTACACCATATGCTATATACTAAGATGAACATTTGACTAACTGACGTTAGATATGAACCGTATCTAACTGTTCCGACTCACATATAAACTTGATTTAAAGACAGATTTAGGAACAAACTTGTTGGTAATCCGGGCGTAACCCGGGGACTGACTGCACTGAAAGACAGGCATCAGCTTAGAGGGTACCAGCGGAGGGTAGCTGAGTGTATGCTGGTGCACTTATACTGTGGAACATGACGGAAACATACAACACACAGGGCATGCTCCAATTCCTGCTGAAGTCCAAAAGAAAAGATGCATATGTCAATATGAACACAGAGAGAAGAGCCCAGAGCACATACAACTGGTTAAAAGCTATCTCTCCATGCAAGGAATCAGAGTCGCGAACAAGATGGGGGGGTGTGTTGTGTGTTCATGTTTTACTCAAGGTACTGACTTACACTGCATGATTATTTCACAATGACATGATAGCTATGTATTATGACATATGGAAAAAAACATTAAGCAGACAGAATGATAAAAAATAAAACTGTAAAAAAATATAAAAATACTTCTACCCAAAAAACACTTCTAGATACAGTGAAACCTGTGAGAGCTGGAACTCGACGGGACTGAATTGTTTTTCCGGGTCTCACTCAAGTTTTCCGCTTTTGACAGGGTGCAGTCAGCACTTTTCTATATAGCTCTCTATTTAGTGGAAAATATTTGAGTTTTCCTTCTCTGGAAGGTTTCTGTCTTACACAGGTTCGGGCTTTCATAGGTTTTACTGCGACAGAGAAGAACTGTCCCAAAGGGTTTCCAAGGAGTGGCTGGTGGATTTGAACTGCCAACATTTCGGTTTGTGGCTAAACAGTGAACCACTGCACCACCAGGGCTCCTTACTGTATATAGTGTCTGATATATTATTACGTATTTATATTCTATAATGCAGCCCTGGTGGTGCAGTGGTTAAGAGCTGGGCTGCTAACCAAAAGGTCGGCAGTTCAGATCTACCAGCTGCTCCTCGGAAACCCTATGGGGCAGCTCTACTCTGTTCTATAGGGTGGCTATGAGTCAGAATCGACTTGATAGCACCTTTTATATATATATATATACATATATAAATATATACGTATATATCAAAATGCCAATAAAATAGAAACTTAAAATAAAAAATTATAAAAGAACTTGATCTAATAATGTAAGCATTATATTAGCCCTAAATTTTCTGGAGGCAATACAGAAGGAAAAGTAAACAGGTGTCTGATTTTTACTGTCTGGTAAAACATTTTTCAGCTGGATCACGCACTGGGTGTACAGAAGTTCTCAGTTCCTTCTCAGTGAGGGAAGCTCTAATCCAGCTTAGGAACCTGACCTGCCATGTGCATGGATGCCTTGTTAACTGCAAACTATAGTACATTCAGCTAAGTAACCATAATGACAAATAAAGTCATGATCTGCAGAAACACACCTGGAGTACAATGGAACCATCACCTACCAATGCCAGATGCTTCGTAAGAAATCATGCCAGGCCAACAGAGATTCCCTGATGGAGCAAGAGAACAGTGGGACGCAGACCTCAAATTCTAGTAAAAAGGACAGACTTAATGGTCTGACTGAGACCGGAAGGACCCCAGAGGCCATGGCTCCCGGACTCTCTGTTAGTCCAAAACTAAAACCATTCCCAAAGCCAACTCTTCAGACAAAGGGTAGACTTGACTGTAAGACATAAATGATACTGGTGAGGAGTGTGCTTCTTAGCTCAAGTAGACAGATGAGACTAAGTGGGCAGCTCCTGTCTGGAGGCGAGATGAGAAGGCAGAGGCGGACAGAAGCTGGCTGAATGGACATGGGAAATACAGGGTGGAGAGGAGGGGTATGCTGTCACATTGTAGGGAGGGCAACTAGGGTCACACAACAATGTTTATATAAGTTTTTGTGTGAGAAGCTGACTTGAATTGTAAACTTTCACTTAAAGCACAATTAAAAAAAAATCGCTTCAGGCAACATCAGTCCTTCTGTCTCTGTCTCTCTCTCACACACACACATACACACACACACACACACGGGCACGCACACAAGAAACAACTCTTAAACCGGCAGACAGGCTCCTGGCATCCTTGGGGCACGGTGGTGGAGTCTTTGGCCTGGCAGCAGCCACTGCAGGGTGCACAAAGCCAGGAGAGAATATATCAGGGAAAACCGTGTTCAAAGGGAAGCTAGGCTCATGATGCAAACCCATATCTCCTTCTCTGCTGCTCCCTCCAATATCAGGACGGTCCCCCCCAATGCTAGGACATTAGGAAGGCAGCCATACATGCTGCGCCTGGGTGGTCTCCCTGCTCAGAGAAGCCCCATTAGCCAGTCTGATTCAGTTGTTTCTCTCTGAAACAACTCCCACCCCTCGCTGGTTAAGGAGAACAAATACCCTGAAGATGTAATACTCACTCCTTGGGTTCCCATAGTACACCTTGTAAATTCCATTTCCACACCTCTGATGGGAGATCAATTAAAATGTGAGGCGAAGACCTAGACAGTATTGGTTCAGACCAGCAATTCGTCTTAACACGATTTCTCAACAAGGGCCATGTCTGCCTCTTCTCTTACCTGTAGCTCAAAGTTGGCTTGATCCAGAAATTTTTTGTTCAGCATATCTGCATACTGACTAATTGCCCGCAGGAAGACTCTGAAAAATCAGGAGAAAATGACATAATTACACACTTAGGCTCTGGCACCTTTGTTGCTTTGGCATTTCAATTAGATACAATCCGGGACCGTCTGGAAAGTGAACGCTCTAAGTCAGGTGAAAAGCGGCCAAGTTTTGCCAGAGTAAAGCCTGGAGAATTCTATGCAGATGTTCTCCGATTTAATCAAGGAAATTAGCGCTGGCAGAATAAAAGAAAAGGACCAAAATAACAGCCTTTGAAGGTAACATATGAGAAGTATCACAAAAAAATCTAATTAAAAAAAAAAAGGTGCAAATTAAATCCTTTTATTGAGTTGCCATGTCTCTACGTTATACTATTAAATTGGACTTGGCTTAGAGGCCTTTTTTTAAAGGAAGCAGTTGAAAGCTTACTTACACACCAGCCATCAGGTCTGGGATAGCTCAGTACACTATTAACTGTGCTTAGAAGGATGGGGGACTTCAGTCCCATTAGCCCAGTGTTCCAAATGCTAATTTGGGTCATTGTTTCCTTGTTTAAAGCAAAGGAGCTAGTGCTTGTGAAAGTGCCTTGACAAGAGTTTTAGCAGGAATGGTGGGTGATTCAACGCTAACGCGAAATTTTAAGCGCCCTGAGCAAAACCTCATATTCTTCAACACCTCGGCCTTTATTTTTCCATGATAAAATCTGTGATTTGGGCCGTCCCAAATGCCTCCCGTGCGCGAAGTCTTTCATAGGCTTGTTTGTTCACCAGATTTGTTTTATTGCCCTTGTAAGTGTTTACAGTAACAAAGCTCAGTCCAGATCCTTCTTTGTCAGTGACCCTTCTCCCTCTGCACCAGGGCAGTGTGCAAGAAGGAGGTGCATGAGGCCACAGACGATAAACCCAATTACATCCCTCCAGTCTGAAAGCAGGAAGCAGCCAGAGCGTAAAAGGAATCTAGGTAACTTACTGTAACTGGTGCTCTCTGACAAAGTTTCCTCTTTAGCTCCGCATACCTGGGGTGCTACCCATGCTTTGGCCATCCCAGAGCTGCTAAATGCTCGTTAGCCTGGAAGAGCGAGGAACTGACCACCTGGCCCCAGGGATGCCTATCACCATCCACCCCCACCTCTACCCACCCATCACCCACTGCCACTGCAGATTCTCTCATCTCATACTCGCATCGAGTACAACTCTAAGAAAGGTGAATGGCAGACATCATTTCATTACAAGACCTCTCTGCTGGATCTTGAACCAAGACAGGTGCTACAAGCAGCCTGGGATGGAGTCTGCTAAACCAATCAGTGAGAAAACTGTGGATGGAGCTGTGTAAATTCTGCCCAGGGTCTGTGTTCTAAGTGACCTGAGTGGCTATGAATGGAGCAACACAGGGATCCTCCCCTTGGTCATTCGCCAAGAACACAGCCTGGGCCAGCAGTTGCCATCAGCCACAGGGCTGCCACATCTTGCAAAAAAAAAAAAAAAAAGAAAGCAGGATGCCCAGTTGTACTAGGAACATAGCCCTTACTGCTGATTTTGTAATGTATTGGAAAAAGCTGAATGCAGAATATTTAGCACACCGTAACAACGTCCATCCACCACCCGTCTGTCAGTCTGTTGTCTTGTGGTGGCTTGCGTGTTGCTGTGATGCTAGAAGCTATGCCACCGGTATTTCAAATACCAGCAGGCTCACTCACAGTGGGCAGGTTTCCGCAGAGCTTCCAGACTAAGAGTAGGGAGAAAGGCATCACAATCTACTTCTGAAAATTAGCCAAGGGAAGCCCTATGGGTCACAACAGAATACTGTCCGACACAGTGCTGGCTGGAAGGCCCTCAAAATATCCAGTGGCAACGACAACGAACTCGAGCATACAACGATCCTGAAGATGGAGCAGGACCAGGAAACGCTTCATTTTGTTGTACGTGGGGTCGCCATGAGTCAGAGCTGACTTGACAGCAACTTATAACAACAAAGTTAACACAGGACCCAGGACAAAAGCAATAAATACAGTACATGCCCAGTATGTACAGGACACCTGGCAACGCTACCCGGCCTTCCAGTCTCGGGCCAGGGTCTCCCGTGTCACGTTCAGCCCTCAGTAGGACAGACGGCGCGGTTTAAGACACGATGGCCAACTTTGCCCAGCTAACCCTTAGCAGTTGTGTTCAGATAGCTTCTGGGGGCACGCATTGCATTAACCCTGGCAATCGCCACAGGTCCCCCAAGCTGGAACACCATTTCCTGGCGTGTTGCCCAATAACACTGGCCACCAACAAACAGCAGCTTTTTTCCTGCAGCTTTAGAACCTGGCTGTTCTCTAGCCGACCTGAAGGTCTTCATGAGCGTTGAGGAAGACAGTCTCTCCAGCCCTCCATGACGATAATGACCCACTGTCTGCAACACCCATTATTATTAGACAGTCATTATTTTGCCTCGAGATAGCACCTAAACCGCTGCAATATGCTACTTCTAACTAAGCTCTGGAACGATTTCAGCTAGTTAAATAAAGCTATTTCTCAAAATGACTTTTTTTCTAACACGCCATGCTGACATAGTATGACGGCTGAACAAAAACTTTTTAATGAACTGAAAACTGAGAAGGAGCAGTACTGAGAGACAGAGTCTATAATTTAGATTTCCTGTAAATTTTTTAAAAAGCCAGGACAGAAAACGAAACACGGAGTGCAAGTTGCATGATGAAAAGTAAAGATCAGGTTCAAACCATAATCAAGGCCGTAAACAAAGATCAGATGAAGCTCAAGTTCCATGCGTCAAGGACCCAGTTACTTCCCAAACCAGGATGCACATAAATTACATCCTATACTGGATGTAATCCACTGGATTACCCCCTGCATCCACTGGAAAATCAACTGATCATCTAACTAGGTAAAAAGACACAGAAGCAGAGCCTAACTTTTAGGTAAGAATGTCACTCATACGCATTATTCCTAATAAAGGTCAACAAAACCCACTGCCCTTAAGTTGACTCGGATGCATAGTGGCCCCACAGGGTTTCCAAGGCAGTAAATCTGTACAGAAGCAGACAGCTACATCTTTCTCCCGTGGAACCACTGGTGGTTTCAAACCACCAATCTTTTGATTCGTAGTTGATCACTTTAACCACTGTGCCACCAAAAACCTAACCCATTGTCATCAAGTCTATTCCAACTCATAGCAACCCTACAGGACAGAGCAGAACTGCCCCACAGGGTTTCCAAGGAGCGGCTGGTGGATTCCAACTGTGGACCTTTTGGCTAGCAGCCAAATGGTTAGCCATTGCAGCGCCAGGGCTCTTTAATAAATGTCAAACTAGGGAAAATCAGAAAATCACATTATAAGCATAACGGATTGTTTGCATAGCAATCTGCTTCCAGTTGCGGAGGACTATGAAAAGGATCAAAAGCAAAGCCAAGCATCTGGACAGCAGGATGCTGAACTGGTCCAACGTGAGGTATTCCAGCTGGGCTCAGCACAGCTCAAGATCAAGTTCTTTTTGCCCGGAGGCAACCTGCAGGAGACAGGGGTGCCTGTTGCCTGCTTAGGTATCCCTGATGACTCTGTCTGTGCTGGGCTCTGTGGGAGCTGGGCTTAGGGTCAAGGAAGCCCTCCAGGCTGTGCATAAATGGTGTTCATCAGTAGAGCTGTGCCCATGTCGGTTTTATTTACCCAGGGAGCCTTCAATGCCGAGGTAGTGTCTGGCACATCTCAGAAGTTATTTATATGCCCTAGCTATCTGTCACAGGAATGCACGTATGCGTGCATGCATGCGTGAACGAGCTGGCCAGGAAGATCAGGCTTTGACCAGAATCGGAAGGCTCAAGTGGGCCAGAGTATTCAGGAGCTCCTGGCTCTCCCTGGAGACTTTCCATTCCGTGTCTGTCATTTTCCTATCCTGGGGTTCAGCTCTTTTCAGGTTTTTCTTATCTGAATTTCTTTCTCCTTGGGCATTTGTCATTTATGGCTGGGCTGCTCCTTCATCCTTCTCGTCACTTCTGTAGCTTGGTCCTTGATGGGAGGATCCTTGTCTTTGTCAGCATCCTCCAGACCATCTGAAAGGACCCCTTGCCCACCACTCCTGTTCTGACATGGGATATGGGGAGCCATTAGTTTATAATTGCACTGACAGATTATCTCAGAGCTAAGTCCTGTCCCTGGGACCTGTGCCAGTCACAAAGCAAAGCAATACAGAAACAAGCAAACAAGAACATCCTGAGTTTGCCGAGGTCCAGGAATAGGAGCCACCTAGATTGACCGCAGTGGACGGGGTAGGGCTGGCAGGGACGTTTTACAACATCCTATTACATTCTAGCTCACCCTATTGTGATACGAGGTTTTCTTTATTCTTATCATTCAACATTACTGTGCTTAAGCATCGGGGCGCAATGAACGCAGGTCACCGGTGCTTGTAGGTACTGTCCCTGCTCACGAGGAACACAGGAAGTTGCCGGCAGGGGGTAGGGAAGTGTGGGCGGTGGAGGGTGGAGAAACTCACAGACAGGTGCTGCTTGGACTCTGCCAAAAAACCGAGGGGCTTGGGGGAAAAAGGGCAACCACACCTGTGAACCAAGCAATCTGTGTCTTATTCTGAGCCAGGAGAATTCAGTAATTTCTAAAATCCAAAGTGAATGGTGTGAGGGTTAAATGCTTACAATGCATGCCGTACCAGATGGTCAAAATGATTAAGAAAAAGGGTAAGCCGGCATTTAATAGAGTCCTTTTCAATCACCTTTAATCATGAAAGGATTTATTAATAATCTAAATTTTTACAAGATGAAACCAAACACAGATAAATGATACAGAGAGAACCAAAAGGCACATTATGGTATTCTAAATGAATTTTAAAAAGCCATAAGGTCTAGAAGCCTTGTCTCTAAGACAGTCACAGGATTTAAGAAAATGACTGCCAATTTTACTTCTAATGGCCCCAAGGAGAGACACTTACCTCACTCTTGCTGATAACCTATGCCTGTCTTCCATAGGAATGAACTGTTCTCTTGATCAATTCTTTCCCAACATACCCACTTTAATTCTGGGCCGGTGAAAGATGGAGACAGTTGATCCCTAAGCACACACAATTAAGAAAAATAACTAGGAAATTTTCCTGACTTCCTTCTCATCTCTCCAGGCTAGCCTCTCCAACATTTCACCACGGTCAACTCCCATTGGAAACAAGACGTAATACAGTAATGCCCGCTGGTGTCCAACACAAGTTTAATTGTAGTCTGGACACACACACACACACACACATACATGCACATGTACACACACTTGCCCAATTATAGTTTTAATCCAATTGTATCCATTTATTTCAATGGATATTGGTAAGGTCGAGGGTCATCGAAAAAGAGGAAGACCCTCAACAAGACAGATTGACAAGGTGGCTGAAACAACGGGCTCAAACACAGCAACGATTGTGAGGATGGCACCGGACTGGGCAGAGTTTTGTTCTTTGTGCACAGGGTCGCTATAAATTGGAACCAACTCGATGGCCCCTAACCACACCACATCAGTAGATTCACATCCAATGTAAACATTTAGCTATGGACCCTCAGTAAGTTGCTTAAGCTTTTGAGGTCCTCATATTTTGATCTGACAAATGAAAGAAACTCTAAGCCCACTTGAATTTTGAATCTATTGTTCTTTTAAGCTTTCAGATTAAAGGTAAGAAAGAGATACTGCCACATGATACCAAGGCCTTTTAACAATATCATCTCCACGGGCACCTTACAAGATGTTGACCAATACTTGGTAAAAGGGGAAGACGTGCCCTATGAATTCTACCCATTTGCACATGTTTAGGGTGGTGCGAACAGTTAAGTGCTGGGCTACTAAGAAAAATCAATTGGAATTCACCTGGGGTGCCTAGGAAGAAAGGCCTGGTGATCTGCTTCTAAAAGATCACAGACATTGAAAACCCTATAGAGCACAGTTCTACCCTGATGTGCACAGGGGTTGCCATGAGTGAAAACTGACTCAACTGTTTTTTGTTTTTCCCTGGGGAAGGGGGTTAAGAGATACACTGGGTGTGGCTGGGAGAGGCTCTGCCTGCCAGGAAGCACCCCAGGAGTACCAAACCTCTGGACCACAAGCAGTTTCTAGAGGAGTTACTGTGTTGACCTTTCCTTGTTGCCCAGGTCCCTGCTCTCTGTCCCTGTGCCAACAAGGGCCATGGCCCCCACCTGGGCTCCAGCTCCAGGCCGCCCGGAAAAGCTGCCTGTTGGCAAACCATGTGTACACAGCAATGAACGTAGCTCTGTCCTAAATAATCCTGTGTTAACTGAGGAGAGGTACTCTGAGCAAGTAGAATGTAATCAGGAACCAAATTAACTATTACAACCTCCTGGCGCAATCACAGTCGCCCAAATGGCTTTATAATGACGGAGCCTTGGGCACGTCCAGCGTCTCCATCATCCAGTGCTTGCTGCCAATAAAGCTCGCAGATGACGGGCCTCATTACTCCAGACAGACCCACACTGAACTTCCAGTGGGATACAGAGCCCGTTTCTCAGGTTGTGACTCTGTGGGTTTTTTTTCCCCCCTTCCTTAAACTTACTTTAGGAGCCCCGGTGACACAGTGGTTAAGCGCTCAGCTGCTAACCAAAAAGTCAGCGGTTTGAACCCACCAGCAGCTCCATGGGAAAAAGATGTGGCAGCCTGCTTCCTTAAAGATTAAACCAAAAGACCCACTGCCACCAAGTTAATTGCGACTTATATCGGACCCTATTGGACAGGGTAGAACTACCCATAGGATTTCTAAGGCTGTAAATCTTGAAAATACTTTAAGTTACGTAATCCCTGGTGGCATAGTGGTTAAGTGCTACGGCTGCTAACCAAAAGGTCGGCAGTTGAAATCCACCTGGTGCTTCTTGGAAACTCTATGGGGCAGATCTACTCTGTCCTATAGGGTCGCTCTGAGTCGGAATTGACTCGATGGCAACGGGTTTTAACTAATTAGATTGCACAGTTCGATATGAGGGCATTTAAATGCCTCTGGCATTAAAACAAGAGTTGCCTTGGGGAAAAAACTGCACCTTCTAACAAAATGTTTTGCCCAAAGTGAGTGGAATAAAGGAAAGAAATGAAAAGTGACAGATGCCATCCTTGCAGAAGAATGGGCCAAGGGGCAGTAGCTGGACATTTGTCTTAAAATGATTTCACATAATCCTAGGATGCTGGGAAGGAGAGGACTCCAGGTGAAGTGCTCTGAGAGAAGCAGAGACTGTCACTTCAACTAAAGGGAAAGGAGTGCTAATGAGTGCTTTGTTCCAGCTGGTTGGTCCTCTACCATCTTCTCATGCTGGGGAGGGCAACTCTTTTTCATGGCAGTGACTAAACAGGGTCAGCCGCTTCCGACATAGGCACCTTGGCTGGAAGATGAAAAGCACGTGGGCAGAAAGAAGGTGTTTCTGAGACAGAGCCTTAGTGTAGGGGACAAGGGTGCAGAGGCTGGGCCTGGGCTGGGCCTGGCCTGAAACTTTGAGATTTGGGAAATGGAAGGAAGACCCATGTCACTGGATTTTACTGAGAGTGAGGGTTGGCTAAAAGCTGGGATGGGGTCTGGGTGCCTGAGAATGTTCTGGAAACACCTAACCTGCAATCAGGGTATTTTCACATCTCCACGTCCCTGGTGGCGCAGTGCTTAAGAGCTCAGCAGCTAACCAAAAGGTCGGCAGTTCAAATCCACCAGCTGCTCCTTGGAAACCCGATGGGGCAGTTCTACTCTGTCCTGTAGGGTCGTTATGAGTTGGAATTGACTTGACGGCAAGGAGTTTGGATATTTTTTTCTTTACCAGTGTTGATGAGAGATATCATTGCTGATGTCAGATGGATCTTGGCTAAAAGCAGAGAATGCCAGAAAGATGTTTACCTGTATTTTATTGACTACGCAAAGGCATTCAACTATGTGGATCATAACAAATTATGGACAAAATTGTGAAGAATGGAATTCTGGAACACTTAATTGTGCTCATGGGGAACCTGTACATAGACCAAGAGACAGTTGTTTGAACAGAACAAGGGAATACTGTGTGGTTTAAAGTCAGGAAAGGTGTGCGTCAGGGTTGTATCCTTTCACCATACCTATTCAATGTGTATGCTGAGCAAATAATCCAAGAAGCTGGACTATATGAAAAAGAACGGGGCATCAGGATTGGAGGAAGGTTCATTAACAACCTGCGATACGCAGATAACACAGCCTTGCTTGCTGAAAGTGAAGAGGATTTGAAGCACTAATTGATGAAGAAGATCAAAGACTACAGCCTTCAGCATGGATCACACCTCAACATAAAACAAAAATCCTTACAACTGGACCTGTAAGCCATATTATGACAAATGGAGAAAAGATTAAAGTTGTCAAAGATGTCACTTTACTTGGACACACAGTCAACACTCAAGAAAGCAGCAATCAAAAAATCAAACAATGTAGTGCACTGGGCAAATCTGTTGCAAAAAACCTCTTTAAAGTGTTAAAAAGCAAAGATGTCACTTTGGGGACTAAGGTGCACCTGACCCAAGCCATGGTGTTTTCAATCGCCTCATATGCATGTGAAAATTAAGCAATGAATAAGGAAGCCTAAAGAAGAATTGATGCCTTTGAATTATGGCGTTGGTGAAAAATATTGAATATACCATGGACTACCTGAAATATGAACAGATCTGTCTTGGAAGAAGTTCAGCCAGAATGCTCCTTAGAAACATGGCTGGCGAGGCCTCGCTTCATATACTTTGGACATGTTATTGGGAAGGACCAGTCCCTGGAGAAGGACATCATGCTTGGTAGAGGGTCAGCAAAAAACAGGGTCAAGGAAAAAGAAGACACTCAATGAGATGGATTGACACGGTGGCTACAACAATGGTCTCAAAAATAGCAACGATTGTGAGGCTAACGCAGGACTGGGCAGCGTTTCATTCTGTTGTACACAGAGTCATTATGAGTTGGAACCGACTTGATGACATCTAACAACACCACCACTGGTGTTTGATAACGCCTCTTCACTAGTCACTCAGTTCACTCTGGCGGGTGGCCTCTCTCTGTGGTGTACCCTCTTGGCAAGAAACTGGGGAAAACATGCAAAGAGGCAGAGAAGGGGCAAGAGTAGGAGCCTGAAGTTTACACTGATCTGTGCTTAAATCATGATCTGCCGCTTACAGGCTGTGCAACCTTGGGTGAGTTTATCAACAGCTCTTGATTCCAGTTTTCCTGGTTATGGTCTTCAGGTAGGGGGATGGACTGTGTTTGTAAACAGCCTGGGCCATACCAGGTACTCAATAACTGGTAGCTTATTATTGAGAATGAGAAGAGTCCCTGGGTGGTACAAACGACTAGGCGCTTGACTACTAGCTGAAAGGTTGGTGGTTTAAACCCACCCAGAGGTGCCTCGGAAGACAGTCCTGGAGATCTGCTTCTGAAAGGCTGCAGGCCTGAAAACCCTATGGAGCAGTTCTATTCTGCACACATGGGGTCACCATGACTTTAACTGATGCATCAACAACAGCGGCGTAGAGAGAGAGGCCGGGGTGATTCAGTGGTAGAATTTTCTTCCTCTACGTAGGAGACCTGGGTCTGACTCCTGACCATTGCGCCTCCTGTGCAGCCAACACCTGTTTCTCGGTGGATGCTGAGCAGGTTTCAGCACCGCTTCCAGACTTAGACTCGGAAGAAAGGCCTGGAGTTACTTCTGAAAATCAGCCAATGAAAACCCTATGGATCACAGTGGTCCCGTCCTCAGCTGAGCACGGGCGTGGCACGAGCCTGGGCAGCACTTTGTTCCACGGTGCACGGGGTCGCCATGAGTCAGGGTGGGCTCTGCTGCAGCTAACAACAATGACTGAGAATACGACAAAGACACAAAACAGAGACGAGGGCCTCTGTCATCTTCTTTGCTCTTTGCTTTGAAAGATGCCTCTGGAGGACCTTAGCCTGCAGTGGGCGAAGGGGAGTTTAGGAGAATAACGTTCACAAAAGCTCTGCTGTGGCCCAAGCTCTCAGGAAAAGAGAGAGCCTTGTAAGCAAAAGCGTTTAGTCCTTGATGTCATCGCGGCTCAGAACTGTCATCCTTCAGCTGCTGAGTATATAGAGCCTTGTTGGACCAGTGGCGTCATTAGGGGAGTGCGGGGGATGTGGACCGCCCCAGGTGACACTGTCAGAGGGGGTGACACCAAAATGACCTTCCGTAAAATTTTTGTGCAGTGTTTCAGCAGGAATTTGTTATTTTTATAAAAATATCTCTGTAGTATAAAATATCTTTATAAAAAACAAGAAAAACATTTTTCCTAAGCCCAGCTGACATGTATCAACATACCTACAAGGGTAAAACTCTATGCTAATAAAATCCTAGGCTAACTGACTTCCAATGCACAATGATCAGAGCTGTCATTACGACCCAACTACAATGACGCTTCGAATCACGTGGTTTCGTCTGCACACGCTACAGGCACACGCTACAGGCACACGCTACAAGCACACGCTGTTGTTTTTGGTGCTGCCAGTGTTTTTATAGTCGCTGATTTTGACCAATTTTCTGGTGTTTTAGCGATAATATTGTGGTAATTAGCATTTGTGAACCTACTATCAATGACATTTTTGAGAATGAAGCAGTAATTAAAGGAAAAATGGAGAAAAATCAAAAAAGGCTTCTGCCCCATTACTGGTAATGTTGTAATTAATAATATTGTAGTTTAATGCAGAAAGATTTTACAAAACAATTTTGTTGTTAATATTCATATCATCTAAGAAATATTACATTTAAGCAATATGCAACTATATCTATCACGTATTATTCTGCGATTGAATTTTATAATGAACATCACTAAGGATTCTCTATGGTCTGGAACAGAAAGAGGTCCATGGTGGGGAGAGGGGTGACATCGTGAGTTTCCGCACTGGGTGACGCCAACCCTAGTGATGCCACTGTGTTGAACTATTGTTGTCCATGGAGAACAAACACTTTAGTATTAGTAAGTACTTTAACACTAGAATAAGTACCAAAATAGTGTCAAAGATTTTCATGGATGGGGTTAACTTCTGAAAGGTGAAAGGTGTGGCCTGGTGAGGTTTGCGCACAGGTTCTGAGACCGTGTCTCCTGATGGCACTGCAGAGGCAGAAGCCTGGCCCTGGTTCCACTCTTACCTGGCCACTGCTATAGACATCAGTGACACCTACTGCCTGGGAGAGGTCTGCCAGCTTGGCACGTTTTCTAATGTTGTGTAACAAATTGCCACAAACTTACTGGCTTAACACAACACCCATTTTGTTTATTGCAGTTCTGTGGGAAGTCCGGTGGGCTCATCTGAGTTCTCTGCTTAGGGCCTCACGAGGCTGAAGTCAAAGTGTTGACCAAGCTGGAGTCTTATCTGGAGGATCTGGGCAAGATCCGTTTCTAAGCTCATTCAGGTTGTTGGCAGAATCCAATCCCTTGCGGTTGTAGGTTTGAGGTTCCCTTCTTAGCTGTCAGCTGGGGTTGACTCTGCTTTAGGAGTCACCTGCATTCCTCTTAGGTGGTCCGCTCCATCTTCAAACAGGCAGCGGCATGCCAAGTCCTTCTCATACTTCAAATCCGTCCCTTCTTCTGCTTCTAGCCAGTAAAAACACTCTCTGTTTAAAGGGCTCAGGAGATTACATTAGGCCCACCCAGGTAATTTCCTAACCTTAGTGTCAAATGATTGGTAACCTTAATGACATCTGCAAGATCCTCTTTCCCATGGAATGTCATGGGATCATGGAAGTGATGCTGCTTCACACTCGTAGTTCTGCCCACACTGAAAGGGAGGAAATTATACAAGGATGTGGGTCCGTGGGGATCATTTCTGGAATTCTCCCCACCACAGTGGTTTGCCCTTCTCCTCCCTAATCACATGGAGCTGCAACCTTCGATGCCAAGCTGGCTTCTCCAGGCCCCACTAGCATCCTCCTGTGGTCCATGACTAAAGCCAGAAGGGGCCATCATCAAGAAGCTCTTTCCTTTGTGGACCCCTCTGCTGTTCTGAGCATTTGTGATAAGATGAAAAGACTCGGCCTAGTGAGGAGGAGGCTGGAAGATAAGGTTAGAAATACCAATTGGAACCAGGCCTCAAGAGAGTGGAGTGGCTCTTTCAGGAGGCTGCCTTGCTGCAATACAACTGAGTGACACTTTCTATTAACAGGCATAACCTTATTGTAAGCCTGTGATGTAGTCGGACTCCAAGCTCATTTGGCTGCTGGATTCAGTATAGAAACCTGAGCCACGGGAGCCCGGGAATTGAATAATGATTTTCTTCCCCATACAGTCCATAATACGCACCTAAATAGTCATTCATATTTATGGAATTCCTCTGAGCCAAACTAAGACCAGGCTTCCTTCCTTTTCCCTGAGAGTAGTATGGTCGGCACATTTAGTAATAGAAGCAGAACTTCCCAGGCTGATATTATAACCCAGAGCAGAAAAATATAAAACTGGGCAGTATCTCACTGAATTCAGCATATATAAAAAAAAATATTACAAGCTATTAAATTGGCAAATGTTTTGTTGGGTACATTTGCACCACACACACACACACACACACACACACAGAGATGGATAGTGTCATATCCAAGGTCAATGTCTAGCTCAGCGGCTGGCAAACTACAGCCCAGGGACTGAATCTGGCCCTCTGTCTCTTTTTGTAAATAAAGTTTTATTGGAACACAGTCATGCCCATTCATTTACATGCTGTCTATGGCTGCTTTTGTGCAACAACAGCAGAGATGAGTGTTGACAGAGACCATATGGCCCACAAAACCTCAAATGTCTACTATTCTGTCCTTTACAAAAGGGGTTTGCTAATCCCTGGTCTAGCTATCATTTTAATAAATTATATTAAATGAGAGAGGATATAAATACCTACTGCGACTCCAAGAACTGTTTCTACTACTTTCTCCCTGTAAAACCAATTAATCCTTCCCAATTTTCAAGTTCAAATCTTTTAATACTAAGACCATTTTGTCTTGTTTATTCTTTCCTGGACATATAGTCAGCATCTCCACATCTTTGACTACAACTACCAAGGAACCCTCAGCTTTCTCAACAATGGCCTGAAATTTGGAAAATTGGGATTTAATAATTGGCTCCTGTTGAGATGAAGTTCAGCTTGGTGGTTAGAGCAGAGCCTCTGAAATGAAATCCAGACGCTACCACTGGCTAGTTAGCTGTGTGAAGCTTGGGCAACTTTCCTCAATTTCCTCATGTATAAAATAGTATCAAGAATACATTGACCCCCTCCCTGTCTTGTTGTTGTTAGGTGCTGTCAAGTCTGTTCTGAATCATAGCAACCCTACGTACAACAGAACAGAACACTGCCCAGTTCTGCTCAATCCTCACAATCGTTGCTATGTTTGAGCCCATTGTTGCAGCCACTGTGTCAATGAGATCATTGAGGGTTTTCCTTTTTTTCTCTGACCCTCTACTTTACCAAGCATGATGTATTTCTCCAGGGACTGGTCCCTCCTGAGAACACATCCAAACTACATGAGACGAAGGCTCGCCATCTTCACTTCTAAGTAGCATTCTAGCTGCATTAAATCCAAGACAGATTTTGTTCGTTCTTCTGGCAGTCCATGGTATATTCAATATTCTTTGCCAATACCATAATTCAAATGCGTCAACTCTTCTTTGGGCTTCCTTATTCATTGTCCAGCTTTCACATGCATCAGAGGTGACTGAAAAATACCATCGACCCCCTGTAGTAACAAATAAGCCAAAGTGTGTACAGTGCCTTTCCAGTCATTTCTGAATTCTGATACTGACAGTATTTTAATGAAGCCTGATTCACGGAAAGTATGAGATGACAAGCAGATGGCAGTCAGGGCCACGTTATGCTTCCCAGGAGATGTGGTGGGTGCTGGGCTGTCACATGCATTTGAGACGGGTTATTTCTGTGGAACCCTCGCTCTGCCCTCTGAGGTCCAGGGGCCAAGAGGTCAGAAGCAAATCTTCCCCTACCCCAAGGGTCTCCTCTGAGTCGGCATCTACATTTCCCTCTGCTCATGGCCTTGAGAACAGCTTTGTCTTCCTGCTGTTTCTTGCTCCCATGACAGCACATAACTAACCTGGGGAACATGAAAGGACCTCTGCCCACCTCCTCAAGAGGGAAGACCCTGCATGAGCAGCATCTTTTCTTTTGGGAGTTTTATCCATGCCCACTGCTTCACCTCACCATGGGGTGACGGAGCAAGGTGAAGGTGCCCTGTGGCTCATTTCACACTCATTCCAGACATCACGCAGAGGGAGGGAAGAGGTGGGCACCAACATGGACGCTGAAATACAGCAGAGTACAGCGGGCTCTTGTTCTTCACATGCAAGGGGGAGGAAGCTAATATTGATCAAACATTGATCAAGCCAGGAGCTTCACAGAGACGCTCTTATTTACTCAATCCAATTTATAGGCCCACCGCTCGTTTGCCAGTTTGTCCTACTGGGGCGGCTTGCATGTTGCTACGATGCTGGAAGCTATGTCATCAGCATTTCAAATACCAGCAGGGTCACCCACAGCAGACAGGTTTCAGTGGAGCTTCCAGACTAAGACAAACTAGGAAGAAAAGCCTGGGAATCGACTTCTGAAAACTAGCCAATGAAAACCATGTGGATCACAGAATATTGCCCAAGACGTCAGCTCACTTGCTATGGATGCATTAATAGGTGGGACTGATCACTGAAGAAGGACATCTTGTTTTTTATCTTTTTGAGTCTCCCTTGCCTTTTTTTTAAAAAAACCGTGCTTTAAGCGGAAATTCACAATTCAAGTCAGTTTCTCACACGAAAACTTATACACACATTGTAATGTAACCCTAGTTGCCCTCCCTATAATATGACAGCGCACTCCTCCTCTTCACCCTGTATTTCCCCAGTTCATTCAACCAGCTCTTGTCCCCCTCTGTCTTTTCATCTAGCCTCCAGGCAGGAGCTGCCCACTTAGCCTCATGTGTCTACTTGAGCTAAGAAGCACACTCCTCACCAGTATCATTTTCTGTCTTATAATCCAGTCTAATCTTTGTCTGAAGAGTTGGCTTAGGGAATGGTTTTAGTTTTGGGCTAACAGAGAGTCCGGGGGCCATGTCCTCTGGGGTCCCTCCGGTCTCAGTCAGACTATTAAGTCTGTCCTTTTTACTAGAATTTGAGTTCTGCACCCAACTTTTCTGCTCCATCAGGGGACTCTCTGTTGCGTTCCCTGTCAGGGTGGTCACTGGTGGTAGCTGGGCACCATCTAGTTCTTCCAGTCTCAGGCTGATCGAGCCTCTGGTTTATGTGGCCCTTTCTGTCTCTTGGGCTCATATTTTCCTTATGTCTTTGGTGTTCCTCATTCTCCTTTGCTCCAGGTAGGTTGAGACCAATAGATGCATCTTAGATGGCCACTTGCTAGCTTTTAAGACCTGAAGAATGACATCTTGTTTGGTAAAGTGAAGAACCAGCAAAGTTAATGGAAACCCTCAATGAGATGGACTGACTCAATGGTCACAACAATAGACTCAGACATACCAACAATCATGAGGCCGTTTCGCTCTGTTGTATGTGGGGCTGCCATGAGTTGGCGCCAACCTGACGGTAACTAACACCAACAACAATTTATACGTGGAAAATAAGATCACTGAGGCTGATCCCTCAACCAGGTTACCCAGCAGAGCAGAAATAAGCAGCCAAGGCAATGCCTTTCCCTCTCCCCTCCTCTCTACACAGTGGCCCCATGGTATGGAAAGGAAAATGCTGAAGCCCAGGCCCCCCAAACAGGAAGCATTCCACAGGTGTAGCTGAGCTGCCCAGGCCCACCACTAAGGTTGCCCTCTGCAGATAATTACGTGGGACCTCTAGAAGGCACATCGGGAAACTCCCATTTAAATGGCCTGCCTTTGTTTCAGCTCAATTGGCTGAAAGGAAATAAATGCATTTTGCTCAAGATCTAGAAGCATCTACAGTGAGATATCACTGGAGGGGAGATTACTAACAGGGTTTGGAAGGAATGCGTCTTAGTTGTCCAGTGCTGCTACAACGGAAATGCAGGTGGGTGGCTTTAACACACAGAAATTTATTTTCTCACGGTTTCAGAAGGTAACCCACTGCCGCCGAGTCAATTCCGACTCATAGCGACCCTGTAGGAGAGGAGAGGAGAACTGCCCCAGAGGGTTTCCAAGGCTGTAGTCTTTATGGGAGCAGACTGCCACGTCTGGAGGGTGATGGGTTTGAACCGCTGACCTTTCGGTTAGCAGCTGAGCGTTTAATTGCGCCACCAGAGCACTCTGTAGGGCTTCCTAATAATGATGTCATACCGAACCTTAACCTAAGGATTGACCACTTATCACCCGTGTTGTTTCTGTCCCATGCCCTGGCTTTTCGGCTCACGATTGTACCTGTTCTACGTTCTGCTCACCCTATCAGCCTTTAGCCCATTTCTCAAGGGTTTACAGCCAATCCCCCTTCCCCGGCCCTGATCTCATTCCGGTTCCTCCATCCCGGTCCACGGTGTCTGATTTGATGCTATCAAACCTGACATGTTCCCAGACATGTGGCTGTACGTGAGGGAGCCCTGGGCACCTCGCTCCACTTAGACAACTGCTCTGTAGCTGTGCTAGCCCGCATGTCATCAGACCCAGCCTTCCCAGCCAGCCTTCTGGAGCGGCTCGAAATAGACCTTTTTTTTTTTAAAAAAAAAAAACCAACTCCACATCTGTCTCTGCTATCCCTGCCAGATTCCTTCTTTTTCTTCTTTCTTTTTTTAAAAAAGATACCTTTTATTTCTTTCGAAGTCCTTGGGTGGTGAAAAAAGTTAATGAGCTTGGCTGCTAACAGAAAGGCTGGAGGTTCAAATCTACCTGGAGACACCTTGGAAGAAAGGTCTGGCAATCTACTTCAGAAAAAAATCAGCCATTGAAAACTCTACGGAGCACCGTTCCACTCGGATACACACGGGGGCGCGATGAGTTGGAGTCGACAGCAACTTGTGGTTATTTCTACCATGCTCTTACTGTGATCATGTGCTCAAGGATGGAGGGGCCAGAGCAAAGGATGAGGATCTACAAGGCCACCATTTTCCCTGCAATAGACAGCTACTGAGAGGAGACGGAAGGAATGGATGAGCTATCCTGAGCACTGACTAGGCACAAAGGCACCGGGGGCTATCCTATGTACTCCTTTATCACAAGTTCAAGAGCAAATTCCATTGCCTGCAAAATGTGAATAATTGTGGCTCCACCTCATGGGTTGATGTAAGATCAAACGAGGTCCAGGACACAAGGATGTGACACATTTCACAAAGCAGCTACTGGACAAGTCCTAATGTCTTGCCTTCCCTTCAACCAGAAGTCTCTGAGATGGGAGGGGAGAAGCACTCCCAGGACACACCAAAGCAAGCCAGGGGGGAAGGCCAAAGTCTGTCTGCTGCAAAGTCCATGTCAGATGCATTTAAACAGCCACGCTGCCCCAATATGCTGTACTCTATGATTCCAGAGAACAGGGCAAGGATGATCCCAAGGCACCTTCTCACCTGACCGTGAGTTCAGGGGACCAGGCATTACTTAGACTGAAGGGGGCGGAACTCAGGATTTCCTTGTTTTGTGTAAGTAAATCACATTCACCAGTAGTTCCATTTTCCATACTGTTCTGTGCTTTACTGCCCCAAGGTGGCCACAGCAATGGGGCACACTGACTTTGCTATTAACAGGAGGCAATTGGGTGCTCGTGAGCTAATGATTGTCTTCCTTGCTAATGCTGAGGGACTTGTTTCCCATCAACACCCCAGAAAGGGCTCTGGGAAGCCCCTGCCAGCCGAGCACATGCAAGTTAAGCTTCTTAATTGAAAATATAATCTGTACTGCAGAGATTAAAATATATTGGATTCATTTTGGCTCTTCTCTTTCCCATTGTCCCACGTACATTTTCTTTATGCTACACAATCAAATTAGTTCCCCGGCTACGGAAATTATTCCAACACAATAAATCAATTTTATAGTGAAGATAGGACTGACGGTCCTATTTCAAGGAAGAACAAATCGGGATGGAAAGAATTTTCTTACTGATTTGATCAGTATTTGCACCATATGTTCTTGGTGATCTCTACTGCTTTTATCTGTTTTGATTTCTTGGCCGGGTTTTTTTTTCCCCCTTTTCTGTCCTGGGGAAAGCTATAGTCTGGAGTGACAGAGGGCAGGCAGGTAGGCAGCTTCCTGCTTGTCAAAGGGCAAGGGCAAACGTGAGAGGGAAATCCTGGCAAGGCTGGCTTCATCATTCCAGTCTCTGGTCAAATGACGATGTCCCCCCTGACCCCAAGAAGTTCCCAGGCCTCCCTACCAAGGGCAACACAGCCCCCAGGCCCTCTCTAGCCCCTGTCCTGCTTTATCTATTTCTTAATAGCACATATCAGTAACTACCATGGATTAAATTGCACCCCCCAAAATATGTGTTGGAATCCTAATCCCAATATCTATGGATGAGTTCTTGTTGGGAAATAAGGTTTTCCTTGTTATGTTAGGAGGCCCTGGGTAGTGCAAGCTGTGTAGGCTACTAATCGGCTGCTAATCAAAAGAGTGGAGGTTTGAATCTACCCAGAGGTACCTGGGAAGAAAGGCCTGGCAATCCCTCTACTTCTGGAAACTCAGCCACTGAAAACCCTGTGGACACAGGTCTTTCTACTCTGACACCTCTGGGTCACGATGAGTCAGAATCGACTCTATGGTGACTGTTGTTTGTTTGTTTTTTAAATTTATTTTGTTTGTTATGTTAATGAGTCCATAGCAGTGTAGGGTGTGTCCTAAACATCTCTTCTGAGTGACACAAAAAGCACAGATTAGACACAGATGCGCCCAAGCAGAGAAAGGCAGACACTATGTGAGAATCGTGTACAAGTCAAGAAACCCAGGAACATTTAAGAAGACCGACAAGAAGGAATCAACAGGGCAGAGGCCCTGACTTGGACTTTGAGTCTGCAGAATGACTAGAAAACAAATTTCTGGTCTCTAATGTCACCCACTTGTGTTATTTCTGTTACATCAGTGAGAGGAGACTAAGACCCTATCCGTGTGTTTGTTGGATCACGGTCTGAGACTCCACTCACGTAGAAGGCCAGTTCCTCGAAGGCAGGGCTGGGTTTGTCCTCTTCAGCACTATATCCTCAGCACTAGGACAGGTCCTGGCACAAATGCACACAAGCAGCCCAAACACTTTGTCAAATAAGGTAAATGCCCCCAAACTGTGGCCATTCTGCTGGAGGGTGGTGGGGAAGGGAACGGTTTCATGAGAGGAACCTGGAGGCCTTGACACATGAACGTGTAGGATGACCTCAGCATCAAAACCCCACTGTCCTCTTCTCAGCCCTTCCTGCCACAGGGCCTTTGCACATGCTGCCTCCTCTGCTTGGAAAACTCCTGCTTCCTGCCTCTTCACACGGGTTAACTCCTACCAGCTTTCCCAGATCCGCCAGCCCCTCGTTCTATGCTTCTAGAACCATGTTGCTCTCCTGCAGGCCACCTGGATCTCATTTTCCATTACACATTCACTACTTTGTGTGTGATCCATGTCCAGGCTCCCCCTAGACTGGTGGCTCCCCAACAGCAGGCTCCAGGTCCTCTTTAGTTCGCATTTTCTCCCACCTTCTAGCACACTAAGTGGCCCTTAGGAGGCACTCAATACACACTTGAACAGAGAAAAGAATGAGCAAACATTCCATTGAAAATGATTCAGAAGCTCATATATCATTTTAAACGTGAACGTCACTGAATTTAGCAAAACAGAGCCCAGTTATGTTCTTATGTACATTTCTTTTTAAGGTGGGAAAAGAGAAATAACTGTTGAGTACCAACTGGAGTCCCAGGCATGCTGCGAGCTACCCAAAGAATCTACTTGTTGTTGTTGTTGTTAGCTGCCATCAGGTTGGCTCCCGACTCATGGCGACCCCATGCACAATGGAGCGAAACACTGCCTGATCCTGCGCCATCTCCATGATCGGCTGCAGATGAGACCGTTATGATCCATGAGGTTTTCATTGGATATTTTGAAGTAGATCACCAGGCCTTTCCTTCTGGTGTATCTTAGCCTGGAAGCTCTGCTGAAACCTACTCAGCATCTAGCAATACGCAAGCCTCCACTGACTGAGGGGTAGTGGCTGTGTATGACGTATGTCGGCTGGGAATGGAACCCAGGTCTCCTGCATGGCTTGACTGTTTTCCAGAGGCTTCACTGTTCCTTATCCTTCAGCATAGCTAAGGCAGAGTCCACAGGTGCTAGACCAGTGGCAAATCCCACCAGTGTTGAACAACTATGTATGTCAGGGCTGTGACTGCTGTTGTTGTTTAAAGACTTTGGGAAATCAAAGTAAGAACTCCGGTGGCCTCTGGAACCCTGTCAAGCAGAAGCGCCATCTCCAGGAGCAGGTCTGCCCACACAGCACAGGCAGGCAGGGTTAGAAGTTTGAAAGACTGAACATTTTAAGATTTCCAAAACCAGCCATATTCAATATCTCAACTAACCAACCCCAGGAGGTGGTCCCAAAGCATGTCTTTATGTTCAACTGCCATCCAAGAAGTCACAGCACAAGGTGGTTTGAGTGAATTACTGGTTCGATATTACTAACAGATGAATTTGAACCGGAACCCAGAGCTCCGTATATGTGTACCACTACACCGTAGTTCCATAATAATGAATTGTTTCAGGTGAGCAGGGGGCAGTGTCCTGCATAAGGAGCAGGGCCCCTGGGTTCCAGGTGGGACGTTGCAGGACTGCCCATGTGAACACAGCAAGCCAACGATGCTGGAACCATCAGCATTCAGTCAGAGGATTTCCAAGGTACGTCAAAGTGCTGGGAAACACGGCTTCCATGTTTCTTCATAAAAGGCTGTAGTGGTCCAAGCCTTTCTCTTTTGGCTCGGACTCGACCCGTGAATAGGGCCCCGAGAGACCAGGGCTGTTTTTGACTTGGGATTCTTGAATAAGAACACAGCACCCGTCATCGCACCCAAACCCACAGGCTTATACAAAAATACGCATTTAATGAGGTCACAGAGTTAATACTGAAATGTCTGAAATGCAGAATGTGGGCCCAAAGACACTGTCAGCAGAGTCTCAAAATAGCTTTAGTAAGGCCTGTCAAATTTGGGGGAACAATCCAGTAAAATGATGCAACAGTACACAGACTCATCGCCTCATTTTGGCTAATGGCAACACGGTAAGCGGGTTCAGGTGACACATTTGATGGCTGGAGGGGGATTTCTGTGCTCCCCGCTGGTGTTCTTCTTGGCCTCAGGGTCTCCTTTCCTGGGGGGGCTGGCGATTTGGAAGTCCACCCACACATGTGATTACAAGTGCAGCAGGGGCCGTAGAGCTGTGAGCTTCCAGGAGAATCTGACCCGTCACTGTCTCAGCCCATTTTGTGGCTCCCTCCTGTCTTTGCAATTCTGCTTTTCCGCAGGATGTTACTTCACAGACCCACACTCAGTTATCTTGTGAACACTGGCCTTTGTCCAAACCACCCACAGTCCAAGGAAATGAACACAAGGTGTAAGTCTAAAGTCCCCCAAACCGACAGCCCAAAAGAGATGCTTTCAGACACGAAAATGAGGGGAAAGACAAAGCTAAAGACCTTTCGTTTTCCAGACTCTATTCAAAATTGATCCAGAGCCAAGCAGAACACTAAGGACTTTTTCTTTTTCTCAACATGATTTCTGTTTTATAGAACAATTTTTTTTTTTTTTTTAGAACAAAGCAATACAACTTTCTCGCCAAGTGTTCTGGAGTTTTACCAGTGTACAGGTACAGTCCAGTGAGATCCTTTCTCTCCCCTGCCCCCCCCTCCCCGGGAGCACCTGTCCCCCAGGTACCTGAGATGGGTATTTGGAAATCTGGAATCTAAATGATGCAACTTCAGGGGTAGTGCTAATAACAGACAAAGATAATGGGGTTCATTCTCACAGAATCTTTGCTTTCTGTTTTTATAATGGTTCCATTGAACAGGTTCCCTTCGGATGTACCAACGTGGACATTTAGTGTTCATGTTTCTCCCCTTGCCCACATCGATACCCCCACATCGCCACCCCCAGTTCGTTCTAAAGCCTACCTGTTCTCATGGAGGGGGACCAGCTCTCCTCTGTGCCAACTGGACAACCCTACTGGCCTAAGGAAGAAAGAGCTGGCCCGCCACCCTGAAGCCCACTAAGTGCCCCATGGCCCAGGACCAGCTGGCCAGGAAGAGGGGACGTGCTTCTCCTAGGAGGTGATCTTGACTCCGCTGCTCACACCCTGTGGTAATTGGTACGATTGCTTTTGTTTATACATGTCCTGTTATCCATCTAAACTGCAAGTGCTTTGAAAGTAAGGCCGAAGTCCCTCTCTGAACCTAAGTGGTACACAGTAAAGACCCAACACTTGCTTCTGAACTCAACACACCTGTCGTTTATTATTCAGGAATGATGGCTACCTTTGCCAACCTCAAATCATGAGTGCTGAGCCCCTCTGCCAAGCCTGTGAGGGGTGAGCCAGGCCAGGGGTCACGTATACATGAGCTTCCAGACCCCAATAGGCCAGATGCCATCTTCACAGCCATTTTTCTGGAGGAATCTAGGGACGCTCTGAAAATCGGGCTCCCTTGAACGCGCTCCCTAAGCTTGGTGCTCTTCCTGACTGGAAGATATGGGATTTGTCACCTGTGAAGCCTGGTTTTCAACAGGAACCCCGATCCTGGAGACAGGATATATGTGGCTTCGTGTATGTCCACAACATGTACATGTATATATGCATACATGCATGTGTATGTATATGTATGTGTACACACACACACAGAACTGTCTAGAGAGGCAGCAGCTTTGAGGCCACAGAGCACTGAAAATAACTCACAAGGGAACAAAGCCCATTTATCCTGAAGCTGCTCAAGTTGTCTCAGACTTTCACCAACATCAGCGTGAGGCCTGAGGCAGGTGATGCTCGTGCCCAGCTTCTTGCAAAGCCTCCTCAGGGAGCCGTCACTCAGCTCCAAAGGCTGCTGGACTCGGCCCTTGTATTGTGTCTTTTCCCCTTCTTCAACTTGTAGTTGAGAAAAATGATCTCTCAAATTATGCTTAACACACACACACACACACACACTATCCTGCTACACACCCTCAACTCCACAGGAATGCCTCCCCAGGCCCACCATGCCTATTTGCAGGGTGCACTGAAAACAGGCACCGTGCTGACCTGGGTCGCTGGAGGCACCATTTGTCAAGCCCAGGCTCATCAGCTGAAGCGTACAAACAGGTGTGTGTAAGATGCTTCAGCGTTCAGGGAAATATTTCCAGTTTTAATATTTGTGGGCGTGAAAAGTCATTGTGTCTGAAGGGTGGAAAGCTCCAGAAACCACCACATAAAACCTGTTCCACACAAAACCTCTTCACAGAACAAATCAATTGCATACATCAGAGGGAGCTATAAAACAAAGGCGACACACACAGGCCCACAGCAAACACACACTAGCGCAGCCACGCTCACACTGTGAGAGCCCAGTGACCCCAGAGTCTCCGATGGGGCTTGGCCTTTTGGTTAGGTCCCTTTGCCTTTAGGCCATCCCATCCCACAGAGACCAGCACATGGAGGCTTTCCCAGGGGGTCTCCACAGAGAAAGCAGAGAGAAAAGGGGGTGGGAAGAAGCTGGTGAAGGAGTCTGACGGAGTGGGGTGGGTGTAGGAGGGGAAGTGGTTAGGAGCAAGGGGGTACTCCATCCTTCCAAAGACTCAGATGTTTGGTAAGCCTCCAGAAGAGTGTGCCTAGGTCTCAAGGATGGCCACAACAATCTCAGAAAATGAGAAGTGAGCTTCTTGACGCAAGGAGCAAATCTTTCATTTGACAAAGTCTGTGTGTGATGTCGCATGTGGACTTCGGAAAGTTTATCAGTCCCTCCATTGCCGATGCAGATAGATTGTTCCTGTGGTCCAGGACTTGAAGCTGCTGAAGGCCCCAGCAGGAACCAGTGCTGTTCTTGCCCACTCTGCTCATTCCTTTTTGAGTATCCTTAGCACAGGGTTTCAGATATTGAGATGCTAAAGGTACCATTCACACTCCTGAAGGCCAGTCTCATGCGGAGTCAGGCTTATGAAAGAGGGGAGGGAGTACTGGTGCGCCTTAGGAAAGAGGAAGGCATGGCTCTGGAGGCTCCTGGCAGGAGTGGGCTTCATCCACTTGGTGCAGGGCCAGGGAAGATTCCATAGAGGACATGGCCTTTGGGGTGGGCTGTGAAGTTCAGGTTTGGCTGAGAAATGACAGTGGTGTCTCCAGCTTAGAGCACAACTGGGTAATGTCCCACCTGCTGTCACCCCCAACCAGCTGGGCTGCCCCGCAGGCAAATGGCCGGTTGTGAGGGACAGAGCCTGCAGCAGCTGTCTCGCCCTGCTGAGGACACAGAGTTGTGGCAGTAGCAGGAATACCTCTGTCTTCTGGGGTGAACACTCAATAGGCTGTCTCCTTATATTCATTCTCTCTGGACTTGAGAGACCCAGCACACCAGCGCAATGCTGGGAAGAAGAAAGGCAAATGGACCTGGGGTCCAATTCTGCTGTAGCCCATCGTAGCACTGGTTAGCCAGGACTAGTCTCCTAATCTGAGCCTCTCCTCTGTATCCTTCAAATGAGTATAGGCTGACAAGTTTTGTGAGGGTGGTAAGGGGAAGATAATGCAGCTTAAAAATAAAAGAACAGCCAGCACGCCTGCAACACTCAGAAAGCGGCACCTGTGGTGGAACAAGCAGCCTATCATGGTGGTGCTGCCCCAGAAAGTCCACTGCTGCTGGTCTTCACTGGATAATGGCCTAGCATCATGGTGGTGCTGCCTCCAGAAAGTCCGTTATTGCTGGTCTTCACTGGATAATGTACTAGGTGAGTAAAGAGCAGGGTAAGGGGCCTCTTTGGACTCTCAAATGGGAAAGCCTTGTATGTGGGCTGCCAGGAGCACTGAGCAGAGAGGAAGTCAGGCTGGGGTCATAGGAGGCAGAAATAGAGAGCATCTGGAGAACTTCCGAGGTGGAGCCCAGAGATCTCTTGCTCAAGAATGATTAATAAAAGGCCAGGATATCCAACGGGCAAGGATAACTCAGGCCTGTGGAAAGTTGGAAGGAAACAAGATTTGAAGCAGTTTCAGTAGATCCTAAGTCCACTGCGTGAAAGGCAAGAAAAACTTTCTCTTCATTGAGAATCAGGCAAGACAGGAAAGGGCTGAAAGAGAAACAGAGAACCCATCCTCAAAGGAGGACCGGGTGGGTAGAGGGTGTGTGGGGTCCACTCAGGGCATCAGCTGTCAGCAGGGTCCTCTTTCGCCTGCCATCAGAAGTGAAGGCTCCTAACCCTGCTCCTTGGCTGCATCTGGGAACTTGCAGAGTTCCAGGCCCCTTCCCAGATCCTCTGGATTCAAGCCTATGTTTCCACAAGGTCCCAGGAGATTCATGAGCACAATAAAGTTTGAGAAGCACTGGGGTAGACAGCCTCATGGCCCCTTCTCACTCCCACTCCATCACACTCAAATTTATTTATAAGAGAAATAAAATCTAGTCCAGGAGGGTGGGCTTGCACTGAAGCACTACACAAGGCTGCCTGCATTGCACGCATTTCAGATTAATTTCTGCCATTCAATTTGGGCTGTCTTTCCTTTTTTTCTTTCTTTCCTTCTTCCACATGCCATCTGATACAATGTAAGAGGAGATAAATCAGCCCCCTAGTTTGGGGCATTAAAAGACGGTCGTAATGTGCACTAGCAGCCCACTGGAGTTTATTTCATTCTATCCCATGGCAACTGGGGCATTAAATAGTCTTAAATCTTGGGCTGTCCCTTGCCTGCTCTGTGGCCACTCCTGTGGCTTTGAAAACCCAATATGAGAAATCATTCTTTATGGCAACCTCTGTAGCTTCAAGCAAAGCAATTTAGAGAACACTTTTATGAGAACAGTTTCTACACACTCCGCCTCCGTTACAAATGACTTCCTCGTTCTGACAACAGTTAAAATATGTGGGGTTTAAGTAATACAAACAGGTTATCAAATTTCCACGATGTAAACAGTCAGAAAAAGGTGTTTCCTATCAACAAATCCGTAATAAGCCCACAACAAAGCCAAATTGTTTAGCTGGTACCCAGTCATTCCAGCTAATCTGGCACTCAACTATCAAGGGAGAGCTTTACACCCATCTCCTTATTTCCCAGGGAATTTGCTTCATGCTGGAAAGACTATCTCTCCCTTTATATTAGGAAGGGGTGGGGCTAACATCCAATAAGCTTCCATCCATGGAAAATCCCAAGTCGTAGTTCATAATTATAACCAGGACTCTGAGAGAAAACACAGAACACCACAGTATTCCCTGACCCCAGACATAAAAAGGCAATTTTTTAATGTTGTGACTCATCTCATTAATTAAAAAACATTGACAATGAAAATTCAACAGTCCTCCATATGGTTGATCCCAACCAGCCTTGGAAATAGAGAAACAGTCGTGGTTTCATAGTTGGGGGAAAAATGATGACCATCTCAAAATGAGCCTAAAAGATAGTGGGCCCAACGTGCCTGGTCACCTCCACCAGGCGTGAAGACCAAGAAGGCAGGATCCACATTGGAGAAGCAGCTAGTGAGGTGCTCAGATTGAAGACCACGTCCTAATCATGACGAAAATATTCATGAGGATTCGCGGAAGAAGACGTAAGCTTATGATGCCACCATGTCAGGAGAGAAAGTCAAGGGTTTCTGAATTTCCACAAACCATGAGGCCAAGAGGATTGGGTCAAGAAGGACAATCTGAGACTCACCACCAGAAGGTAGTATGGCAACTCCAGTCCCTTCCCCATGGATCCCCCTGGTTCAACCAGGCAATCGGCATTGAAGCCAGACAGCCAGCTGGCCTTCCCACTCTCACGTGTGGCCCACTTGCTGGGTGAACACTTTTTAATTGGATAAGTGCATCTACAAGGACCAGCCTAGAGACATATGCAAGTAAAACCACTGTACTTCAAAGACATGGAAAAGTGACATAGTCACACAGATGAAAGGCCACATCACTCAGAGGAAAAGACAATCAGATGTTGATCACGCCCCTACGCTTTCCTACATGCAGCCTCACCTTCTGAGTCCTGACAACCCCCAGAAGATCAGTGGCAGAAAAGTGTGCACTGAAACGTAAGCCTGAGACAGTCTTGGAAGGAGCTGGGAGCTCCATCATAAAGGGGCTCAAACAGCACACAGGCCCAGCGCAGGGCTCACCGGGATGAAGACAGGGCCACCTCAGGCAGGACCCCTTACCCCGGGGGCCACAGAAGTGCTTGCTTCCATGTCTGTCACGGGCAAGGCCTGTTGGGGGTTCTCTGGCATGCCACCCCTTCACAGGGCCTGGGGAGGGGGCAACAGCCAGCAGATAGCTGGACTCACGTCCTATGTTGGGCACTGTTTTGCTGGGACAGCCAGTGCATCTAATGTGAGCTTTCCCTTTGAGGGTTTGGTGTTGAGTTTTGGAGACCAGATTAATATCTCGATCACCCAGGAGAGGATGAGGGGTGGGAAGAGGAGAGTGGACGGTCCTAC
Organism: Loxodonta africana; assembly: GCF_030014295.1. Taxonomy (NCBI): domain Eukaryota; kingdom Metazoa; phylum Chordata; class Mammalia; order Proboscidea; family Elephantidae; genus Loxodonta; species Loxodonta africana. The sequence goes on from NC_087357.1 coordinate 8,617,146, forward strand.
AGAAAAAGTACAGATTCTGAAAAGATAAAGTGTCAAAATATGACAACATAGCACTTCTGCGTTACAACGTCACCGGATGTCACTGACCTGGCCACCCAGATGTGCCCAAAAGGAGTAAGAACGCTCCCACCCCCTCATAAAAAGACAGAGCTGTTGACCCAGCAGAGTTCGGTACTCAAACAAGGGGAAAAAGGCCAGGGAAGTAACAAGGTTCCAGTGGGCTCCCTGGAATCTGTTCCATCTAATTTCAAAGTAATATATTGAAAACCAAAGTTACCACATTAACATTACAAAAACTGAAACTAAAACATTTTCATATAAATGAATCTTACTTTTAATCCTGAAACAATTCCCAAATTCGTGTTAGTTGATTGCCTCTTTTCAATTACAGCGAATGTAACTGTTAGACTTTCCACATAACACATGTAAATATTTTTCTTAATTCTTGTCCAGAGAGAGATTACAGTAAAATTCCCATAAAAAAGAAATCAAGACTTTTAGATTCTCCAACTTCCATTTTAATGCCCCCTGTGGCTTTACTTTCTGTTTAGTTTCAGAATAGCTGGAAACCTATCACACAGAGAGAAATTTAAAAGCCCAGCTCTAAGCAGTTAGCCGAGCTTCTTGTAATACAGTCAGTATAAACAAAACATATTCCCTGGTAAATCCCCTAGTCCATAAAATGCCATTTCAGAGTCAGAGAAGTGAGCCGACTGCTGAACTTAGGACAAACTTCTACGTGAAAGGAAAAAAAAAAAACTCGTTTTCCCACGAACAGAATATTTTCAGTTAATTAATTTCCTAAGCGCCTTTAAAGAGCTCCAGTGAAACTAAAAGCTGAGTTTCTAGGTGCATCAACGAGGCAGGTTTCAAAATGAACACCCACATTCACTGTCCCGAATGGGTGGGCAGGAGACACTACAAATGCCCACACATCCATTGTCCATTTAGACGACAAAACTGAACAGGGAGTCGTGCGCCCAAGAAGTACAGTATTTATGAAAAGCCATCTCCCAGACTGACAAGTTCTTACACCAACACCAAATCAAACATTTGTCTAAAAACATACTTGAACTAACCACATCGAACATTCACCCTCCAATTGCCTTATTTGAAGACATGGATGGCACTGTCCTGGGTCTAAACCTTCTGGCCAACCCAGTTCACAGTGAAGGCCAGGGGCCCACCTGGTCTATGACATGAGCAGAAGAATCCTGCTCTGGGAAAAAGCAAAACAAGCTTCTGAAATCAACCGGAGGAAACAAATCAATAAGCTGCATCTCAGGAGAAAGATGCCACAGCAAACTGACATCTTGGTTCTGCACGCGGTTCCTCTAGGTTCATTTTTGGCTGCAGACTGGCTGCCACCTAACGTAAAATCTTCTTCTTGGTGATCACTTTTTGGGGCCCAATTCCGCTCCCCTCTACTGCCTTTCTGCCCCCAGTTCCTCCTTGTCTTACTGCCCTAAAGGCACGTCTCATTTTTGACGCTGTATTATCAGAATGCCAGCCTGTCTCTACACTGTGCCTGCCGGGCGCAGCCAGGTCACATGCACCTCACTGTCCCTACTAGGCCTAGCAAAGGGCACTGCATGTGTCTGTCACCTGAGTGCTGCAGAAATCCTTGTCAGTGATTTTCCCAGAAACAAGTCCCCGAGTTAACCAGGTTTTGAGGCACCTCAGTGAAGTATGCTGACCAGTGCCCACGTACACTGACCACTTGCACCTGCCTGGGCTCCTCCCTAGAACACCTGGGCTCCTCCCTAGAACACCTGGGCTCCTCCCTGCAACACCTGGGCTCCTCCCTGCAACGCCTGGGCTCCTCTGGCCCCACTTGTCAGACCGCATGATCCCAAAGTCAGCTGGGTTTCAGCCAAGACTTATTTACGCCAGCTCTCCTAGTTATTGTAATTACGTAATTCAATTAAATACAAAACAAAACAATGAATTCTGAGTACAAAAAGGGAACAGCTATGTTGGAAAACTAAATGGAATGCTTTAGAAAGACTGTAAAAGTAAGTCACTAAAAAGAATCTATAAAATCAGGCATAGGTGAGAAAAGCAGAAAATGTAAATATTTCCTAACTCGACTTTAAAGAACTCTTAAATGGAAATGATGCGCTATGCAGTATGAGAGTTAATGTGTGGAACCTCATTCAGAAAGAAGCATGGATTCTACACACAAAGATCACACACATGAACACATCCATGCACGTGCACACACAAAATATATTTATGTGTTTTAAGTGAAAATAAATAACTTAAGATGTGTAATCGTCATAGGAAAAACTCTCACTTTTTCAATCCATCCCCAGCTTCTGGTTTTGACCACACTGGGAAGACGAGGTCTACTCTTAGAAGGCTTTAAAATTTAATAGAAAGCCACATGTGGATGTAAGAAACTTCAGGCAAAGGGCTCACATTTTCCCTTTGGTTAGTGAAAAACACAAAACTGCACTATAATTCTGCTCACTTACATAAGGGAGGAACTTATTTTTCTGAAGTCCGTGAAGGACCACTAAGAACTTTCCAAGTCACAGAAAATCAAGTGGCCAGAGTAGCACCTCATGGAATAGCATGGTTTGGATGGTTTGTTAACAGTCTGTACTGGGAAAGGTCCCCACCATCTGCTTTCATTCTCACCTCCTCACTCTCCAAGGCCTGTCAGCCTATGCTGAACTCTGCCTCCTGAGAGCCAAGGGTGCTCTCCTGTTCCTCACTGCTTTGCACAGGCTGTTCCCTTCCTGATGCCCTTCCCACTGCCAAATATCTCAGACTAGCAAAATATTTAAAGCCTTATAAGAACAATCCCCAAAGTAGCTTCTTCGCTGAGCTCCCATCTCAGGCCAGCCCACGGTGAGTCCTTCTAGTTAATGGGCCCATCTAGCATTTGTCCGCAGTCTTGCCATTCTACTTTTCAATGCGCCGTAGTTGTAGGACACTCTCTTTCCTCCACTATGAGTCTTTTTTAAAAACCCCAGTGCCTAACGCAGAAGACATCAGTAAGTGTTGAGTAATAAACCTAAATCAACTGCATTGTGTTTTTCTGTGTTCATTACTGCGACCTTAAACGTAAGATTTAATCCATGCTACATATTAAGAAACAATTTGATAGTACATGGGTGTTTCAGGAAGCTGGGAATTTAAAGAACAATGCAACTTTTCCAGTGAACTCAAGCCAACATTTTCATTGTACACAGAGCTGGCATCACCCGTCAAGATTGCATGTTGGTATGACAAGACCCATTTTGAAACATTCTTTTTTCTCACTAGCTTTGGAAAACACACACACACACATAAAATGCACATATGTGCACACACCCCCATGTGTCTGTCAGTTTGTCGTACTGTGGGGGCTTGCATGTTGCTGTGATGCTGGAAGCTATCCCACTGGTATTCAGATACCGGCAGGGTCACCCATGGAGGACAAGTTTCAGCTGAGCTTCCAGACTAAGACACACTAGGAAGAAGGACCCAGCAGTCTACTTCTGAAAACCATTAGCCAGTGAAAACCTTAAGAATAGCAGCAGAACACTGTCTGATATAGTGCTGGAAGATGAGCTCCCCAGGTTGGAAGGCACTCAAGAGATGACTGGGGAAGAGCTGCCTCCTCAAAATAGAGCTGACCTTAATGACGTGGATGGAGTAAGGCTTTCGGGACCTTCATTTGCTGATGTGGCACAACTCAAAATGGGAAGAAACAGCTGCAAACATCCATTAATAATTGGAACCTGGAATGTACGAAGTACGAATCTAGGAAAATCAGAAATCGTCAAAAATGAAATGGAACGCATAAACATCGATATCCTAGGCATTAGTGAGCTGAAATGGACTGGTATTGCATTCATTGTCAAAAAGAAAGTTTCAAGATCTATCCTGAAGTACAACGCTGTCAGTGATACGACAATATCCATATGCCTACAAGGAAGACCAGTTAATACAACTATTATTCAAGTTTACACACTAACCACTGGGGCCAGAGATGAAGAAAGAGAAGATTTTTATTAGCTGCAGCAGTATGAAATTGATCGAACATGCAATTGAGATGCATCGATAATTACTGGCGATTAGAATTCGACAGTTGGAAACAAAGAAGAAGGATCAGTAGTTGGAAAATATGGCCTTGGTGACAGAAACAATGCCGGAGCTCGAATGATAGAATCTTGCAAGACCAACGACTTCTTCATTGCAAATACCTTCTTTCACCAACATAAACGGTGACTCTACACATGGACCTCACCAGACGGAACACACAAAAATCAAATTGACTACATCTGTGGAAAGAGACGATGGAAAAGCTCAATATCATCAGTCAGAGCAAGGCCAGGGGCCGACTGTGGAACAGACCATCAATTGCTCATAGGCAATTTCAAGGTGAAACTGAAGAAAATCAGAGCAAGTCTACGAGAGCCAAAATATGACCTTGAGTATATCCCACCTGAATTTAGAGACCATCTGAAGAATAGATTTGATGCATTGAACACTAGTGACCGAAGACCAAATGAGTTGTGGAATGACATCAAGGGCATCATACATGAAGAAAGCAAGACGTTACTGAAAAGACAGGAAAGAAAGAAAAGACCAAGATGGATGTCAGAGGAGACTCTGAAACTTGCTCTCGAATGTCGAGCAGCTAAAGCAAAGGAAGAATTGATGAAGTAGAAGAAGTGAACAGAAGATTTCAAAGGGCGGCTCAAGAAGACAAAGTAAAGTACTGTAATGACACGTGCAAAGAGCTGGATATGGAAAACCAAAATGGAAGAACACGTGCTGCGTTTCCCAAGCTGAAAGAACTGAAGAAAAAATTCAAGCCTGGAGTTGCAATACCGAAGGATTCTATGGGGAAAATATTAAACGATGCAGGAAGCATAAAAGGGTGGAAGGGATACACAGAGTCATTATACCAAAAAGAATTAGTCGATGTTCAACCACTTAAAGAGGTGGCATATGATCAGGAACCGATGGTACTGAAGGAAGAAGTCCAAGCTGCTCTGAAAAAAAAGGCATTGGCAAAAAACAAGGCTCCAGAAATTGATGGAATATCAATTGGGGTGTTTCAACAAACAGACGCAGCGCTGGAGGTGCTCACTCATCTATGCCAAGAAATAACGGAAGACAGCTTCCTGGCCAACTGGCCGGAAGAGATCCATATTTATGCCTATTCCCAAGAAAGGTGATCCAACCGAATGTGGAAATTATAGAACAATATCATTAATACCACACTCAAGCAAAATTTTGCTGAAGATTATTCAAAAACGGCTGCAGCAGTATATCGACAGGGAACTGCCAGAAATTGAGGCCGGTTTCAGAAGAGGACGTGGAACCAGGGATATCATTGCTGATGTCAGATGGATCCTGGCTGAAAGCAGAGAATACCAGAAGGATGTTTACCTGTGTTTTATTGACTATGGAAATGCATTCGACTGTGTGGATCATAACAAATTATGGATAACATTGTGAAGAATGGGAATTCCAGAACACTTAATTGTGCTCATAAACAACCTTTACAAAGATCAAGAGGCAGTTGTTCGGACAGAACAAGGGGATACTGATTGGTTTAAAATCAGGAAAGGTGTGCATCAGGGTTGTATTCTTTCACCATACCTATTTAATCTGTATGCTGAGCAAATAATCTGAGAAACTGGACTCTATGAAGAAGAATGGAGCATCAGGATTGGAGGAGACTCATTAACAACCTGCATCATGCAGATGACACAGCCTTGCTCACTGAAAGTGAAGAGGACTTGAAGCACTTACTGATGAAGATCAAAGACCACAGCCTTCAGTATGGATTGCACCTCAACATAAGGAAAACAAAAATCCTCTCAACTGGACCAATGAGCAACATCATGATAAACAGAGAAAAAAGATTGATGTTGTCAAGGATTTCATTTTACTTGGACCCACAATCAACACCCATGGAAGCAGCAGTCAAGAAATCAAAAGACGCATTGCATTGGGTAAATCTGCTGCAAAGGACCTCTTCAAAGTGTTGAAGAGCAAAGATGTCACCTCAAAGACTAAGGTGCACCTGACCCAAGCCATGGTATTTTCAATTGCATTATATGCATGTGAGAGCTGGACAATGAACAAGGAAGACTGAAGAAGAATTGATGGCTTTGAATTGTGGTGTTGGCGAAGAGTATTGAATATACCACGGGCTCCCAGAAGAATGAATAATCTGTCTTGGAAGAAGTACAACCATAATGCTCCTAAGAAGCAAGGCTGGCGAGACTGCATCTTACATACTTTGGACATGTTGTCAGGAGGGATCAGTCCCTGGAGAAAGACATCATGCTTGGCAGAGTACAGGGTCAGTGGAAAAGAGGAAGACCCTCAACCAGGTGGACTGACACAGTGGCTGCAACAATGAGCTCAAGCATAATAACGGCTGTAAGAATGGCAAAGGACCGGGCAGTGTTTCGCTCTGTTGTGCGCAGGGTCACTATGAGTTGGAACCGACTCAACGGCACCTAACAACAACATGTGCACACATGCAAACGCTGCACATAAACATGCACTTGCACATATATAAATGGCACACACACACGTGCACACATGCAGACACAGTGCAGGCACATGCAGATACAGTGCACACACATGTATTCATCACACATGTGCACACATGCAGATACAATGCACACACGTACACATCACACACATGCAGACAAAGTGCACAGACATGCACACACACACGTACACATCACACGCACATACACTTGGGCACACAGGAGAAGCAGTACTGTGCGTAAAACAGCACACCTACCAACTATCGACATTAACCATAAAGACTTCAGCCAAGGCAACACACTGAGCAAACAGTTATCTGAGCTGTTCCCATCAGCACTCCATTTCAGGATGGCCAATCTCAAGGCCCTGGATTGGGCTGCCGGCCGGCACAGCACCGAAGGATGAGGGAGGACGTAGCTTTGCTATCCTCAAATTGCCTGTAAGTATGGAAAGCAGCCCCAGCTCTCAGGCAGAGGCGGGCAGAGCTGACAGAAAATTACAAAACCGCCTCAGAAGGCCCTCGGAGGACAGCTGCTGACCCCAGAGGAACTGCCTGTTAGGGTTCTTCCGGCTCCTTCCTCAGTGCCTGTCCTGTTTCCTGTGGGCATCTGGGCACAGCGCCGTCCTCTGAGCAGCCCTCCTCTGCAACACCTCCTTCTTGCCCCATCCCCTTCCACCTGCCTTCCCCCCTGCCCTAGGTGGCTATGCAGGGGCTGACACCCTGGGGCACACACCCTGCTCAGGTCAGCAAGCCAGGCCACACAGAGCCTTCAAGGCTGCCTCAAATTCCTCCAGGACAGACTGAGGGTGGGACACAGGCTGGGAAAAAAGACCAGGCCAAAAAGGGACTCAGATCACCACCCAGGACCTTCCGTGGCAGTAGAGCCCCTGGACTCTGACCATGACCCTCCAGTGAGGACCCTGTCAGGCAAGCCCCTAGGGTCACCCAGAAGGAAACAAGCCCTGGACCATCACAGGCATGAAGACCACAGACCCTGGCTGAGGTCTAGCGGCAGCAGGCTCCTAGGCCTGGTAAAAACTGGGCATTTTATGTTCAAGGATCCTTAGTTAGCAGACTCTGTGTAAACCCGGAATACGACAACCTGGAATCACATGTTCAGAGGTGACTGCACATCCCTAAGAAACTATTACCCCACACCTATCACCCCACACAGAGGAAAATGACAAAGTAAAGCTGCTTTTGCAAACCCTTTCACTGCCCCCTCAAAAAAAGTTATAAACACTGTACTCATTAAGATTTATATAACACAGCTCATCTTTGTTAAATCAACCAAATATCTGGGCTCATTTTCCTAGAGTTGATACGCATGGCTAGAAGCTCAAACAGCAATTCCACTTCTAGGTATAGACCCTCAAGAATTGAAAACAGGGACTCTAGAAGCAGGAGTCACATAAGCAAAGAGTGGAAACAACCCAAACATCCATCAATAGACCAGTGGAGAAACACAATGTGGTCCATCCACACAACACGTGGTCCATCCACACAACACATGGTCCATCCAATATGTGGTCCACCCACACTACACGTGGTCCATCCACATAATATGTGGTCTATCCACACTACACGTGGTCCATCCACATAATATGTGGTCCACCCACATAACATGTGGTCCATCCACACAACACGTGGTCCATCCACACAATATGTGGTCCATCCACACAACACGTGGTCCATCCACACAACATGTGGTCCATCCAATATGTGGTCCACCCACACAACACGTCGTCCATCCACATAATATGTGGTCTATCCACACAACACGTGGTCCATCCACACAACACGTGGTCCATCCACACAACACGTGGTCCATCCACACAACACGTGGTCCATCCAATATGTGGTCCACCCACATAACACATGGTCCATCCACATAATATGTGGTCTACCCACACATCATGTGGTCCATCCAATATGTGGTCCATCCACACAACACATGGTCCATCCACACAGTACGTGGTCCATCCACACAACACGTGGTCCATCCACACAGTATGTGGTCCATCCACACAACACGTGGTCCATCCACACAGTATGTGGTCCATCCACACAACACGTGGTCCACCCACACAGTATGTGGTCCATCCACACAATATGTGGTCCACCCATGCAACACGCGGTCCATCCACACAACACATGGTCCATCCATACAACACGTGGTCCATCCACACAATATGTGGTCCACCCACACAACATGTGGTCCATCAACACAATGGCAGATTATTCAGCCAAAAAGAGAAATGAAGTTCTGATACACGCTATGACAAGGGTGAACCATGAAAATAGGATGCCAAATGAAATAAACCAGACACAAAAAGACAAATATTGTATGATCCCACTTATATGAAATACCCAGAATAGGCGAACGCAGAGAGACCAAAGTTTATTAGTGGTTACCAGGAGCTGGGGGGGCTGGGGAACGGAGAGTTATTGCTTAAGGGGCACTGAGCTTCTGTTCAGAGTGATGGAGAGCATTTGGAAATGAATGGCAGTGATGGCTACACAGCTTGGTGAGCATAATTAATTCCACATAATTGACTGGGCAGCATTTCGCTCTGTTGTACAAAGGGTGGCTATGAGTCGGAACCAACTGGACGGCACCAAACCACAACAATTTTACATGTAAGAATGACTGAAATGGCAAATATTTTGTTATATATTTCACTGCAATTAAAAACAAAGTTTATTTGTAAAAGCTCTTGTTGAATCGTGCAGGTGTGTAAGGCAATCATTAACTCTTGGTCTAGACAAAACCAGCACTTGGCCCTGTACCCAGGTGGCGCTGAAATGGAGGCTGAGCGCTAGCTCAAAATGGACTCTGGCCTCCCCTACAACTGGAAACACCACCAAACAACCCATCTCCTCTATCTTGGCTTCTTTCAGAGAGATCCCCGAGCAGATGCACGCTGTCTCTGCTCAGACAGAACGCCGACTCCATGGCCCGCGAGAGTTACATTTGACATCTCTCAAACATGTCAAGTATTTGAACAAGGCTGAGGGGTTACAGAGCAGGGATGTTCCCACCCCTCCAGGCTGGCCCAACCTCGTCGGGGGCCCGAGTTGACCCAGATCTCCAGTTCCCTGCCATTAGCTTCAACTTGGTAAGAAGAATGGATGCAGTAAGCACAACAGCACATACTGCACAGAGACTGGGTGGTGCCCTGGACAGCAGAGGCAGCTGGCCTCCAGATAAAGGGGTGAGAGAAGCTGGAGCTGGGGGGAGGGGAGGCGGGGCATAGGGTAGACCAAAGGCCAGAAAAATAGAAAAGCCAGTGAAAAATTAAAGACACATAGATAAGGGGTCACAGGGCCTAGAGGGGAAGATAAAAATAAATGGAATACAGCACCTGGCACCTGCATGACAGCTAAAGTTCATGATAAAAGCAGGGAGAGAGGGCACCCCTTTCCTGTATTTTGTGGCCTCACACAATTTTCCTGGCGTGATCCCCAATGGACCATTACTAACTGCATTTTAACATTTTTTTGTGGAAAGGGAAGCCAACTCCTCTGGAGTCATCCATTCTAGAATATTCTGAGGCTTAAATTGCAGGTGTCTGTCCATGTCCATGTCCCAGCCCAATCTCTCCTGGCTCATTTCCTGTTTGGCTTTTCCTCAGGAGCTCAGAGAGAATCAGAATTGTCAGGACTGGGATGGAGAAAAGTCAACAGAGAGAGTCAGAGTTAGGACTTCTAGTCTTGTCTTTCAATTTCCTCCCTCACATGGTGGCTTCTCTTCAGCTATTCTCAAGAGCATGGCCACTATCCAGGGAGGATGCCAGCTCAATCCTGCATTTGCCCAGCTTCTGGAAGCTTCTGGAACCTTCTGGAGGGGACAGGCCAGTATTAGCCGAGCCTTTTGAGTCCACTGCTTCCAGTCCCTGATGTGGTTCTGCTCAGTTCCCTGCCCTGACCTTCCTCCTCTCAGGACTCGACTGAGATGTGGGTTTAAAAGAGGAAAGTATTTTCACAAAGGTCATCTCCGACTCAGGATCCTGTCTTCTCCTAAAGCACCCCACAACATGGGTAAATCCGGAGGGCTTCATGCTGAGTGAAATAATTCAATCACAAAAGGACAAATATTGTATGAGGCCACTATTATAAAAACCCAAGAAAAGGTTTACATACAGACAAAAAAAAAAATCTTTGATTGTTATGAGGGAGAGGAGTGGAAATCACTAACTAGATAGTAGACAAATTAATTTTGGTGAGGGGAAAGACAATACACAATATAGGGGAAGTTAGCACAACTTGACCAATGCAAAGTCATAGAAGCTTCCTAGACACATCCGAACACCCTGCGGGACCGAGTTGCTGAGGGCTGAGGACCATGGCCTCGGGGAACATCTGTGTCCATTGGCATAACACAGTTCAGAAAGAAAATATTGTACATCCTACTCTGGTGAGTAGCATCTGGGGTCTTAAAAGCTTGCAGCGGCCTTCTAAGATATATCTATTGTTCCCATCACATTTAGAGCAAAGGAGAATGAAGAAAACCAAAGACATAAGGAAAATATTAGTCCAAGGGACTAATGGACCACAAGTACCACAGCCTCCACCAGTCTGAGCCCAGAAAAACTAGATGGTGCCTGGCTATCACCACAGACTGCCCTGACAGGATCACAGTAGAGGGTCCCAGACAGAGCGGGAGAAAAATGCAGAACAAAATTCAAATCCACAAAAAAGATCAGGCTTACTGGCCTGACAGAGACTAGAGTAACCCCCAAGGCTACAGCTCCCAGACACCCTGCTAACTCAGAACTGAAGCCACTTCAGAAGTCCACCTTTCAGCCAAAGATAAGACAGGCCTATAAAACAAGCAACAACACACATGAGGAACATGCTTCTTGGTTCAATGAAGTGTAAGAGACCAATGGGCAACACCTGCCTAAAAGAGAAGGTGAGAGCACAGGAAGGGACAGGAAAACTGGACGAATGGACATGGGGAACCTGGGGTGGAAAGGGAAAGGGGAGAGTGCTGACACATTGCAGGGACTGCAACCAACATCACAAAACATCACGAACTTTTTGAATGAGAAACTAATTTGTGCTATAAACTTTCATTTAAAACACAATGGAAAAACAAACAAACAAAAAAGCCCCATATTTCCAAAAAAGCTGGAGAAAAGGCCCCAGGGCTGAGGTTCTGTTTTGCAGGGTTGTGGGAGCATGGAGTAAAACAACTTGGTGGAATGGGCCAAGCCCTGTGTCTCCACACAGCCAGAGGGGGTCCGGCCAGTCCCGGGGAGGCCACTCCAGCCCTCGACAGGATGGCTGAGCTGGCTGAACCGCCAGGCTCAGTTCATGAACAAAGCAACCATCAGCGTCCGTAGACCTGGGGCACATTTTCTCCCCTCTCCCAGGGACAGACCCTCCAGCTGCCTTCCAAAGGCAAAATGCAGCAATATCCGACAAAGATGCCCAGCTGAGTTCTAAAAATGATGTCCTGCTACCTGTGGGCCCTGGGTCTCGTGATACAAACCCACACATGTCTGTGGGAGTTTCTTCTGAAATCCACTGATCACAGTGTTTACGCGTCTTCATCAGGTTTAACAAGACCAGGCTCAGGCAGCCCATCAGCCTCCAGCTCTGCAGGAGCAGAGCAGACAGCCAGCTCAACTGTGAGACAATTTATGGCCCAGTTGGGGAAGAGGGAAACGTGGAGGGGAAAGCTTTCTGGTTGACAATGGTCAGAGCAATTGCTTGGTTGACTCAAGGAGAACTGAAGGATTCTTGGGTACACTGAGACAGAAAGACACACTCCCCATTAACTGAACCATGAGAGGTAATTCATCGAAAAGATTTCATTTCGGTTAATAAATGATTTATTGAAAATGCAAACAAAGTCAGTCCTCTGCTACAATAATCACTAGAATTTCAAAACAGGAGACTCACTGTCTAATTAGTCACAGATTCAAAGCCAACGCCAAACAACGAGATTCATCTATCAGACGATTTGACGGGCTGACACTGTGATTTCTGACGCTAAGTACCACACAGGTATTATTTGCCTTCGGGTTTTAAAGTCACAGAAGATTTTAAGTTATAACAAAGAACCCATGAGCAAATTTCAAAATTATGGTGCTCATAACTAGGATCCAATCTGATCTTAATAATAGTTTTAAAATTCACATTGATTCACAGGTAATGGACTATTTTCCCTACAGATGGGTTATTATACTTGGTGGGAGTAATTGCTTTTTCAATATTGTGTTTGGTGGGATTAATTAAGTAGTGTTTGTTTTCCCTCAAGATAATATAAACAAAGCCTTGAGATGAATAATCTTCAGATTAGGAAGCGGAAGGAAGGCATCCACTGGCAGCAGTAGTGGGACAGCGGGCCGGCTCTCACACCACCCGTCTGGACAACACATGGTTCCAGGAGGTGCAAAGGTGTCATCACTTTCTTCTGGCAACGCTCCCCTCATTTCCTCTCACTGAACTGATTTCACCGCAAGGGCTTCCCAAGCTAATGCCATGGCGGTTTAACTTGCAACCCAAGATGCTAAAACATAACTATAGAGAGTCACGAAATTGTATTATGGTAAAACTGGGAGGGGGAGAGAGCGTGCGTGAGAGGCACTCTGCACTTCTGAGGAATATTACTCAGTTTAATTACAAAAACTTGATGAGCAAATATCATATTTAGTACAGCCTTCCTTGGCATAATTACACAATACTCCCTTGGTGTATGTCTCCTCCGTGCCCACCATCCCTCTCCCCCATGAGGACGGTCCCCGTGGGGGCAGTAGGTCTTCACTTCCCTGTTGCCATCCTCACCAACCAGGCCAAGGGGTCATCCTTCGTATGCCCACCTCCTCTCTAATTCCCACCGGTATAACTGAGTCCCTGCTGAGTGCCAGGCTTATACTTCCTTGCTCCTGCTAGTCAGCTTGCCTGACCCTCCTGTAAGCATCTCAAGAGAAGCCTGCACCAATCAAACTCACAATGCCTTCCTCCCTCCCCAGCCTGCCCAACCTCTCCTAAACTCACAGGCCAAGGCTTCTCACGGACCCCTCCTGGCTGTCCCCAACTCGGCAGCCGTCAGAAAAACAGCTTCTGCCTCCTGACACCTCCCGCGTCCGTCCCTCCTTTCCACATTCCCAGCGCTTCTTAAAAATGGCCCAGTCGCTGCCCCCACCCTGTGCGTGGCCTCTCCAGCTCCACAGCACCATCCTTCATTGCCTTTCCCACCTGTACGTCTCCTCTGAGCTAAGGATTAGACATCAGCAGGCGGTGCCCCAAGCCCCGTGACAAGGGCCACTCTGCCCAGTTCTGAGCTTCCTCTGAAGAGACAGAGCAGAAGACTTCCAGTGGGGCCTAATGGCCGGAAGCTTCCTGGCCCACTGATGCCAGCATGTCTCTCAGTATTACATACACAAGGCCTCCCTGCATCACACAAGTGTCTCTCGGATGCTCCCGCCACTTGCTGACCCCTTTTCTCGCTGTCTTGCTGAGTTTTGGGCCAGTAGGTTTGGCGGGAGGCTGCTGGGGTCCTTGCTTCTCCTTCCCAAGCTTTTCCCATTACAAATTGACCCTGTCAAGTTGGGCCTTCCTGGCCCTGCTTTTAATATCCCTAACAACTCCGAGGCAGCAAATGGGTGGCCAGGAGACAGGGCATGAAATCCGTCTGCCAATATCAACTCTCAGTGGGCCAGATGTCACTGCCTGTCATCGGCAGGTTTCCTTTGGCAAGTGTGAGACACAGCCCCTCGGCATGGGCACGATGCACAGACTGCCTGGTATCTCCTCCCAAAATAGGTCCATCAACAACCTCTGGGACGAGCGGCCATACTGCACTTTAACCCATCAACGGGCATGGGAGCATACACGAGATGCATGCAACAACGCATTTGCCAAGCAGAGTCACAGCCAGGAACATCGCACCTGCGGTTTGGCAGTGACCAGCTTTTTCTTCACAGCCTGGCCGCCCTTCCTGTCAAGCCTCTATTGGGAGTTACTGGGGGCATGTCACTCTGAAGCCCCTGTGACATTCAGTGGTGGTCAGCTCTCTTACAACAACTCATAAAGGCCTGGTGACACTGTTTCATGTTCCCGTACCACAGGAAGAAAGACAAAGGGGCTTTGGAATAGGGACAGCTAGGGGAGGAGGGGTTCCAGCCTGCACAAGAGCCATCTGAGCCCCTGAGGTCCTGGGGCCGTGAGGGAGCTCTTAGCTTGCCCGAGTGTGGCTGATACTAACTGGCCCACAGAGCCACGGGGCCTGGATACCCCAGCTTGCATGGACATGGAGGACTAGCAAATATTTTACAGAGAATTTAGAAAGAAAACAACTGCAAAGCTCCGGCATGGTCAAGTGGACATGCTCACAGTGAGCTGTCCAAAAAGCGACAGCAGATCAGAGCCACTGTCCAAGGGCGCTTCGGACACACAGGGTTTCCAGGATCTGCTGCTTCAGTGGCCTTGTCGAGCAAGATGTCTGCTCTGAGGGCTGCCTGGCTTGGGCCGTGGTTGGGGAGCATGCTGTGAGGAGTGGGGAACCCAGAGGGACCGCAGCATCACCTTCTCACTCACACAGGACATCTGGCTGCAAACTAGACC
This sequence comes from Loxodonta africana, assembly GCF_030014295.1. Classification (NCBI taxonomy): domain Eukaryota; kingdom Metazoa; phylum Chordata; class Mammalia; order Proboscidea; family Elephantidae; genus Loxodonta; species Loxodonta africana. The sequence continues at coordinate 8,632,234 of NC_087357.1, forward strand.
TTGTTTAACAGATTTTTACAGCCTGTGTTTCCCTTCGTTTGGCTTGTCACCAGAAATGTTGCTGCCCCTCTGGGTTCTATCTGGGCTTCTACCAAACGGCACATACCCATGGTGGTAGGAAGTCCAGGAGGCTGAGCTTGGCCTCCCCAGCAGGCAGGAGAATTAAACACAACCACGGGGAGGGGCAGACGCCTCACTGTGTGACCCCGAGCAAAACCCCAAACTCAGGTTCTCACAGGCGATGGGCCCAACAGAGGGGGGGCACTCCTGGCTGTGGACAGCTCCCCCTTCTCTGGCCTTGTCTGCACATGGGGTTGTGTTACAGGACCCCAGCCAGTGGCCACAACCCAGGGCACTTAGAGATCTTCCCCAGGGTTTCTGGAACTCCAGCTAAGGGGCAAGTGTACACCTTGGTCTGGGGGTAGGAGCTATGGGGCCTGAAGCTGACAGGCAAGTGGCCATATCCTGTGTGCCCCAGGATGGCACGAGACGATGGCAGGAAGGAATGAAGCCGGCAATGCAACATTCGGCCCCGTACTCGGAGTCACCCTTGACACCCATTTAAACTGCTGCTTTTTATGCACCTAAATAGTCATTTCAATAAATCCATGTTGCCTGAACTACTTAGAGCTGGTGTGCTCACCCTTGGGATTAAGAGATTTAACTAATACAAGGGTTTGGATGAGAGTGCCTGGGAAGCCTTCCCAATCTCATCCTGACCCTGAACATGCAGGTTGCAGAGAGGAGTTGCAGGGTGAAGGAGCAGCAGATGAAAAGCCTAGTGAACAAATGCATTCCCGAAGCTCTTGGCCATAAGTAGCCTTAAAACCCTGCCTCCCAGTTTCCTCGGCTTAACAGCCAAGCAATTGCACTCTTGGGCATTTATCTCAGAGAAATGAAAATTTATGTCCACACAAAACCCTACAACCAAATATACAAAAGCGCACACACACACAACACCCGCACCTGTTGCCATCGAGTCAATTCTGATTCATGGCGACCCCACGTGTTATAATGTGGAACTGCTTTCCACAGGGTTTTCTTGGCTGTCATCTTCATGAAAGCAGATTGCCAGGCCTTTCTTCGACAGAGCCACCGGGTGGACTTGAACCACCAACCTTTAGGTTAGCAGCCGACTGCAAACTGCCTGCAAAGCACACGTTTCTCCTTCGTTTCCTTCAAGAACGGTTCAAATAGTTTGTGAGGGAAATTTCTACTTTATACAAGAATCCCAGCTAATGAATGCTGATGGAATGATGGAGTTAGAATAATAAATTTTTGGAATACCAAAGGAAATGATGGATCTACTCTAAAACCATCATAGGATGCTAAACCATTAGGTGAAAAACCAGGGGGGATATAAAATGGATAAACCATGCTGACAACAGCTGCAGCCACTGGTCCATCTTAACATTACAAGAGAGACAGACAGACAGATACAATGTTCTTTCTGATGAGATACAATGGCTGGCAAGAATATGGCACTACCTCTCTGGTAAACTTGCAACAATAGCAATCAAAATAACAACTAAATCTTGAATCTCAGAGCTTTTCTGGATCTAACTATTATTGTACAGTAAACACACAGGATCCACCATGGGGATTCAATCTGCAAAATCCAGAAAGTGGAAAGTTCTATAGAACAAGCAATCCATTTTTTCCCCCAGAGAAACAAATTGCAAGTGAAAAAAGTGGGGGAGGGGAATCTAAAGATGAAAGACACTTACTAGACATAACAAATACAACGTTTGTACCTTGTTTAGATACTGATTCGAGTCAACTATAGTAAAATATTTGTGGGAAAAAATTTTAAGGGGTAAGAATACCTTGTGGTTATATATTTTTTAAAAAGGATATTTCAAGAGATACAACTGAAGTATTTCCATATGATATGATATAATGCCTGGGATTTGCTTCAAAATAATGGTGGGGGAGAGGGCAAAGTGGGAGTGATAAGCAAAACAGGCTTAGCTGTGGTTGACAATAGTTAAAGTTGAGACAGTTACATGAAGAAGTCGATAAACAACTTTTCCATAATAAGAAGCAGAACAGACAAACAAACAAAAACTACCCACCACTGGACTAAAACCCCACTGGAGAAAAAGACACATTCCTGTCAGAGGAGCAATAATAAGGCTCAACAGCAATGATCAAAGCCAGAGACATTGGATTAATTATCTTTGAGTTTTTGAAAGAAAATGTCAGCGAGCCTAAAATTCTCTATCTGAAACGTCCTTCAAAACGAAGTCAGTTTATAAATATTCTACATTCTACTTTGGTGAGTAGCATTTGGGGTCTTAAAAGCTTGTGAGCAGCCATCTAAGATACTCTACCAGTCCCACCCTATCTGGAACAAGGGAGAATGAAAAAAACCAAAGATACAAGGGAGAGGTAAGTCCAAGGAACTAATGGAATACAACTACCACAGCCTCTACCACAGAGTCTAGTACAACGAGATGGTGCCCGGCTACCACCACTGACTGCTCTGACAGGGGTCACAGTAGAGGGTCCCAGACAGAGCTGGAGAAAAACGTAGAAAAAAAATCTAACTCACACACACACACACACACACACACAAACACACACACACACACAAAAGACCAGACTTACTGGTCTGACATAGACTAGAGAAACCCTGAGAGTATGGCCCCTGGACACCCTTTTAGCTCAGTAATGAAGTCACTCCTGAAGTTCACCCTTCAGCCAAAGATTCGAAAGGCACACAAAACAAAATGAGACTAAAGGGGCACACCAGGCCAAGGCAAGGACCAGAAGGCAGGAAGGGACAGGAAAGCTGGTAATGGGGAACACAATACTGAGAAGGGGAGACTGTTGACATGTTGTGGGGTTGGCAACCAATGTCACAAAACGTGTATTAATTGTTTAATGAGAAACTAATTTGCTCTGTATAGCTTCATCTAAAGTACTATAAAAAAAAAAGACAAACAAGGAGAGAATTCAAAGCCAGCAGACCCAGGCGTTCCTCAAGTAGAAAACAATGACCCCAGATGGAAAGTTAAGAGTATGTAGGATCACCATTCAATGACCATAAGATGGAGGCAGACACTGGAAGTTACCTGAACAGAATGCGGGAGAGGTGGAACTGCAGTAAGTAAGGCACAGGGCCGCTGAGTCTAGCTAGGTATGCTGGTGGAGGGTGGGGACTGGGTCTAGCAAGGCATTCTGGGTGCTACATCTAGGAAGGCATGCTGGGTGCTGAATCCATTGGAAAGCCTGCCCAAAAAGGGGCATGACAGGATACGACACCTACCAGAGCACCTAGGGATTTTTAAGGATGACTATGAGTGGGGAGCCACCCCTAGCTGGAGCGCAGTTGTAGAATATCGGTTCAATGAATAACTGACTTAGGCAACGTCGATGGATGAGCCAGAATGCAGTCTTTCCCATGATTCCTTTGTACAAAGCCACCATCTTCACAGATAACATATTTGGTGGTGGGGCTGCTGAAGTATATTCTGAAAACCATCCTCAAATCCCTCAAGTCTCATTTCCTCTCCCCTCCTGCCACTCTCTAGCAGCAGCTTTAGAAAGACCACCAGCTCCTAGAAGAAGACATTACCTTGGGGGTCCATGGGCATCTTCACCAAGATGACCCTCCCTTCGCTCTCACTCACTGGGCCTGGCCTCCCTGCGAGGGGCAGACGGGGCATCTGGAGTCCTCAACATGGAGTCCCCCTGGCCTTCAAACCGAAAAACAAACACCGCGGGGAGCAAGTTGTGAAGCAACGCCCCATCTCCAAAGTCTGTAAGGGAAAATATGGGGACAGACTGGAAGGTTCTACAGTAAACTGTCGACAGTGGTCATTTGTAGGTGATGGGCCACTTCTCTTTTTATCTTCCAGTACTTTCCGTAATAAATATGTATTTCCTACACAAAACAAACATAATACATTTAGCATGAAATTGAGTTCCCTAAGATGTACCTATTTACACTCAGCTCCAACGCAATCCTCAGAACTTAAAAATAATTATTTTTGATAGGAGTGAAGCAGATTCAGCAAAATTATTTTAAATTACATTTAGTAGAACAATAGATTAGAATAAAAGAAAAAAAAATCAGAAATGGAATAATAAGGGAGGATTTGTGCTACCAGATAGTGAGCAATGCCATAAAGCAGTAGGAATTAAAACAATGCGGTTCTGACTCAAGAATAAAACGGTTATGCCGTTGAAGCAACAGACTGCCCAGGCTACCCCTAACAGTAGATAAATTTTTTAATTTAAATCATCGTTTTTAAACCCTGGGGAAGAGAAGGATTATTTGATAAATGATGGTATAATAAGTAGCTGTAGTTATAAAAATCAACTTAGACACAATTAGCACAAAGCATCCAATTCTAGTGAGTCTAAAGGTTGAAGACAAAACGATAAAACCTCAGAAAAGCAAGAAAATAGAGTAAGCATCACATTTGTAGAGGGAAGATGCCACTGTGGAGAAATCACAAAGAAAAAGATGGAAAGTTTTGATAACTTAAAAATCTGTACACGAAATAGCAAAAACAAATTAAAAAATCCATTAACCAAATGAGATGGCAAACAAGAACATGGGAAAAATACCTGTGGAAATATAAAATGGGTTAACACATGTATTGTATAAAACTGCTAGTAAAATTCTTAAGAAAAAACATTAAGAGCCAACAGATAAATGGGCCAACCAAAAAAAAACTGCTGTTAGAAAGAAGATGAATGGGAAATTGTTTTATCTTGCAAATAATCAAGGACATGCAAATTTAAACAAAATAAGGCAACTTTTGGCCTATTAAATTAACATACTTTTTTTTTTTTTTTTAAAAGACAATACTGAATGCTGGCAGAGGTGCAATCAAACTGGTAAAATCCTTTTGGAAAGCACTTTGACAACGTGTATCGAGCCCCGGTAATCCCACTTCTGGGAAGCTGTCCTAGGAAACGCTCCAAAATACAGAAACCATATGCATGAAGGCACTCGCTACAATGTTATCTACAGCAGATACAACTTGAGAACGACCTAAATGTACACAAAAGAGAGAATGTGCTGGCATGTTACGGTACAATCCCGGCATAGACTCTTATGCAGCCATTACAAAAGATGGTGATGGAATTTCTGTAGCAACATATAAAAATGCTTGGATATACGAGTAAGAAAAAGTTGTGGCACATAAAAGATCATATTTATACTATGATTATAAGGAACTAATGTATGCATGTAAAAAGAATGGCAGGAAACACAAACGAGAGAAGTTGTGATAGTGGCAGAATTATGTATGCTCTTTGCAGTCCTGTATTTTCTAGGACAGGCTAAGGGCTTGCACTCTGACCTCATTGCCCTGCTTGGCTATGCATTACACTCCTCCTCTCCCCCATCTGACCCGCTACCTCCCTGTTCCTGCCTGTGGCAGACAAGGAACTGGCAGCTCCATCCAAGAGCGGGGGCGTGGAAGCACAGCTGGGGAAGAAAATTGATGAGGCTTTATCTTGGGCGGCCGAGCAAAACCCCGGAGCTGTGCACCATAAGCAGAACTTCCAACTGGCATTAAAGGCCTCCTTCCGGAGCTCAGCAAAAGGCACCACGGCCCAACACAGACCCAAACAATGCTCCTGGCCCCAGGGAAGGCCAGGCTCTGCAGTAACATTTTTAACCCACAGGACACACAGGCCTTTTGTGGAGAATTTTCTTTGCAAACTCCACATTTATTTGCTCTTACGTGGTAGGAGGAAAGAGGGCAGTGGAAGGCTCGCTGCCCACTGGAGAAGCCAAGAAAGAAACAGGTAAGAGAGGACAGCAGGCAGACAAAGTAACAAAAGCGTGGGGTGAAATGGAAGGTGGAGGTGTGCTGGGGCTGTCCTCAGCGACCTCTCTGTGTGGCTACATTAGCCTTTTAAATTGACCTTTCTGATAGAATCCACATTCATTCCTCAGCAGACCTACCATCTGGTGGCCTAAAGTCTCAATGTCTCTGAGGCCAAGTCTGCCCAAAGTCTGCAAGGCCTGGTCACTTCCAAGGCTCGGGAAGAGGAAAATCTGCCTTCCCAGAAGCCCCTGCACGAGCCTCTCTCAGGTGTGAGACGACCTGCTCAACTTAATGTGACATCACCTGGCCACATCGTGGGATGTACAGCTCCGTACAAGTCTCACTGGCCCATTCCTTTGGTCTCTGTCAGAGATTTTTCCAAGCAAGGTGTTTCAACCAATCCTCAGCTATGCAACATTCTCACCTCCCTCCCGTCCCCAACCAGCCAAGCTGGAAGCTGCAACAGCGTCTTCTCTAACCTACTCCTGAACGTGGCTCACCATCGCTGACCTCCAGGGCAGTCAGTGTCCTCCTGGGCTCTGATTCCCAGCCCCAAGGGTGAGGTCAGGGCCACCAGGGTGCTAACTCACTGTCTGCTCCTTCGAATCAACCCCTGCCCTGTGCCATTTGTTTCTCCAAGTACCTTGTTAAAAAACGTGCCCAGGTCTTGAGACGAGAAGAGGTGGCACTGTGATTAGTAATCGGTTAGTGATTAAGGATTAGTTCCGGATGTCTTCCACCAGCCTGTGATGCCACGGGCTCTCTTGGTCTCCTCGGCAATGCCAGTGAAGCATTTTCTTACGAAACCGAGAGGCACCTGTTCGCATGGACAACACTGCTCCCTGGCAAATAATGAAAGACTTTTCTCCTAATGCTTTCTAGAATGATCTATCCTTTTACGTTCCTCCAGGTGGGTTGAGAACCATCCTATTACAAATTCTCTCAGCAAAGGCAGTCTTTGTGTGGGGACTCTCCAGTATCAGAGCCAGTGTGCTTATGCACACAGAACTGTGTATCATTTTCTCAACAAGCCACAAAACAACTTCAGACCATTGCAATTTGCTATGCCATGGCTCGACGAGCTAATCCCTCTTTCCTGCTAACTTTCTACCAATTACGACTTTGGCAATGCATTTTAGGAAAGCCACAACTTTATGAATTTGCTTCTTGGAGAACATTAAACAAATCCACTTTTCGGTTTAAAAATAAAACTGTATCAGTGTGGCAAAGCCCTAGAGCCTCTTTTTCCAGCCACGCTGGAAACAGAGGCAAAGTCACCCCCACAAACCAAACAAGGAAGTCCAGGCAGTTATTTAAAATAAATACTTGCTAAATGGAAATATATTAAATGAGGCTTTACTGTAAATTCCAAAGGAGTGACTTGCTAAACTCAATAGTGTCAGGGACTCACTAACTCCAGGATAAAATACAGACCGTGGGCTCAATCGAGCCTCATTTCCTTTACACAATTTTATAAATGGAAAAGCTGAAAAGGTTCTTGATTTTCCCCAGCTCAGAGTTAAAAAGGAAAAGAAGAAAAACACAAAAGGCGGAAAGACGTCTTCCATTCTAAACCAGTGCAGGTGCTGAAGGTATGAAGTGTTAAGCATCTCAGCAGAGCGTAAAAGCCTTGGCAGTCTCAGGTCTACTGTACCCCTAACTCACCTGCCACACGATCTGCCTCTGCAGTGGCTGATTCCTAATCTGTGCCCTAAATTCCCTGATGTCAACATGCTCAGCATGAGGCTAAGTGCCTGCACGAACAACAAACAAATGGCCAACTCTGTCCCCAGCAGCTGTCTAGGATGAACGGGTCCTCTTCACTTGGTCTTCAATTTTTCCAGTGTCTGAGACGGTCTGAATGCAGGGTGATGAGGAAGGGTGAGGGCGACACTGTGAAATGCATGGTATTTCTAAGTTTATGTGTATACATACACACACACATATATATATATATATATATATATATATATATATATATATATATATATATAACTAAACCCTTTGCCATTGAGTCTATTCTGACTCATGGTGACCCCATGTGACAGTGTACAACTATACTACATAGGGTTTTCTAGGCTGTAATCTTTACAGAAGCAGACTGCCAGGGCTTTCTTCCACGGCACCACTGGGTGAGTTTGAACCACCAACCATTCAGTTAGTTGTTGTTGTTAGTTGTCGTCAAGTTGGTTCCGACTCATAGCAACAAAATGCACAAAAGAACAAAACACTGCCCAGTCCTGCACCATCCTTACAAGTGTTGCTCTACTTGAGCCCATTGTTGCAGCCACTGTGTCAATCCATCTCATTGAGGGTCTTCCTCTTTTCCACTGACCATGTACTTTACTAAGCATGATCCCCTTCTCCAGGGACTGATCCCACCTGACAACATGTCCAAAGTGTGTAAGACCCAGCCTCGCCATCCTTGCTTCTAAGGAGCATTCCGGTTCTATTAGTAGCTGAGCACAAACTGTTTCCACCACCCGGGACGGACCTATCTATCCATCTATCATCTATTTTTTCAACTGGATTTTCACTGTCAGGGTATTTTACTCAAAGAACAAAGGTTTCTTCATTCTTAAAAAAATAAAAATGTATGAAACAAAATTTTTAAAACTACAAAAATTTCTAAAAAATGGAATGCATTCTCAAAGCACGGCATTTTACTCAAGTTTAAGGTCCCTTTTCTACAACTTGATTGTATAGAAATATTATGAAAAAGCCACTGCTGTGCATGAATGAGAAACTCTGGGCTAAAACAAATATTGCCTTTGCAAGTGATAATCCTTTATAAATTGCCACCCCCTTCCATTCTTCCCAAGCGCACAGGTATAAGGAAGTGAGCTGCAGCAGGCTTCTAGTACAGCTGCAGCAAAGGAAAAGTGCTAGGGCTTGAAACCACCTGGCTGAGGGGCCCTTAATTCTGTGCTGTGTTTCCAAAGTGCATTGTAAAAAGCTCAGGGCAGGCACTGCAGTAAATATAAACACAATTCTTTATTTGAAATCTAAGTATATTTCTATTCCCAAACATAACAGAGGGTTATGACTGGTGCAGTAAATTCTATGTCAAAAAAACAGAAAAAAATTTTTTTTGTCTAATTATAATAATAGATAATCTCATGCTTTCTCCCCTCCTACCAACGGCAGTGGTTTGGTTTTTTACCCCCTAAAGGGTAAAGAAGGTACAATGGAAGTGAAAGATAATTGGAGACTCAAAAAAGGAATACGGGCTCTCAAGTCAGGCATACCTGGGTTTGAATTCAGTTCTCTCTGACTTATTAACTGTGTGACCTTGCCTGAACTACCAAACCATTCTCAACTTCAGCTCCCTCATCTGCAAAATAAGAGTCAGACAGCCTCCTTGTGTGGCTATTGAGAGGATTAAATGACGGATGTAAAGTGTGTGGCCTAGAACAGAGGCTCAAAAAATATGATATGTTTAATTATGATTTTCATTATCCTTAATAATGAAATATAATAAATTCCTATGAAATCCATTTACAACTCTAACAAACTATTTGCGGCTCTTCAAAACTGTTTTAAAGCATCAAGGATAGTATTCTATTGTGACTAAGCCATGTGCATGAATTTATACCCCTTTGTATGAGATGCTAGGTTGGGAAATTATTAATTAAATATAAAGCAGGAAGAACAGAATTTGTCAATTCACTAAATATTTTCTGTGGCCCTAGAATGTCAGGGCAGCGAGAATAGATCATGGGGGCACAGTAGCTACATGAAGTGGCGGAGCATGATGGTGAGGTTTCTCCTGGAATATTCCTTCCAAAGTAATACCTCATAGTCTGTTTAAGTACTAATTTTGCTTCCAACATTATATGCAACAGATCCAAAAACTGCTGCCTGATATTCTATTTATTGCACAGAAGGAAACTTGGTATTTGATAAACAATGCTAAGAGCACCTCATCCGTTTGCTGACATTAGCGATTACATTTTGACGAGAGAGAACACACTTTTTTGAAGGAAAGCCAAGTAAGTTTCTCTCCTCTCCTCTCTTCACCTTTTCCTGCCCAGCCCACTTCCTCTGCCAGCCTCACACTTGATGTGGAACTCTACTACATGATCAGGTACAGGAGCTCAACACCCCATGGACTGGGAAGAAGAAAAACCTTTTAAAGCTACATCTACTGTCTTCTATAACTTTCTGAATTTAGTTACCTGGAACTCCCTTCTTCTCATCTAATTCTTCTTTGGACTGGCAGCAAGATAGTGGAGGAATAATCCGTTGCCATCAAGTCAAATTAAACTCATAAGAACCCTACAGGAGAGAGTAGATATGCCCCATAGGGTTTCCAAGTAGCAGCTGGTGGCTTCGAACTGCCAATCTTTTGGTTAGCAGTTGAGCTCTTAACCACTGCAACGCCAGGGCTCCCCTACTAGGGGAATGAGGAGGAGAAAATTCAGATCCACTGAATTCTAGTTCGGCTTCCTTTGTTATTTTTCTCCCAGACTTAATAAACTTTGGTCTCGTTTTCTAAGAAACGTGGAGCTCATCAACCTGCCATCTTTGAGAGATAAGTAAAGAGCTAATTAGTAGCAGCAAACAACAATAGCTGCTTAATTACCAGTGCTGCATTGAATGCTAATTTAAACATGCCGAAGGTCTCTTTGCTTGGGAAGATACAACACAATCAAGCCTGGTCTTTTGGAAAGGTACGTACACTGATTTAAGGGATGTCCATAAGCAAAATCCCTTACATCCAACACTGACAAATTAGGACATAATTTTTTTACTCTAAACAATAACCTGTGGCTGTTGAGTCCAACTCATAGCAACCCTATAAACCCATTGCCCTCGAGTCCATTCTGACTCATAGCAACTGTATAGGACAGAATAGAACTGCCCCATAGTTTCCAAAGAGCAGCTGGTTGATTCTACTGACCTTTTGGTTAGCAGCTGAGCTCTTAACCACCATGCCACCAGAGCTCCTTTTACTCCAACAGAGGGTTTTTTTTTTTTTGTCTGTACAATAATGGAACTAAGGAGCATTCTGGCCGTAATTCTTCCAAGTCAGATTTGTCTGTTCTTCTGGCAGTCCATGGTATATTTAGTATTCTTCACCAACACAGTAATTCAAATGCATCAATTCTTCAGTCTTCCTTTTTCATTGTCCAGCTTTCACATGTGTATATGACGTGACTGCAAATATCACGGCTTGGGTAAGGTTCACCTTAGTCCTCAAAGTGACATATTTGCTTCTTAACACTTTAAAGAGGTCTTTTGCAGCAGATTTGCCCAATGCAATACGTCCTTTGATTTCTTGACTGCTGTGCTTGCTTCCATGAGTGTTGATTGTGGATCCAAGCAAAATGAAATCCTTGACAACTTCAATTATTTTCTCCATTTGTCATGATGTTGCTTATTGGTCCAGTTGTGAGGATTTTTGTTTTATTTATGTTGGAGTGTAATCCATACTGAAGGCTGTAGTCTTAATCTTCATCAGCAAGTGCTTCAAGTCCTCTTCACTTTCAGCAAGCAAGGTTGTGTCATCTGCATACGTAGGTCATTAATGAGTCTTTCCCCAATCCTGATTCTGCATTCTTCTTCATATAGCCCAGCTTTTTGGATTATTTTGCTCAGCATATACATTAAGCATGGTGAAACGATACAACCCTGATGCACACCTTTCCTGATTTTAAACCACGCGGTATTCCTTTTTTCTGTTCGAACAACTGCCTCTTGGTACAGGCTCCTCATGAGCACAATTAAGTGTTCTGGAATTCACATTCTTCGCAATGTTATTCATAATTTGTTATGATCCACATACTCGAATGCTTCTGCATAGTCAATAAAACACAGGTAGACATCTTTCTGGTATTCTCTGCTTTCAGCCAGGATCTACCTGACATCAGCAATGATATCCATCATTCCAGATCCTCTTCTGATTCTAGCTTGAACTTCTGGCATTTCCCCCTAGATGTACTGCTGCAACCAGTTTTGAATGATCTTCAGCAAAATTTTTCTTACATGTGATATTAATGATGTTGTTGAATAATTTCTACATCCTGTTGGATCACCTTCCTTTGAAATGGGCACAAATGTGGATCTCTTCCAATAGGTTGGCCAGGCAGCTGTCTCCAAATTTCTTGGCATAGACGAGTGAGTGCTTCCAGGATTGCATCCATTTGTTGAAACATCTCAAGTGATATTCTGTCAATTCCTGGAACCTTGTTCTCACCAGTACCTTCAGGGCACCTTCGCTTTCTTCCTTCAGTACCACAGGATCTTGGTCATGCTACCTCCTAAAATGGTTTAATGTCAACCAATTCTTTCTAGTATAGTGACTCTGTGTTTTCCTTCCATCTTCTTTTGATGCTTCATGAGTTGTTTAATATTTTGCCCATAGAATCCTTCAGTATTGCCATTTGAGACCTGAATGTTTTCCTCCAGCTTGAGAAATGTCGAGTGTTTTCTTACCTTTTGATCTTCTAACTTCAGGTCTTTGCACATGTTATTATAATACTTTATCTTCTAGAGCTGCCCTTTGAAATTTGTTCAGCTCTTTTACTTCATTATTTCTCTGGCTCTTTTGAGCTACTCTACATTCAAGAGCAAGTTTCAGAGTCTCTTCTAACATCCATTTTGATCTTTTATTTCTTTCCTATCTTTTAAATTACCCTCTGCCTTCTTTTTGTATGTTGTCCTTGATGTCATCCCACAACTCCTCTGATCTTCAGTCATTACTGTTCAAGGCGACAAATCTATTCTTGCGATTGTCTCTAAATGCTGGTACAATTTGCTCAAGCCTACCACGTGGTTTCTGAAATCCCTGAATGCATCCTGCAGTAGATGGATTGTAAAACCAACGCCCTCATGGAGTCCCAAAAGTAATCAGAATGATGCGGGAGGAATTTGGTTCTCAAAACTTTTGCTGCATCTAAGATTTGCTGGGCTTGATAAAGAAGCTCTGAGCAAAGCGGAAAGAGGCAAATTTCCATTGCCAAGGGCTATGTGGACACAGAGCATTTACAGATTAAATATTAGGTAAATTTTAGTTTCATTTAGCATACCATCGCTAGGAACTGAAATGTCTGGTATGTCACAGTTTCTCCTGAGTCCCAGCTTTGGCGCAGCTACCTAGCTCTCTGAGGGGTACCAGGGTCTTCCAGTAATTTCTACACTGGAGCAGAGGAGGAGGAACAGGGCAAAAGCTTACAGAAGACATTCAATATTACAGACTCACAGCCAAGGGAAGAGAAAGGATAGAGGGGGGTCAACGTACCCTGCCACAGCACATTTAACGATGCTCCTTTCCCCCAAAGGAGTGCTCCTTGACTTGGTTACTGAGAAAGATTTGTGTAGTTGCTGACAGCACTTAGGAGCTCCAGAGATCAAGATGGCATTGGGAAGATGGAGCAACTGGGATACAAGACCAGGAACAGCATCACCATCCTGAGTCACCTCTCCAGGCGCAGTGAATTACTTAATATGGCCCTTCTAGCCATTTTTTTTTTTAGCCATAGTCTTTGTGAGTCCCACAAAATGACTGGGTGGGACTATGCAAATAAGGTTTGTGGCTCCCCCCAAGGGAAATGGGCAGCCTGCTAAGAATGCAAATAAGGTACATGGGACCCTTCTTGGGGTGGTACCATGCAAATAAGGTGTATGGTACCTTTATGAGGGTTTTGGTCAGTTTTGCCACCCTGCTATGCTAGACTTAAAATGAGCCATCTCAGAGGCAGGAAGAGGGGACCTCACTACCATCAAGAAAGAAGAGCCAGGAGTGCAGCACATACTTCGGATCCAGGAGCCCTGTTCTGAGAACCTTTTAAACCCAGGAGACAGAGAGGGAGCTTGAACACCAGAAATGGTACAAGTTGGCAGGAAGAAGTGGCAGAGAAATAGCGGCAGCAGAACCAAGATGTGGGTGTGAGATGGGGCAGTGGGCTTCCCAGCCCATGGGGCAAGCTGGCTAGAGTGGGTGTGCAGACCCAGATAATGAGATAGCTGAACCCTTCGGGCAGGAGTCTTCCTGGCAGAGTGGAGTACCTCCAGGCACTTACTGGTGGTGCTAAAAAGCTTTGTAACACTTGCCTGAGCATGGCAGAGGCCAGGGCAAGGGTCCGAGGGCCAGAAAGAGGCCTGCCTGCGTGGCCAAAAGGCTGTCCTGACCAAAGAACTGTATCCTGAGCATTCCTGAACCTGAATTGTAACCTGTTACTTCCCTAATAAACCCCATAAGCGTGAGTATGGTCTGCGAGTTCTATGTGGCCATTGGAACAAATTATCAAACCCAGCAGAGAAGTAGAGAGTGCTGTGGGAGAGATGGCTGATGTCAAAATTGGTAGAAAAGGTGGAGAGAAGGGGTATGTCTGACCTCCACCTCGGAGGTATCAGCCTTGGGCTGATGTTGATGGTGATTCTCCCCCCTCGTGAAGTTAGAAAAGGTCAGACACCCCGTGCTGCCATTTTTGTATACCCCTGACTTATGTGGGCAACATCCCGCCCGAACTCTCCAGTGGCCCCACAGCCATCATGTAAGCATGTGGAAGGACATGTGAAGAAGGCTATTTTGAGAGACTAGAGGGTTTTGTTGGCTAATAGGGTTTGCTGAAGCTTAAAAGACAAAATCCATCTAGAAATGTTCACAGAAAGATGATTTAACATGAGTTATTTAAAGCAACGTATCATTTTAGACTTTCCTATTCGTGCGACCTCTTGCAGGCATTATGTAAGAGGGTGGCTTGAGCCACACGGGGCTCTCAGACTCAGTCTAAGCATCACATGTGCATATTAGCAAGGAAAATGGTTACATGTGGAAATATTAATAGATGTAGCATCATCAATGCCTTCTCCCTTTACTCATCCTTGCTAGTGACCTGGCTTCATACTTTAGTGAGAAATTAAGAAAAAAACACACAGGAAGTTTCTCATCATCTAACTGCTTCATTACACACCCATTGACGCCGGTACCCATGCTCTGTCTTCTCTCCTGTTGCAATGGATCCATCACCCTTTTTCCTATCAAAGACCAGCCTCTTCACTTCCAGTCTGGACCTCACTGCTCTCATTAACCTTCTCCAGCCTGCACGCATGCACATAAACGTCACCGGTTCCTCTCTCTGCTGGCTTATTCCCAATGTGCTCCTATACCAATTAACACATACAAAACCACGCAACCCTCATCCATTGCTGGTAGGATTGTAAAATGGTACAGCTGCTGTGGAAGGTAGTTTGGCAGTTCCTCAATAAGTTAAATGACTTAACAATTCAGCCCGTAGGTTTTTACCCCCCGCCTCTTGAAAGCAGGAACACAAACAGATACTTATATACCAAATTGCAGCGCTATTCACAATAGCCAGAAGATAGAAACAACCCAGTCCACCAACAGATGAATGGATAAACAAAATGGGGTCCATTCACACAATGGGGTGCTATTCAGCATAAAGGGAAATGAAGTTCTGATGCATGCCACTACATGGATGAACCTGGACAACGTTACACTGCGTGGAAAGAGGAGGACACAGAATGACAGCTATTGTGTGATCCCACTTCTATGAAATACCTAGGTGTGTATGAACTGCGGTTGGCCCAGCTCAAAAGAGAGAGCTCCTTCGATGACATGCCCTTAGTGACCTTGGAACTCTTATCATGGAATTAAGATTTACTTTTCTGCCCTGACTTTTACCTAGGATAACCATAATAAGTAACCAAGAAGGCCTGTGTCACTATCACATCTGCTCTTGAGGACACTTGCCATTATGAAAAAACAACTTCCACTTGTAAGGGCAGCAAAAAGAAATTCCCTTAGGAAATAGTGTCAGGGACAAGTGGTTGTCCCCTGAAGACAGTCAAAGCTGCTTTTGTTCAGACACACCAATGATGAAGCCTACGCTGTCCCTCACTTTTCTGGGCCACCCCAGGGTCAGGAGCCAAGCGGGGTGCTTTGCAACATGCCTGCCTTACTCCAGGTTCCCACATGGTAACCTCCCTTTGTGTTCATTTGCAGGTGCCATATTGTATATATGGTCTCTTTAAAGGGAAAAACCAGCTCAAAGGCAGAATATTGGTGATAAACAGGACATCCCCTCACTCTGCCATTTTTCTCAGTATTAAAAACTCACTTAACTGTGTGTCAGGAGCTTAATATCCAGGAAAGAATGCCTAATTGTTTAATAAACACTGCTCAGAAAAGCCAGGCCTCCATAATGACAGGCAAATCACATGTCCCTCCCAGTGTGTCTCATGGAAGAGAAACATGCCACCCTCTCTAAATCAAGCTTAATTCCCAAGTTTAATATGGAAAATAAAGAAGTCTATCCAGCACTCAGCTTGCTCCTTGTAGTCCATCTCCAAATCACCTGTGGGTTAATAGCCGATGACAAACACCTTCCATACATGCATTGTCACGTCAGATGGAAGTGAGATGGCTGTTTACCTTAGTTGAGCCATAATAGGCACTTTGAAGGATCAAATGAGATTCCCGCCCCCTTCATCCCAGGGACATTGGGGAAAGCAGCGAGGAGACCAGTTCCCACTTGGCAGGGACTGGGGGGCTTTCAGGAGGAGAGCTGAAGTGGCCAGCCATCAAAGCCATTCGCGTAGCCCCCCACCCATGATTAAACAAAGCGGCTGAGCCATGAGTCCGCAAGGAAGAAACATAGCAAAGGTGCAAAGGGACGAAGGCCTGGAGAGCTCCCTGAAGCAACCCCAAATGGGGGGCATTTATGGAGTTCTTTATGGCCCAGCCTCCGTCCAGGGAGTCCAGTCCTAGGAAACAGTCACCCATCTTTTCAAAGCACATGTCTGTGGTGGGGTATCGCAGATGAGACGATGTGACAATGTAGGATTTCCAGCTCTGGCAGGAACCTCATTTTGTGTTTTTCCCCAGAACACAAGAAATCTGGAGAGGAGGTAAGGCCGTCACGTATGGTCACAAGAAAGAAGAGGGAGAAAGGGGTCCCTCTTACCCTCTTTGCCAAATCGCTGCCTCCCAAGCACCCATGACCCTAGTACAAACAGCAGCAAACCAGGCAGACTGGGAAAAAGAGCTTTGCTGTCCCTGAAAAACAGACGACATGCTGAGAGAAGTGGCAGGTGCTAACACCCACCCGTTCAGTCAGACAGCTGAAGAGCTCCTTCCCCGTGCGGGACGGTTAATATTTACACGGACAAATGTTAATGTTTAGCGCTCTCTCTTTCTGGGGCGTAGTAGTGTGTTCATGACAGAGTTGATGGACACTTGGTCCTGCAAAAGGCGCGGCTCATAGCATCTTGGATAAAGTATCAAGGGAGGAGCCTTTTGGTGCCGGACCTTTGTTTTGAACGATTAGAATCCACTGAACTGAAAAGACCAAGCTGTCAGAGTTCATTTTCTTCCTAAATCAACCGAGCTGCAGAATAACAAGAAAAAATTTCACGTTACAACATAATTTGTATCTACCATTTACTTGCAGCTCTGCGAATTTGACAGGTACAGTATTAAGTAAAAGCCCTTCTCTGAAGTTGTCTGGGAAAGGTTAAGAGGAAGCAGCAAGCTCCCACAGACCGCAGCCTCCTGCGGCTCACAGGCCCGCGCTGGCTGGGATGCATCGGTATCCGCCTCCCTAACAGGGCTCTCCTGTAAACTGAGGGCAACCTTCAATTGAAAAAAACCCACTGGCTAATAGATCTTCCAGAAAATGAGATACAGTCCTTGCTCGTGACATAGCTACATCTGGAATGTATCTCTTTGTAGACCCAGCTACAAACTGCTACAAAGTATTTCATGTATTTTCAGTTGACTTTGAAAAAAAAAAGAGCATTGTCTACTTTGACATTCATTCTTTCAGTCAGGCAGTTAACCAACCAATCAAACAAACAACAAAACAAAGACCCAAAAAACAAACCCATTGCCCTCAAGTCATTTCCACCTGAGGGCGACCTCGTGTTGCAGAGTAGAACTACTCCATAAGATTTCTTGGCTATAATCTTTATGGAAGCAGATGGCCAGGCCTTTCTTTCGAGGTGCTGCTGGGTGGGTTCAAGCTGCTAACTTTTAAGTTAGTAGTCCAGCACGAACCATTTATGCCACACGGCGACCTTTGTCAAACAGTTACTCAAGCACTATTTGTTAAGCACCTACTGTGTGCTGGTCAATGTTTTATTCCAAAACCCACTCTGCAAACACCAAGATGACCATGAGTAACATCCCCCAGGGAGCCTCTAAGATCCACACACAAAGGTATAGAAATTCATGAAAAACATAGTAAGTACCTGTCATGGATTGAATTGTGTCCCCCCAAAATATGTGTCAACTTGGTTAGGCCCTGATTCCCAGCACTGTGTGGTTGTCCTCCATTTTGTGATTATTTTCCTGTGTGTTATAAATCCTAATCTCTGCCTGTGGTTAAGGAGGAGAGATTAGATTATTTTAAAGAGGATTAGGGTGGGATGTAACACCCTTGCTTGGATCACCTCCCTGATCCAATGTAAAGGGAGTTTCCCTAGGGTGTGGCCTACAACACTTTTTATCTCTCAAGAGATAAAAGGAAAGGGAAACGAGCAGAGAGTGGGAGACCTCATACTACCATGAAAGCAGCACCAGGAGCAGAGCGCATCCTTTGGATCTTGGGTCCCTGCACTGAGAAGCTCCTAGTCCAGGGGAAGGTTGATGACAAGGACCTTCGTCCAGAGCCAACAGAGAGAGCAAGCCTTCCCCTGGAGCTGACACCCTGAATTTGGACCTGTAGCCTACTAGCCTGTGAGCCAATACATTTCTCTTTATTAAAGCCATCCCCCTGTGCTATTTCTGTTACAGCAGCACTAGATGACCAAGACAGCACCACATAAAAGGCTCTTGTTATGTGCTGTGCAGTCATTTCAACTCACAGTGACCCCTTAGGACAGAGCAGAACTGCCCCAAAAGAAGGTCCTAGGCTGGAACCTTTGCAGGACAAATTGCTAGGTCTTTTTCCCGAGGAGCAGCCAATGGATAAAGTCAAGCACTTTATCCACTGTGCCACCAGGAATACTTTTGAAAGGGTCTTACAGGAGTAAAAATGTGTATAAGATGTCACAATCCCATTAACATTTCAGGTCTATGGAGAAATTATATTAAACGCTGTCATCACTTTATCATAAATCTGAAAATGTATCTCATATATGAATTAAAAAAAAAATTAAGTATACCACTGTCAGGCTTTCCTGAAGATGGAGACAAAATATTACTCGACTCTATGTCTGATCTCATGTCTAGAAAACAGCAGGAGCTTGATAAATGCTGGTGGAATGCCACGTTTGGTTTTTAAGTTCATTTCATTTGAAAAACCTCATATCGTGGAGTTTCCATATGGAAAGAATGCGTAGCCCTGTCGTATGGACAGCCACCCTGCTCGTTATGATCAATTCACAGCCAGGCAAGCTGACTCTGTGTCTTTCTGCAAGAGTCATCCAAAGAAATTTTAATGTCAACTAACAAAAGACACCACTAAGAGAGAAAACACAGCCACGACTGAGTCAGAGGAGAGATTTGCAACACACATGCCTGACCCAAAGTCCTTACCCGGAATATATATAAAGAACTCCTTCAAACACAAAAGAAGCATGGACAAGAGGCCCAAACAGGCACTTCACAGAAGAGAATAATAATAATGAATAGATGAAAAGGCGTACAGCCTATCCAGACATCAAGGAAAAGTGAATTCAATACAATCCCACTGTACACCACCAGATGGTAAAAAAGAAAAACCAGGCTGACAGTCCTGAGTATTATTGAGAGCCTGTAGTAACAGTGGCACCCATACCCTGCTGGGGGGTATGTAAAAAATTGTACCAGAGACCACTTTCCACTCCAAAAACCCACTGCCGTCGAGTCGGTTCCAACTCATAAAGACCATTTTACCAAAAAAAAAAAAACAAAAAAACCCAAACCCGTTGCCATTGAGTTGATTCCGACTAATAGGGACCCTGTAGGACAGAGTTCTTTTAGGACAGAGTAGAACTGCCCCATAGGGTTTCCAAGGAGCAGCTGGTGGGTTCAAACCGCCGACCCGTTGGTTAGCAGCTGAGCTCCTGACCGCTGCACCAGCAGGGGTCTGCACACCTGGTACAATTGAAAATAACGACCATGCCAAACGCTGGCAGGGCTGCAGAGAAACTGGATCCGTTAGGCGTTGCTGGTGGGAACGTAAATGGTGCCAGCACTCTGGAGAACAATTTATCAGTTTCTCATAAAACTAAATACACACTTATCATACCATCCAGCAGTTGCACTTGGGGGCATTCACCCCAGAGAATTGAAGACTTATGCCCAAATAACATCAATGTTTATGGCAGCTTTATTCATAACTGCCCAAAACTTGAAAAACCAAAACACCCCACAATAGACGAATGGTTAAACAAATTGGCTACGTCCAGACTACGGAACACTACTCAGCAATAGAAAGGAACAAACCATTGACACACCCAAACACCTGGATGGACCTCAGCGCATTATGCTGAGTGAAAAAAAGCCAATCCCAAAAGTTTACACGACATAAGATTCCATTTATGTCAGTTTAGTTTCATTTGTCCACTCATTTGTTAGTTCATTCATTCATTCATTCATTTTTACATCAAGCTTTGCTTCGAGTTCAGCACTGGGAATGTGGGGTAAAAAAGGAGCTCTGGGCTACTGGGCTGTGGGTCCTAGGAAAAATCACCTCCGTTCTCAGACACCACCTCATTAACAAAAGGTCAGTCCTGGCATCTTCTGAGAAAGACCATGAGGTGGGCTGCTACTACTCATTTTAAAGGAAGTTGGCTTTGCTGGGGCCACACAGGGTGAACGGGTGGCTGAGAAAGGTGGAGATGAAGACACGAGCCATTGAAATAAATCACATGTTTCAGGTACCTCCTTCATATCAGTGAGACTCAGATTTTCATCCGTAAAATGGCGGTACTGTTGACGTTCTGGGCTTAATGATTCTTTGTGGTGGGGGCTGTGCTGTGCACCGCGGGAAGCTGAACAGCATCCCTGGCCTCTTTCCAGTAGATACCAGTAGAACCTCTCCCTCCAAATGTGACAGCCCATAATGTCTCTAGACATCGCCAAATCGTCCCCAACTGGAAAACTGCCTCCCGTTGAGAGCCATTGAAAAGGTACCTAAGACATCACCTGGCAACCCAGCAATGAATGTCAGCTTCCTCCTCCCATTCTAACCTTAAAACGAAAACATAACACCAGAGGGTCTTTTTCCTAAGACCCAGCAGAATTGGGGGTAACAATTTAGGACAGAAGGACCTAGAGAGCGACCTTTATAAAATGCAATTCCTCCATTTGTTTTTGTCTTGAGAGGTGTTCATGCATACACTCGAGGGCACTTGGCTAGTTCTGTGACAGTGGAGAGGACCCTCCAGCACTGAATGCCAGTGGGACGGCAGCATCAAAACCAGCAATAGCTCGGTGAGAAGGTGAGCCCGTTGATGGGAATGCATCAACATACTGTGCCTTTAAAACTCCCCTTGAAGGCTGGCTTCTCTGCAGAAGAGTCCTGGCCGACAGCTCTTCCTCACTCCAAGCCTTTGGGAGGACTCTGATTTTTCGTCTATGAGTTAAATGAAGAGGTAATTTGAATACAACCAAACTGCATAAAGTGCCTCTGTTATACACAAGGAATAGCTTATAAACAACCAGGTAAAATCTGAAGTTATTTGTTTTTATTTTAGGTCAAGCTTAATTATTAAGTTAAGAGTAAAAGTAAAATTATTTCAGTATTTTCTCTAATATTTATTTGTAGAATAAATATTAGAGAAAATATTAAAATAATTTATGAAAATGCCAGAACGGATTTTTAAAAACAAACCAATTGCCACTGAGTCAATTCTGACTCCTGCTGACCCCACGTGTGTCAGAGTAGAACTGTGCTCCACAGGATTTTCAATGGCTGAGTTTTCATAAGTAGACAGTCAGGCCTTTCTTCTGAGGCCACCTCTGGGAAGACTTGAACCTCCAACGTTTCAGTTGGCAGCAAGCATGTGACCATCTGCATCATCCAGGGGCTCTCCACATGGGATACAAAAATCCAAACCTGTTCTGTTGAGTCAATTCTGACTCATAGCAACCCTATAGGATGGAGTTGAACGGCCCATAGGGTTTCCAAAGCTGTCTATCTTTATAGAAGCAGGCTGCCACATGTTTATTCCATGGAGTGGCTGGTGGGTTTCAGCCACTGATCTTTTGGTTAGCAGCTGAGCACTTAACCGCTGCACCACCAGGGCTCCTTCCATAAGGGATAAGCATGCATAATTGTATATACCTAGAACTGCAATTCGTAGCATTTGGTGGGTAGGCGTTTCCATTGTTCGGTGAAGTTGGCTCTGTTCAATCATCTGTAACCACATCAGGTCGAGGAACACCTGGAAGTGATCTGCCAACACCCCTGCCCTATCCAAAAGCATCCTCTGGGGACAAAAATAAAATTATGATCATGGGAACATACCATGCTCATGGGGTCCTTTAGGCAAAGAGCTTTCCTGTTGGCAAACCAGGGGGATAGTCTTCACGTGGCCAGGATATTAAAACAAGTAACACATAACCCCAATAACTGCAGCCATCAAGTTGACTCCAACTCATGGCAACCCACGTGCTACACAGCAGAGCTGCCCCATAGGGTTTTCTTGGCTGTAATCTTTGCAGGAGCAGATATCCAGGCCTCTCTTCAGTGATGCTGCTGAGTGGGTTCGAGCTGCCAATCTTCTGGTTAGTACTAGAGTGCAAACCACTTGTACCACCCAGGGACTCATGGATACATGAAATACATAGCACCATTACTAGCTGCAAACCAAATCTGTCTTGGTACCCCAGCGCATCACAAGGGCCCACATCACCCCGAAGGAACATCTCACGGTCTATCTCCGGGGAGACTTGCCAGAAACCTGAGCAGGCCCAGCCCGTGTTGGCCTGGCCCAGGAAGAAGCCCTGTGGTCTCAGGGCCCTCAGTGGTCTGAGCTGCATAACCTCTCGTTTGAGGCCAGCTTCCTTGGAGAGGATTAAGGTTCAAAGAGCCACATTAAGTGAGTGAGCTGTGGGAAAATGCAGGCACGCTGAGCCCAGGGAAGTTTTCACTCCAGAATGTTTTCATATATTGACTTTGTATTCCTACTTCTTCCCTGAAAATAATACATATATATTTTCCTTACTGGTCCTCAGCTAGTTGTGTGGTGAGTGAGTGTGTCAACAGCTGCTGCATACCATTTCAAAGTAAAAAAAAAAACAAACCTCAGGTGTGCTTAAAATCTGCAGACACTTGGATGTGTGAAACCTCAGTAGTAAACCAATGAATTAAAAAAGTAAATTAAATTAAAAGCAACAATGTCAACCTAAAACTGCAGGCTTCAGAGGAAGGAAAAAAGATGTAAAGTAACAATCCAGGAGTCTCTAGGGCCTCCTTTACACCCATGCTTTGACCCTATGCAGGGACTTTCAGCAGCGCGCCCTTTCCGGGAGCTGAGGTGAGCAGGAACGAGGACTCAGTCATCCCGGACTGGGCCATCTTCAGGCTGGGCCACCGCCAGAGGGAGGGGAGTAAGGCTGACCCGGCAATGGGGAATCCCACTCCCTCTCGCATCCTATGGCGTCTTGTCTCGGATCCGAGCTCTTGGAATAGCGCCTGCCAAGGGTGACAACTCTGCCACAGCAACCAAACCAGATGGCGCGTACCTGCAAAGTCCTACCCTGCAAATTTGCTTTCTGGGTTTGAACATGATTTACCCATAAGAAAGCTGGCACTCAAGGGCAGAATCCCTTCCTAAGGCTAGGGGCCCTTTCCTGTCCTGACTACATGCGAAATTAATTTTGACAGACACATCCATTTGCTTGCCATCCTGGACTCTGATCATCTGATGGATAACACCTATGAGTGCAGAAATGCATTATACTTCCCCCACCCCAGTGCCATCAAGTCGATTACAGGGTACATCATACTTAAAAGGAGAGAAATTGCCAGGTTAACAAATAAAAAAGTATGGAAAATATACCTTATAAAAGGCGGTGTACATGGTTGTTACTGATTTTGTTAGCTGCCGTGGAATCTGCCCCCGACTCATGGTGACCCCACGCACAATGGAATGAAATACTGCACAGTCTGTGCCGTCCCCGATTGGTTGCAGATGGGGCCATTGTGATCCATAGGGTTTGCCTTGGCAGGCCTTTCTTCCTTGTCTTAGTCTGGAAGCTCCACTGAACCTCGTTCAGCATCCTAGCAACACGCAAGCCTCCACTGACAGATGGTGGGCTGTGAATGAGGTGCACTGGCTGAGAATCGAACCTGGGTTTCCTGCGTGGAAGACAAGAATTCTACCACTGAGCCCCCCCTGCCCTGACTGCACTTGGCTCTGAGTTCATGCTGGAGACGATGCACTGCCAGTGCTGGAGAAAAATGTAGAACAAAATTCTAACCCACAAAAAACAAAACAAAACAAAAAAAAAGCAGACTTACTGGTCTGACAGAGATTGTAGAAATCTCGAGAGTATGGCCCCAGACACCCTTTTAGCTCAGTAATGAGGTCACTCCTGACGTTCAGCCTTCAGCCAAAGATTAGACAGGCCTATGAAACAAAACAAGACTGAATGCGCACACCAGCCCAGGAGCAAGGACTAGATGGCAGGAGGGGACAGGAAAGCTGGTAAGAAGGACCCAAGGTTGAGAAGGGGAGAGTTTTGACATGTCGTGGAGTTGGTAACCAATGTCACAAAACAATGTTTACTAATTGTTCAATGAGAAGCTAGTTTGTTCTATAAACTCTCATGTAAAGTACAATAAAAAAATAAAAAACAAAAAAAGACGGAAGCTAAGAGTTAGATGGTGAGTGTGAAGACCTAGGCATCCCACACAACCTAAGATCTTAAATGGAAACTTGGCATTCGCTCCCCCTCTGGGATGATTATCGAGCACTTCTGGATGCTAACACACAAGCACACTTCTCCTGTTTCTGAACAGTGCTTATCTTAAATGTCACCTTGCCATCTGGCGCTGTAACATTCTATGGCAGAGCTATAATGTCAGGCCATCGCTGATCAGTTACCGGCTTGAACATAGCAGCAACCAAGCAACCACCATCCTTTGGGATGTTCGTTATATCTCAGCACTTTGATTCTTGATATGCACGTTGTGGCACCACAGCTAAGGGACGCCATCTTTAATTACATTTTACAAGTCTCCTGCACGGAGGAACGGTATGTTCAAAGAGACAAAGCTGAACAGCCCACAAATATTTAAGAGACCATAGAGGCCGATTCTGTCAATTTCTAAGCCATGGGTGGTAAAACTGCATGTCCAGCTGTGCCATTAAAACTTAAAGACAGGCTCCAGAAGCTTCGGGGAATCACTGCTTATCCTACAGAGGCAGAGAAGTCTCGGATCCATGCCAGGCAGAGGGTGGAGCAGGAAAGAGTTGCAGTGTATAAAGTATGAAGCTTTTAAGCTATGGGCAAACAGATAACGACCCAGAAAAAAGGATGGAGGGAAATTATTTTATTACAATATCAATGAGATTTTGTTCTCCTAGAAGTTCACAGCAGAACTTGTGTAAAACACATTAATGACTGGTACCCTCTTTAAGAGCGTATATTTCTGGTGGTGAAGAAAGATAAGTAGGGGTATTTTGAGGTCTACACTCCTTGGAAACCCTGTGGGGCAGTTCTACTCTGTCCTATAGGGTCACTATGAGTCGGAATCACCTTGAGGGCAATGGGTTTTATGATGAGTAGCAAACCCTATAAGCAAAGGAAAAGTTGTATTTAGAGGACATCAGGTACCTACGATCATCAAGATGGTGCAGAACCAGGCAATGTTTCATTGTATTACAAAAGGTCACCACATATCAATGCTGACTCAATGGCAACTCACAATAATGATAGGATTTGAAAAAACAAAACACAAACTTCCTGGGAAATAGGAGGCACACTTAAGATCATAGAAGAGGCAGGGTGGCAGTGTGGTGTAGGTGTAGGCTCTGGACTTAAGTACTGGCTTTACCACTTTCCAGTTGCATGTCTTGGGGCAAGTTACCAAACCCGTATGCTTCAACTTCCTCCATCTATAAAATGGGTACAATAAAATTAGCTGTCTCAGGTGGTGGCTGAGGATATTAAAGATACTGTTACATGTAAGGTCCCCACCATAGTGCCTGGCACAGTGAAAGGACCAGAGCAAAAAATCAAACCCATTGCCATCGAGTCGATTCCTATTCACAGCAACGCTCAGGACAGAGTAGAAGTGCCCCAATAGGATTCTGAGGCTGTAAATATTGAGGAAGCAGACTGCTACATCCTCCTCCCGCAGAGTGGCTGGTGGGTTCAAACCTCAGGCCTTTCAGTAAGCAGCCAAGCGCTTAGCCACTGCGCTGCCACTGCACCTTAAGCAAAAGCCACAAGAGCATAGACAACGTTAGCTTACCTTTATCCTGAGAATGCAACTATGGGACACATCACAAAGAGTAAGCACATTAAATACAGTCAGAAATAAAGTCTTCATTTTGAAGCTGGCATTTAAACAAGGATGTTAAAGAATGCTCGAGGGTCACCACACCACTCTGTCTCCAGATAATCTCACATATTAACTGACTGGCCACATGGAGAAGGTAGCAACCTTCTCCAGCTTCTACAAGCTGATGCTGTTTATTAAATGGAGGGGCAGCATTTTGGGGCAGTGAGATGTGAGAAAAAAAATATGATCTTGGCTCTCTCACTTTGATCAGTCTCCAAAATGCTCCTTTGTGCTTTACTCTCTGCTGTCCACGTTGGCTGGGGACCTGGGCCCTGCTGGGTGTGCCCACTGTGATGGTAAGGGGGATTTGTGTGAGCTGCTCTGAGTCAGAATCTCTGCAAATACAACTGCCTTTATATGGTACTGTCACGTCACATTCACAGTACACACCCACATGCACACAGGCACACCCACCCACATGCATGTACACAGACATGCACACACACACATACACATGTGTGCACATACATACCCATAATGCACACATGTGCCTGCACACACCCACACACATGTACACACACACACACGTCCTTCCAAAGTGCCAAAGGCTCTGAAGGTGCCAGCGTCTGACTCCACAGCAACAACGACAACAACAACGTGCTCTCTCTACCAACTGGGCAAGTTCACCTGCCCACTCCAGCTAACACGTCATGTCCCCGTCCGACAGCAAGGACTGGCCCCGCACTTGTTGGCTGTAGCCCAGCAAGGCAAATCTGGTGTCTATGTACACAACCACGACAGCGTTTTGTTGTTTTGTTACATGAAAAATAGGCCCATTAAAACAAGAACACCACAGTGCTTCAGGGACATCCTAAATTGTCCATCACAGTGTGACCCTAAGAGAGAAGAAGGAAAGACATATCAATCCCTTACTTTACTGCCCTCATTTCCAGATGAGAACTCAGATGCCAGGAGAGTTATGTAAATTATCTGGTCACACAGCAGGTAGACTTGGGAGAATCGGGGGCCAGGATGCTGCTGCGGGCCCAGGTCCACACTGAGTCTGCAGCAGCCTCTCCAGGCCGCTCTGCCATGTCATCTCAAGCTCTGTCTTTGATCGTGGAGGCAGATTTCTGCCACAGTGACCTGTGGCTTGTGGTGGACAACACTCACCCATGCTTAACCCTCACGGAGGCCACTCAGAATCCCTGTGGCTGGTCGTGCCCGAGGCCGATTCTATCCCTGGTGCCACAGAAAGCAGCAATACCCAGCAAAGGGCCCAGCCGCCACGGTTCTACCCACAGGGTGGGCAAAAGGCATTAGCAAGAGACAAAGCCGTAAAGGAAATGCGAATTAGAACCATAAATTAGTCTATCAGAATGGCTAAAATTGAACATTGTGGCCACACCAAATGCTGGCAGGGAGACACTGGATTGCTCACACATTGCTGGTGGGATGTATACACAATGGTAAAGCCACAGTCTGGCAGTTTCTTAAACAATAACCACACAATTACCTTACCAACACCAACACTGATTGTGATGAGTCAACTGTGACTCGTGGTGACCCCATGCATGTGGGAGTGGAACTGTCCTCCGTAGGGTTTTCAATGGCTGATTTTTTAGAAGTCGATCACCAGGACATTCTTCCCAGGCACCTCCATACAACCCAACAATCGGATTCCTAGGCATTTGTCCCAGAGAAACAAAATCTTTATTCATATAAAAACTGTTACATGCACATACATAGCACTTTTATTCATAACAGCCCTGAACCAGAAATAGCCCAGATGTCCTTCAACAGATAAATGAACAAACTGTGGTCCTTCCATACCATGGAATACTACTCAGTAATAAAAAGGAGCAAACCTATTGATACATGCCAACACTTAGATAAATGGCCAGGGCATTTAGTGGAGTGAAAGAGCCAATCCCTAAAGGTTAGATACTGTCTGATTCCACTTATATAACATTTTTGAGATGACAAAATTTTGGGAATGGAGGACAGGTTAGTGGTTGACCGGCATTAGGGACAGTAAAGGCGGAGGCGGGGAGGTGGGAGCAGCTACAAATGGGCAACATGAGGGACCCTGTGGTCACGGGAACGTTCGGTGTCCCGATTGGGAGGGATACAAGACCCACACACGTGGCAAACTTGTATAGCACTAAACACACACACAAACACAAGTACGCTGGGAAAATCCAAACAATAAACTGGATGTATCGAAGTCAACTTCCCGGTTCTGAGACTGCATTACAATTTTACAAAGCGTTCTTATTGCAACAAACTAGATGACCTGCACACAAGATCTCGCTGTATTATCTCTTACAACTGCATTTGAAAATCTACAATAATCACAATAAAAATAGCAAGGAAAAAGAAAAGAGGCCAGCAGAAACATATCCTAAAAGTCTCATGCGATGGAGAACTCTGTGGTCAGTGTTGGTGCTTACAGGAATTACAAAACTCAGCGAGTGAGGAAATTAGTCAACAGCCCCCTAGGGGGGTGAATCTAAACACGGCACAAGTTTAACATTTCAGGAGCATAAGGAAAACGCTCCTCATGGTTTTTTGATTCTGAAATACGTGAAATGCAAACACCGTTTTCAAAAGCCCAGCACAGAGCTGAGAATGGCTTTGGCTAATAAAAATATGTGGTTAAAATTTGATGGCAAACGTACAGCACGCAGTACCTCTCTGGCCTAGAAAAAGGCTCAGGAAGGTTCTGGGCCAGGTTTGCATTCCTCCAGGGAGCAGAGAGCAAGTACTTAGATCCCGAACCTCGTGTCGACATCGGCAAGTCATCACATCCTCCAGGTCCGTTTCCCAAAATAATTGTTTGCGTCACAGAAGGGGGGACAGCCACCAGGAGATCCTGACAAAACCTCTGCTCCAAGCCAGACATGAGCGAGGACCCTGGCAGAGGGTGAGAGAGCTCCCCGTACTTACTTATTCTGCATCATGTTCATTATGACCCAGTCGGAAGGGTAGACATTCTTCCCAATGAGATTCTTAAACATGATGAATGTTTCCATCAGAAAATCCTGAAATAAAAAGCAAAGCATTTGAAACAGGATACCAAAAAGAAAGTGAACACCGTCCCCATGAGTGACGAGATCACAAAGGACCCCATTTTTCAGCTGAATGAAAACATTCTAAAAACTAATGAAGATGCATTTCACGGGAGCCGTGAATTCATTGTGTCTTTCTGTTGAGCTGAGCGTCCCTCATCTCTGATGACTGTTTCAAGGATATGGTCTGAAACGTGGCTGCCAGAATGGGCTCGAGCAGAACAATGACCGTGCAGGACCGGGCAGTGTTTCCTTCTGTTGCAAACAGGGTCACTGTGCGTCGGACCGACTCGACGGCACCTAACAACAACGTGTGCTGAAGTAGGCCCGTGGTGTGTCTCTCTAACAGGCAGCAGGTAAATCCCCAGAGTTACAGATATGCATTCAATAGTGCTTCTGCTAATACGAAAACATGATTTTTAAGAACACAACACACAGCTTTTAGCTTTTTTTCACACTTACTTTCAATCCATTTTTCATTAGGAACAGGGCCCATAGGGCTGAATATGCGATATTATTATCCATTCCTTTTCCTACGTAATCCAAAAAAAGGTTCCAACAGAAACTCCTGACCATACGCACATAATCAGCAAGCTGTAAACCATGATCACGGTGTCTTGGGGCTAAACTCTTCCAAAAAGCAGCTAAACAAAACCAAACTTGTTGCCATCAAGATGATTCCAACTCATGGCGACCCCATGTGTTACAGAGTAGAACTGTGCTCCACAGGGTTTTCTGTAATCTTTATGGGTGCAGATTGCCAGGCCTTTCTTCTGCCCTGCTGCTGGGTGGGTTCAACTGCCAACCTTTCAATTAACAACCAAGTGCAAACTTTTTGTGGTGTCCAGGGACCTTCCAAAGGGCAGAACATCCCCATAAACTGAGCAGCTATGCCTTCTGTGGTCTACCCTGCTGCTCCAGCCTGCATCCACGCTGATAAGATTGCTCCTGGCTGCAGGGAGGGGTGCCGGTTTCCTAGGGGCTCCACCCTATGCCTGGCAGAATTAGGAGACTTTTTGGTCTCTGTGGGTGTGACACCTGTTGTGTGCTAACGGGAATAACACAAGTGGTTATTGTGAAAAGCACACAGGCCTGACAGTGCGCATGCTCAGTGGAGCTCTGGGGTGGGCAGATGAAGGGCAATGAGAATCAACTCAGAGAAATGAGGCCACTGTCAGAGATTGCCAAAAGAGTGGATATTTCTCATTTATTTAATCTACTGAATCATAATTAGGTGCAATGGCTGTGAAGACCAAGGTGGTGAAGAGAATTTAGGCGGTCGGGAAAGCAATTCCCAGCACAAAGTTCTCAACAAGTTCATCGCGCAGAGAGGCACAAGTTGAATTCGACACCAGCAATGTTGTTGGTTGCTGTGGACGCGGCTGCAGCTCATGGCAATGCTGCCTGGTCCCGCATCATCTTCACAACAGTTGGTGTGTTTGAGTCTACTGTTGAGGCTACTGATAACAACCATAAGTGGAGATAAAAAGATAAGATACTTTCTCTGCACGCCTAAGAGCAAGTGGCTTCAGCAACTCACGGCTGTTGTGTGGGAGGTTTGGTATACCTGCTACCATGAATAAAGACTCAAGGAGTGAGTTAGGGCTTCGATGACCCTTTTACAACAGAAGCCTCCAGCACAGGAGAAGTCAGTGGCCTGTGCAAAGTCAAGAGGGGACAGTCAGTCGGCTGCCCTCTCAGCTAGCTCTCGGGACCGGAAGCTGTCCGGGTGCCTCTGACATTTGAATGGCTTGGTTCCCAGCTAATTACTGAACTTCACATTTCACCTCTTAGTTCCCCACTTGGTCAAGAGTTTCATGTTGTTACTGACCAGGTTGCATGTCCTGCCAGCTGAGTACCATAATTTAGTCACATCTTATTTGCATGAAATTGCTGGCTGTCTTGCTGATCACTCCTCAAAGTCTAATAATTGAGATGCAGGGCCTGGTTTTTATTATTCTGGAAGAGAAGCATATTTTCCCAACTCCCTTTTTTCTAGGAGACACAATCCCGCACTTCATTAGCATGGCTCAGCTGTTGAACGTTGGTACTTTGCTGATCAAACAAAACACTGCATATTATGGGAGATGAGGTTTTGCAAGCCTTCCTTGTCGATCTGCATAATTCACTAGCCGTGGCGGTGGTCCACATGGCTAAAGAGGCTTAACTCGCAGAACCAAGGATGGCGCCAAGTCAGCCAGGAGGGCTGGAGGACTCATGTTACATTTTGCAGAAAAAAAAAAAATTAATTGTCGTAAAAAATATAAATAACACCACATTTGCCAATTCAACATTTTTCATGGAGACAATTCAGTCAGATCAATTACGTCAATTGTGGGGTACATCACCAATGTCCTTTGCCAAATATTCCATCCCTATAAGCAAGAAACTCAGTGCTTCCTAGATAATAATGCCCCTCACTCCCTACCCTAAGCACTATTAAATGCTGATAGCAACACATTTACTTCTTCCATGATTTCATCATCCCTCACCCACTGGTCCCCGCTGTATTTGTTGGTTTGATTATTCACAGAAGCGCCGTATAATAAGTTGGCAGCTCTGATAATAACCATCAAGGCATTCCAGAGGAAAACCTTTGTGTCATAAACCCGTGGGCTTCCTTCCATATCTGTCCTCATGTACTTGAACAAATGGTCACCTCGCTCATCTGGACTGCCGCAAAGGACTCCTAACCCAGCTAGCCATGTCCACTCTTATCTCTCCTGGCCCCTCATTTCACCCAGAGTGACCCATTCAAAGTGGAAACCTGATCAAGACGGCAACCCTTCCCCAACTTCCAATGGCTTCCCAAAGCTCCTCCACTAAAGACAAAGCTCTTAACTCTAAGAACAAGGAAATTCTGACTCTGCTCCGCCAAAGAAGGAACTGCTTCAGCAAGCACCATTAATTGAGGCTAAACACATCAGATGAAAGACTGCTGGAAAACAAGGTATTTGTCAGCTTTCTGTGGATGCTAAAGCATGACCCACCGATTATGTGGTAACTGGAAACGGTATGTGTATATATCTTTACAATAGGCAGATCTGGTGGTTACCAGGTTACCACCTTTTAGCCAACAATCAAACTTAGCACCATCAACAGTGGGTCGGCATGACAGTTCCGGCCTCCAGACGTGACACTATGTGAAGCACTCTTGCCAAAACACTGCACCTGAATATAATTTAGACCAAACCGCCAATACGCAGGACATATGGAGGCAGGG
Source organism: Loxodonta africana (assembly GCF_030014295.1). NCBI lineage: Eukaryota > Metazoa > Chordata > Mammalia > Proboscidea > Elephantidae > Loxodonta > Loxodonta africana. The sequence continues at coordinate 8,664,728 of NC_087357.1, forward strand.
AAACAAGTCAGATGCTATTATAAGGCAGCACTCAGAAAATCCAGGATCAGGAATACTCCCCAAAGCTGTCAGCTTGCAATCTTCAAACAAACAGTGCCAAGAAAGGCAGAAAAAACAAGGCGATGGTCCTCTTCCAGAAAAAAAAAAGAGATTAAAGAGCATTTCTGTATGTTTGAAATTTTCCATGAAATTTTTAGGGAAAAGAGTACAGGTAAAACTGGGAAAATCGGCCTAAGATCAGGCGATTGTATCAGTGGCTGTAACCTGGATTTGATCATCTACTGGCAAGGTGTTACCACTGAAGACCACCACACATTTGTTAGTTCGTTATACTGTGGAGCTTGCATGTTGCTATGATGCTGGAAGCTATGCCACTGGTGTTTCAGATATCAGCAGGGTCACCCACAGTGGACAAGTTTCAGTGGAGCTCCCAGATCAAGACAGACTAGGAAGGAAGCCCTGATGATCTACTTCTGAAAATCAGCCAATGAAAACCCTATGAGTCACCACAGAATATTATCAGATACAGCAGTGGAAGATGAGCCTCCTAGGTTGGAAAAAAAAAATTGGAAGGCACTCAAAATACACAGTGGCTGCCACAAAAGACTCCAACATACAGCAATAGTGAAGATGGCACAGGACTGGGCAACGTTTCGTTTTGTCGTAGATGGGGTCACCATGAGTCAGAGCCAACTAGACAGCAACCAAGAGCAACAACCACTGGAGAAAACACGCGGCCCATTTGTATTATGTTACAACTGCATGTGAATCAAGTATCCAAAAACAAAAATTGTAACCAAAAAGTAAATGCTGTAGAATATAAGTTTTAAAAAAATCTAGGAGATAAAAACAGCAAATGATGACTTTGAAAGTTGAAAACAAATACAAAGGAGACAAAACTTCTCATTAGGACCTACAATGTCCTTGGTTTAATGCCTTGCCCTCCACTGGCTCCTCCCCTCCTCCCCTCGCTGCTCCTAGGTTCCTGGGCACAATGCTCCTTCCACCTGCAACCTTCACCTGCAACGCTGTTCCTGCCACACCTCAACCTTCCACTGTTCTCTCTTATGCAAAGAAGGCTTCCAACCGGCCCGACTCAGCCTGCCTGTTTCAGGGGTACCATTACTTTGTTGCATGGATAATTTTGGTGAATTAGAGTGGCTTCCTGTTTAATTGTGGTATCCTCCACTAGAAGGCAGGCCATGAGGGCAGCGTCTGCTGTGCCCATTGTGGTCTCCTCCCTAGCAGCTGTGTGGAGTCATGTTCAGTAAATACCATTGAGTGAATTCAATGTAACAGAATTCTATACCCCAGACTCAGGGTCCGGCGTGGAGAGCTCTCATCAAAGCTTCACTGACAAGGCAACGGTCACGAGGAACAAAGAAGCAGATGTCTGGAGCTTGACTCTTCTTTCCATGCACGATACAAGGCCAACGGGAGGTTCCAAATCACTTTGGTGGCTGTTTCATATGGCACCCCAGGCTCTTTAAAATATACACGCCTCCCGAGGTTTCCCAGCCTGGGCCCTTCAGGAATTCTTGCTTCCCCAATCTGGTGAGCATCCTCACTCCCCTCTTCCCACGTGTAAGACGTCGTCCTGGACCAGCATAACACAGGCTGATGGGTGACCGGTCTGGACACAGGGGCCGAAGGGCCTGTGTCCTCCCGACCAAACCAGGACAGGTGTGAGGGAAGGGTTCACAGAAAGAGTGTATTGTCACTGAGTGAGGGGGAAAGGAGCTCCAGGAAGAGGGTCCAGAACGTGCTGAGGCTCTGAAGCCTGCCTTGCTCTGCTTCCCTATGTGACCGACAAGTGGACTGGGGCGGGGGAGTTCAAGTGAGAGGTGAGGCCTGCACAGGAGCACCTGGGCCAGTGCAGATGGCTGGGCAGGAGGTGAGAAGGTGGCAGTACCCCTTCTGACAACATCCATGGTCCTTTATCCTGCATCCACTCAAACCGTAACCTGCAGGCAAAGCCTTGGCCAGCCTATTTTTGAGTAAGTCACTATTCACGCAGTCGCTAAACAGACATTGATTGAGGCCTGGGTGGTGCAAACAGTTAACACGCTTGGATACTAAACAAAAGGTTGGAGGTTTAAACCCACCCAGAAGCACCTGGGAAGAAAGACCAGGAGATCTGCTTCCAAAAGGTCACAGCCATAAAAGCCCTATGGAGCACAGTTCTACTCTGACACACGTGGGGTCACCATGAGTCAGAATCCACTGGATGGTAAGTGAGAAACTGGAACAAGGAGGAAGACGACACTCTTCCCTAGAAGGTCCAAGGCCCTCCATTCCTCTTCCTTTCTTACCATGGAGAAGCTGAGCAACATCTCTGCTTCTGTTCCCGACACTGCGGCTTTGACACAGGACAGCCGGCAGCCTGTGCTGCAGATCGGTATCCCCACTGGAGAAGAAGAGTCTGGAGATCCTGTGAGGTACACAGTCCTTTTAAGGTTGTGGTTAAGGTTGTGTGTCAAATTGGCTGGGCCATGACTCTCAGTGGTTTGGCAGCTATGTAAAGACATAATCACCTCCATAACGAGATCTGCTGTGAGCAGCTGATCAGATGAAAGGGCGTTTCCTTGGGGGTGTGGCCTGCATCAAATATATGTGGACTTTCTGGCAAAGCTTGGTGGCTTTCACTTACTCTGGGTCCTGCATCTGGGACTTGAGCTAGCAGCTTACCTGCTGATTTGGTATTTGTCAGCCACTGCAGCTACATGAGTCAGAAGAAGCCTGTAGCCTGAACCACGGACTCGGGACTTTCCAGCCTCTACAACCATGTGAGCCATTTCCTCAATATAAACTCTCTCTCTCTCCATATATATGTATACACGCTTCACTGGTCTTGCTTCTCTAGAGAACTCAGCCTAAGGCAGACCGTCTCTATGGTGGGAGAGTTTAGAGTTGACCATGTCCATTCTTTTTCTTTTCTAGGTCCGTCCTTCAGTCCCATACAGTGCTCGATAGACCCACCACCCTGGGGTAGCAGGGGCCATGTGAGAGACTGTTAAAGTAACAGCTCTGTGGCACGTGACTTGGGTGTTGGTAATAAATGCAATTTCCTATGGGAATGCCTCATTCAACCAGCAAGGGCTAAATAGGAAAAGGTGAAGAAGCTCTTGTCAGAAGAAAATAGTCTTGATAAAATGGCTTAGGCTATTTTCATGTTGGAAGAGTAATTAACATCCAATTATTTGACACAGTCAAGCCAAACCCATTGCCATCGAGTCGATTCCGACTCGTAGCGAACCTATACGACAGAGTAGAGCTGACCCATAGGGTTTCCAAGGCTGTAATCTTTATGCAGCAGACTGCCACATCTTTCTCCCGTGGAGCGGCTGGTGGGTTCAAACCACTGACCCCTCGGTTAACATGTGAGCGCTTAACCACTGCACCACCCGGGCTCCTCATTTAACACACAACCATCTTTTATTTAAGCTGCGATAGGTTGTCAGAGTGGAGTAGTCAGATCCTCTCTATGGTACAGTTAACAGGCAGGAACACATGTACAAAGGTTGTGACGAATTAAGGACAGTGACAAAGGTCTATACTCCTTGCAGCAGGCATCTGTGATACCCCATCCACAAATGCCATTTTATAATGGAAATCAAATTGCCTGCAAATAATTGATTTTTGAAACTGCTGTGTCTAAGGAAAAGGATCCCTTGGGAAATCAGGGCCACAACATGCAGTGAATATCTGATTCGCTGTTCTAGGGAAGGAGGGGACACACACTTGGAATTCAGCAAATTATAGTACTTTTTTTAAAACACCATTTTGTAAACACTTTTCGTAATACATTGAACTTTCCCAATCAACAGCACCCCTTAACAGTCTGGACAAAATGTTTTTAACAGTTTGCGTGTGTGGCTTTTGATTGTATGACTCTTCTGATAAAGAGCAAATTATTCATTCAAACATTTTTTCAGGATACTTATTGGTCTAAAAACCTTATTATTCAGTTTGAAATTTTATCTATGAAATTGTTAAAATACGTTCATATTATAATCATTTCTTTTGCTTGCTAAAACAGAGCTTAGAGATTTATTTAAGATTCAAATGTGGCATTAAATGTTACAAATATAAAATTTGATTTCACTATGAAATGATTGATAGTCATAGTATATAAATGTGATAGATATTAAATATTTGAAATACCTGAAAAGATCCATACTTTAAATTGCTCATTACTGTTCAAAGGAAGCCCAAATACACAGACACACGAGCACATACCCATTCTTGCTCCCTGACTTTTATTAATAGAAACTGCTATGGTTTCAATGTGTAGATGCATTTTTGTTCTTAGAAATTAAAAAAAATATATATATACACACAAACAAGCACATATATGTGTACATATATATATGTATATATGCATACACACACACATATATATAAAACCCACTGCCGTCGAGTTGATTCCAACTCATAGCAACCCTATAGGACAGAGTAGAACTGCTTCACAGGGTTTCCAAGGAGCAGCTGATGGATTCCAACTGCAACCTTCAGTTAGAGCCAAATGCTTAACCATTGTACCACCAGAGCCCCGTATATACATATTATATAAACCCACTGCCGTCAGGCCGATTCCAACTCATAGTGACCCTATACAACAGAGCAGAACTGCCCCGTGGGGTTTCCAAGGGACAGCTGATGGATTCCAACTGCTGACTTTTGGTTAGCAGCCAAATGCTTAACCACCACGCCACCACGGCTCAAATACTATATATATGTACACACACACACACATACATATATATATATACACATATATGTGGAAATAAATAATAAGAACATATATAGGAAATAAAAAATGAGGAACATTTGTATTTGAAATGATCTTTTTTTTTTTTTAATTGTAAAAAGCATTCTCTTCTCCCTGGCCCTGAACTAGAAAGATGTTAAGGGCAACACACCTCGCGTTGAACACACTAGATGATCTCACTGTACTCTACAGGCGACCCATGGGCCCTTGGACGTGGAACCTGCCCGTCAGGCTCCAGAGCCGAGGCCGGCGTCTGCCCGGGAGCGGGCCCACCAGAGCCGAGGCCGGCGTCTGCCCGGGAGCGGGCCCACCAGGGCTGCGGCAGCTTTGCAGGGGTTATCTGCCATACGGCAATGTGATTCCAGGCCGTCAGGGAGGTGGCGCCCCGGCGATGAAGTCCTCTCTATTACACTTGGTTCAGTTGTACCAGAGTTGTATTGTGATGACGAGAAAATGATGCAGAGAGATGCCAATGAGCTTTTGTAATTACAGCTAATCGATAATGGGGTACATTGTCCAATCGAAGGCTCAAAAGGTTCTCGGGCGTCTGCGATTGAAAAGGCGACCAGTACACGGAGGTTAGTGGTACTCTGTCCGTGGGCAGCTCCTCCAAGTTTTCAGTGATCCCAGATCATAAGTGGAGCAACGGTGGGCAGAAAGGAAAGGAGGTTTTCTCCAGGCTCAGACCTTGAGTCGTTCCCCAATTCAAGGCGGGAAGAGGTGTGTAGGTGAGCACCTTCCCTCATTAGCAAGCAGGCCTCAGCCAGGTATCCCCAGGGGTCTTCTGCAATCAGTGGGAGGCAAGTTCCCATGCAAAAATTCTACCTAAAATGGAAATCTTTATGTTGATGGCCCTGTTGACTCGGCTGCCTGCAACACTGGCCCCAAAACATGGTTATGTCAAAAAGGTCAAGGTCGACACTCACCACCACGTCTGTCCTCATTTTCCCAAAAGTCTTGATCAAATGGGCATAATGATAATCTTCCATTTGTCGCAGAATCGCTGTCATACAAGCGACAAAGTTCCCCTGTAAACAAATTAAAACATGGCATTAGATGGGGACAGAATGATACTTGCTGAGATCAACCAGCAGGTGAGGATCTAAAACTGTCCAGGCAGGGGAAGTTTTACAACATGGTGAATTTACAAAATCCCACTGAACTGTTCACTTTCAAATGGTTCCTTTTATGTTATGTGACTTACGCCTCAATTTAAGGGCGGGGGGTATCTCTCAAGGAGAGCAAATAGGGTCTGGGCGTGAAGTCCCGAGCTCTGCTATGCCTTGCTGGTCGACCAGTGGAAGTTACTGGTCCCTTCCAGCCTCAAGATTTTGTTTTTATTTGCTCTTTTCTTCTGCCAAACAGCATTCAGTGCTTCCTGACACATGGTCCTCCAGACTGGACAAATAAGCTTTAACTTATGCACAAAAATGAAAGACAGGGCTAAAACCTCCCTTGCCTGTGTGCTGTGTTCTCCTGGAAGTCCACTGCCCGCTTCTCACGCAGAAAGGGTGAGCCACCTCTCCTCTGGGGCCATCGCAAAGCAGAGGCCTTTTATTTTTCAAAACCTGCTGTATCCCCCTTTGGCCAATTTAGATGCAATCACCCCTGACTCCACAACGAGTTATGGTCCAACTCTCCCCTCTGGAAGAAGGAGACGAGGAACGCAGGCTCATCAGAATGTAAAGTGGGAAGATCAGGAACTTCTCACAGCAGACAGGGCTGGGCGGGAAGGGAAAGAAGGAGGAGGAAGAAAGAAACCGGAAAACAAAATCCAGACATGGAGACAGTCAAGGGCCAAGAGCTGTCAGCAGATGGGGTGTGCACATGTGATCACTGGGTGGATCAAACGGTTTGTGCTCGACTACTAACCTAAAGGTTGGTGGTTCAAACCCACTCAGCAGCACCTCAGAAGAAAGGCCTGGTGATCTGCTTCTGTAAAGAATATCAGCCAAGAAAACCCGATGGAGCAGTTCTGCTCTGTGACACAGGGGGTCACCACAGCAGAACCTACCTGACGACGATGCGTTTGGCTTTGGTTTCTGGGTGCGTGTACTGGTCTGTGCACGTGCATGTATGTGTGCATGCCTGTGCATGTATGTGTGCTGGTCTGTGTGTGTGCATGTACGTGTGCTGGTCTGTGCGTGTGTGTGTACGTGTGCATGCCTATGCGTGTATGTGTGCTGGTCTGTGTGCATGCTGGTCTGTGCACGTATGTGTGCTGGTCTGTGCGTGTGCATGTATGTGTGCTGGTCTGTGCGTGTGCTAGTCTGTGCATGTGCGTGTATGTGTGCTGGTCTGTGCGTGTGCGTGTATGTGTGCATGCCTGTGCGTGTATGTGTGCTGGTCTGTGTGTGCGCTAGTCTGTGCGTGTGCATGTATGTGTGCTAGTCTGTGCATGTGCATGTATGTGTGCTGGTCTGTGCTTGTGCGTGTATGTGTGCTGGTCTGTGCATGTGCGTGTATGTGTGCATGCCTGCGCGTGTATGTGTGCTGGTCTGTGTGTGTGCTAGTCTGTGCGTGTGCGTGTATGTGTGCTAGTCTGTGCGTGTGCACGTATGTGTGCTGGTCTGTGCGTGTGTGTGTGCTGGTCTGTGCATGTGCGTGTATGTGTACTGGTCTGTGCGTGTGCATGTATGTGTGCTGGTCTGTGTGTGTGCACGTATGTGTGCTGGTCTGTGCGTGTGCGTGTATGTGTGCTGGTCTGTGCATGTGCGTGTATGTGTGCTGGTCTGTGCGTGTGCGTGTATGTATGCTGGTCTGTGCATGTGCATGTATGTGTGCTGGTCTGTGTGTGTGCTGGTCTGTGTGTGTGCATGTATGTGTACTGTTCTGTGAGTGTGCATGTCTGTGTGCATGCCTGTGTGTGTGCACTGAAGGGGTTGGTGAGCGGGTAGGCACCAGAGCAGTCCTGTTGCCATTAACTGCAATCCGTCACTTTAAGGGATCCGGCCAACAGTGTTTTAAAGCCTTCCTCACTTTTAAACGTTTTCCTCTAAATTAACATTTTAAGAAATATAGGACATATATTTTCTCCTGTTAAATCAGTATGAGTTGGGTAAAATCATAGGATGAGGCATATTTTAAGACCTACCCCCAATTTCCCCTACTAAATGAGTTTCCAAATTGCATTCTTTTACTAACTCAACTTTTACAAGCAATACATTTGAACGTTTAAATGTCTTTCATATTAATTTGGAATGTTCGTTCTACAGCAAAATGTTAAAGTCAGATATCTTTTTTCAATCTGTTTTGTATCTATAGTATACATATATGCTTCCAAATGAGTCATCAAAGGATGCATTACATAAATTGAATAAATACAATAATGGTAATATAGTACCTTTCATTTACCCAGAAATATAAATTATTTGTAAAGGATGATAATTGCTGAGATTCAGACTCAAAGTTGATGTTCAGGGTAAGAGCTAAATAATGCTTGTTTTCCATTGGAGGAAGATTTGCAAAATGGCTATTTATAAATATGAACTTTTGAAACACACAAATATTTGGCATCCCCATTGGGCTCAAGAGAAGCTGCCTCTATATTTTGTTTGCTCTTTACAGGATAACATCTTTTGGGTAACGGTCATAATATTACATGCTAATCAACTAGGATGTGAACCTTAGTGAGGGCTACATAACCATGGCCCCATTCAACCACACAACAGATCCCATCTTGTCCCCATTTTGTAGGCAGTGAAACTGAGGCATAGAGATCTTACCCACAATGAGCAAATGGCAAAGTTGGGTGGGAACCCCAACACTACCAGGTGACCAGAGTGCTCACTAGCTGACCTAATCGTGTTCCCCTTGCCAAAACACACAATGTTTGAGAAATCTGAGGTCACAGCTGATGGCCAGCATGAGCTTGAGATGCACTCTTCTCCAATTCTGCAGTCATGAAAGAGAGCTGGAAGAGGATAAGGAAGGGGAAAGACCACTATAGACCTCTGCCCCTCACCACGCCTCGTGATGCAGTCTACTTCCTGCTAGGCTGGGAGTTTTTCCAGCACAAGAAGAGGCCTGTATTGACACAGGTGCACAGTGGTTGCTGGTAGGCGCCACTGAGTTCGTTTCAACTCACAATGACTCCCATGTGACACAGCAGACCTGTCCCACAGGGCTACTAGCCTGTCATCTTCATGGGAGCCTATTGCCAGGTATTTCTTCCATAGAGCTGCCGGGGGTTTGAACCGCTAATGGTTTGGTTAGCAGCCAAGGGTTTAACCATTGTGCCCCCAAGTCTCCTTACCTAGTAGGTGCACAAGTTAATTTACTGCATGTCAAAACAGCTAAACAATGGAGACGTATAATTTAGAATCGCTGAAATCACGAAGTCAGCCATTTATAATCTGAAACAACAAAGCCATGTGCTTCACTTAAAATATCAAGGTGGAAGTGAAAACAAAAGCCAGAGCCCTGAGCAGTCTTGAGAACACCGAGGGCAGGAGCATTGAGGAACATGAATGGGAGAAACAGGTGCATCAAGAATCAGGCCAGACACTCAAATGGGTGATGTGGGCATTCTCAACGTCAGAAGCAGACTACCATGCGGTGCTGCAAAGTCCACGCAAGGCGAAGGACAGGTAACAGCCCTGATCAGACAAGGAAAGCCTGAAGAAAGCACACCACCGTCCACAAAACACGTCCCCGGAACGTGTCAATGGTGGCCAGGCAGCCTTTTCGCTGAAGGAGAACATCCCTAGGGGGAAGCCCATGACCCCCTGGTGAACGACAATGAGAACTAATGGGAGTTGGTCCAAGGAAGGTCAGAAGATCACCATGATTTTTGAGGTCAAAAGGCCAGGCAGGGAGCATGCCCTGTGACCTAAACCTAAAGAAATGTTCCAGAAGCAATTTGTACTGTGCAGCCCTCCCCTTTCTTAAAGCAAGTTTTGCTACCTCAGCTTTTCTCAAAAGTTGTAGCATGGGACCCATTAAGAAAGGGGCATTAGGTCACAAAGCAACCCTTAACAGAATCCAAAACATCAAAATATCACAAAGCATCTTCTCTGACCATAAAGCCATAAAAGTAGAAATCAATAACAGAAAAAGCAGGGACAAGAAATCAAACACTTGGAAACTGAACACCTTGCTCAAAAATGACTGGGGTACAGAAGAAATTAAGGACAGAATAAAGAAATTCATAGAATCCAATGAGAATGCAAATACTTCCTATTAGAAACTTTGGGACACGGCTAAAGCAACACTCAGAGGCCAATTTATAGCAATAAATAAAATGAAGAAAGGGCCAAAATAAAAAAATCATCCCTACAACTTGAACAGAGAGCAATAAAAGAAGTCCCACGGCACCAAAAGAAAAGAAATAATAAAAACTAGAGCAGAATTAAATGAAATAGAGAACAGAAAGAAAATCAAAAGAGTTAAAAAGACCAAAAGGAGGTTCTTTGAGAAAATTAACAAAATCAATCAATCATTGGCCAAACTGACAAAAGAAAAACAGGAGAGGAGGCAAATAACCCAAATAAGAAATGAAATAGGTGATATCATAACAGACCCAACTCAAATTAAAAGAATTATATCAGATTACTATGAAATACTGTACTTTAACAAATGTGAAAACCTAAAAGAAATGGATGTGTGTGTACGTGTGCATGTGCTACCTACACTAACACAAACAGAGGTAGAACAACTAAATAAACCCATAACAATAGATGGAAAAGGTAATTAAAAAACTTCCAACAACAACAAAAAGCCCGGGCCATGATTTACAAACTTTCAGAGAAGAGTTAACACACTACTACTAAAGGTATTTCAGAACATAGAAAAGGATGGAATACTCCCCAAAACATTCTATGAAGTCAGCATACCCCTGATACAAAAACCAGGTAAAGACACCACAAAAAAAGAAAATTACAGACCAATATCCCTCATGAAATTACATGCAAAAATCCTCGACAAAATTCTAGCCAATAGAATTCAACAACATGTCAAAAAATAATTCACTATGACCAAGTGGGATTCATACCAGGTATGCAGGCACGGTTCAACATTAGAAAAACAATCAATGTAATCCATCATATAAATAAAACAAAAGACGAGAACCACGATCTTATCGATTGATGCAGAAAAGGCATTTGACAAAGTTCAACACTCATTCATGATAAAAACTCTCAGCACAATAGGAATAGAAGGAAAATTCCTCAACATAATAAAGGGCATCTATGCAAAGCCAACAGCCAACATCACCCTAAATGGAGAGAGTCTGAAAGCATTCCCCTTGAGAACGGGAACCAGACAACGATGCCCTTGATTACCACTCTTATTCAATATTGTGCTGGAAGTCCTAGCCAGAGCAACTAGGCTAGATAAAGAAATAAAGGGCATCCATATTTGTAAGGAAGAAGTAAAAGTATCTCTATTTGCAGGTGACATGATCTTATACACAGAAAACCCTAAGGAATCCTCAAGAAAACTACTGAAACTAAGCGTTCAGAAGAGTCTCCGGATATAAGATAAACATACAAAAGTCAGTTGGATTGCTCTACAGCAATAAAGAGAATGCCAGAGAGGAAACCATCAAGTCAATACCATTTACAATAGCCCGCAAGAAGATAAAATACTTAAGAATAAATCAAACCAGAGACCTAAAAGACCTGTACAAAGGAAACTAAAGACACTACACTTCAAGAAACCAAAAAAGACCTATGTAAGCGGAAAAACATACCTTGCTCATGGATAGGAAGACTCAACATCTTAAAAAAGTCTATTCTACCCAAAGTGATCTATAGATACAATGCAATTCCAATCCAAATTCCAATGACTTTTTTTTAATGAGATGGAGAAACAAATCACTAACTTCAAATAGAAGGGAAAGAGGCCCCGGATAAGTAAAGCATTACTGAAAGTGGGAGGTCTCACACTACCTGATTTTAGAACGTATTATACCAGAGTCAAAATAGTCTGATACTGGTACAACAAAAGACACATAGACCAATGGAAGGGAATTGAGAATCCAGACATAAATCCATCTACATATGTGCAGCCGATATTTGACAAACGCCCAAAGTCAGTTAAATGGGGAAAAGACAGTGTCTTTAACAAATGGTGCTGGCATAACTGGATAACCACCTGCAAAAAAAATGAAACAAGACCCATACCTCACCCCATGCACAAAAGATAATTGAAAATGGATCAAAGACCTAGATATAAAACCTAAAACGATAAAGATCATGGAAGAAAAAATAGGGACAACACTAGGAGCCCTAATACATGGCATAAACAGTACACAAAACACTACTGACAATGCACAAACACCAGAAGAGAAACTAGATAACTGGGAGCTCCTAAAAATCAAACACTTATGCTCACCCTGGTGGCATGGTGGTTAGGTGCCACGGCTGTTAACCAAAGGGTCGGCAGTTTGAATCTGCCAGGCGCTCCTTGGAAACTCTATGGGGCAGTTCTACTCTGCCCTATAGGGTCGCTATGAGTCAGAATCGACTCGACGGCACTGGGTTTGGTTTGGTATGCTCACCCAAGGACTTTATCAAAAGAGTGAAAGATTACCTACAGACTGGGAAAAAAATTGTAGCTATGAAAATTCTGATCAGTGTCTGATCTCTAAAATCTACTGCAAAAACTCAACAACAAAAAGGCAAATAACCCAATTTAAAAAATGGGCAAAGCATATGAACAGGTACTTCACCAAGGAAGACATTCAGGGGGCTAACAGATACATGAGGAAATGTTCTCAATCATTAGCCATTAGAGAAAGGCAAATCAAAACTGCAATGAGATACTGTCTCACTCCAACGAGGCTGGCATTAATCCAAAAAATCCAAAATAATACATGTTGGAGAGATTGTGGAGAGACTGGAACACTTAAAACACTGCTGGTGGGAATGTAAAATGGTACAATCACTTTGGAAATCAATTTGGTGCTTCCTTTGAAAGCTAGAAATAGAACTACCATACAATCCAGCAACCCCACTTCTCAGAATATATCCTAGAGAAATAAGAGCGTTCACGCAAACAGGTATATGCCCACCCATGTTCACTGCAGCAGTGTTTACAATAGCAAAAAGATGGAAGCAACCAAGGTGCCCATCAACTGATGAATGGATAAATAAATTATGGTATATTCACACAATGGAATACTATGCAATGATAAAGAACAACGATGAATCCATGAAACATTTCATAACATGGGGGAATCTGAAAGGCATTATGCTGAGTGAAGTTAGTCAGTTGCAAAAAGACAAATATTGTATGAGACCACTATTATAAGAACTCCAGAAATAGCTTAAACACAGAAAAAAATATTCTTTGATTATTACAGGGTGGGGAGGGGGTCAGCACAACTGGACTAAACCAAAAGCAAAGAAGTTTCCTGAATACAACCAAACACTTCAAAGCCCAGAGTAGCAGCGGCAGGGGTCTGGGGACCATGGATTCAGGGGACATCTAGGTCAACTGTCATAAAAAAATATATTAAGAAAACATTCTGCGTCCCACTTTGGTCAGTGGCATCTGGGGTCTTAAACGCCAGCAAGTGACCATCAGTTGGTCTCAACCCACCTAGAGCAAAGGAGAATGAAGAACACCAAAGACAGAAGGTAATTATGAGCCCAAGAGATGGAAAGGGCCACATAAACCAGAGACTACATCAGCCTGAGACCAGAAGAACTAGATGGTGCCCAGCTACAACCAATGACTGCCCTGACAGGGAACACAACAGAGGAACCCCTGAGAGAGCAGGAGAGCAGTGGGATGCAGACCTTAATTTCTCATAAAAAGACCAGACTTACTGGTCTGACTGAGACTGGAGGGACCCTGGAGGTCATGCTTCCTGGACCTTCTGTTAACCCAAGACTGGAATCATTCCCAAAGCCAACTCTTCAGATAGGGATTGGACTGGACTATAAGACAGAAAATGATACTGGTGAGGAGTGAGTTTCTTGGCTCAAGTAGACGCATGAGACTATGTGGGCAGCTCCTGTCTGTAGGCGAGATGCAAAGGCAGAGGGGAACAGGAGCTGGCTGAATGGATACGGAGAATACAGGGTGGTGAGGAGAAGCGTGATATCTCATTAGGGGGAGAGCAACTAGGAGTACATAGCAAAGTGTATATAAGTTTTTGTATGAGAGACTGACTTGATTTATAAATTTTCACTTAAAGCACAATTAAAAAAAAAAAAAGGGCAACATGTCAGACAAAATTCACAGAAACGCGCCCCCTTTCCTCCTTCCTTTGGGAACTGAGTCCCATCCGTGGGGTTCCGTGTTTCTATAGGGGAAGCAGTGTGGATAACATGAACCCTTACTGATCACAGGAACACAGCATACTGAAGGGCTTATGGGGCTGGGGGAAGCAGGCATTTAAGGAAGTTGCATTTGAAACCAGTCATATGTTAGAAACAAAAATAGGGGAGAGCTTAGAAAAGAAAACTTGCAGAAGACTCAGAAGAAAATTACTACTGCACACATTGATGGATTTATTTCAAATGCATTTAGAAATTCTATGACACTTTTGTTTTGAAACGTTGGGTACATTGGCAGGAGGGCTGGTGGCAAGGGATGGGGCAGAACGAGTCCTGCACCCTGAGCCTGGGGACTGGGCTGCAGCCATACGGGATGAGCAAAACTGAAGGAAGTAAATAAAAAATAAGGCATATTGCTTATGACTTCAAAGCAATGTAAACTAGGAGCAGAGAAATCAGGATACAGTTGCAGGAGATCAGAAAATCAGGACATAAGACTGCCTAATAAACACAAAATGTGAACCTCATTAGTAATCAAAGATGAAAATGATAGGTCATTATTTGCCTGCCAAAGCAGCAAAGAAGCACTGAAATGAGGATAATGTTAGCAAGGGAGCAGAGAACGAGGACCCCTGCACACTACGGGTGGGAGCACACACTGCTATAACCTTTTTAAAAAGCGATTTGGCAGTAGGTTTGAAAAGTCTTGGGAAAAAAAAAACAAATTCATCTCCACAGTAATTCTACTTCTTAGAATCCATCCTAAGGAAATTATCCAAAATAGAAAATGTTATGCCCAAAGATACTGAACACATCATTGAAAGCATCTCAAAGTTCAACAGCAAGAAACTGTGTAAGTAATCTGGTATTTTGTAGGGTTGCCAGATAAAATACAGTTTGATTTGAATCTCAGGCAGACAATGAATAATAAGCATGCCCCAAATATTGCATTCGAAATATTGCATGGGACATATTTATCCTTAAAAAAGAAGCCTGAAATTCAAATTGAATAAGGTGTCCCGTATTTTGTATTTGCTAAATCTGGTAACTGTAATATACCGTTAGGATAAAATAGTATGCCACCATTATGGCATTAACTATACAAACAGGAAACATTTTAACAACATGAGGAAATGCCTGGAGGATACAACTGGAGATAACTCTATACACACACTTCAGCAATATAAAGAATATTGCACAGGATAAAAGAGAAAAATGACTAGAAGGAAAGACAACAAATAGTGCACAGGGGTAGGAGAATTTGGGCTTTTCCTCTCAGTTTCTGATGGAAACATTCTGTGACCACTTACATAACCCAGACCACTTACATAAACAGAAGAAATTGTTAATATTTTTCGAGGTAGCTCTGAGAGAAAAAGATAAACAGCAGCATAAGGAACTCTCCCTTTCCAAGTCCTACAAAAAGCTCTCTTGCAGGGCTCCCTCTGTTGGTGCAGACTTGGTACTGCCCTGGATGGTTCATGGAGTCCTTCACTGAGCTCAACCTCTTCGCCTCTCCTAGAACTACCTCCATGTCCCCATTTAAAATCTGTTAAGGCCCCAGTGCACTAGGCAGGTGGACAGGTAGGACCAGGGACCATTAGAATGGGAAACAGGTAGAACTGAGGACAGGTAGAACAAAGGACAGGTAGAACCGAAGACAGGTAGAACCAAGGACAGGCAGAACTGAAGACAGGTAGAACCGAGGACAGGTAGAATGGAAGACAGGTAAAACTGAGGACAGGTAGAATGGAAGGCAGGTAGGACTGGGAACAATTAGAACGGAAGACAGGTAGAACTGAGGACAGGAAGAACCAAGGACAGGTAGAATGGAAGACAGGTAGAACCAAGGACAGGTAGAATGAGAGACAGGTAGAACCAAGGACAGGTGGTATGGGAGACAGGTAAAACCGAGGACAGGTAGAATGGGAGACAGGTAGAACCGAGGACAGGTAGAATGGCAGACAGGTAGAACTGAGGACAGGTAGAATGGGAGACGGTAGAACTGGGGACAGGTAGAATGGGAGACAGGTAGAACTGAGGACAGGTAGAATGGGAGACGGTAGAACTGGGGACAGGTAGAATGGGAGACAGGTAGAATTGAGGACAGATAGAACTGAGGACAGGCAGAATGGGAGACAGGTAGAACTGGGGACAGGTAGAACTGAGGACAGGTAGAATGGGAGACAGGTAAACTGAACACAGGTAGAATAAAGGACTGGTGGTGGAGCAGAGCACCTTTTCTAGACAGGTGAATGAATGTAAGACATGGCTGAAGAATACAGAGACCAAGGTTATAAAAAAGGAGAGATGAGAATGGAAAACTAAGATGAGACATAACTTTTAAGCAGTGCCTTTGTCAAATTTGGCCAGGTATGAGGGCATGAATTAGAAGAATCCCAAAGGTTTTAAATCACAGCCTCAAGGTACTGTGAAGGAACGCCTTCTTCACACGACAAAATGGATTCAGCCTCGCTGCATGAATTGGACATGGCAGGGTATTTAATTTCGCCTGTTGTCGTTAGCTGCCATCAAGTCAGCCCCCACTGATGGTGGCCCCGCGCGCGATGGGACTGAACTGTGGTGATGCACAGGGTTTTCATTTGCTGGTTTTCGGAAGTAGATCACCAGGCCTTTCTTCCTGGTAACTGCTCTTGGCTCCTGGTAATTCTAACACCCAGTGAGGTGTTTCATCTGACACTGGAGCTCACACTTCGTGTGGAGCATGGATGTACCCGATGTGGGACACCTGGCTCAAGGACAGAAAGGTTAACACTCTAAGAATCCTCGAAATTCCCAGGGATCTTTGGGCAGCTCCAAACCACAGAACCTGTTGGAGGGATGGACAGGGACCAAGGAACACCGAGTCTGGGTGATTACACTTGACAATGCCCAGGTGAAGACCTGTTAAAATTTTCAAATGGCTTTACCAACTACACACAAGCACTTTGAGGAGAAATTCTCATTTAGATGTTTAAATTTCAATCTATTGATGAAAATAAACTAACCTCATATTCATCATTAAAAATTAAAGAAAAAGTAATCCTCCAGTGACATTTTCCATACGTTACTGAAAGACACTGGGCAAGAACTGCAGTAAAAGGAAAGAGGTGTGGCTTGGTGAATTTGAGCGGCTTTCATTTGGGGGAACATTCAAGCCAAAGAATCAATACCGTGAGGCAACATTGTGAGGACTAGAAAATAGGAAAAGGGCACGTAATTGAGAGTTGAGTCTTCCATTTAAAAGGCATGCGTGACTTGAAATAAATCCAGATATGGTATTGTTTTCGGGAAAACCCGAGGGAGCAGAAAAGACTTTGTTTTCAAGAAAGAAAGTCAATGGTGAAATGTTTAAGGGCTCTATTTGCTAGGAGGGAATTCAAAAAGGAAAAATCGGGAGTCCGAAAAAATAATATAAGCCTTCATGAACTGGCCTAAAGACTCTTCAAAAAAGCTGACGTTTGTCAAAATAAACTTCAGAGGCTCCCTCCTAACAACTTAAAAACAATCTAGTAAATACATTGAACTCTGTTTTCTCACATTAAAGTGACAAAAAAGAAAAATAAATTAAGTGTACAAAGAGCAAGAGAATGAGAGGAGACACAACCAAAGACAAGACATTTTGGAAGGTGAAAAGTGGATAGATGAGTGGGACCATCTGCCTTCAAGGAGGATGGTGGTGATTCTCCAACAGAAAGTCACAGAACCCTGGACAGGCTCAAAAGTTGGAGGTACTGGGTACCCCAGGAAGTGAGGTTATACATGAGATGAAAAACAACATGATCAATGTTTGGAAGCGTGATGTTATACTCCATATGTCTGCTCTCAGCATGGCAGCAAGGGGACTCTCCCATCAGCCCTGGGCATGTCTATTCTCTGGAAAAGGGGAGGGGGTGCCAGACAGAACAGAAGAAAGCACGTGCCAAGAGCCACCTGGCTGAAAATACTGAGAATTGACAAGGCAAACACTGCAGAACGCCCCACTCCTTCTCTGTCCAACCCCTGCACAGCAGCAAAGAAGAATCCTTTTTGGAAAAACTGGCCAGCCAGAGAGCACTTTTGCTAAGACTGACCATGAAGGTTCCAACAGTGTATGAGCTCAACCCACAAAGGCTCCCCCTGCAACAATGCCCACCAGCCTCCCTGCTCTGCCCACAGACATGGACCCCCGCTCACGGGGAGGCAAACGGCCAGGCAGCTTTTAAATCCATTGTGTACGTATGGGGTTGCCATGACTTGGGGGCCAACTCAACAGCAGCTAACACCAACAAGTCACACTTTAGCTCAACAGCTAAAAACATCTGGTCCTAACTACATAAACTATATAACGCCTGGTCCTAACTACATAAACTATATAATGCCTGGTCCTAACTATATAAACTATACAATACCTGGTCCTAACTTTATAAACTATACAACACTTGGTCCTAGCTATATAAACTATGTAATACCTGGTCCTAACTATATGAACTATAATACCTGGTCCTAACTATGTAAACTATGTAAGTACATACTCAATACTAACATAACAAAAGGGAGGATGTAAATATACTGGGAAGACGGAAGACAAAGAAGAGTGTGTAAGGGTGGATGTTGTTTTCAAAATCCTCATCCTTCCAGAGCATGAAATGAAGCTAAGAAATAAACAGAAGCCTATGCATGCAATTTGTCAATGAAGAGGTATAGATCTGGAAAAAACCAAACAAACAAAACAACAGCTTGGCAGAGTTGCCTCTGCTGACTGGGAATTCAAAATGGAGATGATGGCACAGGAGACAGCTGGCTTTCATGGTAAGTCAATTTGCCCTTATAACCAAGCAGTACATTACTCAGATTTAAAATAATAATAACGTCCTTGGAAAATTCCTTCTCGATCCTATAATCCGTGTGAACATTGTTCTTTCACTTCAGATTTTTGAAATAAGATAGTTTTTGCCCTTTGCTGTGACATGCTCACTTATGTTATATGGAATTCTTTATGTCATCTGGAATTTCTTGAAAGCCACTTAAAACCATCTTAGAAAAGCAGATGGGAAGTATAAGGAAGAAAGGGGAATTAAAAACGCAGAAAGAGCAGTGTTGTCAAATGAAGAGAAGGGACTGTTCCCTGTCAAATATTTTAATAGCATGAGAGTCACTGTTTTACCTGACACAGGTATTCCCCACATCATTGATTAAATATTGGATCAAGAGTAGGACAGAATAAAAAGTTAATATCAAGTATTATTGTTAAAACGGAGACTCACGGACTTATACTTTTTCTAGAAATACAACCCATGGTAAAACTGAGAATTGTTTGTGTTTTGTTCCTTTTCTCATTTAAAGGTAAATTCATCTTTATCTTTAAAAGATGCCTCCATCCAATGTATGGTTAATTTTTACTCATTTAATGATACAAAACTGAAAATAGTGCCGGTGATAAACCACATTAATGTCACATATTAGGTATTTTAAACTATGAGGAAAAAAAATCGAACCTGTACCGTAAATTTAAATTGAGTGCTTCATCAAATTCATAGAGTACTAGTATCTCAACATTCTAGACATTAGATGGGAAGAAATCTAATTTTGAAAACAAAATCAATATCAATTTTACTGTGGTAGTAATTGCAGTGAGGCATTTACAGGACAAACACACCAAAAGGGACGATTTGGATCTTAAGTTACCCATAACAATTATTTGCTACTTATTCAATGTAATAATTTAAACAGACTCACATTTGTTCTGAATGATAAAAATAAATTACCTAGTCAAATTTTACATATAAAATTATATTTTATGATATAAAGAGAAATATATACTTTGTATGCAACTTCTTAATAACAGTTATTTATTGCTAGCACAAGACGGTAAAACAGAAAATTCTATATTTTATTTTTATAAAGTCAGTAAATTGGGAAAGATTAGAGTCTTAGGGACTTTGGGATTTTCCAAGTCTTATCCCATGATATACAGCATCTGTAAAGACACCGTAGTAGAAACCAGAGTAATTCAGGCTTAACAAACCCTTACCATTGAAGGAAGATCAATAGGTCTACCCATTTTTTTTTTTTGAAAACTGACTTCTGTCCATAAAGGACACAACTGCCATCCTACTTAAAGACTAAAGTTGAAGCTCTTTCTTGGGGAAAATGGAATTTCTCCGCGTGAGTCATAAAAGGACACAGTCTCAGTTTTATCCACATTTGTTAGGCCTGAGGAATTCTGTCACAGACCAAGCGTTAAAAAAATAGAACTAGTGAATAATAAGGAGGATAAAAGATTAAAAAAAATACTTTGAAGTATGAGATTATTGTATAATAGAAATACAGATGTCAGTTATAATTAACTTTAAGTACATACCCATACCATACCACACCCGTTGCCATCAAGTCGGTCCCGACACATAGCGACCTTATATGAGTCTAAGTACGTACTTATACATAAATGTACACATAGATTTATGTGCATATTTGCACAAACTCTACACGCCAGAACAGATCACCCAATAGCTTGTCTGCTTGTGACTACTTAAGCTACCAAAATGATTTTGGCAATAAGTGTCTTCATGCTACATTTTCAACATTCCCTACTCTGTGGGAGCATGAGGCACCTGGTGAGTACCTGAGAGACACTGAGCAGGATCAGGGTACCTATCCCTCAGGTACGTAAAAGGGAAATACGGCAAGCAGGCAGCACTTCCCATCGGGCTCTGCTCCCCTCCCCTGTCTCATGAAACCAAAAAAATCAAAGGAGTCCATTCCGACTCATGGCGACCCTGTATGTTACAGAGTAAAAGTGAACATCACAGGGTTTCCTTGATGGTGATCTTGACAGAAGCCCTGAGGAAATCCAAGGTTCCTGAGATTCTGAGGAAATGGGTTCACAGAATGTTTCCATAAGAAACTGAGAGGAAAAGCCCAAATCGACAAGAAGATTCAACATGATGCATTTTACTAAAAAATGCAATACTCAACCAAAATTCCCTGAGGGCAGACTGTGTTGAAAGCACTGAGTTCCTGGAGGTAGAACTGAAGATGAGTAAAAACCTCTTCTGTCCAGGAGACATGCAAAGCGAGCCTGCTGCACAGCAGTGTGGGAGCCAGGAAGTGCTCCCAGACCAGGGGATCCTGTCAAAAGGACACTGCCGGTGCGGGAAGAGGCCCCCCTGGGCAATGTGGGATGACAGGGACAATGTGAGTATTAAAATCAACAGTGAGGGCAATGGCTTCTCACACACTTAGTTAAAAAAAATCTCCATGAGCCTATGTTAACAAGAGAGAGAGAACGGGGAGGAAAGAGTAAAGCTCTTCCTGACAGAAGACTGACAGCGAAAAAAGGCAGAAAAAAATGATAGAATCAGAAAATTGCCAGTATCAACTCCTAGTGTAATGGCTGACTCAGGCAGGATCGTCCCTGGATATTAAACCATTAGGAAAAAGGCCTTCGAGGAGCAAGACCTTCACTCAGGCCCACGGTACCACCCCAAAGACCCTGCTTAATTACAGTTTGGGCCTCCTGGTGAGATAGAATACTAAAAACACACTATTACTTAGGTAGCACTTTCTTACAAAAATGTTCAACCAAGAGGAAATAATCAGACATATCCAGAATATGAGACATTCAACAAGACAACTGGTCTGGGCTCTTCAAAAAAATAAAAAAAGGGAAATTACATATGGTTGTTGTTGTTGTTAGGTGTAGTTGAGTCGGTTCTGATTCACAGTGACATTAAATACAACAGAAGGAAACACTGCTGGGTCCTGCGCCATGCTCACAATTGTTGTTATGCCTGAGCCCATTGTTGCACACACTGTGTCAATCCATCTCATTGAGGGTCTTCCTCTTTTTTGCTGACCCTCTACTTTACCAAGCATGATGTCCTTCCTTCTCCAGGGACTGGACCCTCCTGACAATATATCCAAAGTATGTCCAAAGGCCTGCCATCCTTGCGTCTAAGGAGGATTCCGGCTGTACTTCTTCCAAGACAGATTTGTTCGTTCTTTTGGCAGTCCATGGTATAGTCAATATTCTTGTCAACGCCATATTTTAAAGGTATCAATTCCTCTTTGGTCTTCCTTATTCATTGTCCAGCTTTCACATGCATATGAGCCAATTGAAAACAACATGGCCTTGGGCCAGGTGCACCTAAGTCCTCAAGGTGACGTTTTTGCTTTTCAACACTTTAAAGAGGTCTTCTGCAGCAGATTTGTCCAATGCAATGCATCTTTCCATTTCTCAACTGCTGCTTCCAAGGGTGTTGATTGTGGATCCAAGTAAAATGAAATCCTTGACAACCTCAATCCTTTCTCTGTTTATCATGGTATTTTTTATTGGTCCAGTTGTGAGGATTTTTGTTTTCTTTATGTTGAAGTGTAATTCATACTGAAGGCTGTGGTCTTTGATCTTCATCAGTAAGTGCTTCAAGTCCTCTTCATTTTCAGCAAGCATAACACAGGTTGTTAATGAGTCTTCCTCTATTCTTGATGCCGAGTTCTTCATATAGTCCAGTTTCTTGGATTATTTGCTCAGCATACAGATTGAATAAGTATGGTGATAGGATACAACCTTGATGCACACCTTTCCTGATTTTAAACCATGCAGTATCCCCTAGATATCAGATGGACTGGATATTAAATAAACGAGCCCTGGTGGAGAAATTGTTAAGCACTCAGCTGCTATCCAAAAGGTAGGCAGTTCAAACCCACCAGCGGCTACCCGGGAGAAAGATGTGGCAGTCTGCTTCTGTAAAGATTACAGCCTTGGAAATTCTATGGAGCAGTTCCACTCTGTCCTAAAGGGTCACTATGAGTCAGAATGGGCTCTACATCAACAGATTTATGGGTTTAGATATTAGATTATATTAGATGTAATAATATGATTGTGATCATGCAGCAAAATCATTCTTAAGAGATATATGAACCATTAAAGGATGGTGCGTCACGATGTCTGTAACAAATGTCTGGTCTGGCCAAAAAAAAAAGGTTTACATCACACCCACATACACACGAGAGACACAGACAGAGAGAGGGAGAGAGAGAGAGACAGTGAAAGGGGACACTCTAGGTAGAGGTTGTATGCAGGCTTACTGTGTTATTTCTTTCCACATTCTGTTGCCTATGGAAAATCTCAAGATAAAAAGCTGAGGGAAAAAAATTTCTACCCACAGTCCTACTGGAGAAGACATACATGATAAGGATTAATTAAGACACAAATGTTACAAATATTAGAAAAAGGAGTTACTACAGAACCTCAAGGGAATTCTGAGGAGGATACTTTCCCCATCAAAAGAACTACTTCTGAATATAGTAACAAGACCACGACCAACGACTCAACTCCTTTAAGACACGCTGGGAGGTGGCGTACGGTTAAGAGCTTGGATGCTAACCAAAAGGTCAGCAGTTTGAATCCTTGGAAACTCTATGGGACAGTTCTACTCTGTCCTATAGGGTTGCTATGAGTCAGAATCGACTCAAAAGAAGTGGGTTTGGTTTGGCTTTTGGAGGGAGGCGGGGGAAGAGGGGTGATGAGATCGAAGTAACCCAGAAACATTCTCTCAGGAAAATATTTCAGGAGCTAAAATATAACTAAATGGAGGATTTTTAAAAAATTGTTTTTGCACTTATTGTTCCACCATACTTATTCTTTTGGAATTTATTTGGACCATCCACTGTAGAGCTGTACTCTGATCTTAATAGCATACTCGCCCGTGAAAGTGGAAAGAAAGAATACAAACATTGGGTTTCCCTACAAGGTACAGACTTCAGAATCACCCTCTCCTCTTTTGTTATTTTATAATACCTTTCCATTTATGGTAAAAGTTACATAGATACATGACTGAAAATTAATTTAGAGGTTAAGAGTAAAGGTTTTGGAGCCAAACAGGTTGGAATCTGCCCTTGACCAATAATGAGAGTCCTGTATAAAACAGAACAGGCTTTTTAACCTCTCTGGGCCTCAGTTTCCTCATCTGTAAGATGGGCATAACGAAAAATCTCCATTAATGACAATTCTGTATAAGTGTACAAGGATCTCCTTTCTGGGCATTCTGTTGTGTTTCATTGGTCTATCTTCACTTTCCTGCCAGGACCTCAGTACTTTCATTACTGCAGCTTCGCAGTGAGGTTGGCTATTCCACACTTTTCTTGAGTATCCATAACAATTCATTCTTTCATATGAACTTTAGAACCACATTATTGAGTTTGAAATAAGACCTATTGGGATTTAAAATCGAATTCCGTTGACTTTTTAAATTATCAAGGAGGCTTACAGTATCAGACTTCCCATTTGTACATATAAAAAGTCTCTCCATCTGTTCAAGCCTATTTTTACATCATTTATGAATATTTTGTGGCTTTCATCATATAGTTTTTTAAATACCTCTTGTTACAGTGGTTTCTTTTTTGTTTTTGGTACGAGTTGTTTTTGTTACAAGGAGTGTTTTAAACTTTATATTTGCATATTTGGGAAAACTATTAATTTGACATGTTTATTTTGTCATCAAACTTACAGAACTCTTATTACTTGCAATACTTTTTGTTGTTTGGGACTTTTCTGAATAAATCAAATCATTTTCCATGGAGAATTTCATACTGGACTTTCTAACTGCTAAGTGCACGGGCTGGCACCATCAGGACACCGTCAAAGCATGAAGAGAACAGCAACTGTCTTTGCTTCCTTAGTCCTTTTAATGGGCATGCTTTAGGGTCTAATTTTTTACCATTATTTTGAGTTGTGGTTTAAGATAAGCCTTGGGTATCATGCGAAGGAAGTATTCCTAAACTAGAGATGTTCAATAACAAAATATGTCAAACTAAACAAATAGGGTAACGGATCCTATTAGAAAATAATAATTTTATTATTGAAGAACAAATGGGTCTGCAATAAAACAAAACATTAAAACATTGTAGGGATGCTTCTAAACTCATACTCACTGGCTAAGAATAACTCCCAAATATACAACGTATATATGTAAAGTCAAACTATAACAAAACAAAACTTAGAAAAGCAGCATTTCTTACAATCCTCATTTCCTAGGAAGGAAATGGAGCCTTGTTATTTATTAATTCATTTAATAAACTTTCAAGGAGGCATACTGTGTACCAGGGTCCCTGGGTGGCACAAATGGTTAGGAACTCGACAACAACCAGCCAGAAGTTTGGCGGTTCAATCCCCACCCAGAGGTGCCATGGACGACAGGCCTGGTGATCTGCTTCCAAAAGGTCACAGGCTTGAAAACTCTATAAAGCACTTCTACTCTGCACACGTGGGTCACCAGGAGTCAGCATCTTCTCAAGGGCAACTCACAAGAAAAATAACACTGTTCTTGTTAGTTCTCGAAAACCTCAGGGAGCTTACCTTCTCTTGGGTGGGGGATATTGAAGGGGAGATTATGGGCAATTGAGTTTAAACACTTGTGAGTGTTAATATTAGTGTCCTACGGAGACCACCTGGTACCGTTGCCTGTGTAAGGTAACAGTCATGCACTTGGCAGGTATGCGTGGGAGATGATTTCTCATCCTATTCTTCTAAAATGAAAACCCTGTTGGATGTTCAGTCAGTAAGAAAAATAGTCAAGGGGACATCAATCTAAATATACAGCAATTTGCCCATGGCTGTATATGAATATGGGTATTATTCATATTTCCAATTTGTCATTTTTCTACATTATGAAAATATCAGAAGAGGCCATTTCACTAATCTTATCAAAATTTAGAGCTGCGGGTTGTAATTACCAAAGAGATGCTTACACTGATCATAATGGTGACCATCATGTTTTCAATTCAGGAATACAAAACATGGGTTTGTTGAGATTAACCTCTTAGAACAATGTTCGTTTATTTTAGAAACTAATAGTTTTAACCAAAGAATCACACGCATTTCAGATATTCCCCCCAAACATGTAATCAATCAAATGGGGACCATCACAAATTAAATCAGCGTCCCTTTACCTGAACTCTGATCACAAGTCACACAGAAATGACCCAAGTTGGAAGTCACTTCACAAAAGATGTTCAGTCAAGGGTTTTTATTTTTTTTTTTTATTAATCTTGTTTAGATGAGATCTTAACAGCATGTACTGGAAGGTAAAGCCACTATAATGACTAATTTTAATTACTTTCCAGAATCACTCCTTGTTTGCAAAATGGAGTATGTTTTTCACAAGCTAATTATCTGGCTACACAGTTAAAAGTTTGCAAAATGTAATGCTCCTAGTTCCTGTCTAAACAAGAAGTACAGGCGATAATGAAACCCACTTGTTTTGAATTTCAGTCATCTGTTTTGGTGTCATGAAGGGGGCAAAAAGCAGAAATCTAGGTTGATCAGTTAAGTAGAAATGAGGTCAAGAGGAGGCCTTCGTTTGAAAGAATAAGAAATCTCAAGCACTACTACGTGGAAGTTTTTTTTAAGAAATCATCATTTGGGATAAAACCATTATCATAAATAAACAGAGAAATCGCAGTACTATGTGGACCATGGGAGCAGTGTTGGTTCCGAGGTAGAATTGTTCCCTTCCATGCAGAAGACCCAGGTTTGATTCCTGGCCAGTGCGCTTCATGCATAACCGCCACCTGTCTGTCAGTGGTGGCTGGCACGCTGCTATGATGTGAACAGGTTTCAGTGGAGCGTCAAGACTACCAGGGACTAGGAAGAAAGGCCTGCCAATTTACTTCTGAAAATCAGCCAAGTAAAACCTTGTGGATCATAACGGTCTGCTCTGCAACCAGTCATGGGGACGGGACAGTGCTTTGCTCCACTGTAAATGGGGTCTCCATGAGCTGGGGACCAACTCGACAGCAGCTAACAATAACGAAAATGTGGATCTAAGTGTACCAGTAAAATTCACTTAACAGCCTAAAGACCATTGCTTAGCGTCTCCATCCCCCTTACTGCTCCAGCCACACTGTCCTGCATGGCACCCTCAGTTTTGGCAGGCCCCTTGACCTTTGGGATCTTTGCTTACTGGTACCCTCCATTAGAAGGCACCTTGACTCCCTGGCAGGGGCCTATCTATGCTTAGGACAATTGGTGTTAAATCACTGAATGATCTCTCACAGCTGGCAATGGAAACTGATAGCCAAGAGATACTGCTCACTGGTGCCCCACCTCAAGCAAGCAGTGCCCAGGGGGCGTGCCCTACATGGGTCCTTCCCACCCCGCCCCAGACAGGCCTCTGCTAGTCCCTCCCTCCTTCCAAGCTTTGCTCCAGGCCTCCTTTTCCAAGTCCTATGCCCTACTCCATCCCATTGAAAATTCTAACCCTTCCTGCAATCCCAGTACTCCAGAACCCCTAATCATACCTTCTCCAGGGCACTGAGCACCTTCACAGACATCATATAACTCACCTACTTGCCAGGATCCCTGTTGGTGCAATGGTTGAGCACTCTGCTGCTAAGTGAGAGGCTAGCGGTTTTGAGCCCACCCTGAGGCTCCGTGAGAGAAAAGACCTGGAGATCTGCTCCTGTAAAGATTACAGCCTAAGAAATCCTATTGGGGCAGTTCTACTCTGTCCCACAGGGTCACTATGAGTGTAACTGACTCTATGGCACACAACTAACTCCAACACCTACTTATTATAATCACTGTCTATCTTCTGTCTCCCTAGCCAGAATGTGAACTCCACGGGGACTGATCCCCAGTGCCTAGAAGGCCATCGCAAGGTGCGTTCAATAATTCCGCAACACTGAATGAATCCACGCGGCATGAACGAATCCAGTCCTCTATTTAGTTAAAGATAATTTAAGCTGATGACGTTAAGATGGCATAACTGCTATGAGTTGGAATCGAGTCAACGGCAACGGGTTTTGGTTCGGTTTAATACAGACAAGTGGAGCCCCTAGGAGGTGCAAACGATTGACATGCTTGGCTGCCAACCGAAAGGTTGGAGGTTTGAGTTCACCCAGAAACACCTCGGAAGAAAGGCCTGGTGATTACTTAAAAAAAAATCAACCACTGAACACTCTACAGAGCGCAGCTCTG
Organism: Loxodonta africana; assembly: GCF_030014295.1. NCBI lineage: Eukaryota > Metazoa > Chordata > Mammalia > Proboscidea > Elephantidae > Loxodonta > Loxodonta africana. Next base: position 8,692,686 of record NC_087357.1, read on the forward strand.
CTCTGACACACGTGGGGTCACCAGGAGTCGGCACACGGGGTCGCCAGGAGTCGGCACACGGGGTCGCCAGGAGTCGGCACACGTGGGGTCGCCAGGAGTCGGCACATGGTTAATATAAACAAGTAGTCACATAAAACGGAGAGTTATTCAGGTAGGCAAAAGCCTCAACGACCCTAAATCAGAAGAGATTGAGTCCATCAGTTAACGAGAGAATATACTTGCGATGAAGTGGTTGATTTGATTCCATTTCCAGTCTCTTCCAGGTCTCCAAGCCTACAGCTAAGTGTCACCGTTATAACAGAAATGCAGGCTCTGAAGTATTTTTCACAAGGAACTTAAAGTGTACGTCCTCACACACTGACTCGAGCAGAATTTTGTGATATTTTAATAGTGCTGAATCCACGTTTCCAAAATGTCTCTGCAATGTGCTTTGCTGAGAGGGCGCTGGAAAGTTAAAAAATACCTCTGATTCACTATCTACCTTTTCTCCAAGGAGAGGTCTTCTCCGTGTTATCACTTTCAAAGTAAATGTTAACTCTCCCTGACAAACAGAATTGCCAGATGAGTCTTAACACAAAACTGCCTGCCTGTTTAATGAAAATTGTATAATAACGATGGTCTAATGTGCTAAAGAATGTCTTCAGTTTTGCACGTGTAGCAACCACACACTGCCTTGCTTTAAAACAAAAGGCTGGTCTTCGAATCTACTTAGTCAGCAGTAAAGAGGTCCATGACTCCACCACACAAGCTCAGCCTTGTGTGGTCCATCACACGCAAAGCTTCCTCGTGTGGCTCAGTCACGGCGTATCATTACAAGCACCCATTAAAACACACAGCCAAGGTTAAGGGCCAGTCACAGAGGGAGCCTGGGGCAGACCCAGCCATCACAATGCAAGCATGTAATCCGGACGCTGGAAGCATAAACTTCATTTCACTAAAAGACTTTTTATAGCATTTGAGAGAACATTACGCTCAGGGCACGCTCCCCGCGCACTGCCCAGAAGATGGGAAACAAAGTGAGTCTCCTGCCCCTTTGGGGCCTGGGCAGTGTTGCTGTGACTCAGGCACAACTTTCTGCAGAGTTGAGTGGGGGGATTCATCTACATTCGACCAGTAACATGGAAATCACACAGGCAAGTGATGCCACATAAACACACCTCCTCATTTTACAACCTCAGGGAGTCCTATCATGATGATAATCGCCAGTACCTCTCTGCCCTCGAGTCGGCTCCAACTCATGGTGACCCTGCGTGTGTCACCGTAAAACTGCTCCTGAGAGGTTTCGGTGGCTGATTGTTTGAAAGTAAGTCACCAGGCCTTTCTTCTGAGTGCCTACAGATGGACCTGAACCTCCAACTTTTTTGTTGGCAGTTGAGTGCGCTAACCATTTGTACCACCCAGGGACTCCTAGTAGAGGCAAATCTGGCTTGTTTGGAAATATAAACAGCAAGGATGTCCTGTTTACAAATTGCTAATATTTTCACCATTTTACCAGAATGGGAAATATCCTCAGTTATCAGCAAATAGCCATAAGAAAAGTCAGTAAAATTAAGAGATGGCTTATGGAGGGGAGAAGAACACCAATACACCAGGTTTATGAAAGGTTCAACGGGGCCCACCTGACCACACCTGTGGGGGTCACTCAACAGGCTCAGTAAGTCCATTCTCAGACCTGATCATGTCTGAGTCCGTGTGAAAACCCCAGTGACGAAGCCCAGCAGAAGGGATGTGAGTCAAAGGAGGCCTCATTCAGAGTCTCGCACCACAGAGCAACATGGCATGTGAAGTTCTTATGACCAGGAAGAGTAAGGCGATGAAGAGAGTTGGACATTACCGTGGCTTCACTCCACCCTATCCACAGCCATCCCTTCATAACGTGAAGCACACCTTTCCACACAGAGGGCAACATTTCTGATCACAAAGGGCAGGGTGATTTCTGGGAGGATCAGGATCTCTGCAGTGTTCAGAGTGCACAGGGTGGCCTGACATTTCAGTGAAAGGGCTCTTCATGGGGAGCTCAGGATGAATACAACCGGGGGGAAGAGCCCAGCTCACACTGTTCCTGTGTCGGCCTCCAGCCTGGACACAGATGAGTGGACACAGAGAAGGCAAGGAGGATGCAGAGGGAGGCATCAGGAGAACCTCGCAGGATGTTGGGTAGAATGGTTGCCTATAAGCTGCCTTGTGGTGTAACCGTCCATCCCCCATGGCCAGGTCTCCTTGTCATCACGTGCAGTCGTTCTGCCTTGGGCCTGAGGGAGGGTGCCCAGGGCAGAAGCTCAGGAGCAACAAGGGAAAACTAAGATAAGTGCAACAGAAAAGAACAGGCTGGGTAGGATATCAGGTATAGACGCTTCTCCAAAGCATGAACTCAGAGCTACGTGGTAGGCTGAAGAATCAAGCGTGGTGACCTGGGGATGTTCACCTTGACCTGGATGCTCAGGATCATCCATCCATTCTCCTATTAACAAGCATACACATTATCACTAGCTACAGGCCAGGTTCTGTGTTGGGGCTTGGGATCGTAACGGAGGTACACCAACATGGCCCCTGCCATCAGTGTCTAGTGAGAAAACAGTCAGTAAAATAATGAGTGTCTGGGGTATGATGGGGCCGTGATGGGGTGGAAAGGGTGTGGCAGATAAATGTGGCAGGGTGGGGGTGAGGAAGGACATCCATACATGCAAAGACTCTGCAGAATCACAACGGCACTGGCAGCAGGAACATGAGGGCTGCGAGTGGACCACGTGACTTTATGGGGTGGGGTGAGGGCCTGGGATCAGGGAATTAGAAAGTAGAAGTGAAGCAGAGACAGGAAGACTGGGGCACCGAACTTGGGATGCAGTGGGTTTTGGGGAGCCTGTAAACCAGTGAGCCTGGCTGTTACCATTCTCCATTCCTGTTCTTACATTTGACCTAAATCAAATGCCAGGAATAATTGCAGGCTGGCAGGGGGCAAGAGCATTACTCAGTTTTATTTGGCAGACAAGTTCTGTATGTCTCATGCACAATCACTCTACTTGCAAATTAGATCCTACTTCAGTCTACAGGTATGGTCAAAATGACAGGGGAAGAAGCTTGCCCATCAGGAAAATTTCAGACCCCAAGAACGTTGGCTGCCACTTAAGAAAAAAGCATATTATTCTAAATTCTTCCTGCAGATGAGTTTTTATTTGTTTTTCTATTTTCACACTCTTGTACACAAATGTGATTCCTTTCCTCACAATTACAGAGTGAAAAGACGAAAAGAAAATTTACCTTTGAAGCAACTTCTAATTTTCTAAGCTGCATATCCAACAGTGGGTGCTCAAAAGGCTATCTTTTCTACATTATTCCAAAAAAATCCCAAACTCTTTGGACAGGAATCTGACAATCTGATGGGGGTCCTTAATTAGAGAGAACTAATTAAGCCTTTCATTAGGTTGCTGGCAGTCTGCAGCAACATGAGACAGTAAAAAGAAAATAAAAAATAAAGGAACAGGCGTGAGTACCTCGTACATGATGTTATTTCTCTGGGATCTAGAAGGAAAAAATGAAGCTCAAGGAAAATGTCAAGATTCACAAGCCAGAGGGTCACAAGATCCACAAGCCCCTCCTGCTTGTCTTCACTGCAGCCTGAGAGACACCCCTCTTCTACTCACCCCAATGATGGAGTGATTGGGGAGCTCTTCACCTGAATGACTAAACATATTCATTTTCTTTCTTTACCAATAAAGCATACAATTAAAAAAAAAAAAATGTCAGCTTAGGACACAGAAAATTCAATGATAAAAGGCCCAGTAACAAATTACAATTCTTGTTCTCTTCCCCATAAATTATTTTCTGTATTTTTGACACGAAATAACGCCTGACTTGCAAAGCTCTCTATTTCAGATTTATTGGTGGGGACAGAATAGAGTTAATTGGTGGAAGAGTTGAATTTCAGGATATCTTTAAAAAAACAGATTTTATGTACATAGAATAATTTACTCAAAAAGAGATTACGAAAGTATAAACACTGATTTTCTGTTTTCTGCATCTAGGTTAATGGCTCCATGTAACTTTTTCCTTCTTTTCCAACAGCCCAGATAACATATTCAGATTTATTCAAATGTAGTTGACCTTTCTACCACTTAAGTCTAAGAGAATTTTTATTATATGTACTCTTCCTTGCCCTTCCCCCAAAATGCCTGCTTCAAATTTCCACTCAAGCAATTACAACAACAATAAGATAAATGAATAAACAAAGGCATTTTAAAATATTTGTATTTGTAAATACTCTACCCTAAACAATGTGGACTGAAGCTTCCTTCAGATATAACTAAAATAGGACTTTCTCTTTTCTTATTAAGTAATTGGTGACTCAGGAAAAGAACTGATCTTCCAGGGACAGAAAGGGAAGAAATGACTTTTTTAAGAAAGGGGTTATCTATGTAATAAGCCACCAAAACGGTGATCAACGCACACCCAAGAAAATATCAACATCTTTTTTGTTGTTGTTGTGAATCTGCAACTTATTCTGATTAGCTACTTAGCAAAAAACAAACACAAGTAAGTGGAATTCTCGCAGGGCTACATTCACTCATTTCTCAGGCAACAACCCACTTGGTATCATCACACCTTACTCTTCCTCGATTTGGGGACCCAAGAAGCAAAGCTCCACCTCAATTCTTATCCTCACCTAAGATTTCCTGAGTTCCCTCCACACGCAAGACTACAGTAGAGACCTAAAAAAGGGAGCCAAGGTGGATGGACCAACATCAGTAAAATTGCCACCTCTTCATAGAGACAAACATTACTCCCAAAGGAGCAAAGCTTCCTTCATGGCTGGTAGCCGATGCTCTGTGTCTTGTCAATTGGTTCCTTGGTGAAGAATGACAGCATGAATAGTCTACAACATAAGTACGAACTGAAAGTACATTTAGCAAAATGGAATTATTAGGCTCAAGAAAATGATACGTTAAATATTAGCATGTTATTACATTAAAAGGCATTAAAAGATCATGTTTATAAGACTAACCGATTCTGGCCTTTCTACTCTATCAGCAGACACAATGTAGCAGTTAATTTGGTATCGGGTACCTTCCTAAGCTACTTTCTTCATAAAAAGCTTTACAGGATGCTGATTTTGTTGTTCCAAGGTTTTTGTTTTGTTTTTCTCTTCTTTAGGATTCCTTACAATGAAATAATCAAGCGTGGCTATAAACTCAAAGTGGTTTCCAATATGGATTTCTTCAATGTGACAAATGTACCCCAGTCATGTAAGACACTAACAATGAGGAAGATGTGTGAGGGGTATTTGGGAACTCTCAGTACACTCTTTAGAAATTTTTTTTGTAAATCTCAACTGTCCTAAACTAGAAAGTTATTTAAAAAATAAGACAAAGCACACACACACACACACAAGAGAAATTCAACATGAAAGGGAAAAGCGGTCTCTACGTGGAGAACCCACTCAATCCATCTACCAAGGAAACTTGGCCATGACTTTAAGATTTCTAATCAAACAATCTGAATGAAAAGAGCCTTGCATGAGTCCAGCCTGCTGCCCCCTCAAGGAAGTCCAGCCTTATGACAATATTGTGGTTATGAGTCCGGCCCTGATCCATGCACAATGAATAAAACACTGCCTGGTCCCACACCATCCCCAGGATCAGTTGCAGATCACACCATTGTGGCCCATAAGGTTTTTGCTGGCTGATTTTCAGAAGTGTACCTGTCTTAGGGTGGGTTTTCTAGAGAAGCAAAACCAGTAATGCATATAAATATATAGAGAGAGATTTATATTAAGGAAACAGCTCAAGCAATTGTAAGGGTTGGAACGTTCCAAGTCCTTGGATTAGGATGGAGTCCTTCCCCAATTCACAGAGCCGCAGAAGCTGGTGAACCCAAGATGAGCAGGTTGGAGAGCAGGGATCCTGCTCACGGGTTGTGATGGTCAAGGAATTCCTAAGTTCAGCAGGCAAGACCGCAAGGTTTCTCCTGAGTCACTTAGCTGCAGGGGCTGGTGAACCCAAGATAGGCAGATCAGGGAGCAGGACTCTTGCTCGCAGGCCGTGAAGATCAGCGAATCCCAAGATGGACAGGTAAGCTGCTGGCTCAAGTCCCAAAACCAGAGGTCAGACAAGAGGCAGCTGCTGGATCCAGAACAAGCCAACAACCTTTGCAAGGCAAGCAGAAAAGGAAGTAGGTGGCGGAAGGCAGAGAGATGAAGGCTGAGGGGGTGGTGACCCACCACAGGCCCCACCCCCGCTGGTACCACTCAGCAGGTTCTATCATGGGGGTGATCACATATCAAATTTCAACAGGAAAGTGACCACAACATTATACAACTGCCAAAACACTGAGAATCATGGCCCAGCCAAGTTGACACACAATCTTAACCACCACAGTATCACCAGGCCTTTCTTCCTAGTCCCTTCTAGTCTGGAAGCTCAGCTGAAACCTGTTCAGCATCACAGCAACATGCAAGCTCCACTGACAGACAGGTGGTGGCTATGTATGAGGTGCACTGGTAGAGAACTGAAGCCAGGCCTCTCCTATAGAAGTGAGAATTCCACCACTGAACCACCAATGCCCCTATAATGGCAAGTTTACATACTCTGATTTAAGCATGTTTTACTAACTTGCATAAATACAGGAACTAATGTTTGAAAAGAGATATTCAAATTTCAGAAACCCAGGAATGTGGGCATGCGAAATACTTCTGTAGTTCCTACAAGCTTATTGTGAAAGACGATAAACAGCAGTGATGTGGGAAGTGCTTCTACGACTGAAGTGTATTTTTCAGATATGTGGAGAGCCTGATGAAAAAGAGGGAATTGAGTAAGCTAATTACACAATTACTTTTAACAGGCCATTTGTATGCTCACATCCTGATTAAAAATAAATGCTGAAAATTTCCACGTGTATAAAATTTAACTTTTGCAACCCTCCTGCACTGCTCAGGAGAGCCCAGGCACGGCAACTTCCCACCCCATACCCAGGTCAAAAGATCAAAGGACTACAAAGACCAAAAGAAAAGAGCAATGCTATTAAAACTGAATCTCCCTGATAGAATTTCATTAAACAGTCTCTGTCAAACACACTCGCCATAACTTCACTTTGTTGTATAGCAGACGAGTCTACAAACTGTAGATCATCTTATTCTCTTTGAGTGGAACTAATGCTTCCACCGTCTTTCAGAATAGAAAACTGAATACCAAAGGCTGCGGAATGTCCTCCCAAATGTTTAGCTTCATATTGTTTAATTGAAAAAGCACTAAGCTCCTTATTAAGTTAAGGAAATAACAGAAGAAAACTCAGTAAAGGAAAGACGAGCCACAATTTGCAGTTTCCAGACAAAAGAACGTCATTCTGAGACATTCTGACTCGGAGTTGCCACCATCACCACTCTGGCTAAGTTGTATTGGCAATCCATGCCAGGAAGACCTTTGAAAGCTATCATTTGAGCAGAGGCCAAATTCAGAAAGTCCTTCCATTTCACACTGACACCTCAGAGCAAGGCACATTGACCTTGAGTGTTGACAGGCTTTTTGGACATCCACATTTTTAAACACACGCATCGTTGACTGTGAGCGCTGAAGCAGCACAGCAAAGGACGGTGGCAGATGCTGAAGGAAAACCCAAAAGGGCAACGGAGGGTCACGGGCAAAGCACAGAAGAACTTTCTCCTCTGATTCCACCAGGCGTGACTCAACCCATCAACTAAACTGGAGTCACTAAAAACGATACACACTAGAAACCAAAGTTGACTGCTGGTCATCAGGGGCAAGTGGGAGGGGAAAGGGAGTCACTGATCAGGGGACCCTGAGCTTCTGTGCAGGGTGTTGGGGAATTTTGGAAATGGAGAGTGGTGATGGTTGAACAACAAGATAACCATATGAAGAAGAGTGGGGCATCGGGGTTGGAGGAAGACTCATTAACAACCTGCGATGTGCAGTTGACACAAGCTTGCTTGCTGAAAGTGAAGAGGACTTGAAGCACTTACTTATGAAGATCAAAGGCCACAATCTTCAGTATGGATTAGACCTCAACATAAAGAAAACAAAAATCCTCACAACTGGACCAATAAGCAACATCATGATAAATGGAGAAAAGACTGAAGTTGTCAAGTAATTCATTTTATTTGGATCCACAACCAACGTCCACGGAAGCAGCAGTCAAGAAATCAAACAAACTATTGCATTGGGCAAATCTGCTGCAAAAGACCTCTTTAAAGTGTTAAAAAGCAAAGATGTCACCTTGAGGACTAAGATGTGCCTGACCGAAGCCATGGTATTTTCAATTGTCTCGTGTGCATGCGAAAGCTGGACAATGAATACAGAAGGCCGCCTTTGAATTGTAGTGTTGGTGAAGCATATTGGACTGCCAGAAGAAAACACAAATCGGTCTTGGAAGAAGTACAACCAGAATGCTCCTTAGAAGCGAGTATGGTAAGACTTCGTCTCATGTACTTTGGACATGCTATCAGGAAAGATCAGTCCCTGGAGAAGGACATCATGCTTGGTAAAGTAGAGGCTCAGCAAAAAAGGGGAAGACCCTCAACAAGATGGAATGACACGGTGGCTGCAACCGTGGGCTCAAGCATACCAACGATTGTGACGATGGCACAGGACTGGGCAGTGTTTCATTCTGTTGTACTAGTGTTGGAACTGACTCGACAGCTCCTAATGACAACAACATGTATGTTTAACGAAATTAAATAATTTTAACAATAAGAACAGGTGGTATAAACAAGTTTGGAAACAAATACCACTGACTCCCAGCAAGTACACATCGGAGCTGGTGGGTGTCAGTCAGCTCTCCGCACATACTCCAGGCTGCTCGCCTGAGCACGCTGGGGCACTGGCATAGGGGGACAGAGAGCGATGTGTGTCTGGTGAGTGAGCAGGTTCTGTGCAGGACACCAACGAGAGATGGTTTGGAAAACAAGTTTATGAATATTCCAAAGAGAAAGCCTCAAAGTGGAGGTAAAGACAGGTTTTTAAAAAAGACAAATTCTTTCAAGATGGGAGCTTAAATTCCACGGCCCTCATCTTCCCTGTAATTCCCTACAAGCCCCATCCCCTGCCCCACGTGACTGAACTGGGGACTCTCCAAATGCTCCTGCATCCTTGCCTCTGTCCCACCTCCAGCTCCAGCTCCTCTTTCCCCCTGCAACTAGGGTTGCCAGGGAAAATTCAGGATGCCCAGTTCAATTGGAGTCTAAGATAGGGAATGATGCTTTTTTAAAGTATGTCCCAAATAGTGCATGGGATATACTTATATTAATTTTTCCTGTTTTTCTGAAGTTCAGAGAGTATGTTTGACCTTTAACTGGGCAACCTGCGCTTTTATTTGCTCAGTGGGGCAGCCCAAACTGCAGCCCCTTCCTGCCATTCCACTGTCAAAGCTGCTGGGCCATCTACATCCCTTGGCTCCAAGTTCTCGGACTGTTTCACCTCCCCCTTTCCTGCCTCCTCCTGCTCCTCCTGTCTCCCCAAGGCCCCTTTCTTAGCTTCTAAAACTCTTTCTGGAAAACTTTAAACATTTGTACATTCAAATATTTAAATATCACATCAACTCTGAAAGGCAACTGCTGCTCATTTACCCAGAGAGATGCAACATAGATCAGTCCAGGACACGTGAGTGGGAGGAATGTCTAACCAGATGAAATCTTTGAACCTATTTTTCTTGTAACTTTCCACCGAAGCTCTCAACATTTACTTTACTCTGTACCCTGTGCAGACTGTGCTGTGCCGTCCTGCACCTTCCACATGATGGTTAGCAGGGAGCAATGTGGGCTTGGGACAGGGATGGTAGGAGTGCCAGGGAGGGCTCCACCAACAACACTGGAATATCTGGCATTGAAATCCAGTGGGTTGAGACGGAGATGACCGGGGGTTCCATGTGAAGAAATGCTGCCAAGATCAGCACTGACATGATGGAGCATCCCACATGGCCGAAATGGCCAAGATTCACTAGAATGATGGGGGATGGGAAAGTCAGTGAAAAGCAAAGTAACCCTGAGAGAGCAGTCTGCTTAACCAAAAGCTTCACTTCTCAGTGTTGCTCCGAACAGATGCTAAAACCACCCGTTCCACACTTGTTGGAACTTGTATTTTCAGCAAGTCCAGTTCAACCAACATGAATTAACAGTTTCTTCTTTGCCCTCTTGTTTTGGTCTCAACTGAAAGCTCAACTAAAAGCTCAGTTGGGTCTGTTGAAAAAAACCAAACCATATTCTCAACTAAAAGTAAAAGCTTAGAACAAATCAACAGACCCAACTGAACTTAATTTATAGAATTAAATGAACAATATCCTAGACGTCAGATTTTAATATGACTGGATGTCCTTTGATGAAAAGGGAAGTAGAAAGTCAAAGGGCAAAGACACTGAATTTCAATATGGCGCAGGCGGTGAGTGTCAACTGCAGTGAGAATTCATAGAGACGTGCACTTTGAGAAATCATTGTTTTGTCTTAACACAAACTACAGCAAGTCACTGCCAAGGGAATATTCTTGGCTGGCAGAGCAAGGAAAGATTGAGCAGCATAGGTACAGTGCACAGAATATGGGATGAGATGGCAATCAGAAGACTCCTGTCCTAGTCTTTACTCTGGCCGGCCTTTTATGCACTCTGGAGCAAATCCCAATTTTCCTCATTAAAGAAGATCCCCTCTCCCCCATCCCCAACCCCCCCCCCCCAGAATAAATAAATAAAAATCCCTTGAGCTCAAAACCTTTATGACGGACTGGTCAGTGGCGGGGAGAGAGATGCTGATGAAGAGTGAGCTAATTAAATCAGGTGGACATGGGAGAGTGTGTTGGCAATTCTTGACTGGAGGGGGGATGGGAAGATAGAGAGAGAGGGAAGATGGCAAAATTGGCACGCAACGAGAGACTGTGGGGGCTGACTCAATAGGGGGAGAGCAAGTGGGAGAAGGGAGTAAGATATATGTAAACCTACATGTGACAGACTGATTGGAATGGTAAATGTTCACTTGAAGCTTAATAAAAATTAATAAAAAAAAAAAAAACCTTTATGACTTCATGATTCTGTTTTGAACCCAAGTTGTTTCTCCTGCTCTAATACTAGTGATATAAAAAGAAAATTAGCGGATTCTACTTAGACACAACAATATTTTCAATTGTGTAGTCTCACATATATTAGGGAATATTAAGTCAAATTATGATTATATCCTGAGAAGGAAATTCCCATTCGAATATTTTAATGAGGATTCCGTTAGATTAATGAGAGTAATTATATTCTCCAATTTTTATATCTCATAAAAACATTTTCCACGTGGCATTTTTTTCCTCAATTAAATGCTACCAGCATACAAGAAACCCATATTCTTCAAGATGTAAAACCACACTTGAGCATGTTCAAGTTGGCAGTATGCTGGTGCTATATATCTGGGGCATGACTTTGCCATTACTTCCTTATGGCTCTCCAAATAGTTACGAGACTGTGCTAAGTAGACTTAAATTTAATAACTAGAAACATTTTAAAGATATGCCCTTTAAATTTTTCTTAGAGTAGGATGAACATTCCCTGAGCTCAGAGTCTCCTGGTGAAGCACGTGTCTGTCACAGCCTGCCAAAACACACAGTAGTTTGCTTGTCACTTTGGCTACAGCAAAGTAGCATATTATCAGTTTACAAGAATTATAATCCCTACATGGTATCACCAATGAAACAACACCCAGCATGAAACTGTTTAAAGTGCTTAAGCTATGCAGTTTCAGGAAGGTAATGTGCACAATCCAATTAAAACATCAGTTTTCATCTGTTAAAGCAGCAAATCAAGGACAAAGTGGAGCTAGAGCGCAAGAAGATGGAGTTAGCGGTCCCGTCAGTGCAGGCATTCGTTCTGGATATAACGCCCTGTTTCTCTTCTTGTTCCTGCTGACTCCTTTTCCGTCTGTCTCTGTCTCTCCTCTCTCTCTCTCTGCTAGAATATTCCACATGGACAGAGAACAAAGCTAAGGGTTTCATCAGCTAATGTCTAGCACTTAGAAGACAGGCACGTGGTAAGCACTTAATAAATACGGCGGACAAATGAATGAACGAGTTTCTCCTCTACCCCCCTACTATAGATTAAATTGTGTCCCTCCAAAATATGTGTGGGAATCCTAATCCCTATCCCTGTAGAAGTCATCCCATGTGGAAACAGGGTTTTCTTGGTTATGTTACTGAAGCCATGATGGTGTACAGCGTCTTAAACCAATGACTTTTGAGATATAAAAAGAGCAGACCAGGCCTAGAGAAGCAAGCATGAGTGGGGCAAAGGCAGACGGCTCGTGGAGATCTCCGAGGAATGCCGAGAAGAACGATAAAGACCTGAGACAAGGATCTTCCCCTAAAATGGATACAGAGAGCCTCCCCTAGAGCCAGCCCCTTGAATTCAGGCGTCTAGCCCCCAGAACTATGAGAAAATACATTTCTGTTCCTTAAAGCCACTCACTTGTATTACTTTTGTTATAGAGGCACTAAGAAATTACGACACCCCCCCTCTGCTTTCCTGTCCAACAATGGCTGGAGGGACAAGGAGAAACCATGGCCAGTGTGCACTTCTACTCACAGCTGAGTGGATCCGAGCTGTAGGACAAACTGTACATGAACACCAACCCTGCTGCTTCCACAGACAGACACAAAGATGGTAAGGTGGTGGACGCAGCCAGCAACACGGGGAACACGAGATGGAGGACGGCTTTCCCTCCCAATAACGACAAGGCACCCTCCTTTAAAATTCTGCTCAAATTCCCACCAGACACCGGCCGTTCCTGGGAGCACCCTTCCTTCTGACAACTTAACCAAAGCCCAAACCCACCACTGACTCAGAGCTACTTACAGTTTCTATAAATGCCCTGTCTGACTACAACTGTGGACACATCATACTGAAGCCCAAACGACCTTCAAGCAGCAGGAAGGAACATTTAGGAAATTAAAGAACCAGAATCCTATTGCCAGTAAATTCTATTTCCAGCATAAGACCCAATCTGGGTGTACACCCTGGGACTGAGTACCTAAGAGGGACAGAATTAAAAAAAAAAAAAAAACGTTGCCATGGAGTCCATTTTGACTCATAGCAACCCTATAGAACAGAGTAGAACTGCTCCATAGAGTTTCCAAGGAGTACCTGATAGATGCAAGCAGCCAACCTTTTGGTTAGCAGATAGCTCCTAACCACTACACTACCAGGGTTTCCAAAGAGTGACAGAATAGAACATGGAATATTAGCAAGAGGAAAACTGGTGGAATTCTAACAGACTTGAGGCAATGCGAGCTTATGACCATTTACTGAAATCCACTAATGAAGGTGTTACTTAAAACATGACAAACCATAATACTTAATGTGCAAATAGGCCCCCCCCCCTTTTTTTTTTCTGATGTATAGACAGCATTTTACTTTTGGCTTTTAAGCTTGTGCCTTAAATGTGTTTTCCTGCTTTTGCTCATCTGACCTTCCAAGTTGACATGGAAAGTCCACCTCTGAAATGCCTTTGACTCAGCAGCTCTGCTTGAGGAAGTCTATCCTAAGGAAATAAACCCAACTAGGGAAATGCTTTCTGCAGAAAGATGTTCCACCCAGCATTCTACATCCCTTGAAATAACATAAATATTTCATGATGATAAAATACTTTAAAAATTTAAGAAACACCTTTACAGCAAAGGTTGAAGGCAGTCTGGGGGCATGTTATCATTATTACCACATCTGAGAAATCACTGATGAATCAAAAAAAAGCCCATTGCCACTGAGTCAATCCTGACACATAGTGACCCTACAGGACAGAGAACTCCCCCATAGGGTTTCCAGGCTGTACTCTTTACAGAAGCAGATTAACGCATCTTTCTCCTGCAGAGTGGCTGATGGGTTCGAGCTGCCAACTTTTTGGTTAGCAGCTGAGTGCTTTAACCACTGTGCAACCAGGGCTCCAGTGAATGCATAAACATCAGCATTTTGCCCGTGTAGACTCCAGCAGACCTCTTCACTTTCCAGCAGACGGGAAGGTGAGGTTGCCTAGTGCATAGGCTCCAATACCCACCCAGTTGTCAAGAACCCATCAAAAATCCTTGGTGATAATTCCAAAGACATTGTCTCTTTGAAAGAATTGAACCCTGTTGACAAATTTCCATCAAGTAGGAAGTCATAAAGTCTTCCCTGTAAAAGTTGGCAATGATTCTAAAGATATGTCATCCTTCTTTAGGAGTCCCTGGGTGGTGCAAATGACTAAAGCCCTGGGCTACGAACCAAAAGGTTGGAGGTTTCGGTCCACCCAGAGGCACCTGGGAAGAAAGACCAGGCACTGAAAACACTATGGAGCACGGTTCTATTCGGATACCTATGTTGTCACCATGAGTCCAAGCTGACTCAAAGGCAGCTTCATCGTCTCTCTTGTGCTTACCTCTTCCTAGTAAGTGTCTGGATTGGAAATTTTCTGGTTGGATTGAAGGATGTTTTTCTTTCTTTACCAAGTTGTCACTCCCACTTGAAGTTTGAGAGGGCTCACAGATGGCTACTTTGCAACTTTTGTAGTTAAGTGTCTATAACAAATGATACCTCAACAAACAGGTCTTCAATAGTTCACAACTGACTCCAAAGGGAACTTTATTTGGGTTTTTTGGTTTTTTGTTTGGTTTTCCCCGATGCATCATAGGGATATGGCAAACTACACACCTACTAGAAAACAACTTCATGAATTTGGCAACCAGTGCCTTCCCTGGCTTCTGGGGTTCAGGGATTCTATCACACTCAATTTCCGTGAACAAAGCCTCCTGTCAAAGTCAAGATACAGATAGTGGGGAGCAACATCTTCAAATTTACATTTCAGATGGAAAGAAGCAGTTACGTAACTCAGTAACAGACACCAACTGAATACTCAGAGCCACATTTGAAGAGAAGTGGTGATGCTGCTTTGGCTGAAGGCACGGGTGACAAAAGGGAAATCTTGCTTTCACTGCCAGGGTGATTTTGATGTTTTTCCTATTGTTGTTTTCTGGGGTGGGTTGGTTGTTTCTGTTATAGTAATTCACCCCTTATGTAGGTAGGGTTTGTCTACCTCTCGTTTCCATAGTTCAGTGTAAACTTATCTCAAAATCAACCTGGTGGAGGCATATTTTAAGCCTCTGAGTAGGATTTGGTTACAAAAGTGCCCATCAGTCAAAGAGCATTATCAAAACAATCCTGTCTATTTCAGGGTCTAAAAAAACAAGGCAGAGCTATTTGTTCACAATCTATCATTATTTGTACCTGCTAGCGGGAACTCGAGATAAACACAGTAGAGAATGTAGTTGTGGCTTCTTTTCTAAATTATCTTGGTAAGATGCTCCGGGTTTTAAAGGGAGCTGGAATGGGGAGAGACAATGGGGAGAATTCTGGGGTTTATTCCACACAACTGTAGCACTCTGCAGCAACATCGCAATGGACAGCAGAGAGGTCACCTGGAGACGTGCTGCTGGGATTTTCCCAGCGCCCCCAGGCCCTGGAGGAATTCCAAGGCCAGTGGACCACAGTGCAGGGGAAGCTAGACATGGCAATGAGCAGCGAGAGCTTTGTACCAGCTCGACAATCAACCACCACGGAAGCAGCAGCCAAGAAATCAAACGACATACTGCATTGGGCAAATCTGCTCCAAAAGACTTCTTTAAAGTTTTAAAAAGCAAAGATGTCACTTTGATAACTAAGGTGCACCTGACCCAAGCCATGGTCTTTTCAATCACCTAATAGGCATGTGAAAGCTGAAGAATGAAAAGAAAGAAGAATTGAAGCATTTGAACTACAGTGTTGGCAAAGAACACTGAATATACCACGGACTACCAAAAGAACAAATCTGTCTTAGAAGAAATACAACCGGAATGTTCCTTAGAAACAAGGATGAGGAGACTTCAACTTGTTTTCTTTGGACAGGTCACTGGAAAGACCAATCACTATAAAAGGACTTTAACCCAAACCAAACCAAACCCAGTGCCGTCGAGTCAATTCTGACTCACCCTATAGCGACCCTATAGGACAGAGTAGAACTGCCCCATAAAAGGACATTATGTTTGGTAAATTAGAAGGTCAGCACAAATGAGGGAAACACTTCATGAGACGGATTGACACAACGGTCCTACCAATGGGCTCAAACCATCACCGATCATGAAGATGGCATAGGACCAGGCAACATTTCCATCTGTTATACATGAGGTTGCCATGAGTCAGAGCTGACTCAATGCCAACTAACAACAACACATCCAGCTCTTACGACTGGTGGGCAAGTGGTAAAACGTTCTGATAACAGTATCCCACCCTGGATGCAGAGTGTGGGCCCCGAAAGTGAGGCTGGGCTGGCGGGAGGAGATCTGGAAGAAGAAGAGTGAAAAGGGAGCCTGGATAGAACAGGTGCCTCAGTCAGAGTGCCCAGAGGGAAAAGGCACACAATCACAGCAAGAGTGCAAGCCTGCCGAGAATGTTTGCTCTGCTCCTGCCAGGAGAGGAAAGGGTTACCTGGTTGGATGCCTGTATTTTCACCAATGTGTTCTGACTACATAGAAATTGCCTGTGTACATTTAAGAATATAATCCCCTAAATATTAATTCGGCTGGACAATGAATAAGGAAGGCTGAAGAACTGATACCTTTGAATTATATTGTTGGCGAAGAATACTGAATACACCATGGACTACCAGAAGGACAAATAAATCTGCCTTGGAAGAAACGCAACCAGAATGCTCCTTTGAAGGGAGGATGGCGAGACTTAGTCTCACACACTTTGGACCTGTTATCAGGAGGGACCAATCTCTGGAGAAGGAAATCATGCTTGGTAGAGGGTCAGCGAAAAACACAAAGGCCCTCGTCAAAATAGACTGACGCTAGCACTGCAACAATGAGTTCAAACATAGCAACGCTTGTAAGGATGGTGCGAGAACAGGCAGTGTTTCGTTCTGTTGTAAACAGGGTTGCTATGAGTCAGAAACAACTCAACGGCACCTAACAACAACAATGGTAAATATAATTCTGGATTAGAAGATGGCATAAGTAGCCTGGGAGGGATCGCAGTCACTGACTGTGAATGTCACCGTAAGTATGTTGACTCTTTGGGAGCAGAAGAGGGACTAGAGCACACTGCTTGCCTGGGGTATGCATCTGACTTAAGGAGATGTGGGCCCGGCAATTCCACTCTGGAGTGAATACCTAGAGAAACTCTCACACAGGTGTGCCAGGAGATGGCTAGGTGGCAGTCATACAAGCACTGTTCTAAAAGCAATCACTGAAACCATCCGGATATCCATCCACAGAAGAACAGATGATTACGTACGGTGTATTCACGTGACGGGAATACTACACAGTGAAAAACAGGAATGAACCACAGTTGTACCCATCAACATGAATAGATTTCCAAACTGTAATGTCGAAAGTGAAAAGCACATTGCAGAAGCACATTGTATGACTCCACTTCTATAAAGGTTAAAAACAGCTACAACTTAAAATTGCAAAAGGACATATAAATATATCATAAAAGTATCAGGTATACAGCTGAGGGGACAGGGAGCTTCTGAGGTCCTTAAGCTGGAAGTGGTACACAGGCTCACTGTATTATTTGTACACAGTGTATGCTTACTGTACTCATTCTCTTGTATGCATGATACATTTCAAAGAAAAAAGAAAGAAATAATGCTGATGAACAATTCTGATCAGCCAGAAGAAGGCAGAAACCTCCACAGGGGGACAGAAAGATTGTGTATCTACAATATTCCCATGAAAGAGCTGATTTATTTCTCACAGAATAACTTTGTATCCTTCTGAGTCATGACAGAATTTATATGACTTGGAAACATACTTCGGAGTATATAACCACTATATTCTTGGGACAGCAATAAACCAAAACCAAGCCAAACCCACTGCCGTCAAATCGATTCTGACGCATAGCGACCCTATAGGACAGAGTAGAAATGCCCCCTAGGGCTTCCAAGGCTGTCTTTAAGGAAGCAGACTGCGGTATCCTTCTCCTGCGGAGTGGCTGGTGGGTTGAAACCGCTGACCTTTTGGTTAGCAGCTGAGCACTTTAGCCACTGTGCTAGCGGAGAAAGTGATAAGTTCTACCTAATGAATCCATCACATAAGATTAGGTAACACCAAGTTGAACAAAATGTTTTCCAAAGCATTGGAAATAGCATTGACTAGCTCTGCTTAAAAAGAAAAACTATGTATCATTTTCTTTCTAGCTCTATGATCCTCCTTGATATTTACAATGCTGCCCAAAACACTTAACTTCCAAGTAGTTGTCTTAAAATCATGTTTCCACCATAGAGGACAAACATGAATATATTGCAGTAAAGATAATTAGAACTAATAAACTTGTTCTGAAAAATTAGAAGAGAAATCCTGGCCTTCACTGTGTGGACAAAACGAGTAACTAGCAATTAGGTAACAAATAAACCAGGAACTTCCCCAGTCCTTAACAAAGAATCCTCCACCATTGGAAGACACAATTATGGATCTGGTAAACCCTTTCTTCACTGAGAGAAAAAATATCCAAGCCATTCCTGAGCAAAACGAGGGCTTCCGAACTACCGAGCCCTGAAGAGTCACCCCTCCGAAAGGCTGAAGTCAGGGAGATGGCTGGAAAGCAGAGGAGAGACAAAGTGAAAATGAAGTGGCTATCAGGAAACAGGAAGTGCAGTCCTGACTGTCGGCTGACTCCAACGCTGCGGATATTAAAGGGTTTCTACCTTTTAATGGAGAGAAACACATTTTCAGGCTCCACAGACTCGATCAAACGCTTACATAGTCCTTCAAGCATACGTTAAGTACAAAATAACTCATAAAGATGAAGTCTCACTTTTCTTGAAATGCAGCCGGTATTGTCACATGGT
This sequence comes from Loxodonta africana, assembly GCF_030014295.1. NCBI lineage: Eukaryota > Metazoa > Chordata > Mammalia > Proboscidea > Elephantidae > Loxodonta > Loxodonta africana. Next base: position 8,711,506 of record NC_087357.1, read on the forward strand.
GATCTTCGGTATGTTTGCTTCTAAAAACATTTTTACAGGAGCGTAAAGACCAGAATGATCCTTGAAATAATTTACTCCTTTAACCAACAGACGTAATGGAAGGTCACTCACTATGCAGAGAAATCTGAGAAATCAGTGAACTGGGGTTAAATCATTCTCCTGCCTTCAGGAAGTCATTGATGAAATAAACGCACATAACCCAAATTATGGACCCATGTGTGGTGGGTACTTTTTAAAAGTTAAATGAGATGCAATCTATTTTTTAAAACCGCCAAGACAAAAGCCAGCAGTGAAGAGTTTTGTAATGTATGTTTATTCTCCAAAGCACTGACCCCTTGAAGGAGGAAAACAAATTTTATTCACAGGAGTAAACGTAATTTTATTTGCAGGTTTAAATCTTTAAAAATGGCCCTCTTTCCAAACTTTGGATTCATAGCGTATTCTGCAGTGCTTTCAAACATGCTGTGGCTTGTTTACGCGCTGGTCTGAAGAAACACGCGGGATTCACAACCACAGGGAAGGGTGACAGTGAGAGTCAGGGAGTGTGGGCGTTGTTAGACACAGGCTTGTATTTGAGCACCTATTCTAGAAGGTCTCAGGGCTCTCACTCATCCCAGAGTGGCCTGGTGGCAGGGGTGGACACCCAGTTGTACCATCTTCATTCCCCCCAGGTGTATGCATTACTTTAAATATCTATGTGTATATGTGTGTATATGTAAAAATATATATATATTTAATTACAGTGTCTGAATTTTTCTTATTTGACCAATTAATCTATAATTTCTACTAGAAAAAAAGTCTTAAAAATTCAACAATAAAAGCTGTTAAATGTCAGAGGCAAATCTGACTACAATAGAAGGCACACAGACAGCCATACTTTGTCCAAGGAGCAAACACTATCAGCTTGCATTACAACATCCCAAATTTACAAACAGGGATGGTGGTAATGTGTAGCTCTGCTGGAAAGGCAGAAAACAGGGGCCAGGGATGCAGGCTCCCCAGGGTATGCGTATTGGGAGCATCCTATTTCAGAACTTTTCCTCTGAAGATGTCTGAGAATGGGAGCAAAAAAGGAAAAAGGAGAGTCAGGAATAGGAGGAAGATATGGAATGTGTGGCAGCCAACTGCCTCTATGAACTGGATGGTACCCAGCTACCATTACTGAACATTTTGATTAAAGATTCCAAAGAAAAATCCTGATCAAAAGGGAGAAAATGCAGAATAGAATCTCAAATTCTCATAGATTCCAGACTTTCTGGAGCCAGGGGTGTTGGATGAAACCCTGAAACTATTGCCCTGAGATAATCTTTAAAACTTAAACCAAAAATATCCCCTGAAGTCTTCTTAAAATCAAATAACAGTTCAGTTTAACTACTAAAAAATGTTTGCCTTGAGCATTGTGCCTCTTTTAAGAACCATCTCTATGGATGAACTTGACAACAGCAACTCAAAGGTTAGATGAAAACTTCAGGAGGCAGTGAGTTTATGTTAATGGGGGATGAACAACTCAGAAAAGGAGAGCAAGAATGGTTGCATAATTTGAAGAATGTGATTAATATCACCGAAATGTACACGTAGAAACGATTGAATTGGTGTATGTTTTGCTGTGTATATTCTCAACAACAACAACAAAAGTCTGTGAGCAGAATATGGATGCCTGGAAAATCCATACACTGAGTGAGGGCAAGGGAACGTCCTGTCCCACAAATGAGCCCGCAGACCTTCTATCCATCGAGCTGCACTTGGCATCCCTTGGTGTCTGGCCTACAGGCAGTGTGTGGTCAGTGTGCATGACCCGTCCCCCCCGCCACAGCGTTAAAACAAATCCTACACAAAGAATGGCTGGCTGCAGTACATTTAAGTCATCAAGCCATTTGTCACGTTCAGAAATCAGCCACGAGAATATTCTGAGCTTCTACTTGACTCTTTTATTAAAGAGATTCAGGACAAGGACAAGGTAGCAAGGGAAAGACCCTGCGTGATGCCTTAAACTGCATGTGACGTGGGACTCCTTCGAGAAGAGAAACAGAAGAGAAAGAGAGGAACCAGCAGAGGTCATCCTGCTCCCAGCCTGGACCAGCCTGGCTCCAGAGGGAGGGGCCAAACAGAGAGCTCTGCAGCGCCCAGCAAGGGGGGGGGGCACCAGTCTAGAGGGGAGAGGAGGCACAGGCAGGGGAATCCAGGTTCTGTGAGGCAGAGACGATGGAAAAAGAAGCTCCTGGTGCATCTGCATTTCCTGGTTTCCTGGGCTCCACCTGTAATCACAGAAAGCCCCCTTTCTGCCTGTGTAGCCTCCAAATTCACTCCTCCCCACAACCACAGTGTAAATCCTCAGGCCTGGGGCCCTTCACAGCTCCTCTGATGCTCCTCAGATCACCGCCTACGTGTGGACAGCTTCACTTGGAGTTCTTGGCAGAGACGAGCAGGGACCTCTTTCCAAGGATGAGCCCCGGGGCCATGCCGCTCAGCTCTGATGATGCCCACAGCACATGCTGATGGGACCCAGAATGGAGTCTCTGTGCTCCTTTCTACAGGAAATGGGACAATAACCACCAAATTTAAGATTTCATAAAAAATTTCATTCGTGCCATGAAGGAACCAAGAAACTAAGAGAGAAGAAATCTCCTCTTTTTGCCTGATTGGGAAAAAGAAAAAAAACTGAGCTTGGCATCGCTTCATAATGTAGCCAAGTGACTATGAAGACGGAATGAGGATTTGCACCAGCAGTCCAGCAGCCGATCTTTGGGTTTCCTTAGTCCAATCCGCACGTCCTTGGACAAGAGCATCCTACATACTGCAAATCCTCGCAGCCCTGATAGTGAGAAGGAAGATTAAAATGAGCAGTTTTATGAACTGCGCCCTCAGCGGAATCTACCTGCTGAGAGGTTCCACACATTTGGGTGGGCGTGCTAACAGAAGGAGGCGGGCACATTTATTTAAAATTTTGGTTGCCAGCTCTGGGACACTGAAATTCTTTCAATAAATTCTACATGTGACACTTCACTGTCCCAGCCGTGGAATGTATTTATTTTTACGCCTTCTGCGATGGAGGACTTATGGATGTGAATCATTTTCTTTTACTACTTCCCTATTTTTCTAATCAATCATTTAAAAATGAAAGGAAGCTTCGTTCAAAGAAAAAATGAATGTGATGACTCCCTTTAAGTACCCCAATTCCCAAGGTTTACTACCCAATAAACCCTGGTGCTGTATTTTTAACTCTGATAATAGAAAGGAGATCTACCCTCACCCTCATACCTATGCCATGAAAACTACCAGGCAGCCAAAGGAAACACCAGTTGACCAGTTGAGTCTGACTCATGGCAACCCCATGTGTGTCAGAGAAGAACTCTGCTCCACGGGGTTTTCAATGGCTGAATTTCAGAAGCAGATCGCCAAGTCTTTCTTCTGAATAGACTCAAACCTCTCACCTTTCGGTCTGCATCACCAAGAGACTCCAAAGGCGGAAAAGACTTCACGCAATGCCCAGCTCTGCTCCTGGATTGTTTCATCTTTCCCTTCCTTCTATTTCCAATTTTTAAAAATTCTGGGATGAGATTTTCCCACCAGCATGACCTCAGATTTTGCTTTCTTTTATGAAAACCCCTCTACATGTTCCTTCTTAAACCCCCAGGGCGAGCTCAATCGTTGCCTAACTCCTGTGAGTTAAACACTCTGACTCACCGACTGAAACTGCAGTGTAAAGAGGATGAAAACTGGCTCTCACAGCTCCTGTTTGTTCCCTGTTGGTTGAAGTATAAAACCAAAGTATCGCCTCTGGATATTCAAAGGAATTGAGTGCTTCCAAGAGTTACACAGTGGGAAGAGAAACTCAAAGGGGCTTCCATCGCCTTTTGAAAACTACAGTGTAGGTGAAGCTTTGCAATGGTAGGTAAACACTGCCGTCACCAAGGAGAGACTGCATTAACTGCTGTGGTTGTTAGGCGCCCTCGAGTCTATTCCAACTTAGAGCAACCCTATAGGGCTGAGCAGAACTGCCTCATAGGGTTTCCAAGGAGCGGCTGGTAGATTTGAACTGCTGACCTTTTGGTTAGCAGCCATAGCTCTTAACCACTGCACCATCGGGGCTCCGTGCATGAATTACCATTTGGTAAATTATGGCACAATACACCATAAGCTAATTCAAATTAATAATAGAATGAAAAAGTTCTAGTGAGAGGCAACACAAAATACCACTACATAAAACTAGGTTAAAAACGTATTACACATCTTTAGGGAAAGTTGTAAAGTATGAACCAACGATCTGATACTGACAAGAGTGTCAAATGGGGAGACAGCACAAAGGAAACGTTTTTGAAATGAATGATCAACTCTAGCACATTTTTGGCATGTTAAAAAAACCAATACAGGGTCATGGGATCTTTGCTCCCTGAAAACTTCCAAATCTGAAACATTAAATACAACATTGCAAAGCATTTGTGACTATCGATCCTTATTTTAGTGAAAAACTCATATATTAAACTAATATTTAATCATTTTCATATGGTCACAAAGAGTGATTACAGAAACTCAACTATTTATCTCCATCATTTGGAGACTATGGGAAAAAAAAGAACGAAATGTTATCATCTCAGCCACCATAATAGCTCCAGTATTATAAGCCTACAGCAAGGATCTTCCATTTGGTGGCATGAAACCCTTAAATAAATCAGCCAGAGATGAGAATCCAATATTAACTGTCCTGTATGGTCTTGCTGTGACAGATATAGTGTTCTCCCCAGGGAACTGGGCAAGGGTAAAGCCACAGAACATATATGACAATTCTCTGTGGTAAAGCAGAGGGTCAGCGATAAAGGAAGACCCTCAAGGAGATGAACTGACACAGTGGCTGCAACAATGGACTCAAACCTAACAATGATTGTGAGGATGGCGCAGCACCGAGCAGCGTTTTGTTCTGTTGTACATGGGGTTACTCTGAGTTGGAACCGACTTGACGGCACCTGACAACAACAATGTCCTGCCTTCATATACCTAGTGGTCTCCCTGGGGAATTGTGGAAGAGCAAAGGCACCCAGCACATATGGCGATTCCCTTTGAAGGGCTTACTGCATTTTTGGTTCCAGTAAAAACTAGAGTCCCCCCAGCATGAGCAGAGTAAACTCCTTCCGTTGAACGATATCAAAGAGGTTGCCTTCAACACTTTTTTTCCAAGAATGTGCTCCTCAAACACTAACAGATGAAGAGCCCCATCACCATGTTCCCTACCACGAGTGATCCCTGAGAGGACATGCTGCTCCATTTTGCCCAAATGCCAGAGGAGGCAGGTAGAGCCTAGAATCTAGGGTCTGTGAGAACCCGCAGGAAAATGCTACATTCTCCTGAATCAAACCTTCTTGTACTTCATCCTTAAAATCTGAGTCAACACATGGTATCGAAACTCTTCAGAACAACTACACTGTAAGCCAGGGGTTGGCAAACTATATATAGCTTGTGGACCAAATCTGGTCCACGGCCTGTTTCTGTAAATAAAGTTTTATTGAAATACAGCCACGCCCTTTTTTTAAACATATTTTCTAGGGCTACTTTCCTGCTACAAGAGTAGATTTGAATATTCAGGACAGAGATTGTATCATGCCCCAGAGGTGAAAATATTTACTATGTTGCCCTTTAAGAAAAAGTTTGTGACCCTTGATCTATCCTTTCCATAAACAAATAGATATCAAAGTCAGTTACCTATCGAGGCAGTCCCAAATTGTAACAATAAACCCCTGTCATCAGCCTGTACAAGAACGAATGCTGCCCAGTCTGCCTGTGAAAAAAAACGACATCAGACTTCCCGTTCCTCCAAAAGTGGTGCTGACATGCTCAGGTATAGCTAAAAACAAGCAGGGCCCAGACAGGTCTATGTTCTGCGACACTGAAAACTGAATTGCTTTCTGATACTTCCAGAGACAATTCCTACCGACCCTCAACTAACTGTCCGTGGGCCGTTTCTATATAAAATTCTTGACTTGCTAAGTCACACTCGTTGGCCAATCTGTGACTGTCTCCTCAGCTGACGGTGGTTCTCTCGGGAAGGAAGCGTTCGCTCATAGAAAGCTCTAGAACCACGACCAACAAACTAGAACCATCCTGCCGCTGTGAGCTCAATGAATACCAGAGAATGAAGGAAGGGTGAGTTTTTCTTTGAGCCCACAATGCCCAGACTATAATAACACTTAACGAAAAAGAAATCGTATCTAAAACTTACCTGTAACCAATGCAGTATAGGACCTGAAATGCCAAGATCTGTCATTTATTCAGAAAAAATTAGCACGCCTTTTCCATAACTAATAAGCCAAAAATCTATTTATGTTGGGGGGCGCAGACTGTTGGCTATCATAAAAACAGGAATAAACAACAATTTGGACCAAACTGAGCAAGACCTGCAGAGGCACTCAGAAAAAGCACATACATAACGTAGAGCTTCTGACTGATCGAAACCTCGGCAAAGTGGTGCAGCGTTGGTAAGGCATCTTCCATCATGCTACGTGACCACCCCGTCCCATGTCCGTTATCACATGGCATTCCGCGCGTTAGCATGTCACAAGGTCACGGAGGGATGCAAAAGAGAAAAGAATGTGTAAAGCCTCTAGCATAGTGCACAGCCCTTTGGGAGACATGTCAGCATCTTTGCTTTCTGAGCTCTTGTGTCCACTGGGTAAACACCATCCAGGAGGGGGAGAGCAACTTCAGCAAACCAGAGAACCTCTGTCTCATTCGCACACCCCAAATGATGTCCAGACTAGCTGACTCACAAAACGTGGGTGGGCATCCACCACAAACAATTTCTGGAAATTGCTAGTCTATAAGAAAATTCATATATGCACATATTTAAGACTATATGGTAGACCGTTCTACTCTGTCCTATAGGTTCGCTATTAGTTGGAAACAACTTGATGGCGATGGTTGACGTAATAGAAGCATTTCTGTAAAGTTGTTTATTAAGTAGTTTTTGGAAAACTGAATCCTTCCAATGCGTTAGACAGAGTAGTTATTTGAAGGCACCTTAAGCATTTGGTAAAGGGGACAATCTCCTTGTTAGTTTACCTGTTGGTGAGTCACACTTTCATATAAGGAGTTTCCTTAAAGTGAGTTACACCTGTGGATGCAGAACTCTTAAAATACTGACTCTATTCCATATTCAAATGTAGAGATTAAGCATGCTTGTCAACGAATCAAGGAAAGGGAAGTCTAGAGCAGATCCTAGCATTTTATATGGTGTAGAGCTATCATTTCTGCTTTATTAGAGTTTATTTAAATTTCATGGCTCCTACCATCCACGTTTCAACACTTGTCACATGCATCACACTTTAAGCTGATTTCACTTCAGCTATGTCTGAAAATGCTCTTTAAGGGCCAGCAGAATATATGCTTTCATTGAAAGAACAAGAATCCAACAAAGAACTTGCCATGCCTAGTGCATGAAAGGAAAGCGCTCCTTCGAAAAGCGACATGCTCTATACCGGGTGCGGGGAGGTGGGTCAGTGGTAGAACTCCTGCCTTCCATGCAGGAGACCCGGGTTCAATTCCCACCCAACGCACCGCATGTGCTGCCACCACGTGTCCATCAGTGGAGGCTTGGGTGCTGCAATGATGCTGAACAGGTTTTAGCAGAGCTTCCAGACTCAGACAGACTAGGGAGAAAGGCCCGGTGATCCACTTCTAAAAATCAGCCAGTGAAAACCCTATGGATCACAACGACCCGGTCTGCAACTGATCATGGGAACAGCGCAGGACTGGGCACCATTTCCTCTCGTCGTGCATGAGGGTCGCCATGAGTTGCCACATTGCTTGTGGGTCACAACAACAACCACGTGCCTGGGTGGGCATTTTCCTTAGTTCATTCACAAACCAAGGTGGGCTGGTTACAAACGCAGTGTTACGATGAGGCCACCTCCGCTCTAATCAGCCTACCCTCTTTCCTACCAGAGGTTGTGGAAAACGTGGAACTGAATGAATTCAATCTGTCCACAACCACGGGGCCTGAACGTGGGATGCCCGGGGCTAAGATCAAGAGCTCACACCGACCGGTAGCCAGAGCGTGTTCTCCGTCCACGCTGGTGTCTGCACAGAGGAGGTCTCAGGGGTGAAAACGCTCATTAACACCCAGGGACTAAACAGGAAAGAGCCAAAACTTATGAACCCTCAGGTGAAGATGCTGCTTCTTTGCTGTTTCCGTGCTGTGACTGAATCACAAGTCTTATTTTAAGGGACTCGGCAGCATCACCAGTGATCTCATGTGACAATATTTACTCCACTGGGAAAGGGGAAAAAAAATGCCATTAAAGTGTATTTCTTCATTTTCATACTTGGATTCAGTGAGCAAAATAAATCATCGATAAATTTCATCTCCTCCTGGAACTTGCGGGTACAATGCTCACAGCCCAGGACATCCTAGTAAAAGGGTAATTTTACGTTGGCTCGTGCTGATCAAATTGAGCCAGGTGATCTACATTCAGATGGCGAGAGAGCTCTGAAACGCGCCACCAGCCACAAAGGGACAAATCACGTGTGATGACGACATGCTGAACTGCAGCCAAAAGCAGCCATTTAGGGCAACATCCATCTCAGTCCCTCTGGCCCTCATTTATTTCGTAAATGCCCAAGCCTCGGCCATCATTTTCAGTATCTAGCAAATTCTGAAATAAACATTCTTTGGGGTTCATGTTGGAAACAAACACAAAATTGAATTCAGATTTCCTTTAAACTTTATACTGAGTAACAGATTTCTCTAATAATGTTATTTCATTTTGTTTTTTTAAGGGATGCAATTTCCAAATTCACACCTCAAATTTATTAAAGGAAAAACACTGATTTTCAAATTTCTTCCTTTAATCCACTAAACGAATCTACCAATGAACACCAAAAGGAAAAAGCTTTGTCAAAATCTCTTCCCTTGCTGGAATGAAATAACAATCTGGGGTTCTCAGGCGTGCTCCCTCTCCTGATTCAGGGGGGCCTGGGGAGCCCTCTCCCAGGTGGCCTTCCTGGAAGGCAGGGAGCTGCCATGGAGCTGGGACCCCTGAGATACAGGGATTCAGATCCAGCCATCAACATCCGCACCACATTCTAACCATACGGATTTTAACCTATGGGAACTAGATTTTATAAAAAAGCATTTTAAAAGAAAAAAAAAATACAAATCAACCTTTAAAAATGAAATTCCTTGATTCCCCTGGAAGAAATTAAAATTGCCTAAGAAATGTGTGAGTATGTGGCTGATGACAGCTTGAAAGTCAGTCGGATGTACACTGGCCTTAACAGAGGGGAACCCAGAAGTCCGCTTCTGTGGCAGCGTGCAGCCAGAGCACAGCAGAGCCCCAGAATGTGCCAAAACACAAATTAGGCAAATTGGAAACGGAGAGATCTGCAACCTTATGGTGCAGTGGAATTAAAGTAATGACCTACTTAATTCTCCAAGGGTTCGATAATATGAAAAAATGAACTGTTTGTGAAAACCACGGAGCTGGAAAATCAGGTGCAGCCTCAGAGGTTATCAAACTTCACAGCGGTGGTAGAACTCAACTAGAGATTCAAAGATAGGTCTGAACTCTTCACACATGGAGCCTGGCAATTAAAAACGAAAAGCCTGCCTTCCGATATATGGTAGGCTGGTACCACATCATCCCTGATCCACGAAAAAAGAAACCCCCCCCCAAAAAACCCATTGCCATCAAGTCGATTCTGACTCATGGCGACCCCAAGGGACGGAGCAGAACTGCCCCGTAGGATTTCCAAGGCTGAAATCTTTATGGAAGGAGATTGCCAGGTCTTTCTCCCGATCAGCAGCTGGTGGGTTCAAATCGCTGACCTTTGGGTTAGCAGCCAAGGGCTTAACCACTGCATCACCAGGGCTCCTCCCTGATCCACACTAGTAAGTGAATTTAACAGCTCAAGTCAGGTAATCAGTTCCCAGACATAAATTAGCAAAAAGACTTATGGCACCAAAAGCATAACGACATCAAGGGTGGGTCAATAGGATTATACCCACGCCCGCTGCCATTGAGTCCATACTGACTCACAGCGACCCTATAGGACAGAGCAGAACTGCCCCTCAGGGTTTCCAAAGAGTGGCTGGTGGATTCAAACTGCTGACCTTTTGGTTACCAGCTGAACTCTTAACCATAGCACCTCCGGGGCTCCCCATTAAAATTACAGGTACAGTATACTAAACACCCTAAAAAATTTAAACAAAAGCAATGCCCTGTCCACTGTGACTGCATTTCAGTGGCGAGAGTACCAATGGGTTGTTCCAGGTAATTAAAAGACCATGGTAATATAGGACCATTACACCCGGCACAATAAGTTTCTGAAATGGTCCTCTGTGGTATTTATAGGATACATATTGTAATGGGTCATTTTAATAGCTGTTATCCAATGAAGAGAAAGTGTGATAATATCATTGAAGATGCTTGGAGAAGCATAAAGTGCTATCTGAATGTGAGATGATTATGGTCTATTGCTGTTCACATGGCTATTTTTCCTTCAAGGTGTAATTGAGACTGGGAAGTGGTAAGGCACGCCTAGTGAAAGTAAAGGATACCTGATCAAAGGTGTCACTCTTCAGCTGGGAGATATTACTTGCTAAAGGAGATCTTGGCTTTAGCAGTTGACGTTGCTGGTAGAATCTGTGCCCTGAGAAAGCCAAGCTGATACCCCAAGAGCCTGGATGGGTGCTGTTATGGACTGAACTGTGTCCCCCAAAAATGTGTGCCATCTTGGCTAGGCCATGATTTCCAGTATTTTGTGGTTGTTCTCTATTTTATGATCTGATGTGATTCTCCTATGTGTTGTAAATCCTAACCTCTATGATGTTAATAAGGCAGAATTAGAGGGAGTTATGTTAATGAGGCAGGACTCAATCTACAGGATTAGGCTGTATCTTGAGTCAATCTCTTTTGAGATACAAAAGAGAAAAGTGAGCAGAGTGGGGAGAGACCTCATGCCACCAAGAAAGAAGATCCAGGAGTGAGCTCATCCTTTGGACCCGGGGTCCCTGTGCTGAGAAACTCCTAGACCAGGGGAAGATTGAATAAAAGGACCTTTCCCCAGAGAACAGAGAGAGAAAGCCTTCGCCTGGAGCTGGCGCCCTGAATGCGGACTTCTAGCCTCCTAGGCTGTGAGAGAGTAAATCTGTTTGTTAAGGCCATCCACGTGTGGTATTTCTGTTATGGCAGCACTAGATGACTAAGACAGGTTCAGTCCACTCTGGACACAGGCACCTGTTGTCACATAGGACAGGTAAGTACCAGGAGGGACTCCCCTGGTTAACGGCACCACTCAAGCTGTACCATAATGGCTAAGAGATGCCGCAGTCACCACAACACTCACAAGCGGAGCAGCACTAAATGATAACACGTGTGCTCATGCAAATCTCACGGTCACGTTAAAACAAGCAACCTGAGGGGGCAGGGTTGCCTACTGGCATCAAGCCCAGTTGGATCTGGATCTGGGCGCCCTCACTGCCCAGCTGTGAGACCAGGAAGAAGTTCTAGAACTTCTCAGATCGTTTCTGCATAAAGGGTCCAGACGACTCTGCGTTTCATGACTATTTTCTGAGGACGGAAGGAGATGATACACCGCGTACAAGGTGCCGGCAACCTGCAGCCATGCAGCAAGAGTTGCGCATCAACAATTATCAGAGCCTCATATTCCAACAGGGTTTGCAGAAGGAAAAGTTGGAGTAGGAGGGCTCCGTTTCTTCTCTTTCCCTTTTCTCTCATCCCTCTGCCATGTCTGTGAAGCCCGAGGTGGGCATGGAGGGAAAAGGAGGAAATACCTGTTCAGGGTACTCCAGGGCAGGTGTCCGCCACCCTTCCCGAGCTGTGGGAAGATCCCATGCCTCCCTAACCACAGGCCCTGTGTGCACCTGGCAGACAGCCGGGAGAGGGACGGAGTTGACAGTCTTGCCACCAGCAAAGTGGATTAGCAGGTCAGACCCTCAAATGTGAAAGCCATTTTTATCCCTTCTCGACCCCATTCTGGTCAAAGGTATCACTCCTTGGCCTGGGCATATTACCTGCTTTACGAGGAGTCGGCTTGAGCAGGCTCAAGAGATGGTGGTCTCAGCAGAGGCTAAGAAAAGCCCACTAACTACGCACCTCGGCCGGAACTCATGTGGAAGAAGTTTGCTCCATAGTGGATCAGAACTGAATAATGAGAAAACCCCACAGACACCACCAACCAGTATGACATTTGCTCAGCAAGCCCACCTAAAGGAAGGGAAGGGGAACTGCCCAATTGGAGAAAACCTTTGGGTTTGATTAAAAAAAAAAAAAAAAAACCCAGTTGCTGTCGAGTCAACACCAACTCATGGTGACACCATACGTGTCAGAGTATAACTGTGCTCCGTAGGTAGTTTTCAATGGCTGATTTTTTTTTAAAGTAGATGGCCAGGCCTTTTTTCCAAGGTGCCTCCGAGTGGACTTGAACTGTCAATTTGTGGGTTAGCAGCCATGAACTTAACAGCTTGCGCCACCCAGGGATGCCCACTGGGTTTGACCCCAGCCCCACGAATGAGGACTTTTGAGGGGAGGGGGAAGAGTCAGAAGCGTGTGCTACCTCTCAGCCATTTCTAATACATTACAGCTGTTTATCATGTGTTGAAGGAAAACTAGAGTCACTTTGGGTCTCTTTAAAAACGAAAACATTCCATTTCCTACCAATAAATTCGATTCAGAATGATGCATAATACACGACCAGGAATTTAAACTTCTCTGCAAGAAGTTCAGTATCTTCGAAACTAAACTACACCAGGCCCACCCAGTGGCTATGCAGGAGAAAGACCCGGCGTCATGGACTGAATTATGTCCCCCAAAAATGAGTGTATCAGCTTGGTTAGGCCATGATTCCTAGTATTCTGTGGTTGTCCTCCATTTTGTGATTGTAATTTTATGTCAAAAGGATTAGGGTGGGATTAAAACACCCTTACTTAGGTCACATCCCTGGTCCAATGTAAAAGCAGTTTCCCTGGGAGATGCCCTGCACCACCTTTTATCTCTCAGGAGATAGAAGGAAAAGGAAGCAAGCAGAGAGTTGGGGACCTGATACCACCAAGAAAGCAGCACTGGGAGCAGAGCGTGTCCTTTGGACCCAGGGTCCCTGCGCCTGAGAAGCTCCTCAGCCAGAGGAAGATTGAGGACCAAGGCCTTCCTCCAGAGCCAACAGAAAGAGAAACCCGTCCCCGGGAGCTGACACTCTGAATTTGGACTTTTAGCCTACTTTACTGTGAAGAAATAAATTCATCTTTGTTAAAGCCATCCACTTGTGGTATTTGTTATAGCAGCACTAGATGACTAAGACATCCGGCAATCTACTTCTGGAAGGTTACAGCCTAAAGCACCCTGTGGGGCAGTTCTACCCTGCCTACATGAGTCGGAATTGACTCAATGGCACCTAACAGCAATGACAATCTCTCATTGGGGGCATTGATGGTTCAGTGGTGGAATTCCCACCCCCATGAGGTAGACCCAAGTTTGATTCCTGGCCAAGGCACATCATAGGCAGCCACCACCCATCTGTCAGTGGAGGCTTGCATGTTGCTATGATGTTGAATAGGTTTCAGAGGATCTTCCAGACTAAGACAGACTAGGAAGAAAGGCCTGGCAATCTACTTCCAAAAGTCAGCCAAAGCAAACCCTGTGGAGCACCAGGGTCCAATCCCATTGTGCACAAGGTCGCCATGAGTCAGGGCCTGGCTCGACAACAGGTAACAACAACAAAAACAACAATCTCTCCTGGAGGGTAAGAAGATGAGGGCCGGGGGCAGTCCGTGGAGCATGAGCCAAAACTTCAGAAACACCTCCTCATTTCCAACCAGAAGGAAGCATGGCTTTGCTGGCATGACAACAGAAGACCCACCGGGGTAAAAAGCTGTTGTTGTTGAGTCAATTCCAACTCTTAGCGACCCCATAGGACAGTGTAGAACTACCCTATAGAGTCTCCTGGGAGCGCCTGGTAAATTTGAACTGCCCACCTTTTGGCTAGCAGCCGTAGCTTTTAACCACTGCGTTACCAGGGTTTCCAGGCAGGGGCTTTACACGGAGGGATACCCACCCTCAGAAAGTTAAGTCCAGAGAGAGGAACAGTAATACTGCAGAAAGGGACAGAGGGCTTGACTCAGAAGGGCTCCTACAAGTCTTCAAGGCAAAAACGAAGTCTGGCTGGAGCGTCCTTTGAGCACTATGTCTGCCTGGTTCTTGAAAGCGAAAAGCAGAGCGGCCTGATGTCACTGATCTCTACCCAACACGTGTAAGTCGACTCCAGTTACCCTTTCTTTGTAGGAGTGGAGCACAGGTTGTCTGTTAGCACAGCTTCTGAACCGCTCATCACAGACTTAAGGCTCCCCCCAGAGTCACACTGGAACATTAAAGGACGAGGTAGGGTAGTCATTTCCAGAGTGAACGCTGCGGTGGCTGCATCTGAGAGTCAGGAGGGCAAGAGTTCGCTGGCAGCCTCCCAAACAAGAAATCTTACATGCAACAGCAACTATTTTCGAGATACCCCTGTTCTCTCTTACCTTGCGTTTTGGAGAGGAAATGCCTTCAGCAGATGCAAGTTAACCTCAAAGACGGATAAATTGTCCTTTGAAGGATGAACTATGGAGGAGCATGAGTGTATACACTGCAATTGTGTGGCGACTATGCCGAGAGAATGGAGTCATACAAAGACAAGAGAACACTCAATGTCTACAATCGACATGATTGTAGCCACCTAGTTCAAGACGCAGAGCATTTCCAATGCCGAGGAAGGTACAGTGGCCCAGTACAATTAGTGCACCTGAAAGATAACCACCATTCTGATATTTCTCACCTTTGATAGCTTCTGTTTGTTCTCAGGCTTCAGTCAGCAAAAGAAAGGCCTGGCAATCAGCTTCTGCAAAGATCACAGTCAAGAAGACCCTGTGGAGCTCGGTTCTACTCTATAGCACACCAGGTCACCATGAGTCAGAATCTACTTGACAGGATCAGATTTTTGTTTTGTTTTTGCTTTTGGGGGGAACTTCATTAAAATATAATTATACAGTATATGCTCTTTTGTGTCTGCCTTTTTTTCTACAGAGTGTTTTTGAAAATCACCCAGGCTTCTGCATGGAGCAGCAGTCAGCTCTTTTAGGCTGTTGTGTAGTGCTCCACTGTATGAACAAGGCAAATGTATTTTTATCCAGTCTACTACTGGTGGGTATTTGGGTTATTTCCAGAGTGGGGTTAATATGAACAAAACAGTTATGAACATTCTTGGACATCCTTGTCTTATATAGTCTTTTGTCTTTTTTGATGTGGAAATTGAGACTCCAGAACTGAGTATACTGTGGGGCTGGGATTCCAGCAAGTTCTCTGCAGAACAACTGCGCCACCTCCAAGAAGAAAGCAAAAGAACAGAGACTCGGATATTTTGCTTGGTCGTTTGTCTTGTACTTTCCTGTATTTTTATTCTTTAGGTGACTCTGCTTTCAGGAATTCCCACTTGAAAAGCAGCTATTTTTCCCCTTTGCAAGATTTTTTGCAGCAAAAATCTCGAAGCACAATGTAACAAGCCAACTTACAATGATTCCTGAAATAAATCTACTTCCTACCAAGTTTAACTCTATTTCTGATGCATTCTTCACCCTAAAACTTTGTACATACCTCACCTCCAGAAAAACAAAGTCATAGGACCCTATGGGCAGGAAGGTGACTGAATCGCCCCTCTCCCCAGGCAGCCTCCAGTGAAGCGTGTACACTAAAGATGAGAGCCTGCTGACCCGCTAACCGGGCCCAGAAAGAATATCTACCCTGCACACAGGTACTGTGCAAGACGTGTTTTTGTGAATACTTCCATTTGTGATGTTGAAAAGTTACACTTAAATAATACAACAGGCAAATGGTTTCTTATGACAAAAAAGAGCAGAGATACCAAAGATTCTAACAGAATCAGAAAGCCACTGTAAGTCTACCAGACAATTGAGCAACCAAAAGCAGCCTTGACGATACTACGCAGTTCAATTAAACGTTCCTCTTTGTATAAGCGCATTTTCTACCCTGCCAATGAAAGCTTTCCGTCCTTTTTCTAGAGTGATACTTCATGTGGGTCTCAAACACCATTGACCTTGGAGCTGTTTTCTCGCCAGCTCACGGTGCCACCTGTAGCTGTCTACTGCCCTACTGTCCATGCATTTCCCCTCACGGAAACCCTGGTGGTGTAGTGGTTATGTGCTACGACTGCTAACCAAAAGGTTGGCAGTTCGAATCCACCATGTGCTCCTTGGAAGCTCTGTGGGGCAGTTCTACTCTGTCCTATAGGGTCGCTATGAGTTCAGAATTGACTCGATGGCAACGAGTTTATTTCCACTCACGGCTCGTTAAAAACCTAGCTTTCCATCACCACCAGCCCAACTTCAGTGTTTCTTGGCAGCTTTATTTACAGTGACATGTTTAAGAGATGGAAGGCATGTTTCCATGTCATGGATTAGGGATGAAACATGATTTAGAGAAAGTTCCCCAGAGCACCCAGAGAATTCTCCCAGAACACAGCACATCACCAGGGGAATATGTCAGCGGGGTCAGTGCTGACAATCCAGCGGGCATCTCGCATCCCCAAATTCTACACAGCCTCGACATCAGTCCCCTTCTGGGCAGAACAGGGGCTGCAGGTGTCCAGACTGCTCACACATTGCCTGGGATCTCTCTCCCACCTGATCCCACCAGCCCCACCACCCAACCCAATAGGAAACCAGGCTGAAAATTTGACATGGGGACCTGGGTTAAGAACAGAGAATAAAAAGAGCCAGGCAGGCAGAGTTTGGATCCACAGGTCCGGAATTCCCTTCCTGGAGGGATATACCTGGATGCCCTCGTGGATCTGTGGCATGCTAAAAAGGGAGATATTTTGAAACCTTTTTTTTCTGGAATGTCTAGACTCAAGGTCACAAGGGCCACATACAGACAAAGATTTTGAATCGATCCATTAATAAAGAACATGTACTACAGAGAGCAAAGTGCTCAGTTTAGTTCAGCTCTGCCCAGACACAGGCTGGTGCTAGGGCCTCAGGGATGCGGAGGAAGTGGCTGTGCGGAGACAGGCAGGCGACAGGCACCCCGCCCCCCCCCGCCCCACCACTTCTCCCAACTCAATCCCAGAGCCTCCTCACTGCCCCCGGGCCCACTATTTGTGTCCTTCCTTGGGAATTATGCAGACTAAAGAGAGGCTGGCTATATTCAAGTATGTTCAAGGAGAATGAACTTTAAGCTCTGAGGAAACGGAGGGCCCAGAGACCTGAGGCCACTCTCTGCTTAGTTCCAGACCTTGGCACCAAAGACCCTGGAATTAGGGAGGCCCTGATCTAGCTGCTCTAAGCTCAGAAGGGGGCTCCTTGGTGGAAGGGGGTGGACTGGGTGCTAGTCCCTCCTGTATTCCCATCCCAGCTGCCAAGGTCTTCTCTGCCAAGACTCCTGTGTGTTTGTGTTTGCGTGTGAGTGGGCGTGTGAGAGTGTATGTGAGTGTGTCTGTGTGTCAGTGTGTGTGCGTATCTGTGTGGGGGGGGCGTGTGTGCGTCTGAGTGCGTGGGTATGGAGCGTCTTGATCAGGAGCAGCAGTGACGCCTGCTCTCGAAGGTTCCTAAATGTCACAGACAGCAGCCCTTGCTCAGCACTCCACTTCTGTCCTCCGGCCCCTCACAGCTAGGCTGTCCCCCAATCTCCACCGGGAGGTGTAGGGGCCACCTCTGGCATTAGACCCAGCGCTGAGACCCGCCCTGACCCCAGGGCCCTACGAAGCAACAATCCCCAGATGAGGGCGCAGGAGCCTCGGGCCCTACGAGCCACGCCTGGCTTTCCAAAGCCGGGTTAGCTGGGCGCGCTGGCACAACAGGCAGCCGTCGCGCGGGTCTCCCGCGACCCTGCCCCAGAGCGCACGCTGGGCCCCGCCTGCCAGCTGCTCCAGAGGCGGCTCCAGGGCCGGCTCAACAAGTTCCCGGGCCGCGCAGCGCCGCCTGCAGCCAGAAGTCAGGACTCGGCGCGGTGGTGCCCGCGCTCAGGCAAGCGGCAGCCCCAGCTCTTTCGCCTCCTCCCGGCTCCGCTGCGCGCCCGCGGGGGCTCCTCACCGCCCCGCGCCGGTCCCTCGGCCCCCGCCCCCGCCCCCGCCCCCGCCCCCGCCCCGCGGCCCGGGCTCCGCCCGCCTCGGGCCGGCCGGGCGCACAGGCGGCGGCGGCGGCGGCGGGCGGCGCGGCGCCTCTGCTCAGCCGCCCGCTCGGCGGAGTCGCTGGGACCCGGGCGGCGGCAAGGACTCCCCTCCGCCCCGCCCGCTCCGCCCCCGCTCCCGGCCGGCCCGCGATCTCGCCGGAGACAATTGCAGTAAATGAGGACATCGGAGGAGCACGGAGCCGGGTGGCTGTGGCTGGCTCCGCCGCGCCGCCAGCCAGCGAGCGCGCGGGCGTCCCCGGAGCCAGCCGAGCCGCTGCCTCCCGGCGCGCGGCGCTGAGCCGGCGGGAGGGACCGAGCTGCGGCGCGGGGGCCGGCCGGGCCGGGCGGGCTGGCGGCGGCGGCGGCGGTGGAGGGGCGGGCGCCGGGCGCAGCCGGCCAGTCCCCGGAGCTGAGCCTTCCTCGGCGCGAGCCCGGCGCGCCTCGCCGCGGATGCCCTGCCCGGAGAGCTCCGCGCCGCGCCAGGCTCGCCCGGGTCCGCGGCGAGACATGCCCGAGCCCGGCGCTGCACCGACCTCGACTTATCTGTAAGCAGCCGAAGGTAAGCGGGCCCGCGCCCTCCGTCCCGGCCCGTGCCCTTGGCCGCGGGCTGTTCACCCCGGACGGCGCCGATCCCGTCGTGGGCGCCCTCGCCCTCGCCCGGAGCGGGCTTGGCCGGGGACCGGCGGCTCCGGGGCCGGCAAGCGCCAGTGCAACGGGATCCGACTGGCAGCATGCGGGGGCGGGGGGCCGAGGTTATGCAACTGCAGCTGGAGTGGCCGGGTCGCCGAGGGGCGTCCGGTAACTTTGGCGTCGGCTGGGAACCGCGGGAGGCATGTCTGCGATGTCGGCTTACGACCAACGCCACAGCCTGGTGAGCGCCTGACCGCCCTCACCAGGCAATACCGGGGGGACTCGGGGGCGGCCGGGTGGCAGCCTCCCACAAACGTTGCGAGGCTTCTAAGTATTTTCCAAACTAAAGCGAACTGACAACTCGGGCTGATTAACTTCGGGGGGACGAGTCCAGCCGAGGGGCCCTGGCGTCGGCCGCGGAGCAGTGGCGCGAGCGGGGAGCGCAGGCGGGTGCCCACGTGAAATGCCCGGCTCCTCCCGTGGCCCAGGGCTCGCTCAGTCTGGCATCTCCCTGGGCTGCGGGCCGGGGTCGGCGCCCACGGGGCTTCCGAGCGCCTGGCGTCCCGGGTCAGCCCAGGACCGCCGTGCGAAAGGAAAGACTGCTGCAGATGGGGCTGGCGAGCGAGGGCAGAAAGGAGTGAGCCCTAGGGCTGGCTGCGGCCAGGGCAGCGCCTCGAGCCCAAAGTCAGGAGCGAGAGTCTGCGTCTTGCTGGTTCATGCTCAGGGCTCTGGGTGTCGTCTCCACCATTTGGATAAAGAGCCTCTCCCCTGTGACCTCAGCATTCTACTCCCCACAAATATGCCACAGGGAGATGGAGCTAGCGATTAGGGGATGCCAGGAGTGGGGGAGGAGAGACCGCTGTCTGGGGTGAATACGGGAGAAAATGGGTGCGTTTGCCTGTCTCGGGAGCTGGGCGCCCGCACTGACCCCTCCCCTGCTGCAGGTCTGTGCTGGGGGGCTGGACGCCCTCTTGGGCCCCCAGGCAGAATCAGCAGAGAAGCCTTTTAATTTGACCTTGTCTGTTTAGGCGCTTAAATTCTGCGGGTAGCAGCTAGGTAAAACTGGCAAGAGTGGTTTGGAACTTTGAGCAAGCCCTTGGCTAGGAACCCAAGAGACCATTTCACAAGACTCCGGCGCAGCCGAGCAGAGGCGTCTCGGTAGTACACAGCGAGGTTTTCCCTGGACAAGGACTTGCTGGGGTTACCTTTCCATACTCCCCCAGGTGAATGTCAAGGTTACCAAGCTGGAGACCCGATTGAAAGCTACCACCCAATCACACAACCTGGGCCACTGCCAATGAGTAGTACATGTAGGAAAAATGGTTTCACCTTGTTAAGCTGATGCTTCAGAATGAGCAGAAACTAACCATCTTTTCACTTTGCAGAGGTGGAAAGCGCTGGTTTTTACTATTTGCAAGGTGCTGTGTATGACATTCATATCCTGTTGAATGTTACTTTTCAAAGAAAAGTTCATATTTATCTTTGCAATTTTTTTTTTTTTTTTTTTGCTGGAAGGATGAGCAAACCTGCACAAGCAGCTCAAAGGAAAAATGGAAGTTCTGCCATCTGCATGCCTCACCAGATATTAATAATTTACTATCCATGTTTACTACTTACGTTAGATGGCACTGCTACTCATGATGGTTTTATTAAAGGCGCATTTGGAAAAAATGTCTAGCACAGTTATCACTAATTGCGTGATTTTGCATAAATTATATCAGCAAAATCAAGTTTTAGCTTTTCTTCACGTAACAGAATTCAACATTTCCTTAAAGACAGAATGATCCAGTTTAATTTCTTTAGCTAAATTAAAGACCTCTACTTTTTTTTTTACTTAAGACAGGATGCCCTTGAAAACCAAAGTATGCCTTTAAACTTACTACAGTTGTCAGGACTTTAATTTTTATTATTGTGGTTAAGATTTTGAGCTTTTACTTAAATCAGACCCATTATCCTGCTTAGAGACACAATTGCCAGTTAACAAACAGGTTCATAAGGCAGAAGCTGTAGGGTTGTACGTCTTCACAAAGAGCTTTCAGAAAGCGCCATGCAAAGCTGAGTATGAGTTTATTTACATTGGGGGCTTCTCTATTTTCCCCCAATTGCATTCCCCATGGCAGGATGGAGAGTTTTTGTCTTTAGGGAAAAATGAAAATAAGAAAAAAAAAAAAGGCTTGTGCAAGAAAGGCATCAGTCTAGCAGGAGGCCACCTGCACATTGAGATAAGCTGGCAGAACATGAAAACTGGTTCTCAGAAGGAATAGAGGGTCAAAGCAGAGAGAACGGACAGACTCATTCACTTAGGGAGACTCTGTTCTCGAGTTTGCTCCAACCTATGGCCGTCTCATTTAGACCAACAGCTAATGGCTGGAGTCTCTTGCAAGAAGAAACAGATAACGTAGGTTGAGAAAAGCCTGCTTCTCAGAGAATAATAAAGGGATAAGCACAGATATGTCCCCAGGTGGCAGCCCTACTGGCAGGCATCAGTGTAGAGGGGGAAAGACGCGTTTACCAGGAGCATTTCTTTGGAGCTCTAGGCCACCCACCAAACAGCTGGGCAGGGGCAGGTCAAGGCTGCTGTATATCCAATCAGGGGCACACAAAAAGCTTGGGTGATCCCACAAATGATGCACATGGAGGCAGACCACACTCATTCCAGAAATGTGAGCTCATAAAGCCTCCTCCGAGTGATTTTAAATTATTCCTTCATTAATGTGAAACAGCCAGGCTCCTTACCCACCGCAATTCCACGGAAACCTTCCCTGCCTGATCCCAAATTAGCTGACATAATTTATGAAGCAGACCCTCTTAAGTCTCTTCACATATTTGATTTTAATATTTCATGACATTATGGAGTGACTTAAATATTTTAAAGCAGAATTTAATATGATTGATATTTCATGACAACACTTCCATTACTGTGAAATTCGCATGCAAACATTTGGTTAAGTCTTTCTCTAATATTGGAGCTAACCGATGGCATCAAAGTAGCCAGACTTCCTAACTTTTAATCAGTTTATTTCTTGAAAAATCTTTTTTTTTTTTTTTTAAATATGAAGAGCAGAAAAGAGATTTGGTGCCAAACTGTGGAAACCTGGGATGGATTCATATAAACAAGTTGTTTAGAAGAGGTCTCACATTGAGCAGTGAGCCATACGAAGTGGAGATTAGAACCTCTGGACCACACATGGTAACGTATCTGTCCCAGATCCTGGAGATGCTAAGGTATCTCCAGGCAACCAAGAATCTTGCCTCTTAGTTTAAGAAAAATCAGAAGTTCAGGGACATATCCTGGGTCTAAAGTCATGTTTTAATATAACCTCTTTCAGAGGCCTCTCTGCTGTAAGTGACTGGGATATTTGGTATGAGTTTGGGTCATATGTACATCAGACATTATTCCAACAAACAAATGAGTAGAGGGACTTTGTGGTGTACAAAGATATTATCAAGTGACAACCCGCTGATCTAAATAAAAACAAGACGCTCTAACCTGGTAGAGCTCTGTGTCTTTCTGCTGAGTACATATTCCCAGCTCTAATTGGAACTGAGAGAAAATTAACTTAGAAATAGAAAACCAGATATAAGGGACAAGACGAATTCACGTTTTTAAATTGCTCTATAAACCATTTGGCCAATACCGTATTTCAAAGGGACTGGGCAAGAACTACCCCCCAGAATCTTCCTTTGTGGCTATTGCTTCCTAGCGCACTGGACTGATTATTCACAGTAGCCTACACTCATAGTCATGCTGCCTGTATTACCACGTCATCCTGCTGTTTGGAAGTTCGGGGAAGAAAAGACCAGAGAGCTTTACCTCCATGCAGCGTTCATTCACATGAGTTGCACCATCGTGGCCAATACAGCAGTGAAGACACTTTTGAAAAAAATCATCAACAGCATGTCCAAATGCAGGTCGAAGTTTATGTTGCAGTTACTACAGAAAATTCCAGTTCAATCCTTGATAATCTAGCCCTGGGCATAAAATGAAATGCAGTAAACTACAGCATGCGAGAGACACAAGGAGGAGGTCTAGGAATGCTGACGACACTACAAGCAGTCTTGCAAATACAAGTGGCTGGCTCTCCTCCTCAGCGCCGTAGGAAGGAGGGGAAGAAAGGGAAGCTGATAGTCGGACATCTCTGACTTTTCAGCTGCTCTGTTCAGGACCCACCATGTGATGGGGGGACATCCCATCCATTGCCCACGTTAATGGAACCCAAGGTCTGTACTTCCAAGTCATTCCAAGGGAATGACCCTGGATGTATCCTGTGTTTGTCAGCTGTTCTTTTTTTTTTTTTAATCTTTCCCCATATCTACTGAGTGATTAGATCTGAACATTTTATATTATCCATGCATTTGCTTCATGAGATCTGCTTACTCTTGTAGTAAGCAATTTTAACATCCTTGGAAATGCAGTAGAACCATAAAACCTGGGCTCTTAAAATGGGGCAGGCACAGGGAAGGTAGATTCCTAAGCAGATGGCTTTGATCAGAAAGGACTTCTGATTCGTGGAAATTTACTGAGCAGTAGCGGCCGTGGGCAAGGTACTGTGTAAGGTGCTAGAAGATCCAATAAGTCCTCCAGAAGTTCAAGTCGAGGAGGGGGAGAAGGGATGGCAGGCACTGGAAAGACACACGGGAGGTAAGATCAGGAAAAGGCAAACCACGTGCTTTGGACGCTCCAATAGACAGTAACGTGCTGGCCGGCTTGGGAGGTGAAGGTTCAGAGGGACTCCTGGGCCAGGCATGCAGAGGATCTGGGGCTCAAGCAAGAGCAAAAGGTGCTCAGAGCAGGAGATTTGGGTGGGGGACCAAGAGAAGTCTTTGTAAAGGTTTAGGTATTGGGGTGCAGAGGCAAGGGGAAGCCAGCTTGAGGGGAACCAGCAGAATAGGAGAGGTCTCTGTTCATGGGCAGGTGACCAGTCATTCACTTCAGTGGGCAAGAGCATAAGGCCGGGGCATGTTTTCAGGTTAAGTCTTGATCTATGGGGATAAACCAGAGAAGCAGAACTGGAGACCAACTCAGAGGGTGTCACGGCTGAGAATTAACTGGTACCAAGAGTGTAAGGTGGCACTGGATGGAGATAAGGGGACGGCTATTAGAGAAACACCCAGGTGACAAGTCTTTATAACTTGGTACCTGGTGAAGAAGGGGCCAAAGGTGGCTGCTGAGGCAGACAAGGAGATGGGTGGTATTTGTGGAAAGTCAGGGAGCCAGAAACTTCTGGGGGAAGATGATGGGATTACTATTAGAAACTTTGCATTGGAATTTCAAACTAGAAATGTTATTTTAAAAAATGAGTTATTTGTCATCTGTTCCTCCCTAGAACTTCCATGAGATGCACTTTAAAATAAGAAAAAAATGATCAAGGGATTCACAACACAAAGAAATCTTACACCAGTAAGAGTGGTACTATATAGAAACAGGTGCTTAATAAATATTTAATGAGGCTATTAATGATAAATGTAAACGGTGGTTTTGGTAGAAATTCAGGGAATCCCAGTTGGGAAATAATTATCTGCTTCCATTTCAAGTTGTATTCTTTTATAGTCAGAATTAAAAGGCGATGTCATGAGAAACCATGAAGAGGAAGACTGCCATCGTTGAACCCCACATTCTGTCATGCGGTGTTTATTAAAAACTAATAATAAAGATCCGAAGGATTAGGTTTTTCTGCCACCAAACTCAACTTGAGAATTTCCATCTGGAAACATTCACTTGGGTGGAAGTTGAGTTTTCAAAGGAAGGATGTGTTTGAATTTAATGATCTAGTCCTGGAGTAGAAAGAAGCAAAGTAGAAGGGAGAAAACCAACTCGCCTCCATCAGACAGATTAAATGCTTTTATATCCCCGATGCTGACATTTGAGGTTCAAAGGCATTTTCATTAGAGCTCTGCCAAATACCGGCAGGTTCACTGGCCCAGGTCTGGGGAACAGAAGACGGCCGTCTCTCAGCCTTGACCCACCATCTCAACTGGACTTCGCGACATCAACCTCATTGATTTCCCTGCCAGACATCAATTCATCTCTTCTTTTTCATCAGTACTGAAGTGATGGAGAAGTAGCTTTTCCCCTCTTCTCCTTGTTGAAATCATGCGGCACAAAAGACCACGGTGTCTTATTAAGCAAGTGCTGGAGACCTGCAGAGCTCTGATAACACGGTCTGGATTCCGACCGAAGAAGAGTTCCCAGTGTGCCTCACACACACGCAGAGAAGTTGGACATTAAAGAAATGCCGAGAAAGACAAGTTTCTTACTTTGAAGCCGTATTTTTCATTTGACTTCTCGGTCCATTTAAGAGCCCGATGATAATGATTTTTCTCAATTATCTGTTGTATGTGTTTGTTTTAATGGTAGTTAAGTTCGCTAGATGTTTCACTAAGTATTTTACATCCTTGTTTAATTTGCTCTGTTCTTATTTATATTGGCCTCTGTATATAATATTCACCCTCCTCTGGGTATAGCTCTACTTATTACATCTATCAGATTTGCTAATGTGACAAAGATACTCAGGGGTAGACTGAGGGATGGTTGGAACACAGGATCTATGAAACTATCACCCAGGTTTTGTCTGGAGGGTTGACACCCCTGGGCCACAGGGCAGGGTCACTACTGAGTGACGACAGAGACTAGGCCATAATCCCAAGCTCCTGGCTCTCAATTCACTCCTGTTGTTGTTAGCTGCCATCGGGGCTGCTCCCACTCGTGGCAACCCCACGTACAGCAGAAGAGGACACTGCCCAATCTCGTGCCATCTTCAGATTGTACGTATACTTGAGTACATCCTTAGCGGCCACTGTGTCACTCCACCTTATGGAGGGTTTCCCTTGCCTTCATTGGCTCTCCACTTCGACTTTACTAAACCTGACGTCCTCCTCCAGCGATCAGTCCCTCCTGATGGCGTGTCCAAGGCAAGCAAGTCACACAATATTCTGTTGTAATCCATAGGATTTTTGTTGACTGATTTTTAGAAGTAGATTGCCAGGCCTTTCTTCCTAGTCTGCCTTAGCCTGAGCTCTGCTGAAACCTGCCTACCATGGTGAACCTGCTGGTATTTGAAATACCAGTGAATTAACTTCCTGCATCACAGCAACATGCAAGCCACCACAGTATGATGAACTTACAAGTGGGTGATGGCAATTCATGTCTAGTAATTATTAAAATCTCAATTCTAACTCTAGATCTAAAGAGACAGTGGAACTGACCACTGGGGTGCCCAGCTTTAGAGTTAAAACCTAGGACCATCACACGAATTCAAAATACTGAAATACTAGAGGCTGAAACCTTCCAGGCATCTCTTCCTCATGCTTGTTTACCTCCAGTGATGTATCCACTGTCATCCACCCCAACGTGCTCTGGCGCACTGTCCCTGACAGCATCCTCTGTATCACGTGCAGCAGCATCACCAGGACTACGTGCTTGGTGAGGAGCATGGGGAGGCCATGAGAGACCGGCTGCAGAGACTGGCGGCGTTGGCACCTCCAGCCCCGCCAGTTCCTGCAGGTGTAGCCACGGGCACGTGGTGCACCTGTCAGTATCCAGCTTCCTCTCCTTTACAACAGTGGTAGGTTCTGCTCCCGAGGCTGTCTGCAGAATGTCTGGACATCTATGAAGCACAGAGTAGCACCTAGCCCACTATGAGCATGACATAGGTATTAGCTCTTAGTATGACTTTTACTTGCCAAAGATGTATGACTTGCTCAGAATTCTCAGCTAATTAGTGGAAGGGCCAGAGCTGAAAACCAGGCACAGTCTCTAAGCCCCAGGCCTTAAGCACCATGTGATATTACACAGCCTGCAATGATCATGTCAAGAAAGCTTTGTAGAATGTGAGCGTGACACACAGACGGCCTTGAAGACCCCATCACCCCCACCCCCACCCCCACCCCCATTTTATAAAATCCTACATAGAGAATCCTGAAGTAAATCGCCCACCGAACAGACTTGCAGTGTACTAGCAACTGACCTCAACCCCCAGATCATGGTGGAGAAGAGGTGCAAGGCCATCAATTCCTTGGAAGGGACAGCGTTATAGATGTTTGGATCCCCAACAAGAAACATCAAGAGCAAACGTGTGAATATGCCGTACTCTTGTGAGGGGCCTGTCCAGTAACAGTTTACTTGGAATCTGTCATTTGATAATCAGGCCACATTGGGAAAGACCAGTATTTTAAACCATGATGATGGCTGGCCACTCATGTCTCCTCTGTGGGATATGAGCCCACCAGGACTGCTGACCCACTAGCAAGGTGGAGCAAAGCCTTGGAAAGGGCACTGCTGCTCATCACCCCACTGCCTGGCTGAGTCCTAGCATCATTCTAGAAAAAAAATGGAAGGTAACCAGTACTCCCTCCTTCCCTGGACCATCCACCCCTTCACCTACTCATTCAATAAATATTTATCTGTACCTTTCTGTAGCAGATACTGTTCTCAGCTTTGAGGATACAGCAGGAAACAGAACAGGACAAGGAGGAAGGGGAGGTCAAAACAAAACAAGCAAAAACAACAACAAAATAAGTAGGCCAGGGGTTCTTGATCATGGATGCATTATTAAAATTATCTGAGGGGGTGGTGGTTGTTTTTAAAAATATGACCTCCCTGTTTCCATCCCCCAGAAATTCTGATTTACCAGGATCTTGGGTCTCTTTCTCTCTTCTTCCTTTTTTTGATGGCTTAACTTCCTGGCCTACAAGTGTGATGTTCTAGAGAGCCAGGCTCAGGGCATAAACCCGGAGGGAAATGCATGTTCTCCTCCTTCCAGGTAGGACAGAGCTGCACCTTGGATCACCTTCCCTTCAACCTGCCTGGCAATGCTCTTCATACAAACAACTTGGAAAAGGTTCCATTTTTTTCAACACCTACGCCCTCCTCCAAAACTCAACGAAAGCCAAAGTACAGAAAGGTCATTTGAGGCTCTGGGAAGACTTGTGTTTTCCTCTCTAAAAAAAAAAAAAAATTTAGGATTCTGCTGTTGGCAGAGAACCTTGCGGAGGTTATCAGTACTGGTTACTCACCACAGCACAAGCTTCCACCCTTGAGCCCACATGTTCCTGTCTTTTCTCGCCTCCCCTTTCCCACAATCCTTGTGAAGTAAGAGGACATCTGCTCCAAGGAGGTGCCACAGAGACTGAAAGCTAGAAGTGAAACTCTGAAACACAAACTTAAAATGTGACTATTCATTATGTCCAACACTTGAGCTTAGTATGTGTTATGTGCGTCCTAGGCCAGGAAAACCGTGTGTGGGCCTGCCTTCTTTGCAGCCTGCCCTCGCCTGGAGTTTGTGTTGATCCAGGACACATCACCCAGTTCTGTCTGGAGAGGAGGACGAAGAAAAGAAGCTGGCAGTATGGCTCCACAATACTGTCAAGGCCTGAAAACTCTTTGAGCCTCCGTTCTGCAGTCAGCAAGCAGGAGGTAGTAGAGGTTACCTGGAAGGACTTTCCTGAGGACCACCTCTGTGTCTGTCCATCTGTCTGTCAGGCACGCACTGTTCGCCTCCTATTCTCTCTCTCTTCATATTTCCCCATTTCCCTTCCCCTTCCTCTTTGCTTTCACCTTCATTGACAGTGACAGTGTAGTTGTTGTTAGGTACCATTGAGTTGGTTCTGACTTACAGAAACCCCACACAGAATGGAACAAAGTGTTGCCCGGTCCTGTGCCATCCTCATGATTGTTATGTGTGAGCCCGTTGTTGCAGCCACTGTGTCAACCCATCTTGTTGAGGGTCTTCCTCTTTTTTTTGCGAACCCTCTACCAGGCATGATGTCCTTCTCCAGGAAAGGATATTTATAAGTATATTTTGAAGTATTGATTTCACTTACTGAGTCTCATTTTATATTCAGTGTTCTCAGTTCAAAGTAAGGAGAAACCTTTGGGCCAAAACACAAACATGTCTGAACCAGGGAGACCCAGTGTCATGTCCTGGAACCTCTACTGATCCTGCTTCACCCCCAAAGTCAACAGCTCCTCCTTTATAGCAAAAACCAGTGTCAGAAGACTGAGTTTAGCAAAGATTCCACTCCATGAAATTTTTATAAGTTATAACTCCTGAGATTTTTTAATTAAGTTCTTAATTTATCTTGCCACTGTCACATCCCAATCCAAAGAAGAAAGCTGCATAATCTAAGAGCAAACCTACCGATATTCCCTAGCAGGCCACGTTTACTACGACAAATATATATAGTAAGGACGTGGATGTACTTCATGGCTAAATATATAATACGCGCCATTTCTGTAACCACCTACTCAGTTTCGTAAGTGTGTGTGCCATCTTTCTCTCCTCCATCAGTACAAAAAAAATTTTTTTAAGTGATAGTATAAAACCAAACCCATTGCAGCCGAGCTGATTCTGACTCATAGTGACCCTATAGGGCATTGCAGAACTGTGCCATAGAGTTCCGAAGGAGTGCCTGGTAGATTCGAACTGCGAACCTTTTGGTTAGCAGCCATAGCACTTAACCACTGTGCCACCAGGGTTTATCACGACACTTATGCCAAAGTTCAAAAGATAAAAAATCTTGGGACACAGCATGACTTACACTGATAAAACTCCCTCCCTTCTCCAGCCACTCATCTAATTTCTACCCACATCTCAGAATACAGCCAAGTTCCACCTAATCCAAGGATCCAGGTAATACATAAAGGATCCTTGGAAGCCACTGATAATGTATACCCATCCTAAGGCTTCTTAACATCTCAGGGGTAAGTCTTCAGCTGTAAGGAGTCTGTGATACATGTCATTATATTGTTAAACCAATCACCGAGTATTTGAAGGCTGGTTGAGTGCAGGGAATGGGAGCTGCTCAGAATGACCTAGTCCATATGACCACACATGACAAAGAAAATTGGATAGCCTATCCTATAGGCCACTCTTGTAGGCCTCCAGGGAAAGCCTGTGCTGACTCCCCAGGGAAGAGGGAACACTCTCTTAGCACTTAGCTCCCTTTAGGTTAGTAGCTGAGCACTTAACCATTGTACCACCAATGTCCCCTGGGGAAAGATTATAGAGAACCCCCCCCATCAAAAAAAAAAAAAAAAAACTGGCTTAGACTTGCTTTTTGGAAGTGTACATTTTTTTTTTTTTTTTTTTTTACCAAACTGGGCCTGCTGGATGCATCTGCAGAGAGGAGGGCCATGTGTGCTGGGAGATGGGATCTACAGGCCTGAAGGGCTGGCGGTGGAGAGGCCAGGGCAGCAGGGGCAAGAAGGCCAAAGGTCAGGGTGGGAACTGTGCCCGTGGGAAGGAAAAATTGATAGGAGAAGCAACAGGAAGGAAAAACAACAGTCAGTGGGCCTGGTGGTGACTGTACATGGAAATTAATCACAGAAATTGTAGGAATGAATCGGGAAAGCGCTGGCAGCATCTGCTCCTGCTCCCTGATGATAAAGGTATGGAGGGAGCCAGAGGGAGGCAGAAGGAGCCAGAGGGAGCTGGAGGGAGCCAGAGGGAGCGGGAGGGAGCCGGCAAGACTCTAACCTGGGGCCTGGTCTGCGGCCGTTCCAGCCAAGCTCTGTCTTCCTGCGAATACTCGCACCACCTCCTGCTTCAAGCTCAGGAGATGTGGGCACAGTAGCGGGGTTTCTGGGGTGAGGTCAAACCACCCCAGGGCCTTGGGCTGTTACTCCGCATCAAATTGTCGCCTGCAAAAGACCTTTGACCCCGAGTCCTTCTCAGATTGCCAGAAATGCTGCAAGGCTTTTCATCCACAACGGATTAAACCTTTTAAAACTCCAGAACAGAACTGTGCAGGAAAGGATATGGCTTCATATTAAAAAAAAAAAAAAAAGCTACTTATTATTAAAAAAAAAAAAAAAATTAGGTGTGGAAAAGACAGAAGTCACAATACCTGTTGGACAAGGAGGATGTAAAGAACAGGCTGAAGTGGCAGTAGCCTCCCCAACCCACCTTATCCGAGGGGGATATGTTCCAAGATCCCCCCTGCAAGTAGATGCCTGAAACTGTAGATAGTACCGAACCTTATATACTATGTTTCATCCTATACATACATACATATGTGCCTATGATAAAGTTTAATTTTTAAATTAGGTAGAGTAACAGATTAACAACAATAATAAAATAGGGCAAGTATAACAATATACTGTAATAAAAGTTATGTGAATGTGTTCCTGGGCAGGACAGAGCTGGACAGCTCGAGATTTTACCACTCTACTCATTTAACATTTTCAGACCGCAGAGAGCAAAACCGTGGATAAGGGGGGACTACTGTAATACCAGGACCGATGAGAGACAGACTTTCTTTGGAGCCCTGGTGGTACAACAGTTAAGCACTCAGCTGCTAACCAATAGGTTGGCAGTTCAAATCCACCCAGCAGCTCCATAGGAGAAGACCTGGCTATCTGCTCCCATAAAGATTACAGCCTAGCAAACCCTATGGGGTAGTTGCGCTCTGTCACATGGGGTCACTACAAGTCAGAATTGACTCCAGGGCACCCAAGAACAACAACGACAGACTTTACTTTTTGGAATAACATGCAACCGCCCTTTGGGGGTCATAGTTTAAAGTGTACAGCACACATTGTGTTTTCTCTTTTTCCTCCACAATGACATTTTGATTCTGAACGCCAGTGTATCACCTGAAGTGTACCTGCAGTGAAGACTAACACTTGCTGCTAGGAACATTCCATGAGTTTTCATATTCCAAGCAATCATTGTACACACTCCCTGTGCGCAGCCTAAGTTGTGTCCAGACGGACAACACCTGTCCTCAGAGCGATGCATTTTTCCCGAGACCCCTTGCTATTATTATTCAGGGAAGGGGAGAAGAGGCTCCCCACCCCACCCCATCCCCACTTTGTCTGTAGGCCTTCATTCATGTTCTTTCTTTCCTCTCTAGATTAAACCACCCCTGCGCATCCTTTAGCCCAAGAATCAGAGGAAAGGCTCAAGAGTTCAAACACAGTCATTCCACACTAGACCATGAACTACAAAATGCATAAGGTCTTGGAAGACCACAAAAACTACCTCTTGAGCCTTTCATTCAGGATTGTTTACGTGAGCTCCGAGGACAGTAGTTCCTCTACGTTTTGCTGTCAGCTTATAAATAGAAGCCGATTACAAGAAATGTGCCTCTTTCCCTTCCTCTCTTGGCTTAGCTACCTCTGTGGTGAATCCAAGACCTTCCAAAGCCTAGGGTTGGGCTAGGCCGAGGAAACACCAGAGAGGTGCTATGATGAACGGTACAAGGGGGATCCCTTTTGATGGTAATAGTTGGGCACTTGCCTGGCCTTGCCAGAAAGACAGATTGCATCCTCAACTCTAAATGATTGCAGTTGTAGTGACTGGTTACCTCCAAGTAGAAACCCTGGCCTGGATGTGCCAGTATGGTGTCCTGAGATCATGCCCAGAGAAGCAGCAGGGAAAACATACTCCTCTGACATGAGATCATTTTTGGAAAAGTCAATGTTCCGGTTTTAATTTCAGGTATAAGTCAAATCATGCCACTTAGTAAACAACTTATGGATTCAGCATAGCTAATCAATACAGCAAAGCCCTTCCAGAGTCTATTCCAGTAGCTACAGATTTTAATGGGAGTGGATTCCCATAAAGTTTGAGTAAGAGGGGCCACCTGTCCAGCGATCTACCAACTTCAACCTCTGATGTGTCCCAAACATCCAGTTGATTCTTGCTTAATTACATAGAACTATAGGGAAAATAGGGACATTGTAGGAGACCTGGGATTGATTCCCAGCCAATGTACTTCACGTGCAGCCACCATTCATCTGGGGATCACAAAGGTCCAGTCTGGGACGGATCATGCGGATGGTGCAAGACCAGGCAGCATTTTGTTCCCTGTGCATGGGGTCAACGTGATGGCGGCTAACAACAACCTCTAGGGAAAAGGGACCCTGTGACAAAAGGGATTTTAGTTTTTTTTCTAAAATAACTGAAATGAATGCATGAGCTATGCTCAGCACTACAGACTGTATAGCTAATGTTCTTTGAAATTGTCATGCTGATGGGGGAGGAGAGGAGCAGGGACTCTCCGTTCCTTTTACTGATCTTACAGATGACTTTGGTGACTTGTAGGAGCCAGCTTACTGAACTCTCTCCGGCCATTATCAGTTAGGATAGCTAATTACCACAAATAAAGTTCATTTTTTACACTGAAGTAGAATCTCATTTGAAGGAGGGACTTTTTCAGTTGAATTTCAACATCATCATAAAATTTTGCTAATTCATGGCTGCTAATTTAGATTCCATTTGTACTAAGGATGAGCAAAAGGAATGCCAGTATAAGCTGAAAACCAAAGAACTAAAATAAATAGTGAAACATAAATGAAACATTAAGTTTGATCCGTCCAGGAGAACCTGTTTCTGATTCTTCTAAAATCTCAACACCAGATCTGAAGAAGGAGTTCACGGCCTTCTTCCTCACTCATGAGAACCCGGCCAGAATGAGTCCATGTGGCAACGGGGGATTCACCCTACGTGGTCAATGTAAGGTAATCAGAAGTTTTTGTTGGCTAAAATGTGTTTTCTAAAATCAGAGCTATGGATCAGCTGGAGCGCCACATGGAACTTTTTTATTTTTCCTCCTGCATCAAAGCTGTGTTGAAGCCCCATGAGTGTCCCTTCTCCCTACGTCCAACTGGACCGGCCATCCGATCCCACAAAGCAACAGATGGCATGCGTGTAGGCACCTCCCCGCCGCAGCACCACCGTGACATCTCAGAAGGGTCTCTGCATTCATTCCCTCACCCCTTCTAGTCCTCTTAATCGATGACCTCTGAAGAAGAGAACAAATGTCTGGAGAAATATCATTAAAGGAAATTAAACTGGATAATGAATCTAACTAAGGCAGAGTCCAAAATCCATAGCAGTTAGCTCTGCCCTGAGGAAAAGAGGACTGCCATTTTTGAAGAATCAAAAGTGCCTAAAAACAGGTCTTCATGTTAACTATTTCACGACACAAATGAGCTCATCACGTGGGTGAGACTCTGCCTGACTTCCCTTTCCCTCTGGGAAGGAAGCTGCGTGGGAAAGGCTGGTATGTTAATTGTCACCACTCTACTATTCTGAGTAGCCTAATGTCCAGGCATTCCCTCAGCATATAGAGTCAAATGCTGACCCAATTAATCTTGAATTTCAGCCACCCTGTTTGAATTCAAGGTATCTCACCAGCAGAAAGGCCATGAGAAAAGCCAATAATAACCTGTATTCCCTCCCCAGACGCACTGGCTTGCCTGCCTGGTGTTTCTGCTGTATCCACGGCTGGGTGGACACCAGGAGAGGACCTGGACGGGTCAACTCTACTCAACATGGCTACTCCCAGTCAATCACGCCATGCATACCTATCACAACACAGGGCCGAACAGGAAACTTCTAAATCCACACAGAAATTTTAAGAAGGGAGATGATCCAGTTGAGATTCCCTCTTGTCAGCCAATGAGACCCCTACAAAGGTTTCCTCCAGAAGATAAATGCAGATTACAGGTCAAATCGTTTTATTTCTAGTTATAACAGAGGGCAACTTCCATCCGAAGAGTGAGTGTATCACATATTGACATATGTTCTGCTAAACAACACTGTCTCTCCCTACACACATCTGTATACATATGTATATAGGGAGACGTATATGCATGAGAACAGTGGTGGCTCAGTGGTAGAATGCTTGCCTTCCATGCCAGAGACTGGGGTTTGACTCCCCACCAAGGGACCTCAAGCAAATTCACCTCTGTCAGTGGAGGCTTGCATGCTGCTATGATGCCGAGCAGGTTTCGGCGAAGCTTCCAGGCTAAGATGGACTAGGAAGAAAGGCCTGGGGATCTGCTTCTGAAAATCAGCCAGTGCAAACCCTATGGATCACCGTGGTCCGACCTGCAGCCGATCGTGGGGTGGTGCAGAACTGAGTACCATTTTGTTCCATTGTGCATTCTGCATGGGGTCACCATGAGTCTGGGGCTGACTCAATGGCAGCTAACAACAATATGTGTACACACACGCACCCTATCATTACTTTGAAACTCATTGTCTTTATTTGAAGCATTCTCAAAACTATAACAGTTGACCTCTGGGCACCTTACCCAAAGTTTTTCTTATTTTGACACAATTGTGTATAGTGTCCAGACCCCTGCTCCTGTGGTTCTGCCTGAGGTGGGGCTTGACTTTGCCCTGTGTTTTACTAACTGTCAGAACAGCATACAGCATTGCCCCTCACCGTCAAAAGATTTGCAAAATGGAAGGGAAGATACATCTCTCAAAATGCACTGTCTTTAACACCACAACGACTACGATTTTTGCTCATTTTCTTCCAGTCTAATTGAGTAGGCTGCATTCTCTCGCTTACCATAAGTTCCTAAGTGCTTTCCTGTAAAACTAAATAATCTTTATAATTATCACTTCAACGGCCGCACAGAGCGGATGCACGCCATGATTTACGTAACCATACACCTATTGTTCGGCTTTTAGTTGCTGCCATTTTTCACTCTTTTTAAGTTCAAAGGCATGTTTTTATACATGCGATTAATTTAAAGCAGCATGCAGAGACGACGCTTCATCGCTAATCTAAAAACACAGGGTTTATATATTTACCACTCACATTTGATTATGAAATTTAATTTGAGGGTAATTAAGACATTTATATTCCAAACAGCTCCTCGACATCTCGCTCTCCGGGAGCCAGACGGACACAATCATGACGAGCCATTTTCATCTCCACCCAGCACAGTCCAGTGAATTCTGAAACCCAGTTTTCTTGGGAAAAATACACTTCATGAACTCCTGCTGCCTGAGAGGCAAGAGATTATCTCCCAGAACCAGAGTCCATGTTCTCTTTCTCGGGGGATCCTGCCAAGGCAGTGTGCCTGCAAATGCCACTGCGGTTGCATGCTTGGTGCAGAACTGGAGGTGCGCCCCAGACCATGCCCCAGGGCGGTGTTCCTGGGACCTGCCTACAGGTCCCAGGCATAACCAGAACCCCACTTTGCCGGGGGACAGGCCAAGGGAATTGCTCAGGCCAGCTTCAGCTGTTGCATGCTTTTTGAAGCTTATCATGGGTCACTTCAGGTTACAGATTCCCTGAGTCAGGGGTAGCAGTTTAGTGCATGAGCTTTAATGGGGTTCAGGGTGCCATCCCCACTAGCTGTGTGACACTGAACAAGTGACCAAAAAGAGAAAAAAAACAGTGCCTCCCCATAAGGCTATTGTGAGGGTCAAATGGGAAAAAGCACCTGAAGATCTCAGGAAAATGCTGTCCTTTGGTGGAGACAGAGATGTACGTTACACGTGTTTACTGAATGAAGGAATGGAGGGGGTGGATGAATGAACATGTAAGGTGTTCCCATCTGTCTCCTGGACAGTTTTCTGTAGATCGTCCAAATTCCTTTTGTGATAAAAATCACTTTATTGATGGTAATCATTACATGCAGTCCCAGGGTGCTGCAAACGCTTAACGTGCTTGGCTACTAACTGCAGGACTGGAAGTTCGAGACCACCCAGAGGGGCCTGAGAAGAAAGGCCTGCTGATCTACTCCCCCCCAAAACCCCATTAAAAACCCAAGGGAGCACAATTCTACTCTGACACGCATGGAGTCGCCATGAGTCGGAATCTCCCTGAGGGCAATTGGTTTGGGTTGTTTTGGGGGTAGTTTGTTTTTTGTTTTGTTTTGGGCCACTTGGTGAGGACATTGAAATGCATGACATATGTTTGCTAAATGAAGGGATAAAGGAGTAGATGGATGTATGAGGGTACAGGAGCTTCCACTTATCTCACGGACAGTCTTCTGTAGATGCCCAAATTAAATTCACGACAAAATCATTTTGTTGATGGTTAATCATTACGAACTTGATCCCATCAATAAACAGTCAATAAACACTCTGGAAAGATGTGTCCACTTTAGTATGAAATTAATTTTTAATGTCCAGGAAAATTCCATTCTAAATCTCTATATGATGTTTCCACCAATCAAAAGGAACTCATATCAACAAGCAGGGGAAATGCTGTCAGGCCTAGCTTTCAACAATGCATTGCCTAATATAATAACAAAGCCACAAGCCACAAAACACAGAATAAATAAATGGGACCTCATAAAAATTAAAAACCTTTGTTCATCAAAATACTTTACCATAAAAGTGAAAAGACAAGCTACCGACTTGGGAGAATATCTTCAGAAACCACATGTCAAACAAGAATCCAATAACCAAAATATATATAAAATGTCAACAACTTCACAGCAAAAAGACAGATAACCCAATCATAAAATGGGCAAAGGACTTGAATAGACATTTCACCAAAGAAGACATTCAAATGGCCACCAAACCCATGAAAATATGCTTAGCATCATTAGCCATCAGAGAAATGCAATTCAAAACCACAATGAGATACCATTTCACTCCCACTACCCTAGCTAAGATGAAGAAAACAGAAAGTAACAAATGTTAGCCAGGATGTGGGGAAATCTGAACCTTTATCCATTGTGGATGGGAATGCAAAATAGTACAGCTGTTGTAGAGAACAGTGTGGCTGATCCTCAAAAAACTAAAAATAGAGCTACCATATGACCCAGCAATTCCACTTCTAGGTATTAAAAGCAGGGACTCAAAAAGAGACTTGTATACCACTGTTTATTGCAGCACTCTTCACAATGGCCAAATGTAGAAACAACCTAAATGCCCATCAATAGACAAATGGATAAACAAAATACAATACATACATACAATGGAATACTACTCAGCAAATAGAAGAAATGAAGTCTTGATACATGCTACAGTATGGGTGGAGCTTGAAGACATTATGCTGAGTGAAATAAGCCAATCACAAAAGGACAAATATTGTATGACCTCACTTATGTAAAAAGACAAGAAAAGGCAAATGTATAGAGACCAAACTTTACTACTAGTTACCAAAGGTGGAGGGGGAGGGGAGCTAACGGTGATGGAAAAATTGCATTAATTAAGGGTAGGGTTACACAGCCAATTGTTATAATTGCTGTTAATAAGCTGTATACCTGTAAAAAGTTTAATTGGGAAAAGTCGTGTGATAGATATATTTACAACAACAACAAAAAAAGAGAGTTGCTGAGGCTGCTTATGTACAACCAAATACCTCGTGGGATTTGGTTCCTTGGTTTGGAGGTTTAGGATCATGGTGTCATGGGACATCCCAGTTAATTGGCCTAATATCATCTTTAGTGCTTCTGTTCCATCTCCTAGTTCGTTGTATAGTGCCTGGGGTCTTAAAAAGTTTTAAGTAGCTTTCAAAGCACAGTAATTGGCCTCTATTCACATGGAGCAACAGAGGAAGAAGGGCGGTCAGGAACAGGAGGAGGATATAGAATGTGTGGCTAATTGCCTCCAAGAACAACTGCCTTATTTGCCATGAGACCAGAAGAGATAGATGGTGCCTGGCTACCAATACTGAACAT
Organism: Loxodonta africana; assembly: GCF_030014295.1. Classification (NCBI taxonomy): domain Eukaryota; kingdom Metazoa; phylum Chordata; class Mammalia; order Proboscidea; family Elephantidae; genus Loxodonta; species Loxodonta africana. Next base: position 8,749,681 of record NC_087357.1, read on the forward strand.
TTTGGTCAAAGATTCCATAGAAGAATTCTGATCAAAAGGGGGACTATGCAGGACAGAATTTCAAATTCTAATGGACTCCAGACTTCCTGGAGCCATGGAGGGTGGCTGAACCCCTGAAACTATTGCCCTGAGATAATCTTTGTACCTTAAATGGAAAACATCCACTGAAGTCTTCCTAAAACCAAACAACAGTTTAGCTTATCTAGTAAAAAAAGGTCTGCCTTGAGTATTATGCTCTTTTAAAAACTATCTATGTGGGATCAAAGGGATAACAGCAACTCCGATGATCAGACGGGAACCTTAGAGGGCGATGAGTTTTTGTTAATGGGGGAGGAACAACTCAGAAAAGGAGGGTGAGAATAGTTGCACAACTTGAAGACTGTAATCAATGGCACTAAATTGTACGTGTAGGAAATCTTCAAAAAAAAAAAAAGGGAATGTTGACAGATTGTGATAAATGTAACTAATGCCACTGAACAATTTGTGTGAAAATTGTCAAATGGTAACCTAACTTGTTGTATAAACTTTCACCAAAACCTCAATAAAATATTATTTAAAAAAACAAACCAAAAAAAAAGAAAAAAAGGAACTCATATCCTCTTCTGAAGCTAAAATAAGTTAAGTCAAATAAAAAAAATTCCTTGGTGACTTTCTTATCTGTGGAATCAGAAAAACTCAATTACTACTATGTACTGAAAAAAAAGAAAAATTAAGTCAAGAACAACAACAACAAAAAACTCAACTGACTTAAAATCCCATGTATTATCACTATGTCTAATAATAAAGAAATGATTTTTATATACTTAGCAACTCCTGGTAAAACAGAGAAGAGATTAGAGTTATTGTTATTTTTTATGATTTTGCCACTGGCAATTAATTCTTCTGATTTGTTTTGGGTCCAAGACTCAGAATATTTTTCCAAACCAGCAGATTGATGTAGGAAAATTATTTCAGTGCAGTTCCTGGCAAATCGTGATGATGAATGGCGTGGTAGGACAAACTTATTCAGGCACACATTTTTCAGTAGTGGCAGAGAAAAGGCTGAAAAATTACTAGTAAATTGCTTTTGGTAAAAATGCTCTCTTTCAAATTTTCCCTAGTCTGAAGGTCTTCCACGGAATGCCGGCATGGTACGTCATGACATACCTGGACCACAAAGGCAGTTAAAGAAGGAACGTGAGGAAAGAAGCAGGGTTAAGATTTAATTTTCTTATTATACCCCCACCGTCTCCCATACTTTTCCCACACCAAGTCCTTTGGTGTGCATCTTCTTAACCTATTGGGATAAGTGTCTCTAAAAGGGTACATATTATCTATCCTTAGCAAATGTGGCCAGGTGCCCCCAACACCCATAATCTAGTTCGCCCAAAACAGAGCCAAGGACATCAACACATCTCTAGTCTATTGTTTTCCTTTTACCTTCCCCCCCGCCCCCGCCCCGCCCCAATGCACCCAGTTTTCTCAGCTTCAAATCCACACTTGTTACAAAGGTCTCCAAATACCCCTGGTGCCTGGTAAACCACCAAAGACAAAAGAAGGCTTGCTCTCTGTCTTCTCCAGACTACCTCTGGATGTGACTGTTCCTGATGATTTTCTTGGAGGATACACAGGCTCTTCATGGGAGTTGGGGCTTGCCTCTCTGTTGGCTCAGCACAGAGCAGGAATTTTCTAGACTGGAGCTTCAGGGCGGGTGGGCTCCCAACCTGTTCATACCTCTGGCGGGTAGAATACCGAGTCTACTCTTGTTCTTTCACTTTGTTTTCTATCTGAAGCCTGGCCTCTCAGGACACTCTCAGATAGCCTGACAGCAGCCTTACCGTCCTGGGTGAGAGGTCTCATCTGGTGCTTCTCACTGGGAGGTGGTTGTTCCCCTCCACCCCCACCCCAGGGGACAGTTACCACTGTCTACTGACATTTTTTTGGAGCCCTAGTGGCGCAGTGGTTAAGAGCTCGGCTGCAAACCAAGAGGTCGGCAGTTCAGATTCACCAACTGCTCCTTGGAAACCCTATGAGGCAGGTTCTACTCTGTCATATAGGGTCGCTATGATTCAGAACTGACTCGACGGCACCTAACAACAACAGCGCTGACATTTTTGTTTGTCACATTGGAGGGGTCGGTGCTACTGGGATTTAGCATGTAGAGGCCAGGGATGCTGCTAAAAGTCCTGTAATGCACAGGCCAGCCCCCACCACAAAGAGCTACCCAGCCCAAAATGTCAGCAGTGCCGAGGTTGAGAAACGCTGGTGTAACCTAAATAAAATTCTCCAGAGATTATTTTTTGTTGTCCTCGAACATGGTTAAGCTGGTACCAGTCGCTGTCAAGTCAGTCCGACTCCTGGCGACGTCATGTGTGTCAGAATTAGAACTGTGCTCCACAGGGTTTTCAATGGCTAATTTTTCAGAAGTAGATCCCCAGGCCTTTCTTCTAAGGCACCTCTGGGTAGACTTGAACTCCAACCTTTAGGTTAACAGACAGCCACAATAACCATTTGTACCGCCTAGGGACTTAACATGGCTGTTGTCTAGTTAGAGATGTATAACAGAAGGAAACCTGTGCCATCCGCACAATCACTGCTATATTTGAGCCCATTGTTACAGCCACTCTATCAATGCAAACATGGTTACCAGTCAGTAACTTACAGCCGAATTTATGAAGTACTTGATTTTTCTCTCTCATTCGGTAAACACTAGTTGTAGGCCAGCAAAGTGTAGGACCAGGCTGGCCTGAGACGTGGAGGGAAGGTTAGCAGTCTCCAGACCACAGGGAGGTGTCTGTGGTCATATGACACACTCTCAGATGGGGGCTGTCGGGTGTTCTCTCTTCCCCTCCTCTCAACTGCCCTTCCCCTTGGCCTGCACTGCTAGAGCAATAAGAACCGAGGATGCGGGAGGTTCCTGCCTGTTTGTTGGACACCTGGGTCTACCAGGAAGAGCAGGGACTTAGGGTCAGGGAGATCAGGATCCTGCTCCTGCCTGTACCTCTTATCTGCTGTGTGATCTTGGAAGAGCAAAATAACTTCTCTGAACGTTTCCTCCTTGAAACAGGGAACATGGCACTGAACTTTGGGGCACCTGGAAAAACAGTACTCCATAGGTATACCAGCAGAGCACCTGATACCAAACCCACTAACTCTACAGTTAGGAGCGACGTGTCTCACTGCTCTAGTGGCATTTCCAGACAAGTATCCCCAGAGGTCTCGGAGCTGGGCTCTCAGGCTCCCCCGTGACAGGTCACATGTCCGTCACAGCTAGGCTGAGCAGTGTAGCTGAGCCTGTGCGACCGGTGCACGCCTGTGACCTTGCCTGTCGGGCACCGTGCTCCAAACCCAGAGCCCTGCAGACCCACGGCTCCTCCCTCCTGTTTCCTTCTCAAACACAAGGAAAAATAGCACGCGATAACTCACAAGCAACATGCTTAACTCTATTTTCTTGCTTTAAGTTCAGCCCTCAAGAAAGTTCTTCCATGTGGAATAAACAGCTGTGAATTTGCCTAATAACACACAGGCATTTTACCCCCCGGGTATTCCCCAGAGGAACCATGGGCCACCTGCATCTTTTTACTGCATTTAATAATTCAGCCCATGAATTATGCATGATTAACATAAAGCCTTGTGATTTTATTTTCTTTCAGATTTAAGCACGGAAACAACCACCATTGTTTTTCTTTCCAGCGGTTGCGATCAAAACACAAAACTTGATTCTAGAATGAATCATTTCTTTTTTTTTTTTTTTTTTTTAAGTATTTTCAAATGCCGTTCTCCACTGAATCAAAGAAAAGAGTTGCTAAGGCTGCCTTTGGAGATGCAGGGAAACCCAAGTTCTTTTCCTGGCCGGCGTTAAGCCATGAGAAGCAAGGCTACCTCAGAGCTCTCTCCTGTATGGCATTTGCTCAGAGGAGACTGATGGTTCCATAGCGCCCGCATGGCTTACGTAAAACAGATTCACTTCAGTCCCTCACCTTAGGGTACTCCACACTTATCTGCTCAGGATCCAGAATCTCACTGCAGTAAGTTTTTAAGAGCAAAAACAGCAATTCTCTTGAATTCCAATAATAGGTTAATCACATCATCCTCAAAAAATAGTAAAAACCCAAACCAGATCAGTTGTATTTAGTAAACCATCTGCCCTTACGGTGGAGACATGTGTAGAAGACAGTTATGTGCCAAGCAGAAAACGTGGCATCATTGGGCATCTAAATGAATAGAGTCAAGCAGGTTTGTCTAATGGGGAAACATGTATTACTATCAAAAGAAAGACAACTGTATCCCACGCGGAGAAGCAGGCAGGCTTTAATATCTGAGGTTCATTTCAAGCTATGCCTGCTAGCAATTCTCTGCCTGCAATTCTCTGATTTCTGTGCACAGAAAGGCTGACCTCACCTGCATAAAAACAATGAGGAAGCACGTGTTGGCTAAAAGCTCGTGCAGCCTGAGTTTGCGTGCGTGTCCGAGCGCTGACATCTCTGTTGATGTTCTGCTTGCAGGAATCATGGTCAGTAAGGAATCCGGCAAAGGTGTGCTCACTGCTTCCGAGACTGAAGTGGAACCGGCTGCCTCGCTGGCCCTGGAGATGAAATATGCCCTGGACCCTAATCGGCAGATTAAAAAGCGGAACAAAGCACTGCAGGTGCGGTTTAAGGATATCTGCGAGGCACAGAACGAGCAGAGGGACACACAGCTCTCCACGGGACCGCAGGGAGAGCGGCAGGAGGCCAAACCCGTGTCGCACAAAGCGGCCTATCGCAAGTACATGACCGTGCCCGCCCGCAGGTCCATCCCCAACGTCACCAGGAGCACAGGTGTGCAGACCTCCCCGGACCTCAAGAAGTGCTACCAGACCTTCCCCCTGGACCGCAAGAAGGGGGGCCTCAAGAGCTTCCCAGGCGCAGATCCCTTTAAAAGTCAGAACAACGGGTTTCTCCTTGATGCAAAGGAGAAGGGCGAGGGGAAGGCCCCCGGGGAGGCCGGGCCCTGTGGGGTGGCCCGGGTTCAGACGGCGGCCTTGGTGTTCCACTCAAGTGAACACATGAACGCGGTGGACCGGCCTTCAGGCCTCAACTGCCCCGAGCCTTGTCAAGACCTCGATTTGCACAGTTGTCGAGACACCCCTCTCCAGCATGTGGCTTGGGCTCCTTCGGAAGACGCAGATTCCCAGTTGCATGGGAGAGCAAAGCGTGACCGAGGGCCACCGGAAGCCGAGGAGCGCGCCCCAGTGGCCCACGGGAGGGTGTTTAAGACGGAGGTGGCCGCAGTGTACGCGCCTGCCCCCGGCACACAGGCCCCTGAGCGGGTCTTGTCCGTCTCCACGGCCACCAGTGAGTGGTCCCTCTGCCCAGCGGACGAGGAGCGCAGGAGAGCTGCGCAACTCAATGGACTGCAGGCCCCCCCAGGCGCCGCGCTGGCCTGCCTGCCCCCCGCACAGTGCCCGTCCCCTGAATGTGGCGAGCCGTCCCTGCAGACTCAGCTCCCTGCCAGGGAGGAGACCCAGCCTGGTCAGACGGCGCTGGCTGCTGGCGAAGAATACCAACAAATTGTGCCTCACACGGAAGTGGTGGACCTGAAAGCACAGCTTCAGATGATGGAGAACTTGATCAGTTCAAGTCAAGAAACCATCAAAGTGCTCTTGGGGGTCATTCAGGAGTTGGAAAAAGGAGAGGCTCAGCGGGAAGGGTATGTATGCTCACACTTGTTTATGAAGCTTGGCAGGTTCACCACCCTTGGGTCTGTCTAGAGGCTGGAAAACCCAAGCCAATAAAGACTAAAGCCAGCCCTTCTGGGCCCTTGCTAGAGTCAAAAGACACAGCAAGGCAGAAAGGGGTAACCATTCATTTTAACAGCTAGACTTCACTGCTTACTCACCTTCAAGTATACCTGTTGGTTAGTATTTACCTGTCTGGCCTTGAATTCAAAACTGCACCTATATTTTGAATGAATTGATGGATTTTGCCTTTTTCTCTAAATCTACTAGGACTAAAAGTTTATGATATTGATGATAAACACCAAGTATGCCAATCCAAGATCTCTAATCTAAATCAAAAGCCATTTGCCTCTTAAGAATCATATTATGGAAGAGAAAAGAGAAAATTCTGATGGGGTTTTTAAAAAGTACATGCTGATCTGCTTTATAATAGATAATTGGAATAACTCGGATACTCAGGGTTGTCTAAGGTTGGGTACAACAGACAGTGTGTTTCTCTGTTTGCCTAGTACTCCATCCAGCAATGCCCAACCCCTAGAGAATTCCTACCTGCCTATGACAAGGATCTGTGGCTGCTAACCAAAAGGTCGGCAGTTCGAATTCACCAGGTGCTTCTTGGAAACCCTATGGAGCAGTTCTACTCTGTCCTATAGGGTCACTATTAATCAGACTCAACTCAACAGCAATGGATTTTTACAACTAGGATAGTGACGCCCCCCTCCCCCCATGGGTCTCCCTCCCCGTGCAGGTGGGCTGCAGAGAGAAAGGCACCCTTCACAGCCAGTACTGCCCAGTGCTGATAGCAGCTTGTGGAACTCTGTTTGCCATCTTTGAATGTTTAAGCTGAGGAGTGGCAACTTGAAAGAAAAGGACCTAAGGCCTCAGAAGCCTCGGGTGGGCCAGGCAGTGGCTAGTCGCTGCTGCTTCTCCAGGCAGTGCCCAGGGCTTCTCAGCCTTGGTCTGCAGGGCTGGGCCTTCTCTTTCCCATCTCCCCTAGAAGCTGCCTCCGTTCTCTGCTGCCCGTGTTCTGGGGGTTGGATCACAGATACTGCACCCCTCCCTCTGCAGGCCCTGGACTCCTTGTTCAGCAACCTGGCAGCTAGCACGGAGACCCTGTAAGGGCAGCATGCACCCCATGCACGAGTGGGTTATTGGGGTAGACCTCAGGCACAGTGTTTGCTCACTGCAAACAGTGGGTGAGGAGACCACCTTCTAGTGTGAGGTGGCAGGTGAGGCTCAGGTGCCAGTGCAGATTCTGCCCTTGGCTCTGGCTTCCAAGCTTAGTGTAGGCAACCATCCACAAAAAGGGTTAATTCTCAATCCTCCCCCTCCTATTTCTATAGTAGTTTGCAGCCCAGGCTGTTAAGGAGAGGAGCTAGCCACATTTCAGATAATCTTAAGGTAGATTAGCAGGTAACCTAACACCACAGAATGTTTTCAAAAGGTCTTGTTTGATCGCCATCTTCATTCCATTTCAACCATTTAGACCGGAAAGAAGGCAGGCATGTAAGGAATTTGCTGTTCAGGAGACCAGGTTCCCAAAGGAAAATGCAAGGGGCCTGATCAATGACTGTGATACAGTTGGCAGTGACATAATACCGACATCACCAGGTGTGAAATAAAATCTACCAAATGGTGTCAAAGCACCTGTATATGCTGAATGCTCCCCAAGAAGGGAAGGCCGAGACACGAGGCTCCTTCTTGCACCCTTAGGACCAGATGGACAGCAGTTTTAACTAGGCTCCTCTGGGCTCTCTGAGGCTGTCAGTCTAGCCAAGTGGTTTCCAGGGCAGCAAGACAGGCCCAGGAGGGAATTCTGGCACCAAGGCCTAGGCCAAGGGCCGCCCCTATTTGAGCCCGGTTTCTTCACCTCTCAGTTGGAGATGGGCGCCTGTCTTGCAGATGGAGGCTGAGGATGAAAGGACTGACCCGTGTGCTGTGCTTAGCCCTGTGGCAGGTGGATGTCTGCCGTAGCCAGACTGTTGGTCTTGCTGGTTGGTGATGGTGGTGGGAATCTGGACACCACTTTGTGGCCCCTGTCTGAGTCCAGCATGGTGAAGGTGCCCCCACACTCTTAGCTCAGGCAGCCCCTCAGCCCTATCCCCAAAAGCCCTAGAGCTGTGCTGTTTAATACGGGAGCCTCAAGCTACACGTGGCCACTGAAATTCAAATTTAAATTAATTACAACAGAACAGTCAGTTCCTCAGTCATACTAACCATGTTTGAAGTGCTCAGAAGCCACAGGTAGCTACTGGCTCCCGCATGGTTAACACACACCATTCCAATCACCATCAAAGCCCCCACCCTGGTGTCCCCAAATCATCACGCAGGGGCCGGCTCATCACCATTTGATGACGCAGGCACATTAACTCAAGGAGGATCATTTCACTTTAAAACCATCTGGGGTCAGTGTTGTGGGGAACGCCCACATCTGGGCCTCAGACCTTCGTCTTCACCCCTTTCTCTGGGCCCCTTGGACTCAGGTAACGATGCATCAAGTGGTCCCATACTTCAAGGCCACCTTCAGGTGCACCCTCTTGCTTAAAGGCCAGGACATTAATTTGGTTGAAATTCAAACTGCCTACCACTTTTCTCCAGGTCAGAGTATGGAGGGAAGGGAGGGGGAGACAGCAGCCTCAGGAATAAGCAGACGAGGGGCAGCTTGTTCTTCACCCCCTTCCTGGTGTCTGGGTCCCACACAGAGTCACGGGATGAGGACAGGTGCTGGGAAACACTTGGTGGCAGGATGTGGGGAGAGTAAGCATTTTCTGATTTCCATAGTGCAAATCCCTCTACTGTGGTCAATTTGTGGAGCTGAAAATTCCTCCAGAATTCCTCAAATCCTTCAATCTGCCGTAAAACTGGTCCAGGCCACCCCACACTCCTCTCTGTACCCGACCAACCCCTGAAGGGCCTGAGCCAGGACTGGACATCAGAAGGCGGGATCACAGGACCTATTTTAAGGCCTCCGTCTGAGCTGGGAATTAGGTGTTTCAGTTACATCTCATGTTGTTGTTGCTGTTGTGTGCTGTCAAGTTGGTCCTAACACATAACAACCCCAAGTGACAAAGCAGAACTGCCACACGGGTTTTCTTGGCTGTAGCCTTTACGGCAGCACATCTCCAGGTCTTTTCTCCAGTAGAGCTGCTGGTGGGTTCGAGCTGCTGGTGGGTTCAAGCTGCAGATCTTTGGGTTAACAGCCAAACGCTTAACCACTGCGCCACCGGGGCTCCTTGACACTCGTTGCTGTGGAGTTGATTCTGACTCATAGCATCTCATGGTAAAAACCAGGAAAATTCACTCTACTTTATGTAGGTTATTATTTAGTCATTAGGTAACTTGGGAAACCCTGGTGGTGTAGTGGTTAAAATCTAAGGCTGCTCACCGGGTTGGCAGTTCAAACCTACCAGGTGCACCTTGGAAACGCCATGAGGCAGTTCTACTCTGTCCTACAGAGTTGGTGTGAGTTGGAATCGACTCCATGGCAACAGGTATGTAGCATGATGGTTAAAATATCAGATACCAAGTTACAATATCAACAGGTTTTTCCATGGAGAATATTCTAAAGCCTAGAAGTCATTATAAACTGGTGGCAACTGCCCAGAAGCTGTGTAGTCACCTCCTCCCCTGATCCCCAATAACACACTGAGGGTCCTGCTTTGTATACAACTGGACCTGTACTAGAAGGAGTCTTGGTGCAGAAGGCATCATTGTGTCCCTGGGTGGCACAAACAGTTGCTGCACTCCGTGGCCAACCAAGGTCCACCCAGAGGTCTACATTATGGAAAGCAAGAATTCTGCTGCTGAATCACCAATGCTACCAGTGAGAGATTGCTGCTGCTGTTGTAGCTGTGTGCCGTTGAGTCGATTCAGACTCGTGGCCACCCTATGGGACACAGCAGAACTGCCCCATAGGGTTTCCTAGGCTGTAATCTTTATGGAAGCAGATTGTCAGGTCTTTTCTCCTGTGGAGCGGCTGATGGGTTCCAACAGCTGACCTTTCGGTTAGCAGCCGAGTGCTTAACCGTTGCACCACCAAGACTCCTTAATAAGAGATTAGAGATGAGTTATTGGCCTGGCGTACAATTTGATTTGGAAAATACTGAACTTCCTGCAGAAGTCCCTGATCTTGTATTATGCATCATTCTGAATCTAATTTATTGGTAGGAAATGGAATGTTTTTGTTTTCTGAGAACAATAGTGACTCTAGGTTTCCTTCAAGTAACATATCAGAAATGGCCAAGAGGCAGGCGTAAGCTTCTGACTCTCTCCTCTCTCCCCTGCAAACTCCTCATTTGTGGAGCTGGGATCAAACCCAGTGGACGTCCCTGGGTGGTGTAAGCAGCTAATGTGCTCGGCTGCTAACCCAAAGGTTGGCCATTGGAGCCCTCCCAGAGGGGCCTTGGAAAAAAGTCCCGGTGATCTGCTTCTGAAAAATCACCCACTGAAAACCCCGTGCAGCACAGTTCTACTCTGACACACACGGGTTACCATGAGTGGAGTCGACTCAACGGCAGCTGGTTGTTAGGAAGCCAGGACCTTTCAATCCAAGGGACGAAACGTGGCCCCAGTGCTACACACGCACCCAGGGGTGAGCTAGGCCTGAACGTGTTTGAACATTAGGACAGAACTTGCAAAGGCACCCCCTCTCGGACCTGGCTTGCAGCCAGGGGCCCTCTTACCTTTTTTGAAATTTATTTAAGACCCTGTGTTTTGAAGTCGGGCTCCTTTTCCTTATGGAGTTTGTGTGTGCTTGTCAGGTAAGCTCTTCCTACTGCTGCTGCTGCTTTTTTTTTTTTTTTTTGAATATTTTATTGTGTTTTAGGTGAAAGTTTACATAGCAAAGCAGGTGCCCATTTAAACAGTTCTATACAACTTCTTCCACGACATTGGTTACATTCTTTGCAATGTGTCAACATTCTCATTATTTCCATTCTTTTTGTTCTGTTTCTGCTAACCTTGCTTCCTGACCCCTTGTTAGCTTCTCTTCTTTGTTTTAGGGTAAGTATTGACCATTTAGGAAACCCTGGTGGCACAGTGGTTAAAAGTTCGCTTGCTAACCAAAAGGTCGGCAGTTCGAATCCACCAGGCACTCCTTGGAAACCGTACGGGGCAGTTCTATCTACTCTGTCCTACAGGGCCTCCATGAATCAGAATCAACTCGACAGCAATGGGTTTATTGACCATTTGGTCTCACATAGTTGATTGTTAAAGGGAACACAGTATTCATGGGTGATATTTGTTTAATGAGCCAATCCATTATTTGGATGAAAGGTGACCACCTGGAGTAGCTTCAGTTTCAAGTTCAAAGGGTATCTTAGGGTGATAGTCTCTGGGGTTCCTCTAGTCTCTATCGGTCCAGGAAGTCTGACCCTTTTTTTTGGACTTTGACTTTTGTTCTACATTTTTCTCACATTCTAACCAGGATCTTCTATTGTGTCCCTGGTCAGAGTGATTGGTAGTGGCAGTTGGGCACCATCTAGTTGTTCTGGTCTCAGGCTAGATGAGGCTGTGGTTCATGTGAGCTATTAGTGCTGTAGACTAGTTTCTTCTTTGAGTCTTTGGTTTCCTTCATTTTCTTTTGTTCCAGACAAGTAGAGACCAATAGTTGTGTCTTAGGTAGCCACTCGCAAGCTTGTAAGACTCCAGACACTACTCACCAAAGTAGGATGTAGAGCATTATCTTTATGAACTGTTTTACCAATTGACTGAGTTGTCCCACAAGACTATGGTCCCAAGCCTTCAAACTCAGTATACCAATCCTATAAGGTGTTTGTTTATATCTAGGAGGAATCCCTAACTGGGCCCCCTATGTGGCTTATGATAAATATGAATATACATGCAGCACACATAAATATATATATACACATGCCTGCAGATACACCTGTACCTGCACACACATATACTCACACAGGCCTCCCTATACACGTACACGCATACATGCCTACCTATGTAACTGCACACATATTTTTTTGGGTTATTATCGTTGTTGCTCTTCCTGTTGCTTCTTATTCCATGGACGGGGACTCCATGTCATGGCCACAACCACTTTCAGTAATTTCCACGTTACTTTTCATATGAGACTTTTTAATGAATCTCATTTGCTTGTGTAGATTTTGGAAAGGCCTCAGCAGAGAAAAGTTTTCAGCCCAGGTAGCATATTTAGCCTCAGCGAGCTCCTGGTTTGTCTTCCATCAGATGAGGGTGGTACAGGATTAAAGACACTATCCACACAGCTCCTAGCAGTGACCAGCACATAGTAGGGACTGAATAAAGGATGTGTCCTAATGTTAGCATTTCCGCAGATGGCATCCCTTAAGTAGGAAAAAGTATTCAAAATTGTGCCTTTCATTGTTGTTGTTAGTTGCCATCGAGTTGATTCCAACTCATGCTTACCGCACGTGTCCAGAGTAGAACTGCTCCATAGGGTTTTCAAGGCTGTGACCTTTCGGAAGCAGATCGCGAGGCCTGATTTCCGAGGCGCCTCTGGTTGGGTTTGAAATGCTAGCCTTACGGCTGGGAGTGGAGCGCTTAACCATTTGCACTGCCCGGGGGCTCCTTTCAAGACTCTGGTCCATTTCAAAATGTTCCAGTAATTGGCAAAAGCGCCTGCAGCTCAGGAGCGTCTGGTTGGTCACTCACCTGCCTGAATGCCCGGTCTCATCCCACTTATTCCAGAGCTCTTGGTAAGATTCTTGTCCCCTCCCACAAAGTTCGGAGTCACACTGGCTACCTGAACATGCCTCTAATGTGGTTGTTGAAGGCTGAGGACCGGGCTGACCGGGCAGACAGGGAACTGAGTTTAAAAATCAATTTATGTAGCAGCCATGGTTCCTCGGAGCAGCCCTGGGGTCCTGAGCAAGGAGGTGCCTCTGGCTGGCAGGCTGCGGGGTTTGCATGCTTGTGGTACGCACTCATCAGAACAGCCACCCCAGGGTGGAGACGGCTGTTTACTTCTGAGGCCATGCACCCTCACATTTAGTGCCAGGTGAGCTCTCTGGCTGCTGACAGCCTAATGAGACTCTGCTCTCCAGAGGAGACCTGACAGCAATGGGAGAGTATCTGCCATTGCCTAGAGGGAAGCCAGTTCTTCTCCCAGTCGAGCATCTTCCAACATGTGCCTGGGTTACCTGCAGGCTGGGGAGGGTGGGGGCAGGCAGAGACCAGCAGGATCCAACCCACAGCAGGCCCTGAAACATGTTGACAGGCAGAGCTGAGATCATGCCACTTCGGGGCTTTGTGGGCTGTACTGAGTCAGAGCACAAGGAGACCAGGGCTTAGAAGGAGGAAACCCTGACACACAGACCAACCCCATGAGCCTAACTGCTTACACAGAGGATGTCTCGTCACTCCAGGAATGCCATCCCCTGTTAATTCCTGCTACCCCATCACCAGGCAGCTCACGGGCAGCCGGGTCCTGCTCCGCCTCTCTGGGAAGGGCTGTGTCTCAGTGGCATGGTGGCCCAGAAGAGAAGCCGAGAGACTCCCCCAAGCCCCGAGGCTCCTTGAAAGCAGCACTCATACTGGCTCCGAGAACTAGGAAGGTGGGCATCAAGATCTGAGGCCCAGCAGGGAGTTAGCACAGACCCAGGGGGTATCCTGCATTAAGCCTGTATGACACCATGTTTCTCTGTGACCAACAAAAGGGCAATAGCCACAGAGCGACAAATGTGCATGAGCAGATACATGGTTAAGAGGTAAGGACTAAGGCCCCCACCAAAAAAACCCAAACCGTTGCTGTGGAGTCAATGCTGACTCATAGTGACCCTATAGGACAGGGAGAACTGCCCCACGGGGTTTCCAAGGCTGTAAATCTGCGGGAGCAGACTGCCACATCTTTCTCCTGAGGAGTGGCTGGTGGGTTCAGACCTCCAACCTTTTGGTTAGCAGCAAGGCGCTTTAACCACTGCACCACTATGGCTCCTTTTAAGGCTCGCAGGGATCTATATTGGCGGTTATCAGAGCCAGTATCCTGTATGACAGAAGTCGGCAAATGTCTTCTGTGAAGAGCTGGATAGTAAATAATTTAGTCTTTGCAGGCCACATCCGGTCTCAGTAGCAACTCTTCTACTCGGCCCTTGTATCCTGAAAGTAGCCATAGATCATATGAGTGGGCATGACTATATTCCAATAAAACTTTATTTACAAAAGCAGCCTTGGAGGAGCTCACAGTTCACGGACATTCGGTGTGCTTACGCAGCCTCCTAATTGTTCGTCAGCCCGCACAGTGTGTGTGTATGTAGGTGTCTAATTTATATGCAGAATTTATACACGCGGCATTTCTTGAAAACCTGAAAAGGGTCTTGCTCTCTGACCAGCAGGAAAAAGAGGTCACAGCAGACACGTTTGTGTGCTATGGCTTTTGCCGTAACTTGGGTATTTGATGCTAGATGGAGAGAAAAGAGATGCTAAGTCCTTATATTAACAAATCACTCAGAATCGGTACAGTCTTCAAAATGACCTCTCAGGGAATGAGAAATCTCTCCGAATTTGCTCTAATTACCCACGCCCAAACAGAATACACACAGTGTCACATTCTGGAGGAAGCACAGGGGATGGTTTCTTTGGTCAAGGCATAGAGCAGGGAGAGCCGGCAGGGAAAACCGTACCACAGCAGCCATGGCTGACAGCAAGGACACTGAAGTCTCGGCGCCAGATTCTGACTTAGGAACTTTCCCAGATTCCTCCCTCCTCCGAGAGCTGCGGGGAAGGTTGGGCACCGTGGGAGGATGGCATCTCTATTTGGCTGTGTACCCTCTAGAAGGATGATTGGGCTGCTCTTGCCAAAACCACCCCACATAATTGAGATGGAAGTCTTCCACCTGCTTAGCTGGGGATGGCCGAATTTCCAGGAGGGGAGAGTGGGTGGCGTCGATACAGTCAGTCTCCCTGGCTGCTGCAGCTCTACACACAGGCCTTGTGGAGCGTCTTTAGAATGTGTGCGCGGCCATCCCAGGCTTGTGGCGCGGCTGATGGATCACAGTCGAGCAGGGACTGTGAGCAGCCAGGGAAAGGAGTGGTCGGCAGCGAGGCCGGCAGCAGAAAGATTTCCTCCTGCCAAAGGCTCCCCTGCCCCTTCGCACACCCTATTTGAACAGGATGAAAATGTCAGCACTTCATTTTCTACTGTTCTTGACAAATCGGCTTTGGTGTCTTCTCTTCAGGTTGATTCTAACCCAAAACATTTTAAAGCCTTCCGGCTGGCTGCCTGAGGCCCGGCTCCCCTGCAGTTCATTCCTAGCATTTGCCAGGAATGAGATTTAAGGAGGGAGCCAAGAAGGCTCTGTAGCTACCCTTTGGCTCTGCAGGGGGCCAGTATGGAGTTGTGTGCTTGGCTCCACCCCTCCCCTAATTGTGACCTTGGACAGGGTCACTGCCCTCTCTGTACTTCTGCTTCCTCTGTAACAGAGAGCTAAGGATACCTGCCTCATGGGCTTGAACAAGGATCTCAGACAGTCCCTAGACTACATTTGCACTCAATAAAAATTGCTTCCTTAGAAGATACTTTGTTACTGAGCAGCAACCTTTCAAGTGCTGAAATTCAGGGAGGTTGAACACTTTAAGAAATATTTTCTTGGTTTATTGTATAAAAGTTTATTGTATAGGTTGGTTTATTTCAGAGGGCTAAGAGAGGTTGAAGAGTCCCTGGGTGGCACAAACGGTTAACGTGCTTGGCTGCTAACCCAGAGGCACCTCAGAAGAAAGGCCTGGCAATCTGCATCCAAAATCTCCGATACTGAAAACCCTGTGGGGTGTGGTTCTACTCTGACACACGTGGGGTCGCCATGAGTCTGAGTCGACTCAAAGGCAGCTGGCTTTAGGAGAGGCTAAAGATTTCAGAACAGAGACGTGAAGCTTTGAACCTGTTTTCAGAGTACGAAAGTAAAAATAAGTACAAAGTACAGCACAAGTTGGTTTCCTGTAATGGACAGGGCAGTTGATACGTACTGTCAGGAAAAGGGTTGTGTCCTAGCCCAGCTTAGCCTAGCCTTCTGAGCTACATTTTTTTCATACAAAAGTAAGAGTCCAAATAAGAGAAGGAGCCTTAAACGCTCCCTTCTGCCTTAAGGACGGATTCTACAGAGATATGTAACAACATCACAATTTTGGCCACTAGCTTAAAATACAGAAAGAAAACCCAAAACCAAACCCAGTGCCATCGAGTCAATTCGATTCATAGCGACCCTACAGGACAGAGTAGAACTGCCCCATAGAGTTCCCAAGGAGCGCCTGGTGGATTTGAACTGCCGATCCTTTGGTGAGCAGCCATAGCAGTTAACCACTACGCCACCAGGATTTCCACAGAAAGAAAGGGGGTGGAAAAAACCCTCCCTACCAATCTCCATCACTAAATGCATATAATGATCCTACTGTTTTTGTATTTTCCCCGTGACGCTTCATCAATTCCTCATCTCTGTCACGGCCATGGAAACCCTGGTGGCGTAGTGGTTAAGTGCTATGGCCACTAACCAAAAAGTCGGCAGTTCAAATCTGCCAGGCACTCCTTGGAAACCCTGTGGGGCAGTTCTACTCTGTCCTGTAGGGTTGCTATGAGTCAGAATTGCCTGGATGGCAATGGGTTTGGTATTTTTTTTAGATCACGGCTACACATGCTGACCTTGGCCTTTGCCCTCCAAGGCTTTGAATGACGTTTATATATTTGAGATAAGTACTCTTCAAGTCCTGAAGTCCAAGTCCAAGTTACCATGTTTTATGATTTTGAAATGGAAGTATAGATCATAGACTTTCTAGCATTTATTTCATTTAATTCAGAGGGTAACAGTAAGCCTTTTCTATAAAAAAAAAACTTTTTTTTATAGCCTTTTCTATAGCATACATTTATGTAACTTTGTAAACACTATTTTTAAATTCTTGAAAAATAATGAGCTTCCCATCCTTAATAAGAAAAATAAAGCAAAATATATATTTACAAGAACATAAAACCCATTTCAAATTCTTCCTTTGGGTCTCATGTAGGTATCACACATTCTTGAAAACGTAATTTAAATAATCTTTCTGTGCAGAATGCTAAAATAGTTCTCAAATGCCTGCCCAGCCTTTTAAGTTGGTGGGTGAATAAAAGCCTCACTACCGAGCCACCAGGCAATTCAGACACCCCATTTGCAGATAAAATGAGCAATTCAAGGCATGACATGAATGCTTACAGAATTTATAGATTTGTGTCCTGGAATTCATATTTTAAAAAAAAGATGAAATGTAAGTTCTACTTTTCAAACTTTTTTTTTTTAATCCCGTGGAATTTCTGCTAAGTGATGCAGAAATGATCTGAGCTATATTTCCTGTTCAATCTATGGAGACCACAGCACCTACAAGGCTCATTACGTTGAGCACCTCTAATGGGCCGGCCGTTTGACATTGTCTGGTTTAATTCTCCAAGTAACACTGCAAGAGAGAAAACTGAAGCTCAGATATGATAAGAAACTTCTCCAAGGTCAGAAGACCAATGAGAAATGGTCAGTCTGGAATTCATCTCTGGACCTATCAGGCCCCTGTACCCACATGTCCCACCATGGGATGTCCCCCACGTAATTACAGAGCAGGTATCTTCTTGCTGAGGCAAATCTGGGTTCTTCCTTTTACTTGAAGGGACTACAGATCTGCTGCCCCTGGTAGGCTTTAAGACCACCATTCAAAGGGACCCCAAGAGTAAAGTATATCTCTAAGGATCATCATTAGAAAGAAGAATCCCCCCTGTGAGGTGATGTCAGAAAATCTAGACCACTGATGTACAGGGAGCTGAGTGCCAGGTCACAAACCTACCCAGACACAACCTGTCCGGGAAAAACTCCTCAGGCCTTCATGGACCATCTGTAACTTGTGTAGCTTGTTGAAGGACCAACCAGTTTCCACCTGGCTCTGACGTCTTCAAATGTACGTCCAATTTCATGTGAACAACAACATGAAGGCAAATGTCCAAGGTCAAATAAAAATAAACCCCACATGCATTTAAAAGCCGGAATGGTAAAGGGTATTTGTGAGGACTGAGTTCACAGGAAAAGACAACATAAAAAGAAGCATATTTTGGCCCAAAAAGGAATAAAAACTTTTTCCATCAATGTCTGACTGGTTACAGCACTTCACCACCTCCCCAGATAAAAGTCTCGTCACCGGACATGCAGAGTTTTTTAAACGATCACACCAAAATTGAAAGATGGCCATCTTCAGCTGAGGGAGCTCTAAAGCGTTTGTTTCAAACACGAATGCAGGTCAGCCTTTGGGAACAAAGCATAGAAGCCTCGAGAAGAGTAAGTTTTCATTTAAAATTGTTAATTAAGCTGCTCTAAAAAAAAATACATAAAAAAAAAATAAAAAAGAAAAAGCCTCTGTGGATATTTACCATCAGAGCCACTGGCAGATGCAAAACAGGAAGGCTTCCAAATTGAAACCCCTGTAAAGTACAACACTATGTAGAGTGGCTGGAGGAACACGGCGCCTGGAAGGAGAATTTGTTTCACACAGTAGACCAACATTCTTATTTTCATTCTAGCTCGGTAGCCGGTGCCACCAAAATTCATTTTCATTAATTTTCAATAAATTACAGCTTAGGCTTTATCTCTCCTCCAGGAAAACAAGTTAATCAACTCAGCTTCAGCTCTGCCCTAAAACGTTGTTTTCCTTATAAATTACTAATGCTGCTGCCTTCTAGGGCAAGCGACTCTGTTTGTATCATCGTTGTGCGTCATCTCATAACTTAGTTTCTCCTTGACTTCGTGAATGTATCAAGAGAAATGAAATGTAAGCTTTGGCCTGTGTGCAGTAGAGCCAGGCAGTCAGTCCATACACGAAATAATAATTACTGTTTTCCCAATTTTTGCATATTATGATTTTACATATCAGAAAAATATGATTATAAAACACCAAAAACAAGTCCTGCCCCAATAATAGTGTCGGTCTCTGTATGTGTCTCTGTCTCCATTGGCACGTATTTCCCACAGTAATGGATGCACCATAACAATGTATTCTGTCGTAGGTGGCTCTGTATGGATGGAAGTAAGCAGGGAGACAGGGGTGGGAAGGATGGAGGTGAGACAGAAGGCCGAGGAAGAAAGCAAGGGAGACTCCTGACCCCTGTTTAGCATCAGGGGACAAGATGCCATGCAGGTTTGAATCCTCCCTCTAGCTGTGATGCTACTGGACTAACCACTGTGATTTAAAAAAAAAAAAAAATCAAACCTGTTGCCGTCAAGTTGATTGCGACTCATAACAACCCTATAGCACAGAGTAGAATGGCCCCACGGGGTTTCCAAGGAGTGCCTGGTAGATTCAAACTGCCAACCTTTCGGTTAAAAAAAAAAAAAAAAAACAACTTTTTTTTTTCTTTCTTTTTTAGTTTAGCAGCCATAGTTCTTAACCACTATGCCACCAGGGTGAACCACTGTGATTGGTTCACTTTAATTCTCTGTAATGAAAACAAGTAATAGAAGCTTTCCTAATAGCCACGAAAAAATTTTTTTAAACAAGCCTTTGCCATTGAGTGATTCTGACTCATAGTGACCCTACAGGACAGAAAACTGCTCCCTAGGATTTCCAAGGAGCAGCTGGTGGATTCAAACTGCTGACCTTTCGGTTAGCAGCTGAGTGCTTAACCACTGTGCCACCAGGGCTAGTGTCACCACATTTAGGGAGGTTCTAGGCCAACGATATTTCGTTTTTCAACAGTGTTTGAAGAAAGCAACTGAGTTCATTAAGGATGTTTCTCAATGAAGCTGGTTAACCAGGATTGCTTCTGGGATGAAGGATATGACATGTTCCAGGAGACCTGGTTTAGGTGCAAACTAAGCCATTTACCTCAGTAACTGCGGGTGGGAACAGAAGATGACTGTCCTTTCCCACTTGTTTGGGGACATATAAAAATGGCATCAATACCATTTAGATGGATGTTCTCACCTGATCCAGCTGGGAACAACAGAAAATGACAGTCCTGTCTGTCTTTTCAGAGGTGAAAGAGTACACTACCAACTATCTCAGCATGATATAATCAGTATCATTCATTTATTCATTTTCATTCATTTGTTCCTTACTCAGAAAATATTCTTGAGCACCCACTCTGTGTCATGCCCCAGTGAGGCACAGAGCGTTCACCAGGGAACAGACAAAATCTCTGCCCTCATGCTGCTGGCATTCTGGTAGTGAGGAAGCTTGTGGGGGTGGAAACAGACCAAGCACAGTAAGTGAAAAGTAGGGCTTGCTCCACGCTAGGATGTGGTGGGAAGAAGACCAAATAGGAACAGCAGTAGTAGATAGTCCAGGTTGGGGTGGAGGTTGGGGCAAAGAGCTAAATTTTCAATCAGTCATGCAAGCAGATGACACAACCTTGCTTGCTGCAAGTGAAGGCGACTTGAAGCACTTACTGATGAAGGTAAAGGACTGCAGCCTTTAGTGTGGATTACATCTGAACATAAAGAAAATGGCAATCCTCACAAATGGACCAATAAGTAACATCATGTAAATGGTGAAGAAATTGAAGTTGTCAATGATTTCGTTCTTCTTGGATCAACAATCAATGCCCACGGGAGTAGCAGTCAAGAAATTAAATGATGTACTGCACTGGGCAAATCTGTGGCTAAAGAACTCTTATTAAAGTGTTAAAAAAGCAAAGATGTCACTTTGATGACTAAGGTGCACCCGACCCAAGCCATGGTCTTTTCCGTAGCCTCACAGGCACATGAAAGCTGGACAGTAAAAAAGGATGCTCGAAGAAGAACTGACGCATTCAGATTGTGAGAATATTGACTATATCATGGACTGCCAAAAGAACAAACAAATCTGTCCTGGAGGAAGTACAGCCAGAATGCTCCTTAGAACTTAGGATGGTAAGACTGCATCTTATTTTGGACAAGTGTCAGGAGAGAGCTGTCGCTGGAGGACGACATCATGCTTGGTAAAGTGGATGGTCAGCAGAATAGAAGGAGACCCTCAATGAGATGGATTGACACAGTGGCTGCAACAATGGGCTCAAACATAGCAACTTGTTCGGTTACACATAATATCGCTATGAGTTGGAGCTGACTCAAC
Organism: Loxodonta africana; assembly: GCF_030014295.1. NCBI lineage: Eukaryota > Metazoa > Chordata > Mammalia > Proboscidea > Elephantidae > Loxodonta > Loxodonta africana. Next base: position 8,770,415 of record NC_087357.1, read on the forward strand.
AGCACCTAACAACGATGATGAAAAAAAGAGGTAGTTGTGGTGTATACCTCAAACCCCTACTGTATGGGAGACACCAAATTAAGCCCTAAAAAAAACACCAAACCAAACCTGTTGCTGTGGAGTCGATTCCGACTCATAGTGACCCTATAGGACAGAGTAGAACCGCCCCAAAGAGTTTCCAAGGAGCACCTGGTGGATTTGAGCTGCAACCTTTTGGTTAGCAGCCATAGCAGTTAATCACTATGCCACCAGGATTTCCAATTAAGTCCTAGGACTGGGAAAATAAATGAAGCCATAAACACGGCCACCATGATGCTCTCAGTCACATGGGAAGAAAGACACCTAATGAGATCATCACAATCCACCAAGGAAAGGTCTGTAAGAGGAGGTTCTGGGGAACTTGTCAGAAGATGTGCTGAGATGCCTAGGAGAGAAAGGAGAAGATGGGCCAAGAGCCAAGGATATTGGTTTAAATAAGCGTAAGAAACAGATGCATGGAAAGAGGGCTACTTTTCAAAGCTGGACAACTCTAGTTTCTTAACATACAAGCAACTCCTTCCTCTTAGAAAAAGTACTCTAGAGTTTAACTGTCTAGAGGGCAAGGTCTATGTCATATTTATCCAAACAACTGCTACCCAAAGGGCCTTGCACAGAGCTGATGCACAGCGGACATCTCATGAACTGTGAACATGAGCATGGTGGAAGCTATTTATTTTGGCTAATATACAGCAAAATCCTTTAGAGTCTATAATTAGAACACTCCGTTGAAATAGCCAGGATTATTGAGAAGTATCCTGAGGGGTTAGATGTATCTCGTAGGGTTTAAAACATGGGGTTGACATACAGGACTGATTCTTTCAGGGTTAACATTTCAGTTCCTGGGTCTGGGAGAATGGGGCATGTACGATTTGGAGAACTTCATCCTACTGCTGAAAAAATTTTAGTAAGAAAAAGAAATATGGAAAGAAGACAGACCCAGCTCAATTTATGAATACCTTATGCTTCAAAATAATCATTTCTAAGTAATCTGCTTGGATCTCGACAGATTTTTCCAACCAGCCAATGGGGTTCCCAAGCTAGCCCCCAAAGACCTTTTAGTCAGTATTGAGGCTCAGGTATAGAGTGTTATAAAATCAAATCATAACATTTTTACAGGGATATTCCTTCTGAGTTCTAACATGGGACTCCAAAAATCTGTCTCCCTTAGTGGAATCAACAAGGGCAACTCTACTGCCCATTGCTAGTGAGTCAATTCTGATTCACAGCAACCCTATAGGGCAGAGTGGAACTACCCCATAGGGTTTCCAAGGAGCATCTGGTGGATTCGAACTGCCAACCTTCTGGTTAGCAGCCATAGCTCTTAACCACTACGCCACCAGGGTTCCCAGCAACTCTATTATACAAGGAATATTTGCAACACATACATTCATATTCCGGGAAACTAGATGAGTGTGTGTGGAAAAGAAGAGGTGTTTGATGAACTTCAATCTCAGTGATAACTCTTTCTCCAAAAAGAAGTCCTAAATGAATAGAGGAAACCAGTATTTAATGGGATCCGCCTTACTGCCTGACCCCTACATCTACAGGCAAGAGAACAGAAGAGAGAGGCGAGAGTTATACATAATCTCTAAGAATTGATGGTTAAAAATTCACTAAACACAAATGACTCTGAGATCGTGCTAAAGTAACTCCAATAACGATCTAGACACTGTATACCATATTCAAGGTACCAGGCAGAAAACATGGGAAGTAGGTTGTCCAGAATTTTATTTAAATGTCAAGTAAGAGCTACTAAATTTCAAACTAACCCTCTGCTTCGACAAAGCTACCTTCCCAATTTTTTGTTTTGTTTTGTTTGCACTTTCATTCATCATTCCATGTATCCACACACATTCATTGCCACCTCTTCTGTGACCAGCAGCCAGATGTTGGTTGGGCAAACAAAGATAAACACAATGGGTATCATGAAACACTGACTGATAGGTGCTCTGGCAGAGGAAAGCAGATAGAGGACAGTTACTGAGAGCTGGGCAGAAGGGGACCTGGAGAGCAGGATGGTAACACTCCTACAGAGCACCAGCCAGGTGGCCTGCAGTCTTCAAAACATTCATGCCATTTAGACATCTCAAGTGGTGCAAAAGGTTAGACACTCGGTTACTAACTGAAAGGCTGGCAGTTCAAACACAACCAGAGATGCCTCAGAAGACAGGCCTAGCAGTCTACTCCTAAAGGTCACAGCCTGGAAAACCCTGTGGAGCCCAGTTCTACAGCTGGGGTCGCCATGAATTGCAACCAACTGGATGACAATGAATAACTGCTACAGACATCCCAGAGGCAGGGGGAGAAGAGCTCTAAGCAGCTTTGGGGAAGTCTGGGGTCACTGGTACTTTGTGTTCTTCAAAACACAACCTCATTTTTTCCTACAAATAATGTGCTTTGTCTGCTTGGAGGTCCCAGGCCCCTAAGGAAGACAGGACTGCTCAGCCTAATATGGCAAGTCTGGCACTGGCTAAGAGATGGGCTCCTATCGGCTGCTGGAAAAGAAGGAGCTCATCCAACCACTGCCAACAAAAGCCCACTGCCACTTCCTGACCAATGGGTGATCTTGGAGTTGGTTAGGAAAACTGACAATATTTTCTTAACAAACTTGAATTGGATGCTCCCTAAATCTAGGCATTTAAGCTCAAATGCTTCAGATATAGTTGGATTTCCATGGATACACGGGGAAAGCCCCCCACATCTTGTCAGTTTGTCGTACTGTGAAGTTTTCAAGGATTTCATTTTACTTGGATCCACAATCAACACCCATGGAAGCAGCAGTCAAGAAATAAAAGACGTCAATGTCATGCAACAATGTGTGTACTAACCGTTTGATGAGAAACTAGTTTGTTCTGTAAACCTTCATCCAAAGTTCAATAAAAAAGAAATAAAAGACACATTGCATTGGACAAGTCAGCTGCAAAAGACCTCTTTAAAGTATTGAAAAGCAAAGGTGTCACCTTGAAGACTAAGGTGCGCCTGACCCAGTCGCCACCTATGCATATGAAAGCTGGACAATGAGTACGGAAGATGGAAGAAGAATTGACGCCTTTTAATTGTGGTATTGGAGAAGAATATTGAATATACTGCCAAAAGAATGAACAAATCTGTCTTGGAAGAAACACAACCAGAATGCTCCTTAGAAGCAAGGATGGTGAGACTGCATATCATATACTTTGCACATATTATCAGGAGGGACCAGTCCCTGGGGAAGGACATCATACTTGGTAAAGTAGAAGGTCAGCGGAAAAGAGGAAGAGCCTCAATGAGATGGTTTGATACAGTGGTTGCAACAATGGGCTCAAACATAGCAACAATTGTGAGGATGGCACAGGACCTGGCAGTGTTTCGTTCTGTTGTACACAGGGTCACTATGAGTCGGAACTGACTCGATGGCACCTAACAACAAAGACATGGGGAAAGCTTTTAATCAATATTCAGTTTTGCTACTGAAGAACTGATATATGAAATAACTACACTTCCAGGGCATGATCTAGCAAATTCCAAGTGAGGACTTAGAATTAGGAACAAGCCAAAAATACTGCCATGGGTGGTCTTAAAACACAGGAGGGGTCACTCAAAACAGCTGACTTCAACTACCTTCTGAAATTTAATTTCTCCCCACAATAATAGTAATAGCATTTTATGCTTCAAATTAATACCACTTTGAGACTATTAAGTGAAAGAGCTCTTTAAGATGCTGATGTAAATGATGGCTTAGTTATCAAGAAGGGACAGCTGGAGCTGAAACCTGGGCTAGAATATAGAAGAAAAAAAGGTTTTTGGCACCCACTGAGAAAGCCGAAAGAACAAGAGAGATCAAAATTAAAAGCATAAATTAAACAACTGCATAACAATATCGCCAAGAGCAGAGCCCAAGTCTTTTCATTTTTGCAGCAACCACAGGCTATAGCAGCGTCTGAAACGCAGCAGTAGGACACAGCCATTAGTTAACGGCATTTGACAATTTCAACACCCTGTGTAACTAATGGAAATCCTGGTGGCCTAGTGGTTAAGTGCTAACCAGAAAGTCAGCAGTCTGAATCCACCAGGTGCTCCTTGGAAACTCTATGGGGCAGTTCTACACTGTCCTATAGGGTCACTAGGAGTTGGAATCGATGTGAGTGAAGGCAACGGGTTTGGTTTGTTTTGGTTTATGTAACTAGTTTTCTGAGGTCCACACTTAAGGGAACACCACTGATTTTCACATAATCCAAAATGCTGCTCTCCTACGTGGTAGAAACACTGAACTTGCCATTTAAAAGAGCTGCAGATGGGCAAAGGGACCACTTGTCCTCCCCTGCGGCAGGTGTCCAAGCAGAGCTTGGGGGAGGAGCTGATACAGCTCATTGCAAGCAAACACATTTGTGATGTTGAGAGAATGCTTTTCCGATTTCTGCAGCCAGACAGGACATACCCAAATGCCTACCCACAGTCACCCAGGAATGAGAGAGGAGAATTTCCCATCTCATGGAGAAAGGAGAGCTGAGGGCTAGGGCAGGGAGCAAATCTACCGACAGATGCATTTAAAAGACTCTCTCCACGTGCTAAGATAGGCAGTGGAAGCAGGAGATGACAGGTAACCCAACACTCCAAAACTAGTCGTTAATCCTCACTGCTATACAATTAATTTCCACCCATCATCCTTTCTTCTCTGAGATGCTTGTCAGTTGGTCGGGCTTTGCTTCCTATAGCAAGCACAGTAAGATGCATTTACTTTTTTCCCCTTTTCTGACCTTTTAGCCAGACAATTAATGTTTTTTTCTTATCTTTTGACTCCAAGTCGTTAGTTAGTCCTGCCTCTCTGGCTCCATCTTCAAGGTCTCAGCAACACTGAGCAGCTTTGGTATGTGGCAGGGAAGAAAGCTTTCGGTGACCTTTCTCTGACATTTCTCAAAACCCTCTTTTGCCACCTAGGGCCACGTTATCTTAGATCTCCCTATGATGCCTCAGGAAAAACAGAGGCTGTTTGCTACCGTGCCCACCTCCTCCTTGGGATCGCTGCCTCCTAGGACACGGCTGTGGTGCAGCTCACAGGCTGAAGTTGGCAGGCCTCTTCCTTTACCATCTCGATGGCTTTCTTACCAACACTGCTGCCTGAGTCAGCCACATGCTGCGTGTCTTTAACTCCACTTCCAATTGCTTCTTCATCTGAAGGTTCTCAATCTTCAGCCAGGGACTCGCACACCCAGAGTGGCACTGATTCTCTCTCAGATATATGAAAGCCTATTTCTATATTATGGATTGTTTTATTGTGATGAAAATATACACAACAAAATATTCACCCATTCAATGACTTCGCCGTGCATAATTCATGGATTATATGCTTCATGTTGCACAATCTTTATCACTACCCTTTTCCAAATCATTCCACCACCATCAACATAAACTCCACGCCCTCTAAGCAAAAACTCTCCCATTCTCCCTCCCTTCCACCTTCTGGTGACCACTGACAATCTTTACTTTCTATATATTTGTTTATTTCCTATAAGTGAAATCATACAGTATTCGTTCTTTTGTGACTGACTTATTTTGCTCAGGATAATGTTCTCTCGGCTCATCCATGTTGTGGCATGCATCAGGACTTCATTTCTCTCTATGGCTGAGTAATATTACATTGTATGGATGGACCACATTTTGTTTGTCCATTCATCTGTGGATGGACATTTTGGTTATTTCCACCTTTTGGCTATTGTGAAAAGTGCAGCAATTGATTTACTATCTTCTGGAATTTTTTTCTTTTATAATAGCAACTGAAGACTTGCAGCAGATTACTGTAAGAGCAGAAAGTAGCTAGAGAAACTGGGGAGCTCCATGCTGAGTTAATCCTGAGGATCCCAGGCCACTGTAGAGAAGAGGTCCTGGTGTTTTCTTTGAATGTGCATGCCCTAACTGGACTTTCACACTGCCTTCCATAAATCACACCCGTTTTATTTTCTTTAAAGTGGAAGAAGATCTTGTGAAGAGATCTGGTTCAGCCCAAAGTAGAACTGGAAGTGACTAAAAAACTAGACTCCACTAAAACTACCTTGTAAAAGTAAGCTTCTCCAAATCCCTTCCACTTCCACAGATCCTGAGAACAACTCTTATCCCTGACGTGTTCTCACAGACCCCATGTTCAGGGCTAGTCTCATTTAACGTTCAGGAAAGCCCATCCTGACCAATGAACGTCCAAAGGGCATCAAGTGAGGAGAGGGTCATGGGAGGCTCCTGGGTTGGAACTGTGATCTGGAGGGATTGGGGGCAAGAAGGTCAAGGAAACAAAAGACTAGAACTGAAAAGACAGCACCTTGGCCTCTTAGTGCTGTCCCTGGTTCTGAATGCTATGTACCCCAAGCTACGTAAGTTTCTAAGACCAGCAAACACTAACAAATAAGCAACGGGGACTCCAAAGATAAATGTGCTAAAAAAAAATCCACATTTACAATAAAAAATGATCGTCATTAGGGTTCAAAGGGATTCATATTGGGATAAAATTTGGGACTGGAGAGATTATACTTTTCTTTTTGCACACAATTGGAACTCTTGGATTAGATTAGTCTGTTATCTTGGAGTTTGACAGGAGAACACAAAGATGGACTGTATGATTTAGTTAAATTAATATTTGCCAAAAACCCAGAGGGTATCAGGCATTGTATTAGTCATGGGGTTATAAACCTATATAGGGTATAGGATCATCAAGGCAGAAGGGAAGAGAGCTTTACAAACATGGCCAATTCACTTGCAAGACAAAATTTACAATTTTTGATCAAGATGTTTCTTCTCCCATAGCTTTTACGTCAATAACCGGAGCGCTTCTGCAAACTTCTAAATCACAAACGATCTCCAGCCCTACAGTCTGTGGAGAAGTGTCTACTCCAGGAGTTCAAAGGTTTTGGACAGTTCTTCTTGATGGCAGTGGCCATCTAGAAAGATAATCATTCCAAGTATTGGTTTTATGACTTGTTTCCAAGCTGAGAAGGAAAAAATATATACATATAGGGAAATCCCACAACAGTGCTTCATGTTCCTTGGCCTTAGAAAGAGCTTGTCTGCTTCATCTATATTTGGATATACCCATTCAAATGCTGCAATACAATTATTAATGTGACCATAAAATTATCAGTGAAGCTAAACCCTACAGCTTGGAAGCTCCAAGGACAATTAGATGGATTACCAAAGCAATAGGCACAGTGGATTACACAGTTTTAAGCCTTCTATTGAGAACACCCTCCTGCTTAATACAGTTTTAGCAGGCATACCCTGATTGACATTAGTTTCTGAAGACAGCCTGTGACTTAGCCATATAACACAAGGTCAACACTTTAAATTTTGCCCACAAATTAATCTCTCACTGACTTCTACTTCCTATAAACCACATTTATGGACTCCAAACATTTGATTCTTCAAAAAAACAAAAAGACTTTTTAAAACCTTAGAAACATGCTGAAGTGTTTCCTCAAGAAAAGTTCATGGCAATGAAGTCCTAAAAATAGTTCTCAGACATGGCAGAAACACGACTGACCACCAGGTTTTTTTTCAAATTGTCTAAAAAAGATAGACCACAGCGACATCTCAACACAAAGGAGACTTAGTGACTCCTTTGCTTCCTATCAGCAGACATTAGCCAAGCCATGCCATACATCAGGACTGTATGAATTAGCTTGGATCGGAAATAAAAGAAGCAAGAGAAAGGAAAATCGATGAAAGTGGTGATGTAGGAGGAGACAGGTGAGAATAAAAGTCTAAAGAAAGTGCTTTCCATGTCTTTTTTTTAATGCCTACCACCTATAAGAAAAACTATACTGGCTTCCCATTAATTTAAAATAACATCCAAAGAGCTTCCCACCTTACATAACCTGACCTCATTTCTGTCTATTCCCATTTGCTAACTCCATTCTAGCCACAATAGCGCTTCTTTCTGTCCTGCAAACATGCCAACATCCTTCCCATTGCAGAAGGTTCCATGTGCTGGCCCTTCTGCTTGGAACTATCAACACTGCATCTCCCATGACCAACGTCCTTATTATTACCACTCAGGTCTCATTTCAAATTTCACCTCTTGGGAGTTCTAGCTAAAGCCACCCCTTCCCAACACCTCCATCACACTTAGCAGTATGAAAGATTATCTCATCTTTATTGATGTATGCATTCATTCATGCACGCATTCACTCATTCATGCATGCATTCATTCACTCGTGTGCATTTGTTCATGCATGCATGCATTCCTTTGTTCATTCATGACTGCATTCATTCTTGTAAGCTCCATGAGGACAGGGACTCTGTCTACTCGCAGACATCTTCTCAGGATCTAAAATAATGCCTGACACTTAGTAGGAACTTAATAACTATTTGTTGAAGGACTGTAACAAGGGAAAGAAATATGTGCTTTTCCAAGGTGATAGGAATAGGGTCTTTTCAGGAACAGCTTGAAAAAGAAATGTCTGACTGAAGAACTGCCTGGTCCTGGAAAAGAGTCCTGGCATGCACTCGGAGTATCTGAAGCCTCTGTCTTGTCACTGCTGGATTTGCTGACTGTCCCAAGCTGCCAGTTACACATAGGGCCAAACGCCAGTCCCAGCTATGAGCAGCATGGCATGGGACATCAGAAGCCTGGGGTCTAAGAATGATGACGAGATCAGGCCCTGCAGTGTGACTGCCTTCTCCTCTGCAAAACGAGTATGGCAGAGTTAATTTGAGGACTGAAGGCTGTAACGGGAGGCACTTTGGAAACTCTAAGATTACTGGGTAGCGAGGCAACGTTGGTGTTGAGAGAGATTTGTCCTGAAGTCTAGCACGAGAAGGTTCTATAAGCTTGCCATTCACACCTTCCTCAGTACCCAGGAAGAGTGCTCCTCAGATAAGAAATGCACCCTGTATTCTTTTTAAATGTCTACACTTTGGATCTGACTACCAACTTAGACAATTACAGAGGCTCTGCCTGCTGGCTCCTACACACTAGTACAAGGCCAGCATAGAGCAGCGCCTCATCCGCAACCCAGCCCATGAAACTGACAAGACATTCAATCTCTGCCATGTCAATGCCTGGACCTAGGTTCACGTATTTCACGTACTTCACTATATAAAATGACCTTGATCAGAAATGAGCTTAGGGCCAAGCTCTAGTAGGATACGGTGGCCAGAAAAAGATGTTATCTGTGTAAGACACAGGGGAATGGAAGAGCCAATGCCATGGCACGGAGGAGCCTTGGAATGGGTTAGCAATCAGGAACCAGGTAGGAAGCTTCAGGAAGAATGATTCTCAAGGCCGGCTATGAAGATAAAAGGGCTAAGGAAGAAAAATCACCATGTCTGGTGAAGGCAAGGGGAGGGGTAATGTGTAGGCTATCTCTTCCTCCTCTCTCCTGACAAAGCCAGGGGAGAACAAAAAGGCAAACATTTGTATTCAAAGGTACCCAAGATGGGACGTGAGGACGGAGAAGTGTCCACACAAATGCAGCCATACTATGATTCCAACTCTTGCTCAGACAGAATGGATCACAAGCGATAGCTGGCAATACTTTTGGGAAGGGCATGGTCTATGGTCACTGGCTAGATGAACTCAAAGATCAAGTCCGAGTTCACCAAAGCCCATGGAGAATCTCAGCACTGAGTAGAAAATCTTTTCGACAAATGTTTATGCAGTGTTCAACATAATCAGGAAAACAAAAGTTATTTTCAATTTAAAATCCTCAGTGCATACAAGAGACGTTTACACAGTGAAGGTGATAAAAACGCTGGCTGTTAATGTTGACAGAGAGCCTTCTGTGCACACTATTATGGTGCTGAGTGACCATATAAATGCAAATGTGCTCCCACAGGGTTTAGAAGCCACCTCAAAGGGAAGCTTTTCTCTTGCCACCAATTTCACAGATTCTGGTTATCCTATTTGTCCCCGGGTACAAAAAATATGTCTGCATGTTAAAAGTACCAGAGAGGAAAAGCCAACCAAAGCGGTAGGAGAAACCCTGAAAAAGCATCTCCACCACACAACAGTTTTCTGAGGTGCTGGGGTTGAGCAGCTCAGACCTGGTGAAAAAATCCTCCTCCCTCCTCAAACCTTCAAGCTTGCAAACTTACACACAAGCTGTACTCCAAACAAATGCTCTGACATCATTTCTTTAGCAGGGGGAAAGCTTCCCTCCACTACCCTCAGCACCCAGAAAAAAGAAAATCTGTCTGGCTTAATAGGGTTACTAGAACTCACCAGAAAATACAGCCAGAAAGTAAATCCAAAGCTACCCAAACGACAGTGTGAGACGCTAGGGCAGCAGTCAGCAGACATTCGTCTAAAGGTCCAGAGAATAAAGATTTGGGATTTGCAGGCAAAGAGGGAAACTGGAGACAACTGTGTAAGTTTTTAACTGACGACATTCAAATCTTTATTTATGGATATGACATTTGAATCTCATATAATTTTCACATGTCACAAAATATTCTTTTAATTTTTTTGAACAGTTTAAAAATGTAAAAAAAAAAATGGTTCGTAGCCTGTTGTAAAGGAGCCCCAGTGGTGCAGTGGTTAAGCACTCAGCTGCTAACCCACCAGCCGCTCCTTGGGAGAAAGATGTGGCAGTCTGCTTCCGTAAAGATTTACAGCCTTGGAAATCCTATGGGGCAGTTTTTCTCTGTCCTATAGGGTCGCTGTAAGTCGGAATCGACTCGATGGCAAAGGGGTTAGCCTGCTGCCCACAAACAGGTGGCAGGTGGATTCGGCCCTCGGGCTGTAGTTTGCAGACCCCCGCAGGAAAGGAGGTGGTGGGGCCATTGAGTCAGCATTTCTGTGGTTGGTTTTCCCTCAGATTCTTTAAAACTCCGTAAATATAAAGCTGCACTGAAGCCTCCCAAATTCCCTCTGCATGTAACAAAATCAGATTATTTACTTCATCCAGTAGCTTATGTTCGCATTCTAAATTTAATTTAAATATCATCTTAGCTGTAGACGTAGCGTTGGTTGTGTACAAAAAAGACAGAGGCAGAAACCAAGTGGGAAACACGACCGTAATCAATTACCATGGTGCACACTAGCGTTGGGAAAGCACCTGATCTGAGGTGTCTGCTCTAGAAAAAGAAGCCCTGGTGGCACAGCAGTTAAGTACTTGGCTGCTCACCGAAAGGTCAGTGGTTCAAACCCACCAGCCGCTCCACAGAAGGAAGATGTGGCAGTCTGCTTCCATAAAGATTACAGCCTTGGAAACACTATGAGGCAGTTCTACTCTTTCCTATAGGGTCGCTATGAGTCGGAATCGACTCGACGGCAATGGGTTTGGTTTTTGGTTTTGGCTCTAGAAAAGGCAGTGAGCACCAGCCACCACTTGTAATGCTCTCCTGTTCTTATCTTGTAGGCTTTCCTATCGGACTGGGCAAGACACAGCTAACTGTGACACATGCAGGAACAGTGCATGTATTATCTATAGGTACGTTCACGTTCTCCTCTTCCCACTGTTTTATGATGAGTGACAATTGATGCTTACCCACGGATGCAAGAACCCTGTGGGGCCATGCTGGGAGGATTACAGCAGACAAAGAGTAAAGGGCCTTCTCTGACCATCATTCTAAGCTACCTGTAAACACTCAACCCCAGGTAGGTCATCACGGGATCAGGTGGAGCTTGACCCCATTTATCTTGCAAATGCATCTTCGTGGTTTCAAGAACTGGTATAACTGATGGTTTGCTCCCTCAGAATCAATAGCCATGAGCACTGTACGGTTTGTTCCAGAAAGGCTGTGAAATATAAGCCGTTAAGATGGTATATAGATCAAAGGCTTGAAAGCACATTGCCTGTGCTAGCAATACCACAGAAGGGCCAAGCTACTCACCCCAAATATGCCATTCATTTCCAGGGAACTCACACGGGTTCTGGCACTCACATCCTTTGGGGCAGTATCCTGTGTCTAGAGTCCTGCAGCTGTTTTTTTTTGGGGGGGGGGGTTTATGGTTATTTTTTAATTTGAGGGTTGTTTATATTATTGACTACAGCAAGGATACTGCAGAAACGTTCTACAGGCAAAAACCATGCTAGGCTTTAGGAAATGATCTAGGCTATTAAGACAAAGTCACAACCTGTGGAGAGATGGCCATCTTTTTGGTTTTTTTCAGAAATGTAACTTTCACAAACAAAATATGAGAACAATTAGAGATGCTCCGTTAGATCATGTTTTAAAATGAACCCTGAGGTGTACTTTTAGCTGCTCCACCAAATTATCAAAGGACAGTTAGAGCTGTATAGTTACACAGCTAAATATGTGATAAGGAGCTCCCCCTCCCCAAAAACATCCGCTAAAGAGATCTTCCACTCTGCCAACCTCTGTAGCAAGAAGACAGCGATGGGCAGTCCCCGACTTACAACGTATCTGAGTTGCGACAACCTGCACTTACAGCCATCCATGGGGTTTTTGTGTGCATTTTATTGTCAGTCATACGCACTACAGTGAAGCAGCAGCACATAAACTGATGTTATCACTCTCATGCCAACCCCCAAAGACAAATGAATATCAGATGTAAAAAGGTACTGAAAGCTCAGCTGCTAACCGAACGGTCAGTCATTCGAACCCACCAGCTGCTCCATGGGAGAATGATGTGGCAGTCTGCTTCCGTAAAGATTACAGCCTTGGAAACCCTATGGGGTGGTTCTGCTCTGCCTGTAGGGTTGCTATGAGTCGAAATCAACTCAATGGTCACAGGTTTGGTTTTGGATGGAGACAACTTTGGTTGTCACCTCCTGGCATCTAGTGGGTACAGGTCAGGGATACTGCTAAACATCATACACTGCACAGGACAGCCCCCAAGAACAAAGAATCATCCAGGTAAAAATGTCAGCAGGGCCAAGGCTGAGAAAAGGTAGTCTAATCCAAATAAAATGTTCTAGTGACTGTGTTTTTATTGTTAGTTAACAGTACTGTGGAGTCTCTGGGTGGTGCAAATGGTTAACATGCTCAGGGGCTAACCGAAAGGCTGGAGGATTATGCCCACCCAGAGGCACCTCGGAAGAAAGTCCTGGCAATCTACTTCTGAGAAATCAGGCATTGAAAACCCGATGGGGCACAGTTCTACTTTGACACACATAGGGTTGCCAGGAGTCTCAACTGACTCCATACCAACTAGTTTTAATAGTATTGCACCAATATTAATTTCTTAATTCAGGTCACTGGTTCTCAGCTGAGTGTGATTTTAACCCCAGGGGATATTTGGCAATGTCTGGAGACACTTTTGGTTGTCGCAACTGGGGAGGTGCCACTGGCACCTAGGCGTAGAGCCCACAGACGCTGCTGAACATCCTACAATGCACAGGACAGTCCACCACCATGAATTACCCAGCCCTCAAATGCCAAGAGTGCCCAGATTGAAAACACCTGCCTTCAGGTCAAGTCCAACTCATAGGGACCTTGTAAGGCAGAGTAGAACTGCCCCATAGGGTTTCCAAGGAGCACCTGATAGATTCGAACTCCCGACCTTTTGGTCGGCAGCCCAGCAGTTATCCACTACACCAACAGGGTTTCCACCATCTTGTAAAAGCCACATACGACCGTGGAGGCCACTGGGGGGCAGGAGGCGGGGACCTCTGCACAGCCTGGCCCCACACGCTAAGCCACATGACTGTTTCTGCTTATCCCCATATGCAGAGACAAAAACCAAGCACCATGCACATCTTTGAGCTCTTTTTTTTTTTTTTTTAACTCCAAGTTCTGCTCCAAATTACAAACACGGTGATAGCCAACTCCCCAGAGAAATTTACGTAGTGGGACTCTTTCCCCTACATTCCTCTTGTGGAGGAGAATTTTGAACCAACAGTGAAGGGACGTAACAGTGGGGTCAGCTAACCCATCTCTGACGTCAGGAAACTGTGGAGGAGCCGGGGAGTGAAGAATGTAGAACGCCGGGCAGAGCCTCACGGTTTAACTTTTCTTACTTTGGGAGCAAAACCTCATCCAGCCTTTCAATTCAGCAAAGCAGAAGTGAGAAAAGATTTCCAGAGAAGTTCAGAGACCAATTGAGCTTGTTACCTCTAACCCTATTTAACATTTTGTGGGTGACTGGAAAAAACAATGTATTAGGACGTAGGCCAACTGGCCTGGAGTAATTTAAATAAATTTAGCTTTAAGTCCAGAAGTAACTTCCACAAAAAGTGATTTAACATATCTGTGAAGGACAGGGATTCCTCTTTACGGGAGTTAGTCTTGAGGGGTTACTGTTAAGAATTGGCTCAGCCAACATTTTGCTTGAGTCCCAACGCACCAGTCACTGGGCCAGTTTCCAAAAGAACCGTGGATGTCCAAATGCCACAGGAATTTGCCAAAATTTGGGAAAACTCATCAGGTAGAGGGATTGAGCCACTGTGATCACTTGAGTGATCTCGGATGATCTGGGAAGACGCATGTGTAGTCAGAGAGTCCTTGTCATTGAGGACGTGATTGTAGAGACTGGTGAGTCAGTATTGGGGTTCTTCAGAAACTGAACGGAGGTGAGGGATCTGGGGTCAAGCACTAATGTCAGCCCCCTGGAAACGAGCAAAGCGTCTGGGATGATGGACTAGAGATACTGTCGGCCCTCTGGAAATAAGCAAAGCGTCTGGGCTGAGGTGGGACTAGGGAAAAAGCAGAGTTGTAGGTCTCTCCTTCAGGAAAGTATTTTAAAATTGCTCCCTTTGGAATGGTAACAACAACCAAAAACAAAGCAAAAAACAAACGCACAATCCCCAGACCCTGCTGCAAACAGAAGTCCTGTGGAGGCTTACCAGGCAGGCCACTGGCACTTTGTGGACACTAAGGTTTCAGTGGAGCTGCCATGGACCCCAGGCTTTGCTATTTCATTAAATCTTCCTAAAAAAAAAAACAAAAAAACCAAACCCACTGCCATCGAGTCAATTCTGACTCATAACAACCCTACAGGGCAGACTAGAATGGCTCTATAGAGTTTCCAAGGAGCGCCTGGTGGATTCAAACAGCCGACCTTTTGGTTAGCAGATGTAGCTCTTAACCACTGGGCCGCCAGGGTTTCCTAAATCTTCCTACTTCCATTCAAATAAAGACCTCGATATTACAACTTAGACATAGCTTATCAAACTCCGTTTCCCAGTTTTCCTACGTCTTTATATCATAGAAGGGCCCCGGTGGTGCAGTGGTTAAGCGCTCCCCTGCTAACCTAAAGGTCGGCAGTTCGAAACTCACCAGCGACTCCACGGGAGAAAGATGTAGTAGTCTGCTTCCATAAAGATTACAGCCTTGGAAACCTATGGGACAGTTCTTCTCTGTAATATAGGATCACTATGAGTCGGAATCAACTCAAAGGCAACAGTTTTTTTTTTTAATATTATAAATAATTAAAATTTAACTGGTACTTTTTACAGTGGCTGTTGGTGTTGGATAAGACTTTTCCGAGGTCTGTAGAAATAGGTGAAAAAGAAAAGACAGAGTAGAAGCTCATGTCTAGAACTAGGACCTGGTCAATTAATTGAAAAATTAATCAAAGGGGATCATCACAAAAAATATCTACGTAACTTAAAATTTTTATTTGAATTTGAATCCTGTAAACTGAAATCTTATATGTGTATGATTTAAAGCTATGCCAGTATTCTGCAGTGAGACCCCAATGGATCTTTGAATGTGGGCACTCCCACTGGAGTTCCCCAGAGTTCCACACTGTATTCCGAAAATCACACCCATTTTCCTTTCTTTAAAGTGACCCAGGGTCTTCTGATTTCGGAATTGTTTAGGACGCATACTCAATTTGTCCATACCCTTTTCATACTGTTTTTTAGCACCCTACTCTTTCCAGAGCATCCGCTCCCAGAAATAACAGTTCTCCCTTGTCTCAGTTAGAGTTCTTTGGTTTACGTCACATTCAAGTAAATTACATAGTTTCAATCACAAATACAAACGGCTCCGACGGGTCCAGGAGAAATGCAACAAATCCTCTTGGTAAGCACCAGGCTTGAAGAGTGGGAGCAGAGGGTGGCGGGCCAGTAAGATAGTCGCCCATCAGCCAGGAGCGGCTGGCTTTGTTGGCAGCATTCACCAGCTCACAGAGAAGTGACAGGGTTGGTTAATCCAGCATGTGGGTTAAACGGCTTCCCTAGACTCATCAGAGCACAAAAGACCAACATGACCTTGTTGTTACTGGGTGCCGTCATGTTGATTTTTGACTCAGAGTGACCCCACTTGACATGGGGTTTTCTAGGCTGTCATCTTTAAAGGAGGAGCCCTGGTGGCACAATGGTTAAGCACTCAGCTGCCAACCAAAAGGTCAGCAGTTCAAACCCACTAAGGTCTCCATGGGAGAAAAGACCTGATAATATGCTCCCGTAAGGTAACAGCCTAGAAAACCCTATGGGGCAGTTTTACTCTGTCCTCTAGGGTTCCTGTGAGTTGGATCAACTCCATGGCACACAATGGTCTTTACGGGAGCAGACTGCCAGGGCTTTCTCCCTCTGAGGCCCTCGGTGGTTTCAAACTGCCGCCGGGGCTCCTAGTGAAAAGAAACTGCCCTGACTCTGGTCTGGAAGTCAAAGGCTGAGAATTATAGATACTGGGGAATGAGGCACTTCCCTTGGGGTTCCAATTTGCCTACAGAAGGAGGCGGGTGGGTGGCGCAAGAGGGATTCAGCCAGAAGATACCTCAGCTTTCAGAGAGCCCTGTGGTTCAACCTTCAAATGTCAAGTGATTATTTAAGAGACGATTTCTTTAGTGCAGGTGCTTTCGGACCCCACTGGTCCTCGGGCAGGAGAACCCCTGTTGCGGTGGCCCTGTGACAGTGCACATGGGCCACCCAGGCGAGTCAGAAGGACTTCCAAATTTCAAAGGCTGAGTTGACTTAAGTCCAATTCTCCCCCTCATCGTGGAAGCTTGCCAACAAGTCTTCCTTCAAGTCTTGCATAGAACTCTAGAGAGAAAATGTTTGACCAAAAGGGGAAGTGTTTAGCTCCAGGTCAGAGGCCTTGGAGTTGGTTCGGAGCCTGGCTCCAGCATTTGGGCACTCGGGTACCAGGGTCCCCATCCTGGAATCCAAGAAGGTTTCTCCACAGCACCATCTCCTCCATCTTTCTGGGTACGGCACCATCTCCTCCATCTTTCTGGGTCCTTTCCATGGGCTCCCTGGAGCGCCTTGCCATTGAGTAGGTTCAAGGAGTCTCAAAATAAAGAAATCCTAAAATGCCAAATGACTGTGGTTCTCCCTGAGACCAGGAGGGCACTAGGGCACCACAGCCACCAGTGCCCACATGTTGCAGTTTGTCCTACCTGTTTGCTGGCAGGCCCAGAGCCCTGGAAGTCTGTGAACTTGACCCACCTGTCTTGCATTTATGCACTGCTTTCAGAAACCTAAGTACACTCTCTAATGCGCACAAGAACCACCTGGGTTTCTGGTACCACCTGGCCCTGAGAGATGAAAGGATGCCATATTCAAGACCCGGCTGCCTGCGGTTTTATCAAAGCAGTTCTGTAATAAATCTGTACCTTTTGCCATGGGTACTGGTATATATTTCTCCACAAAAAATAATTCTGTCATGGAAATATACAGGACTTAGAATGAAACATCACAGGGACAAAAGGTCTTGAAGCAATTTCAGGGAAAAAAAAAAAAAAAAAAGGCTACCGGTACCAGAAGAAAAAGGTAACTCGTTCTTAGGGAACATCATCTTTCCAGAACTCACTGCTCAGACGGCTGACCTCTCAGAGGCCAAGTTGAGTTACTGCCCTTTCTCTTTGGCTTATTGTTGTTGGTTGCCATCAAGTTCATTCCAACTCATGGTGGCCCCGTGTGTGTCAGAGCAGAACTGTGCTCCGCAGGGTTTTCAATGAATAATTTTTCAGAAGTACACTGCAAGGCCTTTCTTCGGAGGCACCTCCAGGTACGTTTGAATCGCCAACATTTTGGCCAGTAGTTAATCATTTGAGCCACCCAGGGACTCCATCTCTTTGGTCAAAAAAATCCCTTACGCTTTAGTAAGAGATTCCAACTTATAGACACCCTACAGGACACAGCAGAACTGCCTCAATAGGGCTTCCAAGGAGCACGGATGGATTCAAAGTGCCAACCTTTTGGTTAGCAGCCAAGCTCTTAACCACTGTGCCACCAGGGCTCTTCCCTTTGGCCAGGTGCCCATGAAATCTTTACATCCTTTAGTATTGCACTAAATGATTGGGAAGTGCCTTCTGGCTCCGAAACCCTGTGAGAATGTAATTTCCAATTATGAAAGAAATGGATCTGAGAGTGTCAGCTGAACATGTAACTAGAGTGACAGTGTGCACAGTCACCAAGGCACTTCTTCACCAACACCCTCCTGTTATTTGTGAATCCACCGGAGTGGAGCCGACCACCATTCTCAGGGGAGAATCAACAGGCTACTCACTAGTCCACGGAAGCCCCCAGTATCAAAAGTGATATTTTTGGTAACTGGGAATTTTGAGGTGGTTGACACAATTCGGTTTTTTTTTCTGAAGATGACATTCCTTCGGTTGTGATCTGGACTGACTGCAAAATTCTAATTAAAGACTATCTCAGCATGAAACAAGATTAAAAGGGAACGGAGTTTCGGTTTTCTTTAGTAAAACTTTTTTGGCCGAGACCCATATTCTCTGTCAAAATAGGCTGTAATTATTTCGGAAAATGTTTTAAGGATAAATTACTAATATAATCTTTGCTCATAAGCAGTGGAAATCTTTTGTATCCAGCTCGTCTTGTTATTCTTTTGTCAGACTAATCGGGTGAGTCACTCTACTGATGATTCACCTTCTGTTCAGATTCTGTTTTGCTAAAGGGAGCACTGAAACAGACCATTGGCAAGTCCATCACTCCCTTTCCTGAAGTGGTTAAGTTGTAAAATAAGACTGCAAGAAAATAGCTGGAATTCAGATGTGTATGTTCTTATGGAAATAGCATGTGCCAACCTCAACGCAAAGGCTTTTGGAGATGAAAGCAAGAGTTTAAAAATAATAAGCATGCTGACTCGGACTGATGAAATAAGTATCTTTAGCAGAATTTAAAATCTTCTTGTAAAGCGTTAGGATTCTGATCATTAGTCACAAGACTTGAAGGGACTGTAGTGCCCGGGAGGACCCTGCCCACGCCTTCTTTATTTCGGTGTCGTCAAGGCCACCACTGAGCTGGCCTCTGGGGACACTAATAAATAAGCAGTGGATAAATGTCTGGGCAGGGATCCTGAACAAACAGTGATGCCACGTGTGTTCCTACTAGCTTGCTCTCAACACCACTGAGGGAGGGAGCCTGCAGGGTGTCCCTTCATCTCGGTCATATCTCCATCATTTGGTGCTCAAGCTTAGCAGTTCAAAGCACTATTGTGATAAAATGCTGAGCCCTTGAGCCCTTTCCATTTGGTGCGATCTGTCCACCAAGGGCCTCCCAGGAGACAGGCTGTGCACCAGGCACTGGGGCGACTGGGAAGGGTTTGCAATCTGGTGTAAGGCAGCCCAGACATCCCTACCATAAGACCCAGTTATACCAAAAAGGGAGTGTTCCATGCTGAAAGTGTGTGTCACAGACACAGTAATATCTAAAGAAGCAAGGGAGAGAGGGAGGAAAGATGGTGGTGGATGGGAATGAGTGGAAGGGAGGAAAGAAGGAAAGGGGGGAGGGAGGGAGGGAGGGAGGGAGGAAAGATGGTAGATGGGTGAATGAATGGAAGAAAGGAAAGAAGGGAGGGAGGGAAGATGGTCATGGATGGGTGAATGAATGGAAGGAAGGAAAGAAGGGAGGGAGGGAGGAAGAGGAGGGAAGGAGGAACGATGGTGGATGGATGAATGAATGGAAGAAAGCAA
The DNA here is from genome assembly GCF_030014295.1 of Loxodonta africana. Classification (NCBI taxonomy): domain Eukaryota; kingdom Metazoa; phylum Chordata; class Mammalia; order Proboscidea; family Elephantidae; genus Loxodonta; species Loxodonta africana. Next base: position 8,790,207 of record NC_087357.1, read on the forward strand.
GGAAGGGAGGGAGGGAAGATGGTGTTGGATGAGTAAATTAATGGAGGGGAGGAAGGGAGGGAGAGAGAAGAGGGAAGTAAGAAGGGAGGGAGGGAGGACAAGGAAGGTAGAAGGGAGGGAGGGAGAGAGGGAGGAAAGGGAGGGGAGTACCCATAACAGCACAAAATACCAGGCTGCAAAGACTCTCAGATAAAATGAGCAGGGAAAACCAGAATTGTTGCAGATATTTCACTGGCTGATACTGTACTCCAAAAAGGGGATCTGATGAAGGTAGGGCATGACCAAGACAGCCAGCAGAAGGGAAGACTCGGGACTAATGAAGTCTTACTGTTAAGAGAGGTCACTGCATTTGTATGCAGAAGTGGTGCCAATTCTTTCCTGCCCAGAGCCCACCTGGAGGGCCATCTTGGCAACCTTTGTCATTTAGTGATTCCCTCTTAGTGGAACCGCCCTTTCTGTTGTTGTTGTTAGGTGTCCTCGAGTCAGTTCTGACTCATAGCGACCCTGTGCACAACAGAACACTGCTCGGTCCTCCACCATCCTTACAATCGTTGTTATGCTTGAGCTTGTTGTTGCAGCCACTCTGTCAATCCACCTTGTTAAGGGTCTTCCTCTTTTCCGCTGACCCTGTACTCTGCCAAGCATGATGTCCTTCTCCAGGGACTGTCCCTCCTGACAACATGTCCAAAGTATGTAAGACGCAGTCTCGCCATCCTTGCTACTAAGGAGCATTCTGGCCGCACTTCTTCCAAGACAGATTTGTTCGTTCTTTTGGCAGTCCATGGTATATTCAATATTCTTCGCCAACGCCACACTTCAAAGGTGTCAACTCTTCTTCGGTCTTCTTTATTCATTGTCCAGGTTTCACATGCATATGATGTGACTGAAAATACCATGGCTTGGGTCAGGCGCACCTTAGTCTTCAGGGTGACATCTTTGCTCTTCAACACTTTGAAGAGGTCCTTTGCAGCAGATTTGCCCAATGCAGTGCGTCTTTTGATTTCTTGACTGCAGCTTCCATGGCTCTTGATTGTGGATCCAAGTAAAATGAAATCTTTGACAACTTCAATCTTTTCTCCGTTTATCATGATGTTGCTCATTGGTCCAGTTGTGAGGATTTTTCTTTCTTTATGTTGAGGTGTAACCCATACTGAAGGCTGTGGTCTTTGATCTTCATTAGTAAATGCTTCAAGTCCTCCTCACTTTCAGCAAGCAAGGTTGTGTCATCTGCATAATGCAGTTTGTTAATGAGTCTTCCTCCAATCCTGATGCCCCGTTCTTCTTCGTATAGACCAGCTTCTTGGATTATTTGCTCAGGATACAGATTGAATAGGTATGGTGAAAGAATACAACCCTTACGCACACCTTTCCTGACTTTAAACCAATCAGTATCCCTTGTTCTGTCCAAACAACTGCCTCTTGATCTATGTAAAGGTCCCTCATGAGCACAATCAAGTGTTCTGGAATTCCCATTCTTTGCAACATTGTTATGATCCACACAGTCAAATGCCTTTGCATAATCAATAAAACACAGGTGAACATCCTTCTGGTATTCTCTGCTTTCAGCCAGGATCCATCTGACATCAGCAATGATATCCCTGGTTCCACGTCCTCTTCTGAAACCGTCCTGAATTTCTGGCAGTTCCCTGTCGATATACTGCTGCAGCCATCTTTGAACGATCTTCAGCAGAATTTTGCTTGCATGTGATATTAATGATATTGTTCTATAATTTCCACATTTGGTTGGATCACCTTTCTTGGGAATAGGCATAAATATGGATCTCTTCCAATCAGTTGGCCAGGAAGCTGTCTTCCATATTTCTTGGCATAGATGAGTGAGCACCTCCAGCACTGCGTCTGTTTGTTGAAACATCTCAATTGATATTCCATCAATTCCTGGAGCCTTGTTTTTCGCCAATGCCTTCAGAGCAGCCTGGGCTTCTTCCTTCAGTACCATTGGTTCCTGATCATATGCTACCTCTTGAAATGGTTGAACATCAACTAATTCTTTTTGGTATAATGACTCTGTGTATTCCTTCCATCTTCTTTTGATGCTTCCTGCATGCATCATTTAATATTTTCCCATAGAATCCTTCACTATTGCAACTCAAGTCTTGAATTTTCTCTTCAGTTCACCTTGAGAAATGCCGAGCGTGTTCGTCCCTTTTGGTTTTCCATCTCCAGCTCTTTGCACATGTCGTTATAATACTTTACTTTGTCTTCTCAAGAGGCCCTTTGAAATCTTTTGTTCAGTTCTTTTACTTCATCAATTCCTCCCTTTGCTTTAGCTGCTCAACGTTCGAGAGCAAGTTTCAGAGTCCCCTCTGACATCCATCTTGGTCTTTTCTTTCTTTCCTGTCTTTTCAGTGACCTCTTGCTTTCTTCATGGGTGATGTCCTTGATGTCATTCCACAACTCGTCTGGTCTTTGGTCACTAGTGTTCAATGCATCAAATCTATTCTTGAGATGGTCTCTAAATTCAGGTGGGATATACTAAAGGTCATATTTTGGCTCTCGTGGACTTGCTATGATTTTCTTCAGTTTCACCTTGAACTTGCATATGAGCAATTGATGTTCTGTTCTACATTGTATGCAGAAGTGGTGCCAATTCTTTCCTGCCCAGAGCCCACTTGGAGGGCCATCTTGGCAACCTCTGTCATTCAATGATTCCCTCCTAGTGGAACCGTCCATTCTAGGCTGCATCAATCACCACGACTTACACGTGTCTAGTTCTTGCACACAGAAACTGACGTGGAGGAATTAAACTTTTGCTTAAAATTTAGTGCCTACTGTAGTATTCACAGTGAGTGATGGGGAGGCAAGGAGGACAACGAACAGGAATCATTGTGTAATACCTTATTCAACGTTATTCTTGTATAAGGATTTTTTTTTTTAAAATAAAGCAAATTCTAAGCCAGAAAAAAGAAACCCTGGTGGTGCAAATGGTTAGGCACTCAGTTGGCTAACCAAAAGGTTGGCAGTTCCAGTGGCTCTGTGGGAGAAGACCTGGTGATCTGTTTCTATAAAGATTACAGCCAAGAAAACCCCATGGGGCAGTTCTCTGCCACTTGAGGTCACCATGAGTTGAAATTGACTGACCAGCACCTAACAACAAGAAGTCAGAAAAAAAGGAATGATTTGGACAGACTTCTGAATTCTCCTTGAAATTTTACAGTGCCTGGAATGCAAACTTCTTCTATTCTATTTGAATTCCAAAGATATAGTATTTCTGCTTTGCCACCAGTGTGTAAGGATTTAGGTTTTGGTAGCACCTTAATTATTCCATGGGTCTCTGAAGTTCAACTGAAAACTGATTACTCATTGTGACATTTTATTTTTAAAGTAGTTAAAATTTATTCAGCAGTTGATAAGCCTCTTCCTGTGACCCCCACCTTGGGTTCTGCCCAAAGGTAAAGAAAGGCTAGAAGGACTGTGCTGGGGTTCCAAACAATGGGAGGGACTTCCGTTGTCAATTTCATGAGAAAATAAATGCAATTCATTTTTAGGTGAATATCGAAATTTTCCTAGCTGCTAAATACAGCATTCAGTTTTTACCACCATGCTCTGAGTTGGCGCCTGTGAAATCCCGTGGGGAACACAGTAACTGGTGAATACAATGGTTGCTAGGGCCACTCAGCTTGCCCTTGTCTACCATGAGTCAGTCAGCTTGAAAGAACTCTTGGCCAGGGGAGATGACGTCCCTGGGTACCTTGAAGAGGATGGGGTTTAGACTGGCCGCTGGCGCTGCAAAACACGTGCACAAGAAGCGAATGGTTTTCTGATGTGTGTACTGAGAGTGCAGGAGTGGAGACACATTGGCTCTTCCATTTAATGCCAGAATAAGGGGAAGCAGCGTATATAGCAAGGTGGCAGTGGTGGTCAGATCCATCAGAGTCAAATCGTGCCATTTGCAAAACATGTGTACATTCAGCACAGCTAGTCAGCAACAAAAGCCCTCCTCTAGCCCACTGCAATATCGACATATTTTCACAGGAGGGGATTCCCATAAAGTTTAAGTAAGAGAGGCTTCCTTGTTTGGGATCCATCCACTCCAAACTCTGATAAGCCCCAAACTTCCAGCTGTTTGTTGCTTAATTACCTAGAACTCTCCAAGGAAAACGGGAGCATCGATGGTTCAGTGGTAGAGTTCTCACCTTCCCTGCGGGAGACCTGGGCTCAATTCCCAGCCAGCGTACCTCATGTGTAGCCACCACCCGTCTGTCGGTGAAGGCCTGTGAGGTGCTGTGATGCTGAACAGGTTTCGGCAGAGCTTCCAGACTCAGACAGACTAGGACGAAAGGCCTGGCGGTCTACTTGCAAAAATCAGCTAATAAAAACCCTACAGATCAGAGCGGTCCTATCGCATTGTGCATGGGATTGCTGAGTCAGGGACTGACTCCACAGAAGCAAACAATGACAACTTTATAGCATCAACTTTATAGCCTGTGGGTGGTGCAAACATGGAATGTGCTCAGCTACTAATTGAAAGGTTGGAGGTTAGAGCCCATCCAGAGGCCCCTTGGAAGAAAGGCCTGGTGGTCTGCTTCTGAGAAATCAGCCATTGAAAATCCTGTGGAGCACACTTCAACTCTGACGCACATGGGGGCTGCCACCAGTCTGATTTGGCTCAACATCAACCGGTTACCTTATATAAAAATTAAAAAACCCAAACCCATTGCCATCAAGTCAATTCCCGCTCATAGCCAGCCTATATGGGACATAGCAGAACTGCCCCAGGGTTTCCAAGGATGTGACGTTTACAGAAGCAGACTGCCATATCTTCCTCCCGCGGAGCAGCTGGTGGGTTCGAAACACTGACCTTTTGGTTACCTTATACTGTACTAGAAACCAGAGTTCAAGGCTGATGGCTTAGGAGAGGTTGACTCCTTTGCACCCTTAGGGCCATCACTGGGACCTCAGGCGAGCTATTTGCCCTCTCTGGGCAGAAGATTGCCCATCTTCAAATGAGAAGGCAGGTGAGGTGAGGGCAAACTGCACATGATCTCATGACCCGGCTTCCCACCAGTGTCACCTGAGAAACTCATTGCAACCAAGCCTGGATGAAGGGCAGGCATGGGTCTTTGGCTTCTAACTGCAGTCACAAGGCCCTTGCGGCCCTGAGGGAGTAGCAGCATGCTCTTTACTGAGGCTGGGGTGGCAGAGTGCTGGCGGCTACGTTTACATTATTGATCTCTTCTGACAGCACTGGGTTTTTTGGGTTTGTATGATCTGTGGTGCTTGCTGAGAGGGCGGCATAAAATATGCCTCATACACAACTTGTTAGTCACCTGGTCCCTTTCTTACTTGAGAATTATCATGGATGGAGGTTATAAATAAGGCTTAAGTCTTTCCACTTCAACCTCTCAGTGGTACAATTGATGGGAGGCCAAAAATCCAGTTCCTTATCCCCATGCATCCGCCTGCCTTAGACTCAAGAGCGTAAGTGAGCCTGGGTGCCAGACCAGCTTCTGTACTCCAGAGGGAGGCACAGATGAGACCGACGGCCAAGGATGGAGTTTCGTTATTGTTGTACTTGTTGGGTTCCACCGAGTCATTTCTAGCTCATGGAGACCCTATGTGTGACAGAGCAGAACTGCCCCCATAGGGTTTCCTTGGCTGTAATCTTTACAGGAGCAGATCACCAGGTCTCTTTTCCTGTGGAAGGGCCAGGTGAGTTGGAACCACTGTCCTATTGGTTAGCAGCCAAGCACTTAACCATTGTGCCACCAGGGCTCCTTGAGAATCGAGCATTAGTTAATCCTAAAAGGAGGAGGACAGTTCTGTTTGGTTGGGGGCGGGGGGATGCGGAATGCATTTGGAAAGGTCACCAACTACAAGGTTGGATACTGCACAGTATAGAGTGTGGCAAGGATATCTGGATACCTGGCTAGTGTTTGCTTAACTGTAATGCTAATTTCCTTGTAACGGCATAGAGGAAAGGGGGATAGATCTTATAGTTCAAGTATGAATATCATTGGACATCCATCCATTTCTGATATTTCACTCCTACAGTGATTCTGCAAACACTGATCATGTAAAATAGTGAAGATACAAAATATGATCAATCATTTTCATGTTCAAAGTGTTAAAAAGCCAGTAATCACAAATTATTGATATACAAACTATTGGAATGGGATCCATGTATGTTATAATATTCACATATATATATGTGTGTGTGTTTGTATGAGTGTACATAATTATATAAACACATTAGTTTTGATGAAATAACTTGTAAAATAGGAAACAGGGCATCAGCATTCTGCTAAGATTAGAAGTGAGGAGATTTGGGTTCACTTTTTCAGTTTATTTCAATTCAGTAAGCAAGGAGAGAATCTTCTGAGCCCAGACCTGTGCTAAATGCACTGCAGACAACGGATGAATTAAACATGGTCCATCCTTCAGTGAGTTCACGGAACTGAGAAAAACCAGCTATGATCCAATGAGTCGCCCTTCATGAAAAGTATAGGGTGAGCCCTGCTGGAGGAGGGGGGCTCTGATGGAAGGGAGGGACTTAGACAAGACTGAAGGGTGGCCAGGCCTCGCTATTCTCAGAGAGCCACAGAAAGGAAAAGGGACATGTGACCTGGGTTTTGAAGGATGAGTAGGAGTTGGTCAAGGGGTTTGCCAGATCTTCGATATCATAAGGTGACCCTGGGTTGGGGGAGAGAGAATGGAAAGGGTAAGAAGGAGAATGGGCTGTTTCAATGGCCAAAGAGAAAACTGTTGGATTCTGGACGAAGGCTGAGAGAGCAGCCGATAGGAAGGAAATGGGCACTATTGGTATAGCACAAGGGCTGAGCTTCACTTCAGGGTCCCCAGCTTGGCCAGGTGGATGGATGGTGGTGCCGGCTATGTCTGGGAGAACAGAGGAACAGCCTGGGGGAAAGATTTGGTTTTGGTTACATTGGGTGTCTCGTGTCCCCTGATATTCACATGGGAAGATGTGATTTTTGTTATTTTGGGTGACATGTGGAGATATGTTCAAGAGAATGTCGACTATTTTTGGTCCTGGTTCTCCCAACGCCTGAAGGCGAGGCCAGGCTCACACACAAAAACCAAGGCCCAGAAAGGAAAAGGGTCTCCTCTAAATTCACTCCATTGCCAGTGACAGAGTCAGGTCAGGAATTTAGACCCTAACTTTCCGCTTCCTCTGTATAATGCTGGTGTTGTCAGAGGCACTAAAACGTAAAGCCGGCCAGACCCTGCACACAGGGTTGAGCTTGGGGACCCTGCTTATCCATCCCTAGCCCCAGCATAAGCGCCATCACATGCCCTGCTGAGCCGGGTCTCCCGATTTGCACGTGCCTCCTGCTGGGGGGCTGCTCCTCGGACCCTCCTGTGGGTGGGGGCACATCTTGGCTATCATTTCACAGCCAGGGAGGCCCAGGCCCTCAAAGGTGAGGTTTGTCCACACCAGCAGAGCAGCAGGCCAGTGACAGCAGGGTTTGTGCTGGGGACTCTGGGATCTCTTTCTAGGAGAATTAAAACCAGGGGCCTGAGCTCTGGGTGTGCCGAGCCATGCTGACTGGGGAAGGCTGTAGAGTGGAGGGTTTCCAGTCTCTTTCCTTCCACTCCAGAAAGCAGACGAGTGCCCAGGAGCCCAGCTCACCTGCTTTTAACTCCTAACTGCTACACACAGGGGGCTGGAAAGACGGATTTTTAATGCGTTCCTCCTAAATTAACTTGTATCGCTGGCGACAGCTGGCTGGAGAAACTGTAGCAGGGCCTGATACTTGCAGGCACATTAGACAACGATAGTATAAACTGAAGAAGCAAGAACGGTGTTCCGCTACCAAGTCACAGGAGGTGGCAGGGCCAAGTGTTACTACAGAGCCTCACTCCCACAGTCTCCGGGAGGAAAATCCAGCTGGGGCACCGGCGATGGCGGCCTGGGGACCAGGAGCATTTCTGTTTCTTTGTAAATGTCGAGGATAATAATGTTGTAAAAAATCCCCATGTTTAAACTTTCATTTTCAACAGGAGAAGACTAACTCAAGAAATTAAATGGACCCCCGGCTGTTCTAACCATTCACAGCAAAAAATCACATATCGTGTGGCAAACAACTTGTAATGGCACAGGTGACAAAGCCACTCAGGGTCACCGGGATTCCTTAGCACAGTGTTTTGTTGGATTGTGCGGTTGTCGGGGGCGGAGGGGGTGCATGCAAGGGTAAGGGCAATGTGAAGGTCACGACGATAGTGCCCAGGGTTTTACATGCATGCTTAGAAACCCCTCTGCAGCCTGGGACTTTGCTGTCCCACCTGCCAGTCTGAAGGTTAAAGGAGAAAACACCTAGCACAGGTAATGGGCCTCTGTCCAGCCCATGCAGACTCACCCCTTGAAACCCCAGACTCAGGGCTTTTTCCAGGTTGCTTATCCTCCTGAGGAATAAGCACTTCAGGCTGAGTGTGCCAGGTCCAGATGCCCTTGATGACACATCACAAATACCTGAGCCCAAGGCTGGAGAGTGGCAGCCCACCAAGAGGTACCTACCTAGGTGTGCTGCTGGTCCCTTAAGGCTGCAGGGGAACTGTGAGAACCTCAGTCTCGTCCTCAAAGACCAGGAGATCTAACGTTCAGATGTGGAAGACAAATGCCCCCATCATTCTGTAGGACAGACAGACATCTCGTCTAGGGGTGAGCCTCTGGGCTGTAACTGCTCACAGTGGGAGATGGGGGACACGCTGCCCTTGAAGGCACATGGAGCAAAATCAGGAAGGAAACCAGGGCTCTCCTCCACCCACAGGAAAGGTGAACACAGAGCCAAAATACTCCAGCTTCCCTGTCCAAACAATAGGAGCCACTGGCCACTCGCTAGTGCCCCCTGCTAGCCCTCTGGTCCTACTGAGGCTCACTGCAGACTTCCACAAAGCAGAGGGTCGGGAGTGGGGCATGGTGGAGGGGCGCAGGAGCTAGGCTCAATCTAGGGAAGGTCCTGGTGCACGTTTGCTGAGCGGCCCCCAGGATGTTGCCTCCGTGAGAGGCCCTATTTCTCCATAGCAAGAGGGCACTCCTTGTAGGAGAAAAAACGGGAGGCAACAACAATATGATTGGAAAAACCAACAGTCAGGGCACCAGAACTAAAGCCGAGGTAGAATCTGTCCTCAAAGGCTCTGTTATCACCCACCAACTCAGTAAATAATGCTTAGGTACCGCCATGAGTCAGGATTCCCTGGGCAGGGCCAACAGCTAAGCGATCGGCTAGTAACAAAAGGGTTGGAGGTTTGAGTCCACCTCGGAAAAAGACTTGAGATCTACTTCTGAAAAATGAGCGGCTGAAAAGCCTATGGCGCAGAGCTCTACTTGGGGTGCACGTGCGGTCGCCATAATTCGGAGTTGACTCCACGGCCATGGTTTATTGGTGCCCATGATTCGGCCCGTGCTTTAGATGGTGGGAACAGAAGGATGAACAGGACAGTGTTCTTCCCTGCTCATGGCCCTTACAGTCTAGAAGACAGAGACCAAAAAAATAGGAAACAAAAAAGTAATTATCTGTGATTACTGCAGAGAAGGAAACAACAGAGGACCAGTGACGGCAGATCTTTCAGATGGCTAGAGAACAAGGAGGTAATGCCTACCCAGGGGACAGCAGGACAAGAAGTGAGCAGCCATGCCCAGCACTGGGGAAAGGAATGGCCACGAAGACGCTAGCAACAGAAGCAGCTGTGGGCTCAGGGCAGCAATCACCCTCACCACACTGTCTGCCGGGCAGTGTGCCGGATGCCGGTCCCCATCGGTGTCGCTTTGAAATCAGTAAACCCCAAAGTATGAGCTGCCTCCACTCCACCAGGCAGCCAGCCTCCCAGGCCCTGTCTGGATGACTCTCGTCTGGACCAGGGAGGGAGATGTGTACCCAGAAAGTACACCAGCCCCCAGGGGACCAGTGGCTTGGCCAAGTCCCCTCCTCCAACCAAGACAGCAGGTGTTGCTTTCTGGCTACTCAGACTAAGTGGCCTTTGCTGTCAGCCAGACTATTAACCTTCTGATACTGCCCTCTCAGGCCAGCTGTCCGCTTCAGACTCAAACCCACAGCTGAACGTGTTCCCTCTGTGAAAAGAAGGTTCCCCCAGCTGAAAGCAGCATGCAGAGCAACATAAGTGCACCCCCCTCCACAGTTTACTCAGCTGGTCCCCAGGCATCACTCCATATCCAGGGGAGGGGGACCAGTACGGAACTTGGATGGGGAGGGTTGAGCAGCACCCCAGGTAGCCCAGCCGGCCGGGTAGGCATCCACCCCCCAGCGGCAGCCCTGACACACACACTGTCTCCCCACTGAGGCACCTGCTCTGGGGTGCAGCTTCCCAGGGCAGCACAATGGTGGAAGCCAGAGAGGATTCAACTTGACAGATAAAGTCGAGCCATTTTGTTAACAAGAACTCAGATTAGATTACTCTGTGATTACATGGTTCTGCGGTGTGATAAATTACTTAATAACAGGATTCCCAATGTAGTTGCTTAATGGGAATTCAATAATTATAGGTACCCAGGATTGTACCGTGAACCGAAGAAATGCTAGCACCCTCTCTCAGTTCTAATAACTCAAAACCCATCTGGGACTGCTGCAATGGTTATGGTCTGGAAAGTAAGTTTTCGATATTCACCAAGCACACTGGGAAGCTTGCTCTTTTGTACCTAAAATACCACACTGGATATTACAACAGCTCAGAAACTCATTTGAAAGGGTCTTGTTTTCCTGGTAAAATGTCTAAGTTGGAGTATTCTTAATTGTTGTTGTTAGCTGTCTTCTGGTTGGCTCCAACTCATGGATACCCCGTGTGTGCAGAGTGAAACTGTGCTCAATGGGGCTTCAACAGCCAACAGACAACAAGTGAAGGATCAAGTGATATCTGAATGGTATCTATTGTTTAGAAACCTCTCTCACTGTCTTTACCACAGCTGAGTGAGCTAGCCAAGGCACGCGTGCTTATCTCTCCTTAAGCAAAGGAAACTGAATCTCTAAGCGGGTAGGGGACTTACCCTTCCTGTGACCATCACACCCTGATGTCAAGTGAAAAAGGCGGAATGGAAACCCTATGTTTTTTCTACCGCATTTAAGAGACATGAGACTCCCGTTCCATAAATGCTTATGTCCTTAGATGTGCACTTTCCAGAATTTTCCTTAAGAGGGGATGTGATGCTGCTTCCTGTAAACTGCAGCATAAATCATAGGGGCCCTTTGAAATGGAGGAAAAATAACTCTTGTGTTGGTAGCAAGGAGTAACTAGCCATAAACTTTCTTGGCCATTTTTTAAAATTTTTTAGCAATATTACAGTCCTGGACAATAAGAAAAATGGGACAGTGGATTTAAAATATAGAATGGTCCATTAGATAGGTCTTGAACTTGTTTTTAAAACTCTAGATAATACTGCTTGACTGTTTTGTCTTTCCAAAATGTCAAAATTTGGCCAGGATTAACGGCTCTCTAAAGCAACAGGATTTCATGTTTAGAAATGGTTTACAGGTGCACTGTCATAAAACGTAAGCAGTGCAGGTATCATCATCATCGCTGATCCTTCACTGAAATCTACTGACGTTTAGTCTGCCATCCAGGCCAGACGTGGAAGGAGGCCGAGCAGAATTCTCGGGGGTCTGGCTGATGCACAGCCCCAGGCCCAGATCATCGGGGCACCAGCAGCGTAGGCAGCAAGGGCGTGAAGGCTCATCCATGCTGGAATCATCACAGAGAAAGGACTGTGGGCCCATGGTCCTGCCCAAGTGCCAAGGGGACCTGTTAGGACTCTGTAAGAGTTAGCGGGACCAGCGTTGGTCCTTGTCAAAGCCATTAAGAGAAGGGAGGATTCTAAGCAAGTTAATATCCTTCTTCAGAGAAATTTAAATGAAATGGTGTATTATTTTTAAAATCACCTTCAATACCATCATTCTGTCACAGAACAGTGGTAAAGAGCTTGGCTGGTAACCACAAGGTGGGCAGTTCGAATCTACCAGCTGCTCCTTGGAGACCCTATGGGGCAGTTCTACTCTGTCCTACAGGGGGCTGTGAGTCGGAATCGACTCGAAGGTAACAGCTTTTTTTTTTTTTTTATCACAAGTATTATCACCACTGACTTACGTTCTTCCACACAGCTATGTGTTTGCACCCTGTGGCTTCAGTGAGGTAATTACAATGTTGTGTCATTTTCACATGACAATAACTGTCTTTGATAATGACTGAATAACATTCAATAGTGTTCACTCAATAAATGCACTATTTCCAAAGTGCTAGATATTTAAGTTCCTACCAGGGTCTTTTTTTACCAGGGTCTCAGGCCAGTAAGATTTTGCAAGGAGAATATAAGCCAAGGTCATTTCATTTCACGATGGTTTCAGGTGAGATAGATTTCTCTGATCTTGTGAAAGTTAAACAGGAAAAGAGCTTCCCATGTACCTACTGGTTTCTACTTTGGCATATGTGCACTACGATGACCCTTGAACACTTATACTTTCGGTTTTCTATTTTACTTCTTTAAGCCATGTGTGAGGTCTATGGACAAACAATAGGGTTACTCACATTTCACTTCTTTTAGCAAGTACCCTATATACTTTGGCGTGACTGTGTGCATTGATAAGAATTCAGAGGTTGAAAGCAAGTGAGGCATTTTTTCAAAAGACAAAGAACTTATTTGAAATATGTGGCAGTGACATAGAGCTAAACCATATTATGGCTTAATACTAAACCATAAAATCATGTTACAAACCTAATGGGAATGACACTGAACAAACTCAGTGTCAGCTACAATTAGCCTGGTAGGATTTCACCAAAGTTTTGTTGTCACTAAATAGGATCTTTACATATGAAGGATCAAGCACTGAGTTCTTCACTTTCTTTTCTTTGCAGTGTGGAGCTAGATTTTAAGCAGCAAGAAGACAAACTCCAACCAGTTCTGAGGAAACTCCATCCTATTGAGGAAACTCAGGTTGCACCTTCGCCTTATTCTCAGGAGACTTACTCCTCCACTCCCAAGCAAAAATCCAAAACTGAATCTAAAAAGCATGGAAGATGGAAACTCTGGTTCCTTTGAAACTCCGAGTGTTTGGAGTCTAAAGGCCGTCTTTAAAACCCACCGAAGTGAAGTAAATCCTTTTCCGAGATGAATAGGATTGAGTGAACTGTGGTGCTGCCTTGGCCAGCACCATGTTCTTACCCTGCGTACCAAAAAGGTCTTTGTAACCAACAGATAATTCACAGAAGCAAGGTAGCACACCCATACCTTGCCAGCTGTTCTTTGCAGTTCGCTGGCGTAGGATGTAAAACTGGAAATGAAACTTACGTAATCAAAGACGACGAGTAAAAACTCTATTCCCCTCTCCCCAGACCTGCAAGTATCATATTATCAACCTGCAGAAGGACAGGCTGTCACTCTACACACAGCTGAAACTCACAGTTATTTTCAAGCCTTTATTTTATTTTTTAAATGAGAAGAAAAAGCAAGCCTTATGTTTGCAACGGACTTCATTTTTACGTTTAGTTTTGCAAATAAGCAGGGGGTGAGTGCGGTTTTCAGCACATCAAATTCTGGAGAAAGCACAATTTTTCATGTGGTCGGAGACCATGAATAATCTCTCAAATGTGACAATATGTATATTTGCCTTCATGTGCTGTAGCGCTAAGCCAAGTGACCACATCTCCATGTCACCGTGACACCTCAAATTCAGCATCCTCTTCATTTCCAGACCTACGACATGTTTACTGTTCATTTTCCAAACGGCCAGCAGCCAAGAGTCCCCTACCATCAGGACATGCCTTTAATCACTGCAGGTGGACAGGGTCAGAGCTATGGAACGCTAAGCTTTCTTAGATCTCATTTTTAATCTTCTGGCACCCAAAGGCCAAATGATAAATTCTGTCAAGAATTGGAAAACACACATAGAGATACACAACAGATAACCCCGTTACCAATAAATTGCGAGCGCTCTGTGCCACCGCAGGAAGCGTTTCTGTGGCTCAATCTTTGGAGACATGGTACACCACTGTAAGTTCAGCCAGACGTTTTTATATAATTCGTCACGGTGTGTAACAACTCTTGAAGACCCAGGCCTCTCAACGAGTAACAATGTGTTTAGTTTAGCTGCTACAAAAGAACATACTCAATGTCACCTACCAATAACCTACTCATAAGTTGTACTAAACGACATTCGTAGGGGAAAGCTGTGAATCAAATGTTTTTAGGTATTTTTTAAATAAACAGTGACACTTAGAATTCTCTCTTGATTACACATTGCACTGTAAATCTTAGTTCCTTTATTTTTTCACTCATTCCTTTGCACCTTTGCAAGTCTCTTTTTATAGAAATCCAAAGTCCCTGGTCTACTGATGGCTCTGTCTATCAAGTTTTTGCTTTTCATAATAGTAAGTATGACTCTTATGTTGCCTTTTTTTGTACAACTTCAATTTTGAATAGTTTGTGAACATACAAGGACACCTAGTCTTCAAGTTTCTGTCCAGCAGTTTTGTGTCTAATCCAGTGCTGACGTGTACAACTCATTGATTAGATGCCAAAAAAATTAGTGGCTCCCCTAGGTGAATGGGCCTCAATGTGCATTTTTCAGATTTGAGCTAGTTCTTGCCGTACATGTTCCTCCTGACTCAACAGCTAGTCCATTTTCGTTCTAAGTGTTTGAATTCTACCAGGACCTAGGGGTCAGCAATCAGAATTGAACTTGGAAAAAACAGAGGAGCAAATCATTGTAAGCATTCTTCAGGGGTTATTCAAACTATACTGTAGATGTACGCTTTCATAAGAAAACATCCTTGGTGGTTGCGCCATACGAGGGCGCCAATCCTTGAGTATCAGTCGACAGGACTGAGAAGTATCTTTCGTGCAAGAGTTAAGGATGAGGAAGTTGATTCCATAGGTGAAGGAAGTGCAACTGTTACAATGTAGACAAAACATTTAAAACTGTGTTTCAGGTATTTTCTACTGTTTTTAACTAAGTTAAAAAAATGTTTGCAACGATTTATCCCTCCTTATGTTTTAAGAATCCCAGTGATCTCGGTGAATTGAAAGAAGGGTGTTAGCAGCTTTCTAATTAGGATTGTACACCTTTCTACGCACGGGGACACCATACCAATAGTAAAACGAAATTATGCTCCTCTTTCAAAGTAATCAAAACCAAAATAATAATAATAATAATTTTTAAAGTCAAAAAGGAAACACTGAAAATACACGACTTTCTCTTTAAAAAGAATATTACACCTAAAAGGAAAAAAAATTTTTTTTTCAAAAGCACTCTGTATCTTAACTGCATTGTGTCACTAGCAGGTGATTCTTCTCTTAGAAAGAGTTAAGTAAAAAATGTGGATCCAAAACCAAGGTAAAACGTGCAGTGTTCCTTCATGTGTAGATGTACACCTGGCATTACATATAGAGATTAAATTATTATACTTGTCACTAAGTTCTTTATTAATTTTTAAATAAAAAAAAAATCAAAGGTAGCGTTTTGTGTCCCTTATTGCATGACCTCGATAATTCAGAGAAATAAAAGGATGTAAGAAAACAATAATAAAAGAAGACGATTTGGGCAGAAAGGAACACCACAGGGTCTTCGGGGCTGAGACCACTGCAGAAGGCTGCCCAGCTGGTATGGCTGGAACCCGGTGTGTGCTCGGCTTGCCAGGCCATGCACCCCAGGGTAGGGGTGGGGGACCACAGCCACCAGGAGGTCGGGGAGCTTGTGTAAGAAGCACAAGTCACCTGCAGGTGCATAGCAGGGTCTGCCTAACTGCAACCTCATTTTTCAAGATGTCAGAGGAGACACCTGCCTCATTGCTGCTTCCAGGGCAGATTCTCCAATGGTCCAATAGAGGCAGCTTCTCTCCAGATCATCATCAAACTGGTCCCCAGCCCCAGAGACTGGCCACCTCCTTCCTTTCTTTTACCCTTGCCTGGGTGGAAGATAGGTTCCTGAGTGGACAACAGGTCCCTACGTGTGGTGCAAATGGTTTGCGTTCAGCTAACCTAAAGCTTGTTGTTTCAAACCCACCTAGCAGTACCATGGAAGAAAGGCCTGGAGATCTGCTTCCATAAAGATTACAGCCAAGAAAACCCTATGTGGCAGTTCTACTCTGTAACACATAGGGTCACAATGAGTTGGAATCGACTGCAGTGGGTTTGGTTTTGGTTTTGGGTGGAAAACAGACCCCCTGGCACTTGTCTCTCCTGCTGAAACCAGCCCGATACTGACCCCCATTATGGGCTGAATTGTGTCTCCCAAAAAGATAACCTCAAGTCCTCATCACCAGTACTTGTTACATGACCTTGTTTGGAAAGAGTCACTGCAGATGTAATTAGTTCACCGAAGATGAGGTCACGAGGATGGGCCCTAAAGTCTTTACGATGCCATCCTTTAAGAACAGAAGAGGGACAGGCAGGGGAGAAGGCCAAGTGATGACAGAGGCAGAGCTGGAGTGATGCAGCCACAAGCCAAAAAAACGGCTGGAGCCACCAGAAGCTGGAAGAGGCAAGCAAGGATCCTCCCCAGAGCCTTCAGAGAGAGCATGGCCCTACCGACACCCTGAATTCAGATTTCTACCCTCCCAAACTGGAGACAACAAACTTCTGCTGTTCTAAGCCCCACGGTTGCAGTGCTTTCTTACATCACCCCTCAGAAACCAACGCACCCCCTTCCCCATGGGCAGGCTGGCCTGCGTAAAGAAGGTCACCACCCCTTTCTGGTCACCCCAACAGTCAGGTCCACTTGCAAGGGGGGAGCCCTGTGGCTCAGATGGGGGCTCCTGCTCCTCTCCACGTTCCTCCAGGGAAAGAAGGGATGGAGCCCAGGGTTTGTGCTCACTGGGGAGGAAGAAACAGGGCACCACCCAGAAGAGTCAGAAGAATATTCAAGTCACATTCGGTAACCACTGGGGAGCCACCTACGGGGTGCTGCCCAAGGTCCTCATTCTCTGGTAAACAGCTAGCGACAACAAGCGTCACTCTGCTGCCCAACATTGGCCATGTGGACCACGGTCTCTGGGGCAGAAGTCCCGGGGCCTCAGCACCTGCCCTCTCGATCGCGGACCCTTCTCCTGCACCCTGGGAAGGGAAAAAAGGGAGGTGGGCAAGGTGTGGGAAAACCCTGCTGTGTTAGAAAGGGCTTAGGAGGTTGGTAGAAGTTCCCTGCATTCTACCAGGTTGTCTGTCGCCATGGCGACCTGAGGTGTGGCTAGACTATATAAGCCACAAATAGTGTCAGAGTCCAGGAGCAGGCACCAGGTGCCTGAATTCAGTTACCCAAAGCAGAAGCGATTAGGATTCCCCTGCAGCACGGTTATCCTTGGCAGATCATCTCAGGGAGCCATAATTCAAATGCAGAGCCCCTGATTAAAATGAGAGGACACGCCACAAACTAGAGGAGTTCTGCTTTTTTCTTTTCATAGAAGAGAACAAGAACAAAAAAACAACAAATGGGCTGTGAACACAGGTGTCCCACGCTGTTTGCAGTGCACAGCACGTTTACCAAGGCCACTGGTGGATCGGCTCTTGGGGAGCATCTTTATCAGCAAGTGAAGCTGCAGGTGACTGCTAAGTGAGGCGTTTCACTGGCCTGTGTCACCCGAGGGTCACAGCAGCTGCCTCCCACACTGATGCATCTTCTGTCAACAAAAACCCTGTGACTGGCATGCTGGGTCTGGGCTACATATATGCCTAATTTATTTACCAGGAGTTATATGATGCAAAGATGAGAAATAGTATTCCATTTGGTGAATCAGTGTTTAACGAATCACACTATGGAGTCCCCAGGTGGTGCAAACTGTTAAGCTTGGCTCCTAACCAAAAGGTTGGAGGTTCAAGTCCACCCAGAGGTGCTTTGGAAGAAAGGCCTGGCAGTCTACTTCCAAAATATCAGGCACTGAAGCACGTGTTCTACATTGATGGAGCACAGTTCTACTCTCACATACCTGGGGTCGTCATGAGTTGGAGCTGGCTCGATAGCAGCTGTTTTGTTGTGTTTTCCTGATCATGCCACAATGCATACCATACATTTTGGTGGATGACCAGGTCATGTGTGAGTGGCACACTACCTGCTCAGTGACTCAATCCTTTATCTAAGACACCTTTGCAGGTAAGTGGGAGCATACAAGAATCACAGAGAATTTTCTAACCAGGCACTTCTAACCAGGCACTTATGTGTTTTGTTTTTTCTTCCTTGGGCAGTAAACCCTCAGCTGGGACCAACCTTAAAAAAAATATCAGGGCTACAGGGATATACGGAAGGCAGGGAAAACTGTGGGGTCAAGCTGAGAAGGAAATGACAAAGCCATCGCTGCTCACACCTGCACACGTGTGAGGCAGATCTTCTAAAAGCATGTGTTTGTAAGTAGATCTTATTACAAAACAACACAGTTAAAGATCCTCTGACACTGTCCATTTGAAACATGCATAACCTATTATTTTCTATTGCAAATGAAGATTTGAAAATAGCATCTGTTTAGAACACTCCTACTTACACTCCATCAGAATAAACATCTCAGAAGGAGCAGTCTGGTAAGGAGACATAATGTCTTTGGAAAAGATGTGGTTATGGCTTGGTAAAAAGGCCCTATTCACTGGGATACCACTTCTATTATACTGTTTGCCAAATGAAGAAGCCTGTCAGGTTCTTGTAAATCACCCTGGCTCCAAGAATCTCCAGTTTTCAACCATGGCACCTTCCCGCCAACGATGCTGTTGGCCCTGGAACACAAGCCTCCATCAGAAACCTACCCCACAGCCAGTGTTCAGAGAGGAAACACGAAAACTCCCTCAGAACCAGTGAGCGGAGGGGCTTCAGTGACCACAAGAATAAGTGGGGAAGCCCTGCCCTGTGCCTGCTTCTGTGAATCTTCCTAGGGTGCCTTGTCTGAGAGGAGGCTCAGACTTCCATTTTAGCAAATTAGTAATTTCTAGGCTTCTGGTGTGTATCCAGGCCATGGGGGAAAATCTTTAAAAGTCCTTCCCACTCGATTACGTTTTTAAAGGCCCCATTAGCAGAGTATAAATCCAATCATTTAAAAGCAGCAGCAGCAGCAGCAGCAGCAGCAGCAGCAAGTAGCATAGGAGAAGGAAGGACGTGTTACCCATCTGTCCGCTTCCAGCCCAGCACTGACTCACATGTTGCCAGTTCCAGTCCACACACCACAGGCCAGTGGGGCACCTGCCCACAAGACAGGAGCACACAGCCCCACATAACCACCTGTGCACAAACATACATGATGACGAAGAATACCTCCTAACGCTGAGAGTCTGGAAAGACTCTCAAGCAGGAAAAGAAAAACAAAAATCTGAAATCGCTCTTAACACAAGCCTAAGTATCTCACTCAGTTGTTCTACAGCGTCAGGCTACAGGAGAAGAGCAAGATGACCTTTTAATACTGCGGCAAAGTCAGCACAAGGCTCCCGTCGGACACCTGTTTCAGGCATCCATGTGACCTACAATTCTATAATTGCCAAAAGGACTTTTATTTCTTAAAAAAAAAAAAAAAAGTCTAATACTTAGGATCACGGTGGATTTTTATCCTATGCATGAGATGCACTCAGGGAGCCCATTTTAAATATAATGTTGCGAAGTATAAAGTGAACTAAAATAATATACAACCAACTGCATAATGGAATCTTTATAAAATACCGTAGGTACAAATAAAAGGGAAGCCGATACTTAGCAGTATATCACAATGTATCTAATTACAGGTGATGGTCCCCAGTTCTCCATCCCATACATCAATAGACAAGTGGAAACTGTCTGGCCACATCAGCGGGCCCAATTAATTAATATCTTCTAATGGAGAGAAAAATTTTTTTTTTTTTTAATGGAGAGAGGGGTCACAATTCCAGTATTACTATTAACAGTATCATGGAATAAATTAAGTGAAGCCTATTTATGCAAAAGTGTTTTTTTCCAACCACTTTCACTTTTTTCTAAATCCATTTTCAGTGATTACTTAGAACTTTTAAGATGATTCATAGTTATGCCATTTCCACTACATTTATGCAAAAGTGAGTTGGACATAAAGACTGAAATCGCTATGGCATGAAAGACTGCTATGGCATAACCAAATCTGTAAACTGTTTTCTGCTCTTTTTCCTACAATCTAAAAGGTCCACGGATTAAGTTTTTCATCTACCTTGTCAGGGATACTTTTTTCCCCTGATCCTCCTCTCATCTACATTCTCAGAGCAACAACAGTGACATTAAAAATTTAATGCATAAATCTACATCCAGTGCGCATCATGAGAGCAAGGTGAAGCACACCAAAAAGGGTGCATTTCAATCTGACTACCTTGCTGGCACCACGAAGGCAACCCACAGTTGGTGGGTGACTGAAAGAGCCTTCTAAACAGCTCCCATTTTAAATGGTGAATACCCTTGCGGACGTCATCTTGATGTGTCATTGCTCGTTAAATAATTAAAGCTTACTCAGAATATTTATTTTTTTGAGGTTCCTCCCATGATAGCCTAGTTGGTTTTACAAAAGAAATTCAAAGGAATTTTTAAGTCCTTTTAGAGACTGGAGATGTTGGAATTGGTAGGAGGCAGCTTAAGACCTAAATCTCCATCCTGCTTCTAGAAACTTCTCTTCGAGATGAAGGTTAGGGCTCTGGGGAGCAGATACTTTGCTCTCCTTCCTCCATGCCTGCCTGTCTGGGACCCCTGCCTGCTGACTAGAATGAACAAGGCCACAGCTGGGCAAACCCACTGTGGGTCTTCACTGGCATTCCCCCTTCTCAGTACATGCCAGGCAGGACTTCTGCAAAGTCAACCATGTGGGCACACACCAGTCCCCTTAAGCCAGGCACTCCTAATCCCTTCAGGAAATGGGCTTCCAGCTCTTGCTCTGGCCCCTCCACCTCCAGAAGCTTCTAGAAATGGTGCCCATGGAAATAACTGACAATGGGAAGGTGCTCATTTCCCAGATAGCTGCCTCCCTAACTAGAATAAAGGCCGAAAGCAGGTGTAGGTCGAGTCGTCTACTGCCATTGGCATCACGTGTCTCAGAAGAGACAAGAGAAGGACCATGAGCATCACATCTGGGCTCCAAACAAGCATTGCTTCACCCCTTGTGGGTCTTGGACAATTTCTCGCCTCTCTGTGGAGCATTTCCTGACACTGCTTCACCAGCTGTGGGTCTTGGACAATTTCTTGCCTCTCTGTGGAGCACTTCCTGACACTGCTTCACCAGTTGTGGGTCTTGGACAATTTCTCGCCTCTCTGTGGAGCATTTCCCAACATTGCTTCACCAGCTGTGGGTCTTAGACAATTTCTTGCCTCTCTGTGGAGCATTTCGTGACATTGCTTCACCAGCTGTGGGTCTTGGACAATTTCTTGCCTCTCTGTGGAGCATTTCCCGACATTGCTTCACCAGCTGTGGGTCTTAGACAATTTCTTGCCTCTCTGTGGAGCATTTCGTGACATTCCTTCACCAGCTGTGGGTCTTGGACAATTTCTTGCCTCTCTGTGGAGCATTTCCCGACATTGCTTCACCAGCTGTGGGTCTTAGACAATTTCTTGCCTCTCTGTGGAGCATTTCGTGACATTCCTTCACCAGCTGTGGGTCTTCGACAATTTCTTGCCTCTCTGTGGAGCATTTTCTGACATTGCTTCACCAGCTGTGGGTCTTGGACAATTTCTTGCCTCTCTGTGGAGCATTTCCCGACATTGCTTCACCAGCTGTGGGTCTTAGACAATTTCTTGCCTCTCTGTGGAGCATTTCGTGACATTGCTTCACCAGCTGTGGGTCTTGGACAATTTCTTGCCTCTCTGTGGAGCATTTCCCGACATTGCTTCACCAGCTGTGGGTCTTGGACAATTTCTTGCCTCTCTGTGGAGCATTTCCCGACATTGCTTCACCAGCTGTGGGTCTTAGACAATTTTTTGGCTCTCTGTGGAGCACTTCCTGACATTGCTTCACCAGCTGTGGGTCTTGGACAATTTCTTGCCTTTCTGTGGAGCATTTCCTGAAGCACAGATGCGCAAAGAAGGGGACAATTAAATGAGACTCCTCCCATTGGTACATGCTGCCCAGCACACAATTAAGTGCTGAATGTAGAGCTGTTGTGGGATTAGCAGGACTATTGTTAGGATGCCTGAGACATAACAGAATTCCCGGGAGGCTTCATCAGCACCCTTCCACCCTCCATCTTCTGAGTGAAATATGAGCACATCTTACAATTGCTCCACATCCCAAGGTGCTCATCCAAAACTCCTGTGGGCCCTCGTCCTCGCCCTCCTTCCCCTAGTTTAACCGCGGGCTGGCTGCCTATGAGGCAGGCAAAGACATCCTGAGATTCAAACCCCACTTTCCCCTAATTACAGATAGGACCTGTCTCATTGGTTTTCCTGCCTCCTCTTCTGCCATCTCCCCCAGGTGCCCACCGTGCAGACCACTTCCAGAACTGTCCATCACTCGCTCCTTAAACCCCCATGAGTCCTACCACTTCACCCCCAACCCCAGTAACCACTGGCCCATCCCAGGAAGGTGTTAGGGCAATACAAAACTTGGTACAACTTCAAGCCACATGCCATTCATTCTCTTTTGCTGCTCTTTTCTGGTTCACCCACAGCATGACCCCCAGGAGCCAGGAATGCCAAACTTCAGGGGTGCGGCTAGAGCTCCCCAAGTCCTGCTCCGTGGGGCTCACAGTCTCCAGCCACCTTGAGCATATAAACGTGTTTCTGGATTATAGAAAAGAAGAGCTGTGATGAATAGGAAGAGGTAGGCGAGTTTATGTTTATAGAATAAATGGAAAAGTCAACTGCAAATAAAGCAAATTTACAAGGAAATACTTTATTTCCTAATTGATATAGGTATGGCCATATCTAAATGAGATCTACTTTAAAAAGGAAAATCTAAATACAGCATGTACTGAAACTGAGACATCAACTAGACTATTTTGCTGGATAGAAACATAGCAAAAGTAGAGTTCGTTCTGCTGCTTTGCTATCTGTCTGTGAGTTAACAAACATAACGTCCTTTATTGTGATCCCTGCCACAGAAACCAAAACAAGCCCAGTACTATGTTCACGCATTGTTTTCAGAAGGAGATGTGTTTCAACTTATTTGTCCCACCTTCTAAATATGCAGAAAGAACTAAAGTCACACACCGAGACGACCAATTTGCCTAGTCTGACTACCTGTGAACACTCTAAATAGCTTCTTTGTTCATTGATCAAGGAAGTTATTTTTTTGGAAATGTCATCACCTGAGGTTAGTTAAATGGCAACACACACAAGAAATCAAAGAAATTAAATGGGACCTATGTGTGGATCTTTGGCTTAAGAAACCAAACCTAAGAATAACAGGGGGAGGGAGGTAAACTCCAGAAAATACTCCAATACATAAAATGGGAAACGCTGCCACAGTATTGCTAAAATGTTCTTTAGAGAAAGTTAATGGTTACTTTTCTGTACCTAAATACTCTGTGTAAGAGAAAAACCTACAGTATGTTAGAGTCAACCATAAAATAGCTAGGTGGGAGTATCTCAATTACTTTTTAAGGTCTTTCTTCATAAAATTTTATGAATGGCATCTTAAATGTAAATATGTAGAAAGACACTAGCAGAAAGACTTAGAAAAATGGATACATGGCATTTGCTGAACGTAACGAGACAAACAGAAGCAACTTTTCTGTCTCCAAAATGTCAGCTGGCTTACCCTCACAAGCTGACACTTAGTTCTACGATCACCGGAAACTGGTGCACTGTAGATACCTAGACTGTACGTAGATGCGTCTCCACTGCTTGTTATATTTTAGTAAAGCAAACAAACAAAAACAAAGCTTATTTTTATAAGAGGCAGTTAGAAAAGGACCAGATGGATTTTAGGGCTTGAGATTAAATGGCATTCATGGGAAAGACAGATTCTCTCCTCCAGGATTAACAATGTGAGTGTAGGTCACCGGGCACTTACGATCAGCTCGGAATCCCGCCCCATGGAAATCACAGTTCGGTTCACTGTTCGGAGAAGTTTCTCCATGATCAGCTGCACGTGCCGCTGCGTAGGCCCCTGAAGGAGGACAAGCCCATGAGAACTGAGCCCAAAGACCACCATTAGAATGCAAGCCCCGGTGCTGTCACTGAATCCATTTACCCTGGAAAGAGTAAATCAATTACAACCCTTAACCAGATGAAAAATGGGCCTTGTCAGAGGCAAAAAGGCCTTCGCGGAGAAAACTCAAGGCATTTTATTAATTATAGCCCATTAATGATAATTTGTTCTATAATTATAGCAATTTAATTTCAGCAAACCTTAAAAATACAAGCAGATCTGGTTTTGGAACAACAGAATGTTTATGACCGCTGATTAGCTCACGGATCAGTTTTCTGAAGACAGCTTGGTCTTTGGAAATGGAAGTTTGGCAGATCACAGCCATGTCACGGATAAAACAATCACACAGAATAGAAGGTTTAAATATCATTTTAGAAAGCTATCTAAAATTCACAGGACCATGGAGTTTTCTTTCAGTTAAGATTTACTCTTTTATTTTGTGTGTGATAAGATGGTTGATTTTTCTTTATATATTCTGCATATACGGCCTTCCCTACACGGACAGGGCAGGCATGGTTTCCTCCGTGAAGACTGGCCTCCTTGTTGTTGCTGAGTGTCGTCAAGTCGGTTCCCACTCATAGCAACCCCATGTGACAGAGTAGAACTGCCCCCAGAGAGTTTTCTAGGCTGTAATCTTTATGGAAGCAGATTGCCAGGTCTTTCCTGTGAAAAAGTTTGCCTGGCAGGGGGGTGGGGGGGTACCTGGGGAGGAGGGTAGAGGGCCACACTTCTCATCAATCTTGGAAACACCCCTGACTTCTTTTTAAACCTAGGTGAGTGTTTTAACGTTAATAAAAATAAGAATTGAAAGGAAGAATCCAGGTAATTAGCCTCCTTCTTTTTACTGTCAACTTTTAATATTAAAGTCTTTGTCTGAATTTAAGGATTAAAACCTAGGTCTTGAGAGCTGTTTAGCTGAGAAGACATGGGAAACCAACCTTTAAAAAAATATATTCTCAATGCAGAAGAATAAACATCATAATATAATAATCAGGCCTTTTCCATAAATAAAAATAATTTAAGAATGAAACTGTCCAGAGAAGAAGAGAGAGGCTAAACCTTGAACTTAAGGCAGATCCTTTCCAAATGAATACAATATGGCTTTGCACCATGAGGCTGTGGTTGGCACCAATGACAGGCCCAGGCATCCGGGACAGTCCTGACAGCAGGCTGAGCTGCAGGGCCATCACTCACCACGTCCTTCCGGTACAGCACCTCCAGGATGTTGCTCAGCAGCTGGCAGCAGGCCTCCAGGTCTTCCTGCCTCTCCAGGTGGTACTTGAGCTGATCCGTCATCATGGGGAGCAGAATCTCCCGGCAGTCTGCAGAGGACACAGGGCTGCCAGTAAGCAGGATGCCCAAAAGACAACTCAGGGTGGTGAGAAGCGGTTTGCCTCTTGCAAATACCCCACATTTACATTCTGTGGGCCATAATACTGGTATCTAGTTGACCAAGAGGAAGTTAATCCTTAGTGTCATGCAAATAGTTTACATACAAACATGCACATGTGTATGTATATCTGTGTGTGTGTCTCCACAGACATACACACTAATAGTTCACAAATACACATACATAAACACATAGGCACACAGTGTGCACAAACACAACCATGCATGTTTAGGTTTTAACTAACTATACACAACTGCGTTTTTGTTGTTGGGTGCCATCAAGTTGATTCCAACTCATAGCAACCCTATAGGACAGAGCAGAACTGCCCCACAGGGTTTCCAAAAGTGTAATCTTTATAGAAGCAGACTGCCATATCTTTCTCCCGTGGTGCAGCTAGTCAGTTTGAACTGCCAACCTTTCGGTTAGCAGTTGGCTGCTTTACCACTGTTCCAACGGTGAATTGCAATTTTTCTAAGAAATGCTTCTCATAACAAAAATTATTTGAATCGCAGCTTTTCTCATCTATTCCAAGGAGGACCAAAGCAGAGCTCCTTCCCCAAGACCATATGCCGTGGTTTTCAAAAGGTTTTTTAGCTTGGCTGACCAGCTCTGTAACCTTCTAAATTCCCGGCTTTGTCTTTGTCTGCTCAGGGAGAACTGTCTGCTAGGCCCACACCTGAGCTCTCAGGTTCTGCAGCGAGGTGGTCTGAGTTCACACTCAGGTGCCTCACTTACCAACAATCTCCCCTTGGGCAACTCACTCCATCTCTCTGTGCCTCAGTTTCCTCATCTTCAACATGGGCAGGGTAATACTACCTATTCACAGGTATGAGGCTCAGAGTCATCCTACTTGGTTAAGCATGAGGTAACATTCCTGGCACAGGTAAGATGCCCAGTATTATGGTTAATTTTATTTATCAGTCCAACTAGGTTTTGGTTCCCAGTCATTTGGCAAAACATTAGTTCCTGCCATAGTTACATGTGATTAAATTATTTGGCTTCAGGTAGAACAGATTGCCTTCCATAATGCAATCTAATGTAATCACTTTCCATAATGCAATCTAATGTAATCAATCATTCAGATGAGGTCAGACCAATCTAGGGTGGATCCTAAACCTAATCACTTCTGAATTATAAGAAGAACGGAATACACGCAGAGAGACAACGGGATCACACAATGTGAGGATCATCTATACCAAGGAACACCTGAGGCTATGGACAAGGAAGCACAGCTGAGACCCTGATTAGGACGTTTGCCCTGCAGAATTGTGAAAAAATAAATTTCTGTTCTCTAAAGCCACCCACTTAGGGTCTTTGTGTCATAGGAGCCTCAGGTAACTAAGGCACTCATGAAGTGTACTTGTTATGATGACCCAGAGACAGATAAAGAGCCAGGGCCTCTCCTTGACCTCCCAGGCCCCCAGCCTGATACACTGGCACGTGGGCTGGGGCATCTACATGGAGGTAAGTCAGAGGAGGTTTCCTCAGGAGGCAGTACCTTAGCCTGCAGGAGGAGTAGGAGTCTGCCCTGTGGGAGGGCAATGGAACAAAGTAAGAGGCAAGAGAGGATGGCACGTTTAGAGAGCCACATACATGGCTCAGAATGACTCCAACATAAGGTTGGGGAGAAGAGGGGCAGAATAAAAGGCCAGGTGGGCAATTCAATTCCAACTTGAGGTAGAAGGCAGTGGGGAGGGCAGTGGGGAGACTGAAAACATGCTGATTTTTGGGTGGAGAGATATGAGCAGGACAGAAGGCTGTTGTTGTTGTTAGGTACCACCAAGCTGGTTCCGACTCATAGCAACCCTGTGCACAACAGAACAAAACACTGCCTGGTCCTGAGCCATCCTCACAATTGTTGCTATGCTTGAGCCCAATGTTGCAGCCACTACGTCAATCCATCTCTTTGAGGGTCTTCCTCTTAGTTGCTGACCCTCTGTGTTACCAAGCATGATGTCCTTCTCCAGGGACTGATCCCTCCTGATAATATGTCCAAAGTATATGAGACGTAGTCTTGCCATCCATGCTTCTAAGGAACATTGTGGCTGCACTTCTTCCAAGACAGACTTGTTTGTTCTTTTGGCAGTCCATGGTATATTCAATATTCTTCACAAACACCACAATTCGAAGGTGTCAGCTCTTCTTTGGTCTTCCTTATTCATTGTCCAGCTTTCCCATGCATATAAGGCAAAAAAACATCATGGCTTGAGGCAGGCTCACCTTAGTCCTCAAGGTGACATCTTTGGTCTTCAACACTTTAAAGAGGTCTTTTGCAGCAGATTTGCCCAATGCAATGCATCTTGATTTCTTACTGCTGCTGCCATAGGTGTTGATTGTGGATCCAAGTAAAATGAAATTCTTGACAACTTCTATCTTTTCTCCTTTTATCATGATGTTGTTTATTGGTCTAGTTTTGAGGGGTTTTGTTTTCTTTATGTTGAGGTGCAATCCATACTGAAGGCTGTGGTCTTTGATCTTCATCAGTAAGTGCCTCAAGTCCTCTTCACTTTCAGCAAGCAAGGTTGTGTCATCTGCATAACACAGGCTGTTAATGAGTCTTCCTCCAATCCTGATGCCCCGTTCTTCTTCGTATAGACCAGCTTCTTGGATTATTTGCTCAGCATACAGATTGAATAGGTATGGTGAAAGAATACAACCCTGACGCACACCTTTCCTGACTTTAAACCATGTGGTATCCCCTTGTTCTGTTCCAACGGCTGCCTCTTGATCCAGGTACAGATTCCTCATGAGCACAAGTAAGTGTTCTGGAATTCCCATTCTCTGCAATGTTATCCATAATTTGTTACGATCCACACAGTTGAATGCCTTAGCATAGTCAATAAAACACAGGTAAACATCCTTCTGGTATTTTCTGCTTTCAGCCAGGATCTATCTGACATCAGCAATGATATCCCTGATTCCATGTCCTCTCCTAAATCTGGCTTGAATTTCTAGCAGTTCTCTGTAGATATACTGCTGTAGCTGCTTTTGAATGATCTTCAGCAAAATTTTTATTGCATTCGATATTAATGATATTGTTCTATAATTTCCACATTTGGTTGGATCACCTTTTTTGGGAATAGGCATAAATATGGATCTCTTCCAGTCGGTTGGCCAGGTAGCCGTCTTCCAAATTTCTTGGCATAGACAAGTGAACATTTCCAGCACCGCATCCATTTGTTGAAACATCTCAATTGGTAGTCCATCAATTCCTGGAGCCTTGTTTTTCGCCAATGGCTTCGGAGCGGCTGGGACTTCTCCCTTCAGTACTGTCAGTTCCTGATCGTATGTTATCTCTTGAGATGACTGAATGTCGACCAAATCTTCACAGTATAGTAACTCTGTGTATTCCTTCCATCTTCTTTTGATGCTTCCTGTATCATTTAATTCTTCCCCGTAGAATCCTTCGGTATTGCAGCTCAAGGCTTGAATTTTTTCTTCAGTTCTTTCAGCTTCAGAAGACTAGAGAAGTCTTTTGGGATGGTGCAAAGGAGCGCAGTGGTGAGGGAAGCACACAGTACTGGTACGTTACCTACTGCACTAGTCCATGGCTGAGCTCCGGCCGCAGTGGTGGGTTTGAAAGAATAGGCCATGACAAGAGCAAATGGGAGGCCAGATGAACGTGGTGTTTGGTAGTAACTGGGACGAGGGAAAAAGGAGAGTCAGTGACAACGCCCAGGATCTGGCTTGGGCACCTGTGGGACACGCTGTCATCCAAGGAGGAGAAATGGAGAAGAGAACTGTGTCTACAGGAGAGGAGATGAGTGGGGTTGTTTTGAAGAGGCTGACTTTGAGTTGCCTTTTGGGCACCCAGTGACTTCACCTCATAGCCAAGCAGATCCAGGGTTCTGGACCTCGAGGAAGACTTCTGGTGCAGGTATGCAGATGCGGAACCATCAGCCTCTAGACAGTCAGGAGACCAAGTATGTGGCTGAGTTTACGTGGGGGAGTGTGTAGAGTGAGAAGGAAAAGCCCCAAGTTGCATCAGGATTTAAGTTTTAGAACAGGAGATCTGTAAAGAAGATGAAGAGGGAATGAGGACAATTGGAGAAAGAGGCAGAGGTGAGTGACCCCCAGACCAAGAGAGGACAGAGTGGTCAAGTTGTCCAGGTTTGGTCATAACATCAGTTCAAAGAGGACAGCCTGGAACGTGGCAATGAGAGGAGCCCAGAGACCTTCGCAAGGCAGCTTCCTGAAAGGGCTGCAGAGACACAGGGATATGGAGACAGGAGTGCAGACAACTCCCCTGGAAGCAGGGCTGTGACAGGAAAGAGCACTGGTATGTACAAATGTAGAGTCAAGAATGCTCAAGCTTTTATTTGTTTTGCAGATAGGAGCATATAAGCCATGTTCCAAAAACTAAAGAAAAATATGGAAACAGTTACAAATAAGATTAAAAATAAAATGCAATTACTAATTGTTCCAATTGGAAAATCCAATTTAACCCTAGCACCATCAGCTTTCTGACATGGTCTATCTATTATCCATTTACAGCACCAGGGCCGTGTTTTGATTCTAGTCCAGTTGTTACCCTTGCCTTTAAAATGTAGAGCACAAGAGGAGACAGCAGCGCTCTGAAACATTAAATATACTTAGCTGTTTTTCGGGTTTCACATTTTAGGATTTACAACGTTAATGATACATAAAAGCATGTTTTGCATTAATGTTTCTTGCGATTTTTTTTTTTTTAATAATAAAAAAAAAAACCTGAGCAGGCAACATTGGATTAGTTCTTATGAATATGCGGAGACCTGCTTAGAAGACTTTTCCAAGGACAAATGCAGATCCGGGGATGCTGCCGGAAGCTGAGAGCAGGCAGGGAGAAACCAAGACTCAGAAACAGCACACACTCTTCTGCTCCACTGTCTTTCTATGGGCTGCACGTAGCCAGCTTATGCTAAGGCTTTTTAAAATTCTATTCTGATATTCCCCCAGAAAGGACTGATGGCAACTCCATTTTTATAGGAGTTTTAGCCAATGAATATATGAATTTACTTGATGACTTCAAGACTACAGTAATCAATACCTGGGCAGAAGCTCAGGTGCCTGCATGTCTTCAGGGCAGAAGCCAGGCGATCCTCGCTGGCTATGATGCCAGAAGACCAGAGAGGAAGAGCACAGCAAACCAAGATGGCGCTGCCCTGCTGAGACCAGGTTGGCCTCTCAATGTGTGTGCTCCCAGACATCAGGAGGGCTTCACGCTGACTCCCTTATCTTCTAGTCCAGCCCTTTCTGTGATGCTAATGGATCAACTGAGGCCCAGTGGAGAGTTCCTTTCTGAATGCCACAGCCCCTTGACCTCATTAGTAAGGGGCTCCAAAAGCCAAGATGTCACATTGGTATAAGACAGCACACAAATGCTGGAGAGCCACCCAAGGACAAAGCCAGCCCACGGGAAAGGACAAGAAAATGACCTCACGTGCAATGAATCCACCCTCAAAACCCAGCCAAGAAATGTTGACTCACTGAATACGCTGATTCTACAAACATCCCCAAACCCCAATGTCATCCTTACAGAATCCTGATGTTCACAAACTACACCCACATCAATAGCTCTTGATCTGCTGATCTAAACCAGAACACAATGTCCAGTGGAGGGCTTCCACTTCAAACTCCCCAGCCCAAGGAGCCAGAAAGCTCTCTTGGCAAAACTTAGATGAGTGTCTTCGTGTCTGCCCTCGCTCGTGATCCGCAGCCATGATATCAGAGGATGAGTCCTCTTTTTCTTTGGCCTGAAACACAACATATGACTACCCTCAACCTGGGGCTAGACCTTGGCACCTTTATCCATTTGGCCATCTCTATCGCTACCACCATTCTGGAAAAAATGTTGAACTTCCAAGACACTTCAGAGGGAGAAGTCAGAGTCACTAAGAGGTGAGTAGGTGACAGCACCTCTTAACAATGTGACTTCGGGGGAGGGCAGAATGACCGGGTGACCTATATTCTGGAATAAGGTTAGGAGGGACTCAAAACAGGTAGAAGATCTAATGGACTGGCCAGTACATGTTGGAGGGAGAGGTGTGTCCATGGATGGTTTATAAAATCAGAGGAACACAGTTCTGGACTTGGAGAAGGCAGAAATGGCCCTTCAGGCTCTGGTGCTCAGATGCCCTGGCCTAAATCCATCCCTCATTGCCCCATTTATCTGTCATGCTGGACAGGCCGCCGTAGACTGCACTGTCCTCAGAGGTAATTGAGTGTGTTGGTCTCATTTGTCAGAATTACTCCAGACTGAAGGAAGTGATGTCTGCCCTGTTTGTCTTTAGCAGGGAGATGCTGTCAACCATCTTTGGCTACCTGGTGGGAACACCCATCAGCCAACCAGCCCAGAGGTCTGTGTTAGCTTCTTCTCTTTGTTGTCTAGCCTCTCTTCATGGGAAACAGTAAGACTTTCAGAAATCTCACTGCTCTTTTCTCAAATTTAAAGATGTTTCATTTTCTTAGTCCCTTGAGAAGATAAACACCCATTTGTTATAACCCTTCCAATGGACCAGTATCCACAGCTTAGATGTTTTTAATATCAGCAGGGAAACTGTCCCTCAACCCATCACTCCCTACCCCATACATGGTTGGTCCAGAAAATGTGGGGAAATGGGGATAAATATCCTTTTATGGGAATGACAAAAGGAGATAATGCTTGCAGAAGGACTTTGTAAAAAGCAATAAAACATTCCAATGTGAAAGGTCACCATCTCCCCCCAACACCATCAGCACCAGCAACACCAACAGAACCAGCATCACCATCAGCACCAGCACCATCAGCACCAGCAACACCAACAGAACCAGCACCGTCAGCACCAGCATCAACACCAGCACCAACATCAGCACCACCAGCACCACCATCTGCATCAAGCAACTCTGGCAGAAGGAGCTCTGTCCCCCAGCCCACGCACAAATCCGGGCAGGGCCAGATCACTGAAACTGATGAGCTAGATGCCCAGGCTTTCCTAAAAGGCCAACCAGTCACACTGACCACACCCAAGATCTCCTGCAGGCCTCTAAGGACAGAGGGTCAAGTGGCAGCACCACTCTTCGATACCACCCCCTCACCAGATCCACAGAATCCCATCCAGGCCCCCAAAGAAGGAAAGGCAATTCCTCAGAGTCCTTCAGAAGGTCTGGCCTTCTGCAAGCATTATCTCCTTACAGCCAAAGAGGGCGGTACCATAAGCCAGCCGAGCTGCTTTACTGGGGACCTGGTCTCATGGGCCCCAGCTCAGCCCACTGACAGACCTAGGTACAAGCAGGCTTCAAATGTCCAGTTCTTAGGCCACCCTAAATTACTGAGATTTTTTATGTTTAGTTTTTTTTTTTAATCTTCTGCCCTCCCTTATTTGAATGCAATCTCCATGAGAGCAGAGGTCTTCTTGGTTTCATCAATGGGAGTGTCCCCCATCATGTAGCCAAGGTCTGATAGTGGTATTGTGTGTGTGTACGTGTGTGTGTGCACACACACGTGTGTGTGCACTCATATACCCAACGTGGAGAAGAACTTTCTCTTCCTAGTAGGATACTCAGTGAATATTTACTTTTGTCCATATTATCATAGCAGTTGTTTTATCTGTAAGCCACAGTGCTTTGCACAGTATGTGATAAAGAGGCTCCTGAGAGCCAAAGCAGCCCTGTCCCACTCTTGGAAGACATCAGAAGGACGAAGACATCATAACAAGATTTCTCCCGCCTTTCTGGTGACCCAGTTTTCCTGGCCAGTTTCCAAGGTGATCTGGACAACAGTGCATAAGCACGTGTGTAAATGTGGGGGTGTGTGTGTGCACGTGTGTCTGTGCTTGTGTGTCTGTGTGTGTGTGTCTGTGTGTGTGGCTGTTTGGTTTCGTTTAATTTGCAATTACATGTGCATGGTCTATAATCAAATAGTCTGCAGTGAAAACCCCGTCTACCCCAGTGCTGCCTCCAGCTACTCAGCTGCCTACACCAAAGCAGTAACTCATGCAGGCTTCTTGAAGCCTCCTTTTTCAGACGGCTTCTCTTACTTCATGTCTATCAGTGTATCAAGGTTTAAGGTTTTCTAAGAAGTGCTGGGACGTAAGTTTTAAATAACACTAAATACCCTCAAATTTTATCTTAAATCAAGACTGCAAATCAAGAGTTCTGTGGAAAGTATCTCTCTCTCTCTTTCACACACACACACACACACAACTCCAAAGAAATACACACAACTAGCAATGAAATATTTTAAAGCATGAGAGCCTATCTCCAGTAGCTGAGAAAGAGGAGTCTCCTGTTATATTATGGGTGTTCCAACTTGACATCCTGAATAACCTTCCCCATGGGCAGAATGCCATTTCTACAACCATGGTTTGTGCCGACAGTCCCATTAGATCCAAAACAAAGGGTCCGGGAAGTCATCAAATAAAAACACCTTCTATTTTAAAAGGAAAACACTTTAAATAAACTATCCACAAGTAGTAATGTTTGGAATTTATTTATTATTTGGAAACTACTGGAACAAAAAACCTGACCAGATGTCTAGAAACTTGGGTCACTATATGAGGTTTTGGAAAAGTCTTTGAATCTTCTTAAGCTTCAGTTTGCTGACACACCTAAGGAAAAAATAAAATCCACCCTGCTCACTCTGCTTTGAATCCTGGGCATGCTACTTAAGCTCTCTAAGCCTTAGTTTATCTATCTGCAAAATGGGGATGTTGCTGTTTACCACTCAGGTTTACTGTGAGAATTAAATCATGTAATACGTGTATTTGGCAGTCAATAAATGGTAGCTGTTAATGACAGTAACAAAAATAATAAAATTATTGTTCAAAGTCATCCTTTCCAACTAAAGGTACACAAAGACCACTAATGCCTTACCAGCTGCTGTCGAGTTGAATTCGATTCTTGGTGACCCCATGTGTGTCAGAGTAGAACCGTGCTCCATAGGGTTTTCAATGGCTGACTTTTCAGAAGTAGATCTCCAGGCCTTTCTTCTGAGGTGCCTCGGGGTGGACACCAATCTCCAACCTTTGGGTTACCAGCCAAACACTTAACTGTTTGTACTACCCAGGGACTCCTACTAATGCCTGAGAGCTGGACTCGCCAATACAGTAGCCTCTGAAAGCTTCAAATGCAGCTAACATCAGAATTCTTACTTTTATTTCATTTTAATTAATTTAAATTTAAATGTAAAAGGTGATACTCAATTCAGCTATTGAAAACAACTGTTGGGAACAACTGCTTGGAACAACTTGGGTATGTGAATCTACTTTTCCAAAGGTAAGTTGTATTAAAATATTAAAAATAAAGACGAAACATCTCTGATGAATATTTAGCATCCAAATTGGGATGTGGCATTAAGTGTGAAACACATTCCAAATTTCAAAGACTTCGGGTGACAAAACAAGAAGGTAAACTATCTCACCAATAATTCTTTTAGTGAATACATGTTAAAACAATAAATAGTTTAGATATGTTTGATAAAATACATTATGAAAATTAATTTCACCTCTTCCTTGGTACTTTTATTTAGTATGGCTACTAGCTGCTGTTGTTCATCAAGTCAATGCTGATTCACAGAGACCCTACGTGACAGAGTACAACTGCCCCATAGGGTTTTCTTGGCTGTAATCTTTATGGAAGCAGATCACCAGGTCTTTCTCCTGTGGATTGCTGGGTGGGTTCAAACCAACAAACCTTTCAGTTAGCAGCCAAGTGCTTAACCATTGCACCAATGTGGCTGCTAAAATAAATTACAATGACCTCTGTGGCTCTCATTCTGTGTCTACCAGACAGTGCAGTGGAGGGGTGTGCTGAGAAGCAGATGTGAAAGCCCTCGTGTGCAACTTCTCGTCCTAATGGTCTGATGCTCTCCCTCCAAGCAGAGCCAAGAACCAGAGATTTCTTCTCTCAGATATCCTGTCACTTGCATGTGATTCAAGGACATGTCAGTGCAAACTCAAGGTGAAGTCACGACCTCAGGAGGGAGCAAGCAGGCACAGAGGTCCTGGCTTTCCCTGCCACGCACAGAGGGGGTGAAGGCAGCCCACCCCAGGTGGCCAGGACAGGGGCAGGGAGCTGCTGAGCTCAGAATCCCCACCCTTCAGCTGGGGGGATCATAGGTCCTGCAGCCTACTGGCCACCGTGCACACCCTCCTCCACGTGTGACCCACAGTGATTACAGGCGGCAATAATTTGACATCTGTTCACCCTCAGCCACAGGAGCCAAGCCATGAGGATTAATGCTCTGGTAATGGGCACAGAGTAAAAAATATGAATCTTTATAAAGGGTATTCAACAGGCATCATCAGCTTATAAATGTCCAAGCAGAACATCCGTCTATAACCCCATTACAGCTCTACATTAGAGCAAGATGCAAATACGAGAATGAATTTGTCTATTTAAAACATTCATTTTTATGAACACTGAGTAATGGGCTTCTTAATTTTTAGTTTGGTCACATTAAACAAATGATCCATGAAGTGCATTTAATAACCTTGTGCCTGATACATAGAACTGAGACCCAGATTAACACTTTTAATGAGAATTAAACAGTGAGAGCCCTATAAATGGGGGGGTGCTTGCTATTCATCTTTTATAGACAATTGTTTTATTTTTCAGCCATCTAAGAACCATGAACCCACATGATCCAATTTGTTCAAATGCATTTCCTCCAAACAAGAAAGGCAGAAGGCAGTGCCAAACTGGATGGGGCCATGAGATCAGTCTACTCATCTCCACATTTGGCAGATGCAGGAGCCAGAAACCAGAGTGGGGGACACGTGGGGGTGGCACCATTTAAGCAGCAGCCAAGCCAGTGAGATGCCCAATCCCCAGCTTACAGCCCCTTTGAGTAAATGGCCCATGTATATGCACATGTGTGTAAACACATATGATTCCAGTGTGTGTAATGACACACATACATGGAAACTTCCTAAGAATCCTTGCCATGTAACAAATCATGATGCTCTGCAGACCCAGGAGAATAAATTAGCCCTGAGTCACTCTGGAGAAGCCATTTTCCTTTCTGCATGTTAGTTTCCTTGTCTGTGAAATGGAATAAACACTACTGCCCTGCACAGTGGTTCTGGTCCTACCAGCTGGGCAGCACCTTTGAAGAGGTTCAAATCAGACACTCCTCAGCACCACTCAGCTGAGATGGCTCAGAAATGCACTTCAGCTTCCAGGTACCTGGCGTCACAGAATTCCAACTGAAAGCGTGGCAGAGCAATCAGAAGCATCTTGGAAATGAGAAGGAGAACCACGGTAGCACGCAGACTGTAGAACAAAGGGAAAAAGAAGTTGGGCAAAGGTAGGTCTTCTGGACGTAGCCACTGGGCTCAATAAAAAGGGTGGCATCTTCTGGAAGAAGTGATGGAACAGCAGACATTTTGTATCCTTCAATTTGCAGAAATATAGCGACAGTGGTTAAATGTCCGCTAATACTTTAGTAGTAAACAACATGTCACAGGAAAGAAATGAAAGAAGAACCACTCAAAAAAATCAAACTCATTGCCGTCGAGTTGATTCCAACTCATAGCGACTCTATAGGACTGAGTGGAACTGCTCCACAGGGTTTCCATGGAGCAGCTGGTGGATGCAAACTGCTGACCTTTTGGTTAGCGGCCAAGCTCTTAACCATCACGACATCTGTAGAGAATAGAAGAACCAGTAGAGAAAAATCACAATGAGCTCTTCCTGTAAAGAGATGAAATAATTAGAGACAAGTGGTTTGCTGGAGAAGATGGTAGGGGAAGCACTGGTCAGACAGAGAATCTGTTCTCTGGGTGGATGGAAAGGCATCAAGAAGGTAACTTGGTAAGTTCAGAAGGATACTGGAGATCGGTCAGTCCTTGAGCAGAATGTCACCACATAAAGGGTGAGAGAAAAAAGAGAAAATGGGCAGGGTTGTGGAGTGGCTGGTACTCCCTTAGCTAGGTGAGTGAAGGTAGCCAAGAACATAGGTCAATGTGGTCTGCACACAATCCCCTCCTAGTTTCCGTAACAATGAGATTCTACCCTATAATTAGAACTTTTTTTTTTTTTAAAAGGCATGTATAAATTTAAAAAGGACTCCCTGGGTAGTACAAACAAAAAGGTTGATGGTTTAAATCCACCCAGAAGCATCTCAGAAATAAGACCAGACTATCTGCTTCCCCAAAAACCACAGCCTTGACAACCCTATGGGGCACCGTTCTACTCCATACACATGGGGTCACCATGAGTCAGAATCAACTCGATGTCAACTAACAACAACATAAATTAAAAATAATGTTAAAAACATGTGATCCACTCCACTTTTGTGGAAGGTCTGGAGATTCAAGAAGGGTTTACGCAACAGAAAAATAATGGGGTCCCAAAGGGAGCCTAGAAGACTGTAGGCTGAGCTGGGGCTCCTCCCACTGCCCCAGGTAAGTTCATGTAGGCAACGCACAGTACAGGTACACAGATCAGCTGTCTCAGCAGCTTCAAGGCCTTGAAGGAACCACGGGCTGGGGAGACTCAGGGACTTGCTCTCCTGGCACCCGGTGTCAGCTCAACTGCATATGGGACAATTGAGACAGCTTGTTCTCAGCTTGCTCTTCCTGATCTCAATATCAAGCAACAGGGATGCAGGGGGGGCGGGGGGCCAGGGGTGAGCACAGAACAGAAACTCAACAGATTTACGATAAAGGTCAGACCAATTATACCACCAGGAACTGTTGGCACTGCGAATTTGATCACAGATAAGCATCCCTACACAGAAACAGAAAAATTAAGAAAACTCCACGAACATAACACAACGTTAAGTGGGTTATTTATGTTTATTTGTACCTTGCCTTTTTCCATATGGCATTGAAGTGAATTGAGTTTTCAGGACGCATTACTCATCTGGTGGGTGCAAAACCATTTAAGAAAAGAGTTGATGATGAATTTGTAGAGACAACTCCTTAATCAGTACCAAAAGGGTGGACAGCTCCCCGGCTGGGCTTCGGCTTACAGAATGGAATAGAACCTGCTGCCAGTTACTAACTCCTGTCCCCGTATCTATAAATGGAGGGAATTACTCTTTTCCAATACTACCTTTTTGGCTCGATGACTCTGAAGCCTGTTGGAGAAATCAAACCCACTAACCAATAGTCCCAAGCAAGCACGTGGTAGGTACTCAATAAATTATGATGGAATCAAAATGCATATAATTAAGAAACTGAAATTGAGTTCACCTGCTCAGATTCAATAAGCCATTTTGAAAAGTCTGCACTGTTTCAACAAATGGCCTTAAAAAAAAGCCATATAATGAAAGACATGGAGAATGAGGGATAAAAACAGTACAGTACTTTACAGATAAAGATTAAAAGTTTTCTTAAGGCACAAAAAAAACAGAAGCGGAGAAAATGTTTATATTCCACCATTATTTAAAAGAATCAGTCTCCAGGGTTCACAGCTGGTAGCGTTCATTAGCAGTCATCAGCACAACTATCTAAAGTATTCCAGGATGCTGGAGGAGTCATACATAAGTGCCTGTGGCCTACAACGGTCCCTACCCGAATTCTTCTTTCTATACAGCATCCATCAAGTTAACAAAACTGCTAGAGAGTAGCTCTGGATTTAAGATTCCTTTCAGTACAGAGAAATCTCTATTTTAAACAGTGGAGAAGCTCAAGAGATTTTGTTTTGATTTCTTTATGGATCAAATTATTTAGAAGATATAGTTTACTATATGTCTCTGTATTAAACACACAGCTTATATTTTTTACAATTTAAAGCACATGAAGTTGATTAATAGGGTCCTTTTCAGAGATACGAATGTTCTATCTTAGATCTAATGATAATGAAAATAGTCTAGGAATCAGACTTTGATACTTCCTAATGGCTAGTCCGGAAACCCTGGTGATGTAGTGGTTAAATGTTACAGCTGCTAACCAAAGGGTCGGCAGTTCAAATCTGCCAGGTGCTCCTTGGAAACTCTATGGGGCAGTTCTACTCTATCCTACAGGGTCGCTATGAGTCGGAATCGACTCAACGGCACTGGGTTTGGCTTTTTTTTTTTTTTTTTATGGCTAGTCCCAACAGATATCTGAGCCTTGGCCCTTCAATTTCAAAAAGCTGCTGTGACTAATGTTTCCTCTATTAAAAATGAGAGTTTTACACTGCTTGGTAATGGCAGGAATCATTCACCTTGAAAATAAAAATGAGGAAAATAATTCAAGCTCTCTAGAACCTACATTTTTAAAAAGCTCTCTATTGTTCAAAAATGGAACCCAAATGAAGCTTCAGGAAGTTGATGAACACCATCAAAAAAAAAAAAGCCCGTTTGCCCTGGTGAAGGAGACAGCCACGGGAATGGCCGGGCCAATCTAAGTCCTACCAGTGGTTAGATTCCGACCACAAGAAAAAAACAAAGGGGCGGGGGCGTGTCTTAGTTTCCTGTTGCTGCTGTAAAAGAAATACGACCAGCGTGTGGTGTTAAATAACTGAAGTTTCTTTTCTCACAGTTCAGCAGGCAAGAAGTCCAAATTCAGGGCATTGCTCTAGGAGGGGGTCCTTCTTTGCCTACTTGAGCTTCCAGTAGCTGCCAGCAATCCTTGATGTTCCTTCCTGGGCTTACAGATTCATCTGCCTTGACTGTGAGAGAGTACCTGTCTTCCCCTGTGTTTGTCCCTGTGTCTATTCTGTTTCTGTCATATTTCAGAAGTGATTAGGTTTAGGACCCACCCTTATGCCCTACTAAACATAACAGAGAAAACCCTATTTCCAAATAAGATCACATCCACACGTACAGCATCCAGGACATCAATACATATTTTGGGAGACACGATTCAGTCCATAAGAGAAGGCTAATAAATACTGGGCTGACTAACAAAGGAATCTACCAATACCGGTAAAGGATCACTTGCCACAGGAATTTACTCTTCCAATCTTCAAGTGTTTATTCTTTAAATCTTACACCCCACTCCCCACGCCTGCCAAAGAGGGGGAGGGGAAACTTGGGACACATGATAAGCACATTATAAGATCTGAAAGTACTTGTGAATTACTCTGACCACGTTCAATAGAGAAATGTGGAAAGATTTTATCTAGAATGGCAAAGGAATGATTGAGTGTTGATTGGACCAAGCTTCCGAAAGGCTCAGATTCAGAGCTACAGGGAAAAAGGAGTCCATGTAGGTGAGACCTTCTGCTCCCCTGCGTCTCCACCTTCACCCCAGCCTTCTTGCCAGGATGTCCAAGGCTTTTGCCTAATTCAAAAGCTAATGCTGGCTCAGGTCAATTCATTTTATTCCAATGTCTACAACACTAACGTAAAACATTTCCACAAGAATAAATCCTAAACCTTGGTGTTCTCATGTTTATTTTAATTACACTGAAACTTTTTCTTTCTATAACAGGATTTAAGCTTTCATTTTCACAGCTTTTGTCAGATATGTTGGCAATGGTTTAATCATATGGGAACAAAGCTACAAATGCACAAATTATAATGCTCTGACCTCTCCTTCTCTGTGCATCTTGCTGTGGAAATCTGCTCGCTCCACACCATAGATTATATGCAAGAGTCATCTTTTTGTGAAGCATATAATCTATTTAACCAGCTCTCAAGTAGTCAAGTCACATCGCGAGACAGCACTTGGAAGCCATTAGAGCCCATTCATTGGCTCTCGCGCACAGCATGCTAACGAGTCGAAGGCCCTTCACCTCAGCAAGGGAGCAGGAGCAGGGACAGCCAAGGTGGATGAAAGACATCAGCATGGGGACCGGCCCCGTTGCGCAGCTGCCCTTTTCTGGAACAATGTCACTCACTCTGGGATCGACCTTGTACTTTCTGAAAGGCTGCCTCATCAAACACTGTGATGGCTGGGGTTTGCTTCAAAATATCTGGAGGGGGGCATATGTTATATTCATAAGGTCATACCGAAGAAAGGTGAGTCCTAAACCTAATCTCTTCTGAATGGTGTCTTAGAAAACAACAGAATCAACACAGACACATATGGAAAGACAGACGCTAGTGATAACGGAAGCAAACACCTTCACAAGCCTAGGAATGCCAAGACTTTCCAGTAACTAGAAGCCAAAGAGTCCCTGGGTGGTGCAAACAGGTAAGCGCTCGGCTACTAGCTGAAAGGTTGGTGGTTTGAACCTACCCAGAGGTGCCTCAAAAGACAGGCCTGATGATCTCCTTCTGAAAGGTCATAGGGCCTCTGAAAACCCTATGGAGCAGTTTTACTCTGCACAGAATTGACTCAATGGCAACTAACAACATTAAAGGCTGAAAAAAACAAAGAAGAGCGTTTCTCTGGAGCCAATGCCCTGATTTGGACTTCTGGTCTCCAGAACTGAGACAGTGAGCTTCTGTTCTTTGATGCCACCCAGTTTGTGGTACGCTGAGCCCCTCGGCCATTCACCACCCTAGAAGGTGACCAGATAATCACTGCCGAGAAACAGCCAGATAAACACAGCCTTCTTTACCAAAACACACCTCCTGTTGCAGCTTAACTAATTCAGCTGGATACACCTTTGCCTTCCACGTACTGAAAGAGGACATACAAGGAGCAATAGAGGAAGCGAGGCCAAAGGCTAACAGGATGCCATAAGCCATGGCCAAACGAAATCCAAATGTAGCAAGGAAAGGCTTTCTCCTCACATGCTTGTGCATAGAGCAACTTGTTGTTCCCATGGCAGTGAGACTCTTAAAGCTATGGAATGGCCTTGCTACCAGGAGAGGATGCAAAAAAAAAGTTTTAAAGCAAAGGAACTAGGGGGTTTCTCTTTGTGATTAAGGCAACACGCACTCCTACCCTGGAGCCCCCAGAGAGAAATCCGGAGTGATGCATTCACACCAAGACACCAAGAGAATGTTGACTCAGGGCTGCTCGCATATGTAGCTGCACGTGCAGTTAACTCTAGTGATACCAAGTTCAAACCATGTGCAGACGCAGGAAGTGAGTTTGACTCATTCCCCTGGGATGAGGAACGGGACACAGACAACTCCATTTTTTTTTTTTTACAAATTAACAAGAAATAGAACAAAGCGTGAAAACCAGGGCCATCATATCTCATCAGAAAATGGGTAGGCTTTCAATACTTACTGCGAATGTAGCACAGAATATCTCGTAAAAGCA
Organism: Loxodonta africana; assembly: GCF_030014295.1. Classification (NCBI taxonomy): domain Eukaryota; kingdom Metazoa; phylum Chordata; class Mammalia; order Proboscidea; family Elephantidae; genus Loxodonta; species Loxodonta africana. Next base: position 8,832,666 of record NC_087357.1, read on the forward strand.
ACGGCATCTTTGAAAGAACAGACCAACCAGAAGATTTCTGCCACTAAATCTCTCCTGACAAGGAGGTAAGACAGCTACTGGCTGCTCTGAAGGACTAGGAAGCTTATGGATTAGAAAAACTGTGGCTGTTCTTGCTATTCTTATCCAGACGATTCCTCAAACTCAAAGTTCGTTAGTGGGATCCCTTTCACATTGGCCACCGTATCCCAAAATGCTTCCATGCAGCCCCTCAGCACTCAGGGGCTGCTGATCATGGCTTAGACAACTTCTAACGACTGGATGATCCCAGAGCTGCTGATAAGACATGAAGCTTCAGAAGAATTTGAGCTCATTTAGCTCACCATAATTTCGCATTTGTGTATTTCATACAATCTCATTTACTATGTTGGGCAAAGCTTACTATTAAGATCAAAAATCCTAACTTTTGCATTTAAAATGAGAGTAGGTTAATTACTCCAAAATACTACGTGGCTTCTCCATATCAAAGAAAGCTAAGCATTTATTTCAAGTTCCTGGATGGTACAAACGTTTAGGCACTCAGCTACTAAGTGAAAGGTTGGAGGTTTGAATTCACGCAAAGAGCACTTGGAAGAAAGGCCTGGTGATCTACTTCTGAAAAATCAGCCATTGAAAATGCTGTGGAGCACAGTTCTGCTCTGACACACAGGAGGTCACCTCGCGTCGGAGTCAACTCGACGGCAACTGCTTTTATCAGCATTTATTTACACGTTACATACTCACAAAATGGAATATAAGGTAGTCTATAACAAAAGACTTGTAGACCAAGAATGTGAAAACAGGAACGAGGAAGAGAAGCATAGTCACTGAATACTGAGGATAACGTAATTACCAAAAATAATGAGTTTCCCTTCAACAGTACGTTTCAATAAAGAAGCTTTTCCTTTTTTTCTCTTGAACGATTTCTTAAAGGAGTTCACATTTAAAATATTTTTAATTGAACGTTTTACATCTTAGGTGCTTATTCAAAGGGGACTAAATAACAAGCTAAATAAACTTTTACAATGGGAATTCTGAAATACAGGCAAATATGTCCTCGAGAAGGTCTTCCTCATGTCAACCCTCAATAAAAGTCCAGCTCTAGCCACAGACATTTGTTACTTCAGTGAAAGCACTCATAAGTGGTGGTGACCGGGTGTGTATGCGTGTGCGTGTGTATGCATGTGTGTGTGTGCATGCCCATACACCCAAGTGTGCCTTGGGGTTGGATGGGTAGGAACTGGGACCTCAGTAACCTAACAAGACCAAGATATAAAGCTTTCAGGTGATTTTACTTGCTCTGGTATAAAGTTTAGAGGTTAAGAGCTCATCTGTTAACCAAAACATTGACAGTTCAAATCCACCAGGCACTTCTTGGAAACCCTATGGGGCAGTTCTACTCTGTCTGATAGGATCACTATGAGTCAGGATTGACTTGATGGCAAAGGATTTGGTTTTTGTTTGTTTTGTTTTGGTGTACAATGCTAGAAGAAAACACAAGGCAGTGTCCCCACCGATCACCTTCATCTGCCCTTCCATAAGCCTCACTTCTATCCTCCAAGGTTTGGAAGGTATCTGCAGAGCAAGAAATCCAAGACTCAGCCTCTGGCGGGAGCCTTACACACAGATAGTCTAGATTCATGTCTCAGAGGAGAATCACTGGCTTTGAATCCCAACCAATGGAGACAGAGTTGACTTTATTTGTACAAAATGTGAAGAAGGGGCTCCCGGTCCAGAGCAAGGTCTGCAGAAAACCAGCCCCTTCTTGGTTTGATGTTTTTTTCTCCAGAGGAGTGCTGCTACCAAATAAAGTCTGAACATTTTCTCTTAACCTAAGCCTTAGCTACAAGCAGAGACAAGTACATTTTACAAAGTTAAATCAAGAAATAAGATTAAAACCAACAGACAAACACAGGTCCCAGGAGCACAAAGGGTACAAAGAACTAAGCCAAACACAAAGTGAGTTCTTAGTCTAGCCAGAAACTCAACAGGGATGTCCTGGCCCTGGGCTGCTCCATCCTTGGAAAAGCGCAGGGAATGACAAACAACCCAACGCACGAGGGCAGAAGACATGAACAGAACAGCCACATGCTGCACACACACAGATTCGATCTATGCCCTCGTCAGAATGTCACTCAGCCATCTTCCCGTTTGCTGCCAATAAATGCGGAAGCTTGTGGAATTATGCAAAGGTTTTAAGCTTTGAATAAAAGTACTTGGCAAGTGTAAAATATTAATTTAATCTGTAAAAAAAAAAATTTTTTTTTTTTTTAAATAGAAACAAAATGATTAATAAAAAGGGCGGAGAGATAAAGTGGGAGAACAGAAGGCCTTCCTCAGGATAAGTGGGTTGAGGAATCATTAAAGTTCTTAAATTACTTCGAGTCGAGTTTGAAGGAACCCTTGTCAAAGAAGGCAAAGTCCAGGGTAAGGCAGAAAAATTACTCCCAAATGTAAAGAAAACTTGAGTTTTTGCTTTACAATCACCTCAATGGAAGCAGGTGACTGCTTTCCCAGGACAGACAATCACCCAGTTAAACAGCTACAACGTGTGCTGATGATCCTAGGGCTTCGGGTACACCTCCACTACAGACCATGAAGTTTTGCCTTCATTTCCAGTGATCTATTGCCTGAACAACGTCAATTACCATTCTCTTGTAAGGGCTAAATCTTCCTGTCTTGTAATGGAGATGTTTTAATTGGTCAAATCTCCAGTCCTTCCAGCAAGGAAGAAAGAATTCAGAGGGGTCAAGTTATGCAGACAATGAATAAAATGACATTTTCACGGTTCTGGGGTTCCACTCACCATGCTGTGTGAAGAGATCACTGTGAATGATTTCAATCAAGCAATACAGCTTCTGAATGGTCAGCAAACCCAGGGGAACATTGAGGATGAATTCAGTAAACATTTTGCTATGAGAAAATACACAAGCGAATGAATTTAGGGATACACTCAAGCAGCAAAATTACCCAATGCTATTATAAGACAGTAACAAGACGTAAGGTCCTTAAATGCTCGTTATGCACCCCAGGCATATTGATCAATGCCCCTTATATAATATGGGCAAAATTTCATCCAACAAAATGTTTTAAAAATGATATTTTTCACTTCACACACAGCAGAATGGTTATAATCCACAGGACACAACAGTAAGTATTGGTGAGGGTATACAGAAATTGGAACCTTTATATATTACTGTTATTTAGCACAAAATCAGGAATACAAAATAGTGCAGCTACTTTGGAAAAGAGTTTTGCATTTCCTCAAAATTTCATTCAACAACATGCAATATATTTACAATGTACTTAAACACAGTTCCCATAAGACCCAGCAATTCTGCTCGTAGGTATATACCCAAGAAAAATGAAAAAAAAAAAAAAAATGTCCACACAAAAACTTGTATATGAATCATAGCAGCATTATTCTGAATATCCAAAATATGGAAACAATCCAAACGTCCATCGTGGGTATATCCATACAAGGCAGTATTATTCAGCCATAAAAATAATTAAGTATGTTATATGCAACAACATGGAACGAGCCTTGAAAACATTATGCTGAGTGAAAGAAACCAGTCACAAAAGTCACATATTGGATGATCCCATCCATTTCTATGAAACGCCCAAAAAAGGCAAGTCTTTGACACAGAATATAGATTAGCAGTTGTCCAGGGCTGGGGTGGGGGGGCAGGGAGAAATGTCTGGTAACAGGCACAAGGAAACTTACAGGGGTGATGAAAATGTTCTAAAATTAGATTATAGAGCTGGTGGCACAACTCCGTACATATACTAAAAAGCATTGACTTGAACATGCTAAACAGGTATATAAATAATATCTCAAAAAAGCTATTTCTAAAATATTACTTTTGCAAATGGGCAATAAACCTATGAAGAGTTCCAGTTAGTATGCAAAGCAATGCAAACCGAAAATGACGAGATACTGCTTCACCAATCATATCGGCAAGAAGAAAACCAAACCCACTGACGTCGAGTCGATTTCAACTCACAGAGACCCTCTAGGACAGAGCAGAACTGCCCCACGAGGTTTCCAACGATCAGTTAAAAGAGCTGAGCTCTTAACCACTGTGCCACCAGGGCTCCACTGGTAAGGTTCCATAAAATGATAATTCTCAGTATTGAAAAAGATTGGGAAGACAGACATCAATATACACTGGTAGTACACTGGTTTGACCTTTTTGAAGTGCAATTTGATAACATTTACTAAAAGCCTCTTAAGAAAACGCATGGTCCAGCAACTCCACTTCTGTGTTTATCCTAAGGGTATAAATAATTTAATATTACTCACACTAATGATATTAATAATAACAATTATGCTGCAATAAATTTTATCCCAGCATATTTTATAAGAATAAAAACTGGACATGACCCTAATGCCCAGCAGTACAGCACAGTGGTTAGAAGCCGCTTTGTCTTCAAAGCCCAGGTTGGCATTGAAGCCCTGACTCTCTCAAGCTGAGTCACCGGGGACAAGTTATTTAGCATAGAGTGGGGTTAATAATAGAACCTATGTCATGGCATTGTTGTAAAGATTAACTGAATAGTATGTGGAAAGTGCTTTGTGGAAAGTGCTTTGTGTAAAGCCTATTTTGTGTGGAGAAAGCCCATAACAGATGTCAGTATCTCCTGCTGCTGCGTGAGCAAACAATGGGCCAACAGAGGATGGAGCACCAAGCAGGTGATTAAAAACTATGATGCAGAGGACCACTTCAAGGTGCAGGAAAACAAGATGCTGCATTTTTAAGCCTTAATGGAAAAACGACAAATACAACGTTGAATTTTATTGGTAGGGGTAGGTTGCCTGTGTGTGCGCACACACACGTGTGCATGCGCAAAGCAAACTAGAAGTCTCCAGATCCTTCTAGTTATTTTTGGGTGATGGCATTAAGCTTGACATTTGTTCTCTTCTGTGAGCTCTTCTGTTTTTTTTTTTTTTTGGAAACATAAACCAATTTTATAAATAGGAAAATGCACATCCGTGATTGTCAGTGGCATTTTCTTAACCCACAGAGACGGTCTCGTAGAGGGGCACACACGTGCATAATGAACGTAAGAGTAGACTGGCACTCATGGCCAAGAGGCCCAAGTGCCAGTGGTAGAAACCCACTGCAGCCCACTAATGGGTGATGAATAAGCAGGTCTTGTGCCCAATAGAGGGGCAGACCCAGAGAATGGCCATCGTCCCCCTGCCTGCGGGTTCTCTACTTCTTCCTAGGCTCCTCCAGGTCCGAGGATCTCAGACAGGAGTGCATAGCACAGGCACAGGGAAAGCTCATTAAAACTGGTGTGGCCAGGTGCACCCCCAGCTTCCGAGCCAGGGGGTCTGCAGAGTAACCCCAGAATCTGCTTCCCAAGCTTGTTCCCAGGGACTGCTGAAGCTGCCGTTCCAGAACCACACATGGAGAACCATCTCCAGAGAGAAGGTGCCACAGGGACCCCGGTGAGCAGACACAGCCCTCGGATGATCAGTTTGGTTTTTCCTTTCCTCACTTACAGCCTGCTAATCTCTATTGCTCCTTGTCAGTGCCCTGAGAGCAGAAGATAAATATATCCCTGCATGATACTAAGTCCTCAGACACATCAAAGATGGGGTGATCCACAGCGGACAGTGTTTCCCCAAGAGCCCTCCACCCGCTGATGCCGGGTCACAAGTGACCTACGTAGGCATAAAGTGCAGGAGAGGTGATTGTTATTCACTGGGTTTAACCACCCAGAACAGATGGCTCGTTAGTAATATTTAGGAAGCCTTTTCTGGCTGGTAAAGGAGGTGCCATCCTCAGGAGGCAGTTTACCGTGTCAAATGTCAAATCAAGACCAAAACAAACAGCAGACGAGGGCTGTGGTCTTGGATGTCAGGGTCAAAAAAGCTGCACATCCCATTCCCACACGAGGGCACATGGCAGAAGACAGTAACATCCACAGGCGAAGCAACTAATGCTGGGTTCAGGCGGTGAGGTGCGGGAAGACTGGAGGTGAAAGAAGGACTGGGTTCCCACCTCGCTCCTCGGGCTGAAAGCCCACTGACCAGTTTCCCCACACCTGTTTTCTTTTACTCTTTCTCACAGGACAACTCCTGGGTCTTCTGCCTGAGGCTTACAGCCCCTTAGTCAGGAGCTGGTGAGGAGAAGCCCTGCATGTTGCAGAAGGGGGACGGGGACAAAAATGTGAAGGCTCCTACGTTAAGTTTTTCAGGTGTTCAAAACACAATCAAAAATCAACAACCATGTTTTAAAATTCAAATACCAAAATATGCAAAATGCCAAATTTGCATTATGTACCCACTGGGCTATGAACAATATCCTAAAGAAAACACTGTTGACTGATGACTCCTTTTCGGTATAAAGTCATGATTTTCACAGTGCCACAGGCATCTGCAGCAGCACGTCTTCCAGAATGATCGGAGGGCTGACATGTGCATGCATTAGATAGAACCACACACCTGACATAAACCGAACGCGCAGGAAAGGAGGCCAAGCGCAGCCTGTGGGATGTGCTTGCCTCAGATGCCCCTTACCTGAGCTCTTTGGGATCAAATACCAACTTCACGTCATTGACAATCGTTGGCAAGTACTTCAGCGCTGCCCCCTACAAAACAAGAACAAAGAAGAAAGCTGGGCCTTATACAGGTTGGCTAATGTTAATACAAATTTACGGTTATAATGAACAGCCACAAACTCATCAAAAAGAGAAAGATCACTTCAGGAGGAGGGACCCATGGCTAAACATGATGAAAATCAGAAAGGGGAAAAAAGCCTATGATTCACAAAGGATGGTGATTTGCTCTGTGGTTATCTTGACACATAACGTGAATGGAAGCCAACATTCCCGGTCTCCCAACAAAGTGCCTAGACCGTGCTGGGACCTTTCAGTCACTTCCTCCTGTCATCCTGGTAAAGCTACAGCAAATGAAGACCTGCCCTCTCAGGAGACTCCTCTTTCATTAGATTCATGGCAGCTGTACCTCCTGCAACAACTTAAAGGATCACCTTTGTTCCATTCCAAAAATGTCTTCCTACATTGCTATGTACCCCTTAATTACAAATCATTTTCTTTTTTAGTAACTTTATCTTCTATCATTATATCTGTATCTTCTGGAAAACACAATTTCGAAAGGTGGAATCATAGTAACAGATCCTATTACATGCTAGGCGCTGTGCTAGAACCTCTGGATATTTTATCTTTGATTCTAACCGTCCTCCTATGGGCAGTTGGGAGTTAGCTGTTTTGGGAGAGGAAGCTGACAACAGAAACATTAATTACTTTGACCTTGATCACACAGCTAGTACTTGACAGAGCTAGAATTAAAATTTCAGTTCATTGTGAAGCCAGAGCCCGTGCCTTCAGTCATACCCTGCTGGGAAAAGTCCTGGATCTGAAGCATTCTGACCCTGGCTCTGCCCCTCTATCTCTGAAGAGCATCAACTTGTGGTGGGCTGGGCTCTGCTTCCTGAAGGAAACCAAATGCCTCAAGTGGCTTCCATAAAGCTCAAAATCAAAATGATAATAATAGGAAAACGCTTTGAACAATGGAAAATACTATAACTATTACAGAAGAAACATTCTAAAAGCCATTGCTTTCAGAAAGCCCCAAACCAAACCCACTGCCGTCCAGTTGATTCTGACTCACTGTGACCCTATAGGACAGAGTAGAACTGCTCTGCAGGGTTTCCTGTAATCTTTACGGAAGCAGACTACCACATCTTTCTCCTGCAGAGCCACTGGTGCGTTTGAACTGCCGACCTTTCGGTTAAACACTGTGCCACCATATCTTCTCATGCAGAATATAAGAACTTTCAGAACTCAATAATAAGAAAACAACCCCCGTCAAAAAATGAGCAAAAGACTTGAACTGATATGTCATCAAATAAGATATACGGGTGGCAAATAAGCACTTGAGAAGACGCTCAGAATCATTAGTCACCAGGAAAATGCAAACTAAAACCACAATGAGATGCCACTACACACCTACTGCATAGTTGTTAGTTGCCATAAAGTCTATTCCAACTCACGGTGATCCCAGGTTAGGACTGCTAATAAGCAAAAACATAAAACAAAGAATAAAGGGGGAAAAAAGGCAAAACAGAACAAAATTAAAAAAAAAAAAAACCTGATAATACCAAGTGCTGTTTGCATACATGATCAGTCTGAAGGCTAAAACAATTCAACAACTTTGGAAAAGAGTTTGCAGTTTCTTGTAAAGTTAGACATATAATTTCTCTGTGACATAGCAACCCCCTCCGTATTTACCCAAGTGAAATGGAAACATTTGTTCACACAAAACGATGTACATGAATACCTCGAATGGGTTTATTTGTAATCACCAAAAAATGGAAACAACCCAAATGTCCTCAAGAGGTGAATGGATAAACAAGCTGTGGTGATCCATACCATGGGCTACAACTCATCAATAAAAACAAACCGTGAATATACTCAACAAAAGGGATTAAACTCAATGTAATCTGGTAAGTAAAATAAAGCTTTCTCAAGAGGCTACACACTGTATGGGTCCATTTTCATAACATTTTGTGAAAAGCAAAAGTATAGAGATGGAGAACAGATGGTTAGTGGTCAGCAGCTGGCGGAGTTGGAGAAATCTGAAGGGCCAATGCAACTGCTCTATGTATCAGTTGAGAACTATTCTATTTGTTGGTTCAGAACTGTCTATGTGTGGGTGCAAACTGTTTATATGTTGGGTGAGACCTGCTCTATATGTCGGGTGAGAAATGCTCTATATGTTGGGTGAGAACTGCCCTATCTGATGGTTGAGAACTGCTCTATATGTTATTTGAGAACCGTCTATATGTTGGTTGAGAACTGCTCTATATGGTGGGTGAGAACTGTCTATATGTTGGGTGAGACCTGCTCTATATGTTGGTGGATAACTGCTCTATATGTTGGGTGAAAACTATCTATATGTTCATTGAGAACAGCTCTGTATGTTGGGTGAGAACTGTCTGTATGTTGGGTGAGAACTGTCTATATGTTGGTTGAGAACTGCTCTATATGTTGGGTGAGACCTGCTCTGTATGTTGGTTGAGAACTGCTCTATATGTTAGGTTAAAACTGTCTATATGTCCATTGAGAACTGCTCTGCATGTTGGCTGAGAGCTGTCCAAATGTTGGGTGAGAACTGCTCTATATGTTGAGTGAGAACTACTCTATAGGCTGGTTGAGAACTGCTCTATATGCTGGGTAAGAACTGCTTTATATGTTGGGTGAGAACTGTCTATATGTTGAGTGAGAACTGCTCTATATGTTGGGTGAGAACTGTCTATATGTTGGTTGAGAACTGCTCTATATGTTGGGTGAGAACTGTCTATATGTTGGGTGAGAACTGCTCTATGTTGGTTGAGAACTGTCTCTATGTTGGGTGAGAACTGCTATATGTTGGGTGAGAACTCTATATGTTGGGTGAGAACTGCTATATGTTGGGTGAGAGCTGCTCCATATGTTGGGTGAGAACTCTACATGTTGGGTGAGAACTGCTATATGTTTGGTGAGAACTGTCTATATGTTGGGTGAGAACTGCTCTATATGCTGGGTAAGAACTGCTTTATATGTTGGGTGAGAACTGTCTATATGTTGAGTGAGAACTGCTGTATGTTAGGTGAGAATAGTCTTTCTGTTGGGTGAGAACTGTCTATATGTTAGGTGAGAACTGCTCTACATGTTGGGTGAGAACTGTCTATATGTTGGGTAAGAACTGTCTATACGTCAGGTGAGAACTGCTCTATATGTTGGGTGAGAACTGCTCTATATGTTGGCTGAGCTGGTGATTACATGACTGCATGCATTTGTCAAAATGACAGAAGTGTCCAATAAGGAAAAGTGGGTTTTACTGTATGTAAATTATACCTTAATTTTAAAAAGGAATAAAAACGTCTGCCTGAGGGAATGCCAGCCCTGACTCCCAACTTTGGCACTTACAAGCTCAGTGGCCCGATTCAAGCCACTTCCACTTAGTTCAAGTCTCCTGTCTGCACAGTGTAAATCTCCTGTGCATCCAGAAACTTCCCCAGGTGCTCTCCTCTCTCTCCTCTACTGACACATTAAATCCTCATGACAACCTCATGAGGGAGCTTTATTATGATCCCCTTTTACAGATGAGAAAGTGGAGACACAGAAGAGGAAGTATTTGCCCAGATTCTCTAGACTAGGACTTGGAGCTAAGGTTGAACCTAGCCCAGTCAGAACACCTACAAAGCTAGCTGTGTGAAACCACCACACTCCCCAGAAACCACAGCCCTTCATAGTCAATATGATAACAGGTAAGCCCCTTTTACCATTTCAATCTCCACTACAAAGTTATCACTGTTGTTTTTTCCCAGGTATTGCTACGGCTGCTAACGAAAGGGTCGGCAGTTCAAGTCCACCAGGCGCTTCTTGGAAACTCTACGGGGCAGTTCTACTCTGTCTTATAGGGTCGCTATAAGTCAGAATCGACTCGACGGCACTGAGTTTTTTTGGGGTAATCCTATCTTTTAGTGTCAGCCAGAGAAAGGGATTGCAATGTATCTGCTTTGAGATGCAACTTTTAAAAAGAGCACTAGGTAGAAATAATTTCACCGTTTTCAAATGTTCTGCTTCGACTACCTCAGAGTGGCTTTGAAAGACTAAAAAATATTTATTCTTACATTTAATAATAAGCATCTGCCAGGTTGCCTGCTCGGGCTCTTTAAGTGTCTCCTTTAGTTCGTGAGCATCCAGAATGTAAGGGACAGATTCGCTTTGTGCATTTTATCCTGGATCGTTTGCTGGTAGAACTTTAAAAACACCATTTCCCAAGGACGAAGCAGACAGTGACAAACATGACCCACATTTTATGGCCCGCCTTCATCTCACTTCCCTCGGGCCACCTTTCTTAACTAAGACAGGTAAGAGCTGGAGCAGAGCTGGGCTCCCAAAGGCTGCCCCCTCACAAGGGTGGACACAAGCTTATGGCCCCCAGGAAGTCACAGTGATATCCATGGAGAGAAGGTTGTACCCACTGAGGCAGGGATACCAGTGATGGCAAAATGCTGGTTCACAGAGAATTCTGCTTATTGGAAGTATAGGCTTTATGTTTTACAGTAAATGGGGTTTAGAGAGAGCAGAGATGAAGCACAAATCTGACATCAGTCCTAGGTAACGTGACAAATGGACAGCACTAATGGAATGTGGGATATGCCCAAGAGACAGACCTGAGTTTGAAAGGGGGTTGGGGGGTCTCTACTCCACCCCACCCAGGGCTATGAGGAGGTGTTCTACCCAAGAACAGTCAACACAAGAATGTCTATGATTTCCTTGATTTTAGCTTTGTTTGGCAGCTGTTTGTCAAGTCATAAGTGAACTGATCAAATGAAGGTTTGGTTTTTAAGCCACTTACTTCTTCATGTTTGATTTCAAACCTCGCTAAATTAACCCATCAGCAGCCTAAGGCCCGGCATGCGGTTTTCTCTGAACTTGGTCAAGTTTTCATCTGTCCACCTGAGGGTGGAGGTCTAATTCTAGATGTACCCGGGCCTCGGGGCAGCTGACATACGTGCACTGACACACAGACAGGAGGGGAACATGGACCTGAGTCCCACGCAGGCTCACGCACACCAAGGCTCTGGGGAAAAAGTCCAAATCACCACCAAATGCAGTCGGGCTCCTCATCAAACCCTGGTGGAAAGGCAACAAGCCACAGGAAGATATCAGAAACAAAATCAGAGAAAATCATGGCCAGCGGTAAAGCCGTTTCTATTTATATTAAATAACAGGCAAGAGGCTGAGCGTCCTTCTTAAAATTCGGTTCATATTTTAATATCTGTGCAATCAAGAACACACAGTATTCAGTAACCGTAACTCTCAGGAAAGAGAGCAAGGTCAGAACTGAAGCAAACGGACAGGAAAGAAACTGAAACCAAAGTTTTAAGGGGAAAAAAATGAAGCACATAAAAGGATTATGAAAATGGCAGAGAATGCTAAAAGTTTTCTAATTGCTGAAATAGCTCAGGTTCAAAAAAATTAAATAATTTTTATACTCTAAGCAAACTTAATTGTTGATGCATCTCATGAGAACGCCAACTTAATCCAAACTGTAAAACAAAACAAAAAAATGTATTCTCTCCTTAGTATTGGTTTAATGTTGTAAGCATCTCTCTGGCTAAAAATATTACTAGTGATGATGATTAATAGATACTATTTTAGGGTAAAGTTCAGGCTCCATTATTCGGTATAATTATTTTAATTAAATCCATTAGCATAACTTTATATAAGATTAGAAGAGCTATCGGTGGTGATACAAAATAAGTTTTTCTTGAATAATGTATGAAGCAATTATTAATTTACATATTTCTCGAGAAGACGCATATTAAATTGATTCCATTTGGAGGTTTTGAGCTAAAATATATATGGTCCACAAATTCTCCTTTCAGACCTAAGGGTTACATCTTTGGAAGATTTGGGGCATAGTCAAACTGCCTCGGAGGAACAATCCTAAAGCAGGAAAGTGTCATAAGACCAGTTGTACCAATGGGTGCTCTTGGAACCAACTGGTCGCTTTCACAGGGACTTGATGGCTGGGCATGACTGCTTGACACAGCTAAAGAAGAGACTCTCACAGCTCTCTGGAGAGATTCAAGGATGTGTGGTTGCAAGCTGCCCTGTTGTACATGTTGAACAAATCCAGAACAAAAAGAAAGATGAGGACAACAATTGTTCCCATTCATTAGCTCCTATTACATACAGATTCCCTATATCTTGAATAACTAAAATCTAAAAATACCTCTTCTCTTTGTAATCAAGTTTCCTTTAAGCAGACTCGAGTCTTTAAAACAGCATTCTTCATTTCTACTCCCAACCCTTTGGTTCATCCAGTCCCAACTGACAACTTAGCCTTTGGGGGATATCATTCCTATGAGTATCTGCATGTTTAACGAGCATAAAGCACATACCAAAAAACTGACCAAAAAACACAACTCACTAAGATTGCCCCATACTTAAAAAACTCAATTTGTTATGCCTTCCTTAGAGAATATCAACAAAGGGTCTCACCGTATTTCTCAAGGGGAAGGGTGTTATCCTCATTGTACAGGATTACTTTTAGCATCCCTGGCTCCTGCTTATTAAATGCCAGAGATAACCCCCAAACACACACACACACACACACGCACAGTCACTGTGACAACCAAACAATACCCCACACATTCCCAAACAACCCCTTGTTGAAAACCACCAGATTAGACAAGGGCTACCCAACCTGTGAAATGAGTCTCCAATGCACAGAGAAATCAAAGTCCTCACCCCTTGGGATGGCCTGGTAAGACCAGGATCACTGGATCCAACTCTCTGGTCCACTCTGACCATGAGAGCCATCCTACATGTTGATTACCAATTTCCATGTGTTCCAGGATATGAAAACAGCTGAGAATCACTGGGCAATTTATAGCTCCTGCTCTTCTCTCTCATATAAGCCAAAAAACCAAGCCCGTTACGACTGAGTTGATTCTGACTCATGACGACCCCATGTGTTGCTCAGTAGAACTGCTCTATAGGGTTCTCTTGGCTATAATCTCTACCAAAGCCAATAGCCAGGCCTTTCCTCCGTGATGCTTCCGGGTGAGTTCAAACCACCAAACTTTAGTGTTGGTGTTGCTGTTAGGTGCCATCGAGTCGATTCCAATTCATAGCAACCCTATAGGACAGAGGAGAACTGCCCCACAAGGTTTCCAAGGAGCAGCTGGCGGATTTGAACTGGCAACCTTTTGGTTAGCAGCCAAGCTCTTAACCACTGCTCAACCAGGGCTCCTTAGGTCAGTACTCAGGTGCAAACCGTTCAAACCACTTAGGGACCTGAAACTCATTGCCATTGGGTTGATTCCAACTCATGGCGACCCCATGTGTTACAGAGCAGAACTGCTCCATAAGGTCTTCTTGGCTGTAATCCTTATGGAAGCAGATTGCCAGTTGGGTGGGTTTGAACCTCCAACCTTTTGGTTAGTAGTTCAGCACCACAAACCGTTTGCGCCATCCAGGGACCTTCTCTCTCATAGCCTTCTAGAAAAGTGGTAAGAATCACCTTCGAGTGAGCAATCCGAGGCCTGCACCATTCACCCCTCTGGCCCTGATGTCTGGCACACACGGGTCAGGGTAGAAGCCGCCATGACTCAGGGAGTGAGGGCAGAGCTACAACGACTCAGCAGACCACAGACGCCTGGCAGAATTTTGCAATAAAAGTACAAGGTGAGAGAAAGGGGCAAATGGTCTGCGGTGCCGAACTACTAACCACAGCACATCTGAGAATGAGCCCTCTTCTTTGGAGCTGCTGTGTTCCCCTGAACCTCCTAAAATCCATTTGCCAAGAATTAAGTCATGCTAAATAGGGGCATTACCATAATCTAAGCAAGAACAAATGTGAATTAAATTACTGGACTTTTTTTTTTTAACTTCATCCCGGCACAGTTGTGTGGCTGAGAGGCCTGGGGAAGGGGAACGATGCTGTGAAAAGGCCTCCGTCACCTCCAAATTGGTGAAAATTGGTTACCTGTCTAGACAGCTCCCAGGAGGCAAGGCCTGACTTCCAAATGATGGAGATTTTCCAGAAAACACTTGAAATTCAGAAGCTGACAGACAGGAAAATAGGCTGGTTCAAAAGCATCTTAAGGGCCTGAACTGTAGTGAAGTGGTTTTGAAAATGGCAAGAAGATCACACACCACACTCGTGTTTTATTCACGGAGCCTATGAAGGACTGAGCAGGGTGGAGAAGGGGACTCTCTCTGCAGGTGATGGAGGAGAGTGGAAACCTACAGGTGACCCTCCAAACCTTCCAGGCCACCCAGCCACTCCCAACCCCACCAACCCTCGGACAACCCGTCAGAGAGGACACCCAAGAGTGTGGGACTCCCAACTAGGAGAAATTGTCTGTTGTTGGGTGCTGTTGAGTCAATTCTGACTCATAGCAACCCCATGAGACAGAGCAGAACAACACCATAGGGTTTCCAAGACTGTAATCTTTACAGAAGCAGACTGCCACATCTTTCTCCCGTGGAGCAGCTGGTAGGTTTAAACCACCGACCTTTGGTTAGCAGCCAAGCGCTTAACCACTGCGCCACCAGGGCAAGGCCTCTGGGTAGAGCAAACAGTATAAGCAAAGAGGTGCTGTCCATCTCTCTCCCTCCCCCATTCCCCACCGCATACAAAAGGCACCTCTTCACAACAGGGGCTCTCCAACTCCCCGTACTGAAAACTAGGTTTTGCTTTTTTTTTTTCTCTGTCACTGTCAAATATCTTTGTAATATACAACAGAAATGAATTTCTAGAAAATTCAAAAAAAAACTGGCTGGCATAGCAGTGTCAAATTCCAATGAAAGTTTCTGATCATTTGTCTTTGTCTCACCATGGAAGGGCATTAGCAGTTCACGGGCAGGCACGGGTCCAGGGACCACCCTGCTTTGCGTGTTGCTGCCCTAAAGGACAGCTGGTCCCAGGCTCATATAGACACACACACGTGCACAGACAAGTGTATATGTGCACACGAGCGCACACACACACACACACACGCACACATGCAGGCTGAGGCCTGGGAGGTGGGGGCATTCAAGGGGTAGGGACACATTGCCCAAGCCTGACAGAGCAAGTATGCTACCTTTCCAGAATCCAATCCTGGCACACCCTCCCCCTCATCCAACACGTCCCCCCAAATCCAGTACCTCCTTCCCTACTCAGTACCCCACCAAGCACCCCCCATCCAACACCTTCCCCCCATACCCAGCACCTCTGTCCCCACTCAGCAACCCCTCCACAGCTCCTCAGCATTACAGCTGTGGCCACTCCCAAGTTTATGGGCTCCCCAGCGCTGCTCAGTAGAACTTTATGGGAGGATTTAAATATTCTGTAGCTGCTCTGTCCAACACAGTAGCCACTAAGCACATGCAGTGAGTGAGCACTTGAAATAAGGTTAGTGACTGAGGAAGGGAAATCTAAATTTATTTGATTTGAATGAATTTCAATTTATACAGGACAGTGCAGGCCTTTCTTCTGGTTGGTAGTTGTTCTGGGAGTAGATTCTGACTTGAGGTGATCCCACCTGTGCAAAGTAGGACTGTTCCAGAGGTTTTCAGGGCTGTGAACTTTCAGGAGATCACCAGGCTCTTCTTCTGAGGCACCTCTGGGTGGGTTTGATCTGCTGATCTTTTGGCTAGTGGTCGAGCACTAAACCACTGCACCACCCAGACAGTCTAGATGACACAGGGTTACTCCGTTCTTTTTATAGCCTGAATTCACCCTTGCACCCTCAGTTTTAAATTCTCTCAGTTTCTCCCAGAGGATGAATCTTTTGAGAATTAAACAGGAGTGACCAGGTAGGGCGCCAAGCACACAGCCAGCGCTTATTCACCTCTTTGAACGCATGCTCCATGTCTTCTTTGGCACCTGGCTCTTCCACACACTGTAGATTCTACAATTTAGTAGGTTCTAAATAAATACTTATATCGGAATCGACTCGACGGCACTGGGTTGGGTTAAATAAATACTGGTTTTATTTCTTTGCTTAGGAAGTCTGTATTTTGACACAGTGAGCTCCAGAAAAAGCATATATCTAGTGCAATTTCTCAAATCTCAAGACCAATTTACCATCCCGTTACTCCCCTCTCTCCTGCTCAGGGACAAATACAGCAGGAGCTCTGATTCCTTGGCCCTGAATCCCAACAAGGACCCTAGGTACTTGGAAACACAAAAGACCACCCTATATTTGTACTCCAGGAAAGGTTAAAATAGGGAAAAAAAAAAAGGGGGGAAGTTTTCCAGACCAGCCTTTCTAACACAAGGAGGAAGGGTTCACAGATCACACAGTAAAAACAATGTCCTGTCCCTGTAAGATGATACTTCTCATTGCAGGCGTCATAAGGTGCTTTTTATTATGACTCTCAGCTACCATCGATCATTAACGCCTTCCCAAATGTGACTTGTCCACACAATGGTTTCCAGCAGTGACAGACAAACACCTTGGAAACATCACAGCACCTCAAATTGTCTTTAAAATGAGGCATGAAATGAGCCACCTTAATAGTGAGTTCCAAGGTCACTGCCTAGAACCAGCCACCATCAATGCCATGGTTTTAATTAAGTAGGACATACCATAATCCACAAGGTAGAAATCCAGGGAAACCAGAGATGAGAGCCATCCCAACGCCCCAAACTCTGGCTATGGTACAAAAATGCCACCCTCACTCCCAATCCCAAAGCAAGCCCATACTTTTCTGTGATTGTTTTAAACAATCTTCCAATTTGTGTCTCAACAAACATTTGCTGTATACGTCAGGGGCTTTAAAACATGACCACCCAAATTAGTGACTTTTAAAAAATGTATTCAGAGATGTAGGAGGGTGAATTTTTATAAATGTTGCCAAAAGAGAAAGAAATGCTGAGCATTAGAGAATGAAAAACGTTTCTGTAGGGCAGTCTCCTTCCCTCACAAGTCTCTTTCCCTCACAAGGATGAGCTGGCCGGGAAGATGAATTATCGCCATTCACAGATAGCAGCCCCAGGATGCCGTCTTCACTGGAGATGAGGACACCAAGCCCTCTGCTCACAAGGTCTCTTCTTCACCATCTTTTACAGAGACCAGAGGCAAGGTGGGATTGCTCAGGAATGGGGGAGCTAAGAAGAGAAGCGTCCCCAGGAAACAGCTCCAACAAACATGGAGGGAGCAGGCACAGAAAATGAGAAACCAACACAATACACTGAAAAAGACAACAAATAAAAACCAACGTAACTATTGCTAGGCCTAGTTGTTAGATCAAGCACTAATTTAAAAGAGTTGCTGTGTAGCTATTTTGTAGAAGAGATTATCCTGGATAATCAGGGTGGGCCTGATCCAATCAGTTGAAAGGCCTTATAACAGAACTGAGGCTTTCCAAACTCCTTGCCCGAACACTTAATTGTGCTCACGAGGAATCTGCACATAGACCGAGAGGCAACGGTTCAAACAGATCAAGGGGATACATCGTGGTTTAAGGTCAAAAGAGGTGTGCATCAGCCTTCTATTTTTTCACCATATTTATTCAATTTGCATGCTGAGCAAATAACAGGAGAAGCTGGACTATATAAAGAAGACCAGGCATCAGGATTGGAGGAAGACTCATTAAAAACCTGAGATATGCAAATAACACAGCTTTGCTTGCTGAAAGTGAAGAGAACTTCAAGCACTCACTATGATGATCAAAGATTACAACCTTCAGTATGGGTTACAACTCAACATAAAGAAAACAAAAATCCTCATAATTGGACCAATAAGCAACATCATGATATACAGAGAAAAGACTGAAGCTGTCACAGATTTCATTTTACTTGGATTCGTAATCAATGTCCATGGAAGCAGCACTCAAAAAATCAGATGACGTATTGCATTAATCAAATCTACTGCAAAAGACCTCTTTAAAGTGTGAAAAAAAAAAAACCAAAGATGTCACTTTGAGGACTAAGGTGCACCAGACCCAACCCATGGTGTTTTAATCACTTCATATGTATGCAAAAGCTGGACAATGAATAAGGAAGACCGAAGAATTGATGCCTTTGAATTACGGTGTTGGCAAAGAATGTTGAATATACCACGGACTGACAGGAGTGCACAAACTGGTCTTGGGAGATACAGCCAGAATGCTCCTTGGAAGCAAGGATGGCGAGACTTTGTCTCACATACTTTGGACAACTTATCAAGAGGGACCGGTCTCTGGAGAAGAACATAATGCTTGGTAAAGTAGACAGTCATCAAAAAAGAGGAAGATCCTCAACGAGATGGACTGACACAGTGGCTACAACAATGGACGGAGGACCAGTGTTTTGTTCTACTCTACACAAGGTCGCTATGAGTCGGAACCGATTCGATGGCCCCTAACAACAGTAGGAAGTACAAACTGGAGTGGTTCCACAGCAACCTGATCACATTCCTGCACCTTTTGGAGGCCAGTACGACCCACCATAAGCTTCTCTTATCATATCCACTCTTACCCATCGAGCCACATGGAACTGCCTTTTGCACCTATGTGTAAGGTTACAATGAATGTGAGACAATCTCCAAAGGTCCCAGTGAGAGAAATTCAAGTTTTGGGCGTCTCAAATAAATATGCTTTTATGGGTATACATAAAAGTCAAGAATCTACTTATGGAATTTGATAAATGTAACTATGCATTCATATTTAACATCACATATACTTTTTTATACATATATAGTACATATATTTAATGTATGTAGAATAGTATATAAATATAGTCTATCATTTTGGAAATATTTTGCCAGTTTGCATAAAATATTCTGCCAAGTTGGACACTATCGTAAAAACTAAATTCCTCGCAGAAACTCATTAGAAAGATGTGGCAAATTACTATCTTGTTGCAGTAATAACTGACATTCAGTTCTTGCTGGGACGGAACAGGAAGAATAAGTGAGGTCTTGCCTCCCCGTCCCAGGAAGCAGCCTTGCTTGGTCAGAGTGCTGCATCCCCAGGGCCA
Source organism: Loxodonta africana (assembly GCF_030014295.1). Classification (NCBI taxonomy): domain Eukaryota; kingdom Metazoa; phylum Chordata; class Mammalia; order Proboscidea; family Elephantidae; genus Loxodonta; species Loxodonta africana. The sequence goes on from NC_087357.1 coordinate 8,852,152, forward strand.
TTCACGGCATTTGTGTTTTTCCATTTCATCCAACACCTTGAAGACAGCCCCAACCCAGGTTCTGCTTCACACGGAGGCCCGTCTAGCAAGGAGGCCTTCTACAATATGGCTGAGATTCAATTTCTTGGCATGCTGCTAAGTGAGGGGCTTTGAGCCAGAATTCTTTGCTGAACAACAACAAGAAGGTAGGAGTTAATTAAAATGAGGTTACTGAGAGGACTCTTGAAGAGAGAATTAAAATGAGGTTATCGAGAGGCCTCTTGAACCTACATACGGTGGAAACCACGCACATAATTAACTAAAAATGGCTTTATATATTGTCTTCCTAATTGCCAACCAACAATTACTCATAAATTATGAAACGTCAACAGTATGGCCAGGATAGTACGGGATAAAGGATTTAAAAGGAAAAAAAAAAAACTCACTGCCATTGAGTCAATTTCGACTCATAGCAACTCTACAGGACAGAGCAGAACTACCTCAAAGGGTTTCCAAGGAGCGGCTGGTGGATTTGAGCTGCTGACCTTTCTTAGCAGCCAAAAGATTAACCACTACAGCACCAGGGCCCTGGAGGTAACAATAATGCTTTTTAGTCATCGAATGGCACAACAATATTGACTAATGAGATTTAGAAAGATTTAGACCCATTAATAATACTTCTTTTGTAAGTGTGATATAGCAAAAGAGGGCCAACTATATGTTTTTAAACTATAATAAAGTCACCATTACATTTATGACAAGCATGGGTCACGTAATATTGGGGCTGGAGAACTGTCTAGTAATGTTGATCCTGGCTTAATAAAGCACAGCAGAATTGTTGCCTATATTTTCCCTCCTGGTTCATAACACAATAAACCAAAAAAAAAAAACTTCTAAAGTTTTGAAAAACTTCTTGGAGATTTTAAGTAACTTTTAATGGGTTTCTTTTTTCCTTCTCTGTATCACAGAAATTTGTTTCTAAGATGAAGAAATCACCTTAGCAGAAACGGAGCATACAACTGCCAAACCGTCTTCCATTTAGCCTTTGATATGGGTAAACGGGGAAATCATTTATAATCACATCCATATGAAGAATTCAAATTACCTCACTCTGTCTTATTATCTATCAACAGGAGGCATGCTTCCTCACACTATGAATTTCAGTTAGCATGTTCTTTATATGATTAAGACATATCTGAAGGACCAAAGCCAAATCCATTGCCCTTGAGTTGATGACAACTCACGGCAGCCCTGGAGGACAGGGTAGAACTGTCCCATAGGGCTTCCAAGGCTGTCAATCTTTATGGAAGCGAACTGCCATGTCTTTCTCTCGCAGAGTGGCTAGTAGGTTCGAACCAATGCCCTTTTGGTTATAAGCAAGCACTTAACCACTGTGCCACCAGGGTTCCTTACATAGCCAAACCCAAAACCAAACCAAACCCACTGCCGTAGAGTTGATTCCAACTCATAGCGACCCTATAGCCAAAAAAAAAAAAAAAAAAGGGTTCCCCAAATCAGAGCAGCCAGGTCAGGTGCGATTTGGAACTGAAAGGGGGCAAGGAGAGGTGAGAATCCCAGTGCCGAGTCGCGCACATTCGGGAAGCAGACCTCCAGGAACCAAGCCACTAACCAGCATGTACTTGTCCTGGAAGTGAAGGCACCTGAATGCCAGCAGCAGGAGCATTTTCAGAGCAAGATTCGAATCCCCAGGTCATTTCTTAATTTGTTCATCAGGTGTTGGTGCCCATGGTATGCCAGGCAAACGCTCAGCGTCCAAGAGCTACAGTCAGAGAAGATGATGCAAATGGCAATCATGGCCACATGTCCTCTCTGTGGTTTAACAGAAAGGGGGCGTCTTTGCAGAGGCCTCTGGGGGGCCTGGAGAGCAGTGCGGGGGGATTAGACACTGGTAAACCAGGGGGCTGCTGCCCGGGTTTTGAAGGCTGACCAGGAGTTCCCCTGGGAGAGATAAGGGGAGCAGCCTTCCACAGAGGGAGCTGCGTGTGCATGCAGGGCTGCTCCTGTCTGCTCCTTACGGACACAGGGCTTCTGCACTGATCCTGGCACTGCCACACTCCCTTTCTGCCTGGCGTTTACAGCAACCTGCAGAGCTTGGTGGATTAAGGCATGCATGTCCACGGGGAGTGGGGAGCGGGCATCTGGTGAAAACGGACAGCAGGACTGGTCTTTAAAAGAAGAGTCACGGCACCTTAAATTGCTATGCCATCAATTTGCTTGAGGCTTATTCAGCTCTTACTGAAAAAGCCAACTCAGGGGCAGAGGAAGCAGCCCCAGTGGCGTGCAGCATGTGGACATAAGCAGGGGGCAGAGGAGAGGCCGGGGAAGAATAAGGCTGAGGAGCTCAGAGCCGGCTGGGAGGAGCATTGCATGGCACGCAGGTACAGAGGCCCCAGGGCACTTCCCTCCTGCCATACCATCACTGTCACTTCTCCTCCCAGTTAAGCCTCCACCTGCCTCCCGAATCAACTGCAGCCCAGACAGGGCAGGACAGAAAGCAGTTCCCAGAGCCACCAAGGACTTCAACTACACGTCCCCAATTAACTGAAGTAGGAGCAGAAAACCTGAGAGAGGCAGGCTGTCTTTCCTGGGTGCAGAAATAGTTCCCGCTGAGAACACCCCTTCCTGTACTACAAGTAACCTTGTTTGGCCTGAGGGGTCGGCAGTCCTCAGAGATGGGAGAAAAAGTACAACTAACACAAAGGAAAAGGCGCAGCCACAGGACGGATCCCAGGGAAGCCGAGACCAAGAGAGGGGGCTCTCATTCACTCTTCAGGCCCACTGCTTTCCTGCATAGGGCCATTCTATAAAAGTCCCAGGGTGCTGGCCTAAACCCAAAATTCCCAAATCCACTGCCATTGAGTCAATTCCCACTCAGAGTGACCCTACAGGACAGAGTAAAACAGCCCCACAGGGTTTCCAAGAAGGGGCTGCTGGGTTTGAACTGCTGACCTTTTGGTTAGCAGGTAAGCTTTTAGCCACTGCACCACCGGGGCTCCTTGCCTATTCTAGATGTTTCATATAGGAACCCTGGTGGTGCAATGGTTAAGCACTCAGCTCCTCACCGAGAGGCTGGTGATTCGAACCTACCTAGTGGCTCTGCAGGATAAAGATCTGGCAATCTGCTCCTGTAAAGATTACAACCTAAAAACCCTATGGTGCAGTTCTCTGTCACGCAGGGTCGCTATGAGTTGTGAGTGACCCAACAGCACCTAACAACACAATGCTTCAAACGGCATTTTTAAATGTGGACTATACCTCAATGTCACTGACTTTAAAAGGAACTCATGATGAACCACGATTCTGGTTGTCCTCAGCAGATCGTAAAACTGAAGGCTGCCTAACACTCTGAATCAGGAAATGGGGCATTTGTTCCCCAGTCTTGGAGTGAGGCCAGGAGGCTTGTGGCAAGTGAGGCTGCTGTGGCTTGAGGGATAGCAACCAAAGCTACTTCCACATGACAGTACAGGGCCCAGAGGAAGAGATGAAGACAGGGCAGAGCCAGTAAACACAGAGACACTTTGAGTTTGACTTGATGTGGGGGAGCACACAGTGAACAGCCACATTCTCAGACCGGAGGGCCAAGGAAATGGCCCACAGTGTGAGGGACACTGTCTGCTCCCAAAGACAGTAAGTCTCAAACAAGCGAACAAGCCCCACACTCAGGGCACAAAAAACCCACTGTTGTCAAGTTGATTCCAACTCATAGCGACCCTATAGGACAGAGTAGAACTGCCCCAAATAGTTTCCAAGGCTGTAAATCTTTCTGGAAGCAGACCGCCACATCTTCCTCCTGAGGAGTGGCTGGTGAGTTCGAATCGCCTATCTTTATGGTTCACGGTTAAGTGCTTTAACCGCTATGCCACCAGGGCTCAGGGTACACACGAGTGCAAATCAATAAGCAAGAACTGTCAGCCACAGACAGCAACACTGCCAGCAGACACTTCTTCCAAGACGGTGAACGGCAGCTGACAGCTAAATGTCTAATAAAGTCATTATGCCTCTTAATAAAAGGAAAAATAAGTGCGTGGTTTTGAATTCTCTGAAAGTAGTATTTATTTCACCAAAACACAGCACCCTAGGGTTCAGGAGCACTTCAAATAGAGGTGACATATTTAATTCATAGAGATAGCAAACCTCATTTAACTACCTTGGAGGATCACAAAGGTCGCGACTGAGATCACACCAGACTTTAAAGAGGTTATGAAAACAATTACAGAAACCAGGAAAGCAAGAGCAGGGAGAGGGAAATTGCAGGCTGGCTACCTCTACCCCAGCTCGTGACAAATAAAAGACTAAAAGTATCACTTAAAAAATATTAAATTACTGAGTAGGGAAGTCCAAATTCAAACACAGAATACATAAAGGAATTTATAATAGCCTAGCATTAAAGAAGGGTGCCCTGGTGGTACAGTCGTTAAGTGCTCGGCTGCTCACCAAAAGGTTGAGGGTTCAAACCCTCCCCATGGCTCTGCGGGAGAAAGACCTGGTGATCTGCTTCTAGATTACAGCCGAGAAAATCCTATGGGGCAGTTCTATTCTGTCACATGAGGTCCCTATGAATCAGAATCAACTCGATGGCCCCTAACAACAACAACAAGCATAGACGATAGGCTGGTAGAGGCCCACTCAGTCTAAACCATGATGCACTATTTTTTGTACACATTTAGGGCTTGGTATTTCAAATCCCAGCAGGGTCACCCAGGGTGGGCAAGTTTCAGTGGAGCTTTTAGGCTAAGACAGAAAGGCCTGGCGATCAACTTCCAAAAATTAGCCAATGAAAACCCTGTGGATCACAACAGAATAACGTCCAACTCACTTGCTTGGGCCACATCCTCAGGAGGGATCAATCGCTGATGGGGACATCATGTTTTGTGAAGCAGGGTACCAACAAGGGTGAGGGAGACACTCAGTGAGATAGACTGGCACAACAGCTGCAATGATGGACTTGAACATGCCAGTGATCGTGAGAATGATACAGGACCAAGCAACATGTCATTCTGTTGTACATAAGGTCACCATGACCCGTGGCTGATTTAATGGCAGCTATTTTTTTTATCTATCTGCCTGCCTGTCGGCCTCCCTGCTTGCCTGCCTTTCTTTTTATCTGTCTGTCTGTCTAGCTGCCTATTTGTCTGCCTGCCTGCCTCCCTATCATCCATCCATCCATCCATCCATCCATCCATCCATCCATCCATCCATCCATCCATCCATCCATCCATCCATCCATCCAATCTGTCTGTCTCTCTGTCTATCATCTATCTATCTAGCTAGCTAGCTAGCTAGCTAGCTATCTTCTCAAGAAAGAATGTATATGTTCAGCTGTGGGAAATGTCATAAGCCAGAAAAAAAAAAAATTTTTTTTTTTTTCTGAAGCCAGGGGTGCCAGAAAAAAACCAGAACACCCCGACTAGGCTATCTCAACAACACCAGATATGGCAGCAGTGAAGGATATCTCAGGAAGGTTGAATATTAAATTATAATACAAAAGCAAACATCAATCAAAACCCAGGAGTTGTAGGGGGAGGGAGTGAAAAGTCTGAATTAAGAATGATAAATTTTCAAAAGATGAAATGCTATTACTTTCAAGTTTTCTAAGGAAATTAACAACCCATCTTAGCAAGATACTGGGAAGAAGTCAGAATTTCTGAGCCAGAGGGGGACAGAGTTCATCAGCTCTAAACTCCTTGGTAGGGGACCTGGTAGAAAGAAGGACTAGTATATTCTGCAGTGCCTGAAAAGACTGTACTCTCTTAGGAAGTATAAACATGTCATCAATGACTTAATCCTGCTCGTGATACGTATTTGTCTAGTAAACTCTGATTTTCATAGTGGAAAGAGGTGAGTGACAACCCAGGTACTATATTAATTATCTCAAATTATGAATAAGTGGAGTGTGAATGAGACTTTGCAAACGATGAACTTAACACAGTGTCAAAATAATAAGCTAGAGAGAAGACTTTAAATATCACACACTGACTTGCTAATTTGGGTAGCCAGGATTAGTTTCAAACCCAAAGACGCAGCCCTCATAAAAGATTGACTGCTGCATGACATACTCAATAGATTTCTTTCAAAAATCCATCTCTACACACACTTAAAAAAATTACTTTGCAGTGCAAGCAAATGGTGCCATTTTGTCCTTCTGAGCACATGCAAGGATTCCTTTGATGTTCGCTGTCTGTTTTAAAGAGGTGGCCGTTTAGTTTCTAGAAAGAAGATAAAAGCAGGCAAAACTAGTAGGCAACCTCAGAACACAGTCCAAATCTTTTTCTTTATTTTGTGAAAGAGAACAAGGATACCCAGTGGAGTGAAAAATTTCCATCTGAAGGCACAAGAGCTACTGAGGCAGCTGGGACACATGAGGCCCAGATTCCAGAGAAGAGGGAAGAGAAGAGCTTTGTGTGGGGCCTGGTGATGGAACGGTATCTCAGTGGAGAAGTGCGTTGTATGAGCACGAACATTTGTCCACACTGAACGGTACACTTCACGCCTGTGCGTCTCGCTGCAAATACATCATCCAGCAATTTAACGTTCCTGAGGCTAATTTATAAATACTCAGCTTTTTGATAAAGACATTATTAACCAAAAAAAAGTTAAGTGCATAATTGCTCCAAATAAAACAGAAATATTGTCATATTGGGTTAAAAAAATATTCTGTAAAAAGATGAAGAAGATATTCCACTCAGACACTAACCAAGAGGAGGCTGGTACAGCCTGAGCAGTATCAAAAGAAGCAGACTGTAAGGGAAGAATCATAAGTGGAGATGTAGAAGGTGCTTCGTAATGATAAAGGGGTCTGTCCACTGAAGGGATCATAATTATAAATCGCTGTCGTCGTTGTTGTTGTTGTTGTTAGGTGCCGACAAGTCGGGTCCGACTCATAGCGACCCCATGTACCACAGAACGAAACACTGCCTGGTCCTGTGCCATCCTTACAATCATTGATATGCCTGAGCTCACCACTGCAGCCACTGTGTCAATCCATCTCACTGAGGTCTTCCTCTTTTCTGCTGACCCTGTACTTTACCAAGCATGATGTCCTTCTCCAGGGACTGACCCCTCCTAACAACAAGTCCAAAGAATGTAAGATGCAGTCTCGCCATTCTTGCTTCTGAGCATTACGGCTGTACTTCTTCCAAGAAAGATTTATTCGTTCTCCTGGCAATCCATGGTATATTCAATAGTCTTCACCAACACCACAATTCAGAGGTATCAATTCTTTTTCGGTTTTCCTTATTCATTGTCCAGTTTTCACATGCATATGATTAAAAAAAAAAAAAAACCCCGTTGATTGAAAATACCATGGCTTGGGTCAGGCACACCTTAGTCTTCAAGGTGACATCTTTGCTTTTCAACACTTTAAAGAGGTCCTTTGCAGCAGATTTGCCCAATTCAACGTGTCTTTGGAAACCCTGGTGGCGTAGTGGTTAAATGCTATGGCTGCTAACCAAAAGGTCAGCAGTTCCAATCCACCAGGCACTCCTTGGAAACTCTATGGGGCAGTTATACTCTGTCCTATAGGGTCGCTGTCAGTCGGAATTGACTCAATGGCACTGGGTTTGGTTTTTTTGGTTTAATGTGTCTTTGGATTTCTTGACTGCTGCTTCCATGGCTGTTGATGGTGGATCCAAGTAAAATGAAATCCTTGACAACTTGAATCTTTTCTCCATTTATCATGATGTGGCTTATTGGTCCAGTCGTGAGGGTTTTTGTTTTTTTATGACTGAAGGCTATGGTCTTTGATCTTCATCAGTAAGTGTTTCAAGTCCTCTTCAATTTCAGCAAGCAAGGTTCTGTCATCTGCATAATGCAGGTTGTTAATGAGTCTTCCTCCAATCCTGATGCCCCATTCTTCTTTGTATAGTCCAGCTTCTTGGATTATTTGCTCAGCACACAGATCGAATAGGTATGGTGAAAGAATACAACCCTGACGCACACCTTTCCTGACTTTAAACCACTCAGTATCATCTTGTTCTGTCCAAACAACTGCCTCTTGATCTATGTACAGGTTCCTCATGAGCACAATTAAGTGTTCTGGAATTCCTAGTCTTTGAAATGTTATCCACAATTTGTTATGATCCACACAGTCAAATGCCTTTGCATAGTCAATAAAACACAGGTAAACATCCTTCTGCTATTCTCTGATTTCAGCCAGGATCCATCTGACATCAGCAGTGATATCCCTGGTTCCATGTCCTCTTCTGAATCCGGCCTGAATATCTGTCAGCTCCCTGTTGATATCCTGCTGTAGCTGCTTTTGAATGGTCTTCAGCAAAATTTTACTTGTGTGTGATATTAATGATATTGTTTGATAATATCCGCGTTCGGTTCAATCACCTTTCTTGGGAATATGCATAAACATGGATCTCTTCCAGTCAGTTGGCCAGGTAGCTGTCTTAATAAAGTAGCTGTCTTAATAAATCACTATGCCCCCAATAATACCCATACCGGTTACTGTTGAGTGGATTCTGACTCATAGCGACCCTACAGGGCAAAGCAGAACTGCTCCATAGGGTTTCAAAGGCTGTCATCTTTACGGAAGCAGATTGCTACATCTTTCTCCTGCTGGCCAGCTAGCTGGTGTGCTTGAACCACCAACATTTCAGTTAGCAGCCAAGTGCTTAGCCACTGCCCCACCAGAGCCCTCAATAATATAGCATCCACGTATTTTCTGGATGAGGTATTTGAGAGGAAAGGACCGGATCTCAAGTCTCCTGATCCGTTGCTCTCTCACCCTGCCATGAGGGAGACTCTGTGACCCAGAGAGCTTGGTGTCTTATGGATAGAATTGTGTCCCCTAAAAAGATATGAAGTTCTAACTCCTTTACCAACAAAAGCAACTTCGTTTAAAAATGGGGTTTTTCTTCTGTTATCACTTAAATTAATAAGGTCATACTGGAGTAGGTTGGGTCCTAATTCCTTCTGAGCAGCATCTTATAAAAAGAACAGACAGGGAGACAGACACATACAGACTCCTAGCTCCCAGAACTGTGAGACTATAAATTTCTGTTCTTTAAAGACATTCACTTTGTGGTATTTTGTGACGGCAGCTGAGGAGACTAAGCCAGTCCACATGGAACGTCAGAGGAGTACAGGGCCAGCTGAAAAGCTGACCGGATCCCAGAGGAAAGGAGAGCTATGAAACACGGAAGGCAGACGGCAGCATCACCTCTGCGTCAGATACAAGACTCCGGATACGTCACGTTCTCCACTGAAGATGACTAGCATACACAGAAAACGACTGCACATGTTCCAGACGTAGTACTGACGCTTCCTCATCTCTTCAGCTCATTGAAGTACATCAGCTGGGGGGCAAAGGGCAGTCCATGCCTCACCCTAGCAGCCTCCCGGGTCAGACTAGCATAGCCACCAGGAGGGGCACCACAGCCACGCACTTCGAGAAAGAGGTCCCGCTGCAAGTACCACAAAGCTCTGAAAGGAGACTTGCAATTTTCCCCAAAAGCTTTTTTCAATTAAAAATATTTGTATTGCACTTTGCCCCAACTACCTCGAGAATGAAGACCATTCTCAGCAGCCAGACTGTTGATGTTCCAGAAAATGTTGACATCACTCTCGATGGTAGCACAGTTATTGTGAAGGGCCCCAGACAAAACTTGCAGAGGGACTTCAAACATATCAATGTAGAACTCAGTCTCCTTGGAAAGAAAAAGAAGAGGCCTGGCATTGATGAATGGTGGGGAAATAGAAAGGAACTGGCTACACTTGGCACTACCTGTAGTCACGTACAGAACATGGTCAAGGGTGTTACATGGGCTTCCGCTACAAGCTGGGGTCTGTGTATGCTCACTGCATTATTCAGGAGGGTGGATCTCTTGTTGAAATCTGAAACGTCTTGGGTGAAAAATACATCCACAGGGTTTGGATGAGGCCGGGTATTGCTGGTTCAGTATCTCAAGCCCAGAAAGATGAGTTAACTCTTGAAGGAAATGACATTGAGCTTGTATCAAATTCAGCTGCTTTAATTCAGCAAGCCAGGACACTTAAAAACAAGGATAGCAGGCATCTTACAATAGTTTTTTCTTTTTTACTACCTGCCTTTAAGAAGCAAACACAATAAGGAAATGTAAATTACATTTTAAAAACAGCCCTCTGTGCATGTTCTGTTTCAAGTTCTGTGACAGGCACAATTTTAATAATGGTGTACAAAGAGTACATAGCGCCCACGGCCACCACTGCCCCCACGGCCACCACTGCCCTCACAGCCACCACTGCCCCCACAGCCACCTCTGCCCCCACGGCCACCTCTGCCCCCATGGTGTCTCTGACCCCACAGCACCTCTGCCCCCAGAGCCACCTCTGCCCCACAGCACCTCTGGGTGCAGCAGGGAGGGGGCAGCCCTGTGGGAGCCAACACTGGGCAGTCACATACTAGACATGCATAAACGGGACATGTCAATGAAAAAATTGGTATAACATGGAGTTTGTGCCTTGGATGGCACAGTTTGCACTCAGCTAGTAAGCGAAAGGTTGGCAGTTCAAACCCAGTCAATGGCGCCATGGAAGAAAAGGCCTGGCAATCTATTTCTATAAAGATTACAGCCAAGAAAGCCCTATGCAGGAGTTCCACTCTGTAACACATGGGGTCACCATGAGTCAGAATCGACTCAAGGGCAGTAAACAACAATAACAAGAAGTTAACCTACAGTTCTGCCAAACCACTGCTTCGTTCTGTGTGCAGTCTACTTGGCAGACGACAGAGGCAGAAAGGGCTCAGCTGTTAGACCACATAAACCAGCTAGGTGATGGCTAGGTGGAAGTCCTGAAGGGAACCCATCCACAGACTCAACAACTATCACAGATGGACAGCTGGACATATCAACTGGCAAGACGCATATTGTTTTTTTCCATCAAAATATAAAACGAATCAATTAAAAGAAAGAAAGAACTTGGTGGTCATCTAACTTCTCAAACATGAACCTCTACCTCTGCAGTTACTCTTCAAAGAACCGTGATGGCACAGTAGTTGAGCACTTGGCTGCTAACCAAAAGGTCTCCGAGGGAAGAAGGCTCAGCGATCTGCTCCTTGGAAACCCTAGGGGGCGGTTCTACTCTGTCCTATAGGGTCACTATGAGTCAGAATCGACTCGATGGCAAGTGGTTTGGTTTGGTTCTAGTTTGCATTTACTCTTCAGTAAAAGGTTTAGTATCAAAACGTCTGCTTCTTGGAATTCTGTGAGATGATCCTTTTCAAAAATTAATTGCACATTTGTTATGTTTTACCTAATCAGGCGATAAGGACTGTTATTCTTCCTTAATCATTTAACTAGACAGAGAGGAAGATGTATGATTAAAAAAATTAGCTTCTCTGACAACAAATCACTGTATCTAAAGGTTACAAAGCAGGAAGGAAGCCTGCTTTGTTTTAATAAGATACACAACTTCTATGGCCCCCCATCTTCTTTCCTTACCTCTCCCTTAATTCAATCTACCATGTTGAATGTATAGGATTTCCCAAGGGAAAAATAATTCTACTTGAATTATAAAAGTGTCACATTCACAGTTCATGAAGAATAATACTGCTCAACTTCTCATCAAAATGATATTGCCTGGCACAGGATTCTAAATAAAGCCAGCGTAATGTGCAAATTTAAAGTCTGATGTGGGGACGGCAGAGGAAATGCCACGGACTCATGCACAGACACCTAAGGGTTTGCCCCTCTAGGGCCCGCTCACTCTGTGGCTGGGAAAATCCCCAAAAAGCCCTGGATGTGACCTCTCCCACCCCCAACTCCCACACTTCCTGATGTAACTATGTGGATGTGTTTGAAATCCTACTGCTCAGAACTCCATGATATCATCAACACACCCACAAAAATAATTTATTCTGTAAAAAATTTCTGCAAAGCAGCTTTAATAAAATTTTGTAATGATTCGATGGAACCCTGTTGATAGAGTTGACGGTTGTTTTAACTTGTGTATGAAGTATTCCTTTTTGACGCTGGCTCAAGGTAAGGCACTGTCAGGTGTGCTTCTCAATAAAATTCGTCCTGGCATATTTAATGTCTGGTCTCCCGTTCTCAATCCTTGGCTTGGGCTACTTGGCATTCCAGCTGGAATGCCAATCCTAAATGAAGACTTTAACTACCCTTTCCGTCAGCCCCACAGACAGGCCCAAAGAATCCTTGCAGAAACCATTTCACAAAGCCCCAGAGCTGCACTGGCTTCAGCTACATTTGCAAATGTCACATCAGCCCTCCTGCAGCCTTGCTCTCTTCTCTTTCCACTCCCTGTATCTCAAAGCTGCTCCTCCTGTTCTCAGCTTCCCAGGTCTTTGGCTTTCAGGGACGGGCTTGTCACACATGCAGTGGATAGGGGTTCTTTTTTTTAATTGTGGTAAATACAGTAAGTACAGGACAGTGGAAAAGAGGAAGACCCTCAACAAGGTGGACTGACACAGTGGCTGCAACAATGGGCTCAAGCATAACAACAATTGTAAGGATGGTGCAGGACTGGCCAGTGTTTCATTCTGTGGTACGCAGGGTCGTTAAGAGTCGGAACTGACTCAACAACACACAACAACAACAAATACAGTGACACCTGTGAGAACTGGAACTCAATGGGACTGCCTTGTTTTTCCGAGTCTCGCAAGTTTTCCACCTTTGACAGGGAGCAGTCTTAACCACTTTTCTATCGCTCTCTATTAGTGGAAAATATTTGAATTTTCCTTCTCTGACAGGTTTCCACCTTACACAGGTTCCAGCATTCACAGGTTTTACTGAATGTATTTAAGAAGTTTTTGCCATTTCTACATTCTTCACATGTACAATTGAGTGACATTAGTTATTTTTATCATGTTGGCCAACCACTACCATGATCCGTTTCCAAATTTTCCCATCACCTTTACCAGAAGCTCAGAAAAAACCCTAAGAGTTTTTTGTTTGTTTGCTTTTTGCTGAGGACTGGAGTGGCCTCTAAAAGACAGACAGTCCCTCTGGTCATCCAAGATTACCAAAGAAAATGTAAGCCTATAGCTTCCGGTGCCATTTCCCCCACGAAGAGAGAGGGAACTAGGAATGAAGACATAAGAGGAAACCTGAGCAGATAGGAGGGTGGTCTACCCCCTGGACACAGCCATGCCTGACTCATGCCTTGAATTCCCCCATTACGTGGATGGGCTATCTTCGTTCTTTCTAAAGCTAATTTGAGTTGGGCTTTTGCAATCTCAATCAAATGAGGCCTCAAGGCTATAGAAACTCCAAATAAGAATCTACAAGAACCTACAGCAAATGCCACTTATAAATGTTATTCCAGAACGGAGGTGCACTGGAATATCTGTGGCCCTTGTGCCTTTGGTTCTCTCAGAAGACCCTGCTCTAGGCTGGCCTGCAATCAATCCCAGAATCTTCCCTACACCTCATTCTCTCAGATGGGGCTCCAATGGGCTCAACCAGCTGCTTTCGGAGCCCATTGAAAATCTCAGAGATAAGCCAGTGCACACAAGGTATAAATGTTTCTATCAATGACTCAGCTATTAAAACACATGGACTTTGTAGGATTACGCTCTCTGCCCATCCTTTTAGAAAGCTTTTTCATTATTGCTTTTGATGACAACTGTAGTGGTGCCAGGGGGATCACAAGAGATGGCCTGCACTGAAAGGCTCTGCCGAGTGCAGAACGGTGCAAATGTACAGGATTAGGATTATTTCAGGCTCCACACTCCAGCTGGACCCAAACAGCAGATAAGTTCTCTCTGAGCCATATGGCAGCCTGGGTCTGGCATTTTCCCCACTGATTTATGTAACCAAACATCCAGTCGGGCTGGCTCTACATCTGTACAACCAATCAACAGCACTAACTAAGTAGACTCCATGTGGAAAACACCCAACAAAGGGCCTGAACAGGACACTGCCCAAAAAAGAAAAGAAGAACCCAATCTTCAAAAAATGGCTATGTAGATGACAGGCATTGGTGGTTCGGTGGAAGAATCCTCGCTTTCCATGCGGGAGAACAGGGTTTGACTCCTGACCAATGTAACCTCAACTACAGTCTCCAGAGTCAGTGTAGGCTTGTGCGTTGCTATGACGGTGAATATGTTTCAGTGGAGCTTCCAGACTGAGATGGACTAGAAAGAAAGTCCAGGCAATACACTTCCAAAAAATCAGCCAATGAAAACCCTATGTATCACAATGATCTGATTCGCAACTGGTCCTGGGAATGGCACAGGACCAAGCAGTGTTTCGTTCCATTGTGCTTGGGATCACCATGAGTCATGGACAACTCAGCAGCTGCTAACAACAATAACTGTCACCATAATATCACAACAAAATGGTTAGAAGTGGAAGGTGGATACACTTAAGTAGGGTCTCCAAAATGTGCAAGTATCCCATGACTGAGTAGGGCAGAATTACTAACTCAGCAGCTCCCAGGAGATACTTTGCAGCAAGGTCTCAGAAGGAGAATCCCTGCCTTCAGTGTTTACCCATATCTAGTCTTCACCCACTTCTCCATGGCACCGCCATCCATGCAGATGCTTAGGCCAAAGATTGGGCAGATGACCATAACACCTCCCTTCCTGTTCCTCACCTCCCACATCAGACCCACCACCATGGCCTGCAGGTTATCCCTTCCTCTTCCTCACCTCCCATATCAGATCCACCACCACGGCCTGTAGGTTATCCCTTCCTGTTCCTCGCCTCCCACATCAGATCCACCACCATGGCCTGAGGTTATCCCTTCCTCTTCCTCACCTCCCATATCAGATTCACCACCACAGCCTGTAGGATACACCTGAAAAGGTACTCATCCCTCTCTCAAAATTCTACCACCAATACTGTCGCCCAGCAGTTCTCAACGGGGGCCGCTTCTGCTCCCCAGGGGACATTGACAATACGTGGAAACATGGAGGTGCTACTAGCATCCAGTGAGTAGAGGCCAGAGATGGAGAAAAACTTACTGTGGTACGCCAGACAGCCCCCCACAACCAAAACCCATCCAGCTCCGTGAATCCACAGTGCTGAAGCTCAACAAGCCCTGGTCTTCCCCACCCGTACAGCCTTCTCTCTGGATCCTCTGACAACCGTTCACCCCTGCTCCCTCTCTCAACCGCTCCGGTCCATTCTGCAGACAGCAGCCACGATGACCCTTTGGAAAGCTAAATTAGACCCAGCCCTCTCAGGGGCTTCTGCTGACCCTGAACACAGCCCAAGGAGCTCTGTCTGACACTCCCAGGCCTGCCTCTCCATTCTCCTTCTCAGAATTTACTGTGCTGTTTGCCATGAGTTCACTGCTAATGAATCAACAGTGTATGTTAAATAAAGTGCTTTTAAACAGAAACACCCCTGTTGTTGCTGTTGGGTGCCATTGAGTCAATGCCGACTCCTAGCAGCCCCATATGACAAAGTAGAACTGCCCCACAGGGTTTCCTAGGCTTTAATCTTTATGGAAGCTACCTGCCACATCTTTCTCCTGCAGGGCCACTGGTTGGTTCAAACAGCCAACCATTCAGTAAGCAGCTGAGCACTTAACTGTTGTGCCACAAGGGCTCCTTAGAAACACTCCTACAACAAGGTTATACATTGATCAGCTGACGAAAATGTCATCACTGGAGAATCTCAGGAGCCTATCCTGTATTCCCCTAGAGAGAGCAACGGTTCAGTATTTGCTGACTCAATGTTGGCGGCAACGTTATAAAACACAGCTACAGCACAAAATAAGAATCAACTACATTTAAGTTTGTGATGTCCTTAAAATCACTGATTAACACCTACAGTCATATACACATGCGTGTGATTATCTGTGGATCATCTGTCTATAGCTCATGCCAAGGTAGTCACCATGAGAACAGATATCATATCAATATTATTCATGGTATCCCTAGCACAGTGCCTGGCACACAACAGAAGGTACGTATTATTGAATAATTTTTTTAAATGAATAGAAATATAAAAATGAGGTGATAAGCATAAAGCCATTCTCAAGGCCTGCTCACTATCCCAGGAGGTACTCCATAAATCCTGACAGAGGAAGGGAAAACAGCAGGACCTCATCATGCCTGTTGGCAGGATGGGGCCCGAGGCTGATGTCCTAGATGTGGGAGGGCTGTGGACGTGGGAGGGAGAGCTCTGAAAGCCACGGTCAGGAAACCACTCCCCACTTCTGTGCAGTGAAGCCACGTGGCCCAAGGAGTGTTTTTTCACTAGGGAGTCTCATTCACAGGGGTGGCACATGAGATGGCAACGAAGGGCCTGGAATTCTGCATCCCCACCTAAACCAAAAAAAAAAAAAAAAAATCAAACCCATTGCCGTTGAGTCAATTCCAGCTCATAGCGACACTACAGGATGGAATAGAACTGCCCCATAGAGTTTCTAAGGAGCGCCTGGCGGATTCCAGCTGACGAGGTTTTGGTTAGCTGCCATAGTTCATAACCACTACGCCACCAGAGTTTCCCCAACTAAAGCTTTCCCAATTTTGACACAGGCAGAAACACCAGGGTGACCAGCATAGACAAAGCCGGTCACAGCTAACGGGAAAGGTCAGTGCCATCCACGACTTACCAATGAAATTGTTCATGCAAGTTTTAAAATGCTAAAGGCAAAATCCTTGTTTTTGGCAATATAAAAAGTGATTCCGGGGCAGAGCCAAGATGGCGGAATAGGCTGACGGTTCCGTAGAGCCCTCTCTACAAAAAAGACGTGAAAAAACAAGTGAAACGAGTATACTTGTGACAAGCTGGGAGCCCTGAGCATCAAAGGCAAGCTTAGACAACCCTGGAGCAGCGGTGGCGGCGGCAGCAGGCTAGTCCTAGCGTACTGCTGCAGTTTCTCAGGGAGGAGCAGCAGCCACACAGCCCACTCAGACCTCTGGAACCTGAGGAGAACGGCGCGCTCTTGGCAAAAGCTAACTACTTGCGTATATTTTAACGCGTCCCCCTCCACCCCCAAGGCGGTTTCAGCAGCTGAATCCCTGGACCTGAGATAGACCCTGGTGAGCACCTAGAGCCATCCTCCCACCCTTGGGGAAGGAAAAAATTTGCAACTGGGGGGAAAAGATAATTTGCTAGCTCCATGAACCAGGGGAACTCAGGACAGAAGCGGCTCCTGTCCAGGCGGAACCCATCCATGGACCTTGAGCACCTTTCCCTTCTGCATGGACCTTTGTGGGCCTATTTCGGGAGAATATGCCCTTGTTGGCAAACTCCAACCATTTCAGCTGTGCAGTGGAGAGGTCGGTGTTTGACGTTTGACATTGCTTTGCCTATTAAACAAAGTCCTCACCTACCCACAACACAGACCTAAGGGCTGGTAGCTCCACTCAGGTCACCCAGCCACCTGCGACAGGGGTCCAAAGATAACTGGTGCCTCCTAGTCCATACAACCAAAAACTTTGGGTGCCCACGGTCCATCTGCAGAACGCACCCACCAGGACACTCTAGGGAACAGAGATGCATTTTCCACAGAGGCACTTGGGGGTCGATTCTCAGCCCCCTGCCTTGTTTAGAGCGTGACCCCCTGCTGCAATCAGATATGGGTATATACACCAATCACCCTTGCCCCTCTAAGACTGTAGGACAGAGCCTGTACCACACACTTGATATCAGCTACCTGGAAACCTGAGCTGAATTCACACAAGAAAACTGAATGGACTCCTAGACTGATATACCTGATAAAAGCTCTAGCCAGCTGGGGACAGGACACCAGAGCTCCAAAGGTGAAAATAATCAAGCTAGCTCACTCGAGTAACCCATAGGGGTATACCAAAACAAAATAAAGCAAGAAGCTACAACACAGTAAGCAAGCATAAACTAAATACAGTAACTTATAGATGGCTCAGAGACAACAGTCAATATCAAGTCACATAAAGAAACAGACCATGACCACCTCAACAGGCTCTCAGAACAAAGAATCCAGGGATCTTCTAGATGAAAGTGCATTCCTGGAATTACCAGATGCAGAATATAAAAGTTTAATATACAGAACCCTTCAAGACATCAGGAAGGAAATGAGGCAATACACAGAACAAGCCAAGGAACACACAGATAAAGCAGCTGCAGAAATTAGAAAGATTATTCAGGAACGTAATGAAAAGTTTAATAAGCTAGAAAAATCCATAGACAGACAGCAATCAGAAATTCAGAAGATTAACAATAAAATTACAGAATTAGATAACTCAGTAGAAAGTCAGAGGAGCAGAACTAAGCAAGTAGAAGCTAGAATTTCTGAACTCGAAGATAAATCACTTGGCACTAACATATTTGAAGAAAAACCAGATAAAAGAATTAAAAAAAATGAAGAAATCTTAAGAATCATGTGGGACTCTATTAAGAGAAATAACCTACGAGTGATTGGAGTACCAGAACAGGGAGGGATAACAGAAAATACAGAGAAAATTGTTAAAGATTTGTTGCAGAAAACTTCCCTGATATTGTGAAAGATGAGAAGATATCTATCCAAGATGCTCATCGAACTCCACATAAGGTAGATCTTAAAAGAAAGTCACCAAGACATATTATAATCAAGTTTGCCAAAACCAAGATAGAATTATAAGATCAGGGAGGGATAAATGAAAAGTCACCTGCAAAGGAAAACCAATAAGAATAAGCTCGGGCAACCAAAGTTCCCATCAACGGATGAATAGATAAATAAATTATGGTATATTCACACAATGGAATACTACACATTGATAAAGAACAGTGAGGAATCTGTGAAACATTTCATAACATGGAGGAACCTGGAAGGCATTATGCTGAGTGAAATTTGTCAGTTGCAAAAAGACAAATATTGTATACCACCACTATTTTAAGAACTTGAGAAATAGTTTGAGAAGAAAACATTCTTTTGTGGTTACAAGAGGGGGGAGGGAGGGAGGGTGGGAGAGGGGCATCCACTAATTAGTTAGTAGATAAGAACTACTTTAGGAGAAGGGAAAGACAGCACACAATACAGAGGAGGTCAGCACAATTGGACTAAACCAAAAGCAAAGAAGTTTCCTGAATAAACTGAATGCTTCCAAGGCCAGCGTAGCAGGGGCAGGGGTCTGGGGACCATGGTTTCAGGGGACATCAAAGTCAATTGGCATAATAAAATCTATTAACAAAACCTTCTGCATCCCACTTTGAAGAGTGGCGTCTGGGGTCTTAAATGCTAGCAAACGGCCATCTAAGATGCATCAATTGGTCTCAACCCACCTGGATCAAAGGAGAATGAAGAACATCAAGGACACAAGGTGATTACGAGCACAAGAGACAGAGAGGGCCACATGAACCAGAGACTACATCATCCTGAGACCAGAAGAACTAGATGGTGCCCAGCTACAACTGATGACTTCCCTGACAGGGAACACAACAGAGAACCCCTGAGGGAGCAGGAGAGCAGTGGGATGCAGACCCCAAATTCTCATAAGACCAGACTTAATGGTCTGACTGAGACTAGAAGGACCCCGGTGGTCATGGCCCCCAGACCTTCTGTTGGCTCAGGACAGGAACCATTCCCAAAGCCAACTCTTCAGACATGGATTGGACTGGACGATGGGTTGGGGAGGGATGCTGGTGAGGAGTGAGCTTCTTGGATCAGGTGGACACTTGAGACTATGTTGGCATCTCCTGCCTGGAGGGGAGATGAGAGGATGGAGGGGGTTAGAAGCTGGCGAAATGGACACAAAAAGAGAGAGTGGAGGGAGGGAGCAGGCTGTCTCATTAGGGGCAGAGTAATTGGGAGTGTGTAGCAAGGTGTATATGGGTTTTTGTGTGAGAGACTGACTTGATCTGTAACCTTTCACTTAAAGCACAATAAGAATTATATTTAAAAAAAAAAAAAAAGTGACTTCAACTCAGGCGCCCGTTCTGACTTGACATACAACCATTTACAAGTACAATTATACCAAAAAAAAAAAAAGAACCCATTGTTGTGGAGTTGATTCCAACTCATAGCGACCCAGTAGGACAGAGTAGAACTGCCTCATAGGGTTTCCAAGAAGTCGCCAGTGGATTCAAACTGCCGACCTTTTGGTTAGCAGCCAAGCTCTTAACCACCATGCCACCAGGGCTACAGTATAACTGTAGCTATGTTTTAATACGGAAAGGTGCTTGTGATATAACAATAAGAAGGCAGGAAAATGAAAAGTCTCTATGCTGGAACTACAAAGGTTCTCACGCACGCACCAGAGCTGGTGGGCATCCAGTACAAATGGCCGGGTCACTGAACAGACTGCAGGAAGGGAGACAAAGGGCATTCCTGCTACTGCTGCCATACGTCCTATGGACAGTACAAGTCGGGGTGGAGAGCTGGTCCAGGGAACAGATGGATCCATCCAGGCGTCTCTATGAGACCCTAGAGGTGTAGTGGTTAAGCACTTGGCTGGTAACCAAAAGGTTCGAACCCACAAGCCGCTCCGCAGGAGAAAGATATGTCAGTCTGCTTCTGTAAGGATTACAGCTTTCGGAACCCTATGGGGCAATTCTACTCTGTTCTCCAGGGTCGCTATGAGTTGGAATTAACTTAACAGCAATGGGTTTGGTTCTTGGTTTGCAGGCAGTTCTAGATTCAAAGTCTTGTCCATGTGGGAAGAATCCCGAGGGAAGCAGCCAAGAAGACTGTGAAATTCCCTGAGGAACCACAGCCAGAAGAGAGATCCCAGAAACCCAGTGATCGGCAAATGTTTTCCAAATTCTAGGCCTGGTAGGATCTGGAAGCCATCGTGCCTGGTGGGTTCAAGTCTCTGGGCCAGACTGTGTAACCACCTGCTGAATCTAGAAGCCACAGACCAGCAAGGAGTTTAAAGAAACTGGGGAGTATTGTGAGCAAGAAAGGTTTGCTAAGAGCAAGTCACAAAATTTTCTTCACCTTTGTTTTTCTTTTTTGGTGGGGAGGGTATGCTGATTACCAATCAATCCAGGAGTGCCATAGCCATGAGTTATTGTGTAACTTCCAAGTCTCTCATCGTCCATGTGGAGGGCAGACTTGTCAAACCAGAATACTCCAGAATATCGAGCAGTTGGGGGCTGGCAACTCAAGTGAGGCCAGCCTTGGAGAAGACCAGCTGCACCAGCTCAGACTCACATTTCCTCCCCTCCTGCTGGTGCTCATGTGGCAAGCAAGGTGATCTCTACGCTAGGTTAACCATCATGCCCTGTCCCTGGCCAGGGTCCAACAGCATCAGCATCGCCTGGGAGCTGATATGAAATGGAAAATTCCAGGATCCTGTCCAGACATGCTAAGTCAGGTCGGCACGTTAATAAGACCTCCAGGTGGCTCGTGAACACTGAGGTCTGGGATGTGCTGACCCTGAGCTCCTGTGTACCAGGCTGACCATGGGCCTCAGACTCAGGGCCACATCCTCTTCAGCCCTTCTCCACCACAGTCTGGGTACCAGTGACATCCACGCTGACTTCTTGTTTTTCCAAGCCTCACTGGGTTCCCTCACTCCCTGAACTCTGAGACCACCCTCTCCTCTCTGTATCAGCAGAAGAACTCTCCAGATGGCGTAGCCTACTGCTGATATCGTTGTTCCCTTCACGGCTGGCTTCACCTGAGTGCCAGTCCTCAGCTGCCCAAAGTTCTGGTTCAATAAGTCTGCCCTCAACACTTATGATGTGGCTTCAGTGGTCTCCATCCAATCCACTTAATCCTTACTCACATCCCTCTGCTTCATGACAAAAAAATGAAAAGATGTGATGGCTTGCTCTCAGTAAAACTTTCTGTTTCAAAAGGCTCCCCAATTTGTTTAAACTGCTGGCTGGACAGCAGCAGGTCCACAATCCCTTTGGCCAGTTCCCTCAGAGTCCCGATTCATATGGGCTGAGGCACTTGAATTCATCAGAGCTCTCTTCTTATCCACTTGGCTACCAATTCTGTCCCAAAGAAACACAGGTTGGAAGCAGACAGCTTCTAAGACAGACCAAATGGCTCTCTAGCTGTACAACCTTACAGCTCAGTAGTTCAATCACACAAAGTGGAGAAGAAGTGGGATGACAAGGCAGGACCAGGAATCTGGTGGGAAAGCAAGTCCAGGCACTCACACCCAACACAGATGGCCCAGAACCCACACTCAGCTAGTCCTACAGTGTTGGTCCAGCTTCTTGGATTTTTACTCAGCATACAAATTGAATAATTATGGTGAAAGAATACAACCCTGATGCACATCTTCCTTGATTTTAAATCACACAGTATACCCTTGTTCTGTTTGAACCATTGCCTCTTGATCTATGTACAGGTTCCTCATGAGCACAATTGAGTGTTCTGGAATTCCCAGTCTTTGAAATGTTAGCCATAATTTGTTGTGACCCACACAGTCAAATGCCTTTGCATAGTCAATAAAACACACGTCAACATCCTTCCGGTATTCTCTGCTTTCAGCCAAGATCTGACATCGGCAGTGACATCTCTCACTCCACAACCTCTTCTGAATCCAGCCGGAACTTCCGCCAGTTCTCCGTCGATGCACTGCTGCAACATTTGAACGATCTTCAACAAAATTTTCCTTGTGTGTGACAGTAATGATATTGTTTAATAATACCACATTCTATTGGATCACCTTTCTTGGGAATGGCACAAATATGGATCTACTGCAGTCAGTTGGCTAGGTAGCTGTATTCCAAATTTCTTGGTATAGATGAGTGAGCACCTCCAGCACTTCATCTGTTTGTTGAAGCAGCTCAATTGATATTCCATCAATTCCTGGAGCCTTGTTTTTAAGGAATGTCTTCAGTGCAGCTTGGGTTTCTTCCTTCAGTACCACAGGTTCTTGATCATACACTACCTCCTCAAATGGTTGAGCATCTGCCAATTCTTTTTGGTAGTTACTCTGAGTCTTCTTTCCATCTTCTTTGGGTGCTTCCTGCGTCGTTTAATGTATTTCCCGTAGGATCCTTCAATATTGCAACTCGAGGTTTGAATATCTTCTTCAGTTCTTTCAGCTTGAACTGTATGTTCTTCCCTTTTGATTTTCTAACTCCAGGTCTTTGCACATTTCGTTATAATACTTTAGTTTGTCTTCTCGTGCTGCCTTTGATATCTTTGATATGTTCTGTTTACTTCATCATTTCTTCAGTTTGCTTTACCTATTCTCCATACAAGAGCAAGTTTCAGAATCACTTCCAGCATCCATTTTGGTCTCTTCTTTTTTTCCCACTTTTTTTAATGACCTCTTGCTTTCTTCATGTATGATATCCTTGATGTCATTCCACAACTCGCCTGGTCTTCAGTCATTAGTGTTCAGTGCATCAAATCTATTCTTGAGAAGGTCTCCAAATTCAGGTGTGATATACTCAAGGTTGTACTTTGGCTCTCATAGACTTGTTCTAATTTTCTTCAGCTTCAACTTGAATTTGCATATGAGTTCATACATTCCATGTTTCTAATATTAACGGATGTTTACAGCTGTTTCTTCTCATTTTCAGTCATGCCACATCAGCAAATAAAGGTCCAAAAGCTTGACTCCATCCACGTCATTAAGGTGTACTCTACTTTGAGGAGGCAGCTCTTCTCCAGTCGAATTCTGAGTGCCTGCCAATCTGACGGGCTCATCTTCTAGCACTATATCAGACAATGTTCCATTGCTATTCATTTAAGGTTTTCAAGGCTAATTCTTTTCAGAAGTGGACTGCCAAGTCCATCTTCCTAGTCTGTCTTAGTCTGGAAACTCAGCTGAAACCTGTCCACCATGGGTGACTTTGCTGGTATTTGAAATACTGGTGGCATAGCTTCCAACACAACAGCAACACACAAACCACCACAGCAATGACAAACTGACAGATGTGTGGGCAACAATGGAAACTCTGGGAGGAAAGGTGATAAGGGATTCCTATTTTTCTTAATGAACTTCTTGGTAGTTTCCATCTTTCCAATATGATCACATAGCACTTTCAAAACCGAAGGCAAGGACACAATAAATATACGCTCTGCTTTAAAACTGAATGAAACCGATAAGGCTTGGTATCTTTCTGGAAATTTTGACCGCAGCATATAAAGAGGAAAAGCCAGGGCCTTGGAGGAAGGACTGAGTTGGGGGCTGCAATGACAAGTGAGGCCCAGGATGGGTCAAATCACTCAGCAAGACTCGTGGTCTTATCAGCACAGAAAACATATGATTTCTGAGCCTTGTTTATCTTCATCTCTAACACATTCAGGGGGCTTTCCCAGGGGCAATAAGATTCTAAGCTTAGATTCTAAGCTTACAAATTATTGAGAGGCAGTGTGTACCCCGGATGCTAGCTTGGAATAAACAAACCAACAAAAAGCAGCCAGAAGTTCTGATAAAGAAGGATTTAGGGCACAATACAAGGCAAGAAACAACAGTACATTTCAGATCAGGATATCATTTTTAAGGAAATGAAATGTGTACCCCATGGAGGGCAAAAATCACCAGATGACTATATTTACTGTGATTACAAAATAGCTTATTTCCAACATAGCTCCTTCCGGAGAAGGCCAGGCAGAAATGGCTCCATGAGATGGTTGGAATGGAAAGAGGCAGGGATGCCTGTTCCCGAGGAATGGTCCCCTGGAAGGAACACAAATCCTCACAGCTCTGTGTGCCGAGCTTAGCTTGCAGGGGCCCCAAATTCAATTAATCTTCACCCCAGTCCAATCCACATGCCAGTAGGGAAAACTATCTCAGAGCCAGAGGCTTTACACGACAGTGGAAGAGATGCTGAAAACTCATGATAATATCTTCATTCTAAGCTGAAGACACGGTGCAAGGAACCAAGAAAAGGGGCAAAGAGTGGTGTTTTGCAAATGCCGGTTGAGATCCATTAGCCATTCATGGAATAAATTTAGTGCCCATTAACCAGAATTTTTTTTTTAGTGAAATACATGAATCTAGAGTAGATGGAAAAAAGACCAGACTAGAATAACCAATGTCAGAGCGTATCGCATGGAATAATGGCTAGAACGTTCACAAAACATTTTTCAGCTTTATATACACAACACCCAGACACAGAGTAAGAAACTACTTCTTACTGTGGACCATACTCACCGTCTCCCTCTACAGAGAGTTCTGGAATTCCTAGTCCCAGATGAAGCAGCAACTTAGGTCACAGGCACAGCTTTCACAGAGTTGGTAGTATTTTGTTTCATGGAATGGAGTGGAAATGTCAGCACCTGCAATAGCTGATTGCAAAGCTCCAAGCCCCAAAGGCAGGGCAGGGCAGGGCATCTGACCCAAGCCATGGCATTTTCAATGAATAAAGAAGATCAAAGAATTGATGCCTTTGAATTATGGTGTTGGCTAAGAATATTGAACACAGCATGGATTGCCAGAAGAACAAATTTGTTTTGGAAGAAGTACAGCCCAAATGCTCCTTAGAAGAAGCAAGGATGGTAAAACCACATCTCACATACATTGGACATGTTATCAGGAGGGACCAGTCCCTGGAGGACAATATGCTTGGTAAAGTAGAGAGTCAGCAAAAGAGAGGAAGACCCTCAACAAGGTGGGCTGACACAGTGGCTCCAACAGCGGGCTCAAGCATAACAAGGATTGTGAGGATGGCGCAAGACCAGTGTTTTGTTCTGTCGTGTGCAGAGTCGCTATGAGTCTGAAGCAGGTCGAAAGCACCTAACAACAATACCCCCAAAATGGTATTGCAATCCACAAGCTGTCCCAAAACACAACCACGTGCTGCCAACACAATCGGGCCATCCCCAACATCCCTTCTCCAGGAAGTCTGCACAGCCAGCCCCATCTAAGTGATATTACTCCCTTTTGGACTCATCCGGATTTTTTTCTCTTGGGGGGGCGGGGCGGAAGCATATTGTCAAAGTTTTTTAAGTGCTTTATGTATGTGCATAAACATATCAACTAAAATGGAAAGTTATTCAAGGAAATAATGTCTATGTATATACAGTCCCAAAGCTTCTGGTACAGAGCTGTTGTCCATCAGAGTGAATGACAGGAATCGGCCCTGGTTTAGAACACAAATGGGGAGCTGGTGCTTAGCAACCCTCTCTCCAGAGGAAACAAACCAACGAGCGTGATCTGGAACTGGGCAGCCTAGGTTCAAATCATTGCTCTAACCCTTCTTAGCTGTGCGGCTTTGGCCAAGTTCCTTAATGCCTCTACGCGTCACTGTCTTCATTTGAAAACAATAATGTTGTTCTCTGTCGTTGAGTCAATTCTGAGTCACAGCAACCCCGAGCGACAGAGGAGAACTGCCCCATAGGGTTTCCTAGGCCGCAATCTTTATGGAAGCAGATCACCAGGTCTTTCCTCCTGCAGAGCAGCTGCTGGGTTCAAACCAAAGACCTTTCGGTCAGCAGCCAAGTGCTTAACCACTGCACTACCATGGCTCCTAACATAACTTCAACAAGGAATGAAAAAAGGATCTGACTTCAGGCCTGAGGTTGGGGAGAATTAACTAAAGAAGAATAATATGGCACAGAGGTCAGTCAGTCTCCAGAACCATTTGGATGGCCAGAGCAGGAACCAAGGACATGGGGTGACCCACAGGGCAGCCTGGCAGAGCAGAGAGCAAAGGCCTTGTCCACACATCTACCATAGCTCCCACTCCCACTGAACAGGAAAACTTGCCCAAGCATTCTGCTCCTTGAGGGTCTGCATGCTTAAATTAAGTGACCATGGTAAAAAAAAAATGTGTTCCTCAAACACATGGAAAAAGGCTGTGTTGAAAACCCGACTTAGGATACCTTGTTCACGGCGCATTCAATTTTTACCGAAAACGCCTCTTTCCTGTCCCTTCGTTAAGGCAAAAAATCCTCTGGGTGACTCTCACCCGCAAGGTGGACATGAGTGGTAGGTTCAGTTCTCGGAAAGGGACTATGAACTGTGGGCTCCAGAGAAGCCATGTCGGGTGACCCAGAAAAAGACCTGGAGGCAAGAGGGCATGGTGACCCCCATGTCACCGTAAGGACACACAGACCACATCAAAACTCAGAACACCCAGCAAGGGCCACCACATTTAACCCTGAAGAAACCCAAAGAGCTGTTTCTCTATATAGAACAATTCATAATCTTACCTCTATTTTCAACAGAACAAAAACTAAAGAAAAAGAGTTTAAACAACATAAAAACAAGGGTCACATCATAGGCATCCTACAGCCTCAGCTGCTGAGAGACCACCTCGTGAGAAATAACGTGATACAAGATCAGCAGCGAGGGAGGTGACACTTCATATAAATCCCAGCACGTCTGCCTTGCAGATAAAGTTTGCATTCGTGTATGCGCATCACTGAATTCACTGTGTCTTACGAGAAAAGGCCCGCTCAAGAAAGGTCGCCCGCTCAGGAAAGGTCTTCCACACCTCCCATCTCTAAGTGACTTGACTTCGATGGAGGTATGCAGACACAAGCCAACCCAATCAAATTTAACAGCGTAAGAATATATTTGGAAATCCAAAATTACTTCTGGTTACTTAAAACTTCCTGCAATTTTTATCTATTTTTACACTACACACGTCTGTTTTTCCAAAATGTCACTGGAGTTAGTCGTGAATGTACTGAACACATTGCTAATTTTGGCAGTATCAGGTGGCCAAAATTATCTACCTAAAACTCTTAATATACACACCACATGGCTTCCTTCATAGAGTACCAATTTTTCACAACACATTTGTTAAAAATGGAGAAATTATAGTGCAGAATCCAAGGGCTCTGCCAGACAGCTGTACTGCCTCCAAGATGACTTCACTCATGTTTGGTTACGTCGGTTCCCTGGGCCGTGGTGATTGTGAGACACATCTGAACACACCATCCTTCTCTGTTCCAGACCGTATAGCAAAGCTTCGAAGGTGGGAAATGACTTTCTGGAAACATTTTTACAATAGCCATAAGGTGGTTTACTGAAGAAATACATTAAAAACATTACAGGATGGATGTGAAAGTTGACACAGCTACTGAGTGAAAGCTCGAAGCTAATCGTTTGGAAGATTCTTGCTCTTTGAGGGAATTACAGTGGGTAGCAAACTGCAAATTGCACCGTTCCTTCTGCAATTTCATGGTCCCTGGGTATTACAAACAGGAGCCCTGGTGACGCAGTGGTTGAGAGGTTGGCTGTGAACCAAAAGGTCTGCTGTTCAAATCCATCAACCGCTCCTTGGAAATTCTATGGGGCAGTTCTACTCTGTTCTGTAGAGTCGCTATAGTTGGGATCAACTCAACCACAAGGGGTTTGGTTTGGTTTGGTTTGATTTGGTTTTAGGTGGTGTAAACAGTTAACTCTCTCAGTTACTAACCAAAAGGCCTACTTCTGAAAATTCAGCCATTGAAAATCTTATGGAGCACAGCTGTACTCTGACACACCTGGTCACCCTGACTCAGAATCAACTCGACAGCAACTAGTTTCTGCAACGAAAAGTCAGCCCCATAAAAATCACTAGAAGGTGAGCAAGTCTGGGGTCTCCTCCAGGGCCCCACACTTTGCCTCCTGGGATACCTCCAGGCCAGTGAGTGAATGACCACTTAGACCTCACATGACGGACGCAAAGGCATCTTTCTTCCAAAGGGCAACAGTTGAGAACAGGTGAGCAAAAGTGGGGAGAACAGGAACAAAGGCACCTGGGATCTTTCTCTCCCGCACAGGTAGGATCTGCTAAAGGATGCCTGTGTAATAGCATTTCCACGGGAGAGCCTGAGGTCTGACAGGGATGCCTGCAGCACCATCAACCTCTCACATCTCCTGAAGCGCCAAAGCACCCTGACAAAGTTCCATGTAAAGAGTTATTCTCATCAACTTCCCCTTATTTAAACTGAGTAAATTCAGAGCTCTCCTTTTCAAAGAGCAAGAAGATAAGCAACAAAAGTCTTTAAGAGCACCCAGGGAGAAACAGAAAGGAATCCCATTACACACTGAGCGTGATTATGTTCACTAAAAAAGACTCCTGGGCTTTGCTCATAAGTTCAGGCTGCACTCGATGTACGGCCCTGGAAGTGGGAAGCCCTTCATCCAAAAGGCGGCCTTGTCCGTAGCTGGTGCTGCTGAGCCAAGCCTACCTTCACTCTGACTGTCTGATCTGACAGACTGCTCATCATGTCGTTGATGGATCGGAACAGCTGCAGCAAGGACTCCATGAAGTCGGCCTCTCCTTTGTCTTCATACAACCTGCAAAGAAACACACAAAGCTCAGCGGGGTCCTGACAGGAGAGCCCTCACCCCATTTCGCTCCTGCGTCCATGGCCATGACAGAACTGCCCAGGAGACAAGTTGCAATGTGAAGCAATTACCTCAACACCCAAGAAGCACAGCAGGCAGTCTGCAAATGAGATTAACTGGGATTGCTCAGCTGTGCAGGTGTGCCTTCCAAGTTAAGATGAGGATTTTTAAAATGATAACACTTACTGATTTTTTTTCACCGTCATACATTTCATGAGGCATTGGTGATTCAGTACTAGAATTGTCACCTTCCACGTGGGAGACCTGGGTTGGAGTCCTGGCCAATGCACTTCATGTGCAACCACCACCCATCTGTCAGTGGTAGACTGCATGTTGCTATGATGCAGAACGGATTTCAACAGAGCTTCTAAACTAAAAATGACTACTAGGAAGAAAAGCCTGGAGATCTACTTCTGAAAATCAGTTGGTGAAAACCCTATGGGTCACAACGGTCTGATCCCCAAATGATGATGGTGTGGCGCAGGCTGGGCAGCATTTCATTCTGTTGATGGCATTGTCATGTGTCAGAGGCCAACTCGACAGCAGCTAACAACAATAATACATCTCAGAAATCTGGAAAACACTTAAGTATACAAGAAAGGAGGAAAAAAGAAAAGGAGGGAGGGGAAATTCAGCTCTAGTCCCACCCCTCAGTAATTACACTTTTAATATTTTGGGTTATTTCCTGACAGTGTTTTTTAAACCCATAATATCACGAAACTGATGATCACAAAGACAATTGCCTAAATTTAACATGATGTTATAACCATTTGAAACAGGCATTATAACAGTAAATTCAAAATTAATTTACTTCAGAGTAATGATACTTTACAAATTCATTCTTCTTAGAATCAATGGCACCTGGACAAATTTTCAAGAAGTAGAATGTATTTAACAAATGGATAATACGGAAGTTGTACATTGGTTGCAAAAATGCATATATGTCACTGATTGTAAATAAGTTTCATCTATAAATTATTTATTAACAGTTACTTCAAGTTGCTGTACTAAAAAGCAATGCATTTCAATTTTAAAATGTTGCAACTCAGATGTTTATTAATACAGACTAGTTTTCTGCCTAATTAAAAGTATACCATACCTGAAAACTTGTGTACAATGGAAAATTTTGTAAACTAAGTGATAATTAATTACCCTA
Source organism: Loxodonta africana (assembly GCF_030014295.1). Taxonomy (NCBI): domain Eukaryota; kingdom Metazoa; phylum Chordata; class Mammalia; order Proboscidea; family Elephantidae; genus Loxodonta; species Loxodonta africana. The sequence continues at coordinate 8,882,373 of NC_087357.1, forward strand.
GAGGTATGAGTAGAGGTAATCTTGTATTTAGATGAGTTCCATTGTAAAGAGAAGAATTCTGTCTAAAACAGGAAATTGCAACCTAGTGTATTTGTTTTGTAAATAAGGATTTTCAAATGGTGGTTTGCTTAAATGGTGTATTAAACAATCAAAATTATGGAGTCATGACCTTCTGCCTGCAGGTGGGATGCAGAAATGTTTGACAGGTGTCACACACACCTGGAGAGGCTCCAAGCATGCAGTCATTCAGCCCACAGGACATTGGCCAAATCCTGTAGCTGAACGTGGTTGAAAGGCTAAAAACCCAAATGAAAACCTCTGAAAAGCAGAGTGAAGTTTTTAATCAGCTTCCAGAGAAAATAAATAGTTCACAAAATGGCCCAGATAACAGAGTACACTCAAAGCTGAAACCTCTGGAGGGCCAAGGGCAAACAAAAACTAGACTAAGCCTTACCAAGGCTACAGCCTTGATCTAGCTTGCTCCCTCACTGGACTGAGGTGGTCGGTCCCTTCTCTATGCCTAGAAGGCAGGATGAACTGTCTCTAGAGGAAGATCATATTATCTGGAGATTCTACAGTTTTTTCACATACACAGTCCTGTATTCAAACAAAAAATATCAAGCCCTACAAAAGACAGGACCACATGGCCAAATAAAAGAGAAAGAAAAGGCAAAAGAAACTGACCCACAGATGATCCAGACATTACAGTTAGTTGACAAGAACACCAAAATAATTATGCTTATCATATTTTAAAATACAGAAGATGGAGAATTTCACTAGAGAAGCAAATCTATAAAAATAAAATGAACATTCTAAATTTAAATCAAATGCACCTTCCAAAACTAAAAATTAAAATATCTAAAATTAGGAATTCATTATATGGGTTAACTGGAGATTACACACAACAAAAGACAGAATTCATGAATTAGAAAACAATCAACATAAAAATAACTAAACAGAAGGAGAGAGAGAGAACAGAGAAAAGGGTTTTAGAGACACAATGAAGAGGTCTAATATACATGAAATCGAAGTTTCAGAAGAAAAGGAGAGACAATGGAATACTGGCTATAAATTTTCCAAAAATGATGAAAGACATCAAGCCCAAAATTCAAAAAGCTCTGAGAACCCAACGTAAGATAAGTAAAATGAAGATTCCTATGCAAGCCATAGTGAGATGGCTAAGAACCACAGGAAAAAAAAGTCATAAAAACAGCAAGAGAACAAAAGATGCCATTACCTTCAAAGGAGCAACAATAAGTCTGAAACCTGACTTCTTACCAGAGATGATGAAAACCAGAAAACAAAAGAATAACATCCTTAAAGTGGAAGAGGAAAATAACTGTTAACTTCAAATTCTATATTAAATCAAATTGTCCTTCAAAACCTAAACTGACATAAATTGTTTTCATACAAACAGAGCTTGCAACACCTGCACTAAAAGAAATGCAATAGGGAGTTTTGCCAGGAGGAAGTTATCTCAGAGAGAAACATGAAATTGAAGGAAAGATGAGAAACAATGAGTAAATATAAAGAATACTGAATGAACACAAATGGTACAAAATAATAACCGTAACGTCTTAACCAAAAACTAAACTCACTGCCATTGAGTCGATTCCGACTCATAGGGGCCCCATAGGGTTTCCGAAGCTTTAAATCTCTTCAGAAACAGACTGCCTTATCTTTTTCCCGCAAAGCCACTGGTGGTTTCAAACCACCACCCTTTCAGTTAGCAGTGGATCACTTAATCACTGCTACCAGGGCTCCTTAGTAATGTCTTAAAAAAAAAAAAAACCTATTGCCACCAAGTCAATTTCAACTTATAGTGGCCCTATAGGACAGAAGAGAACTGCCCCATAGAGTTTCCAAAGAGCAGCTGGTGGATTCAAACCGCCAATCTTTTGGTTAGCACTCTAACACCTAATCGCAGTACTAGTAATGTCTTAAAAACACAATGTCTTAGTGGTGTTAAAATATGTATGGAATTAAAACGCATGACAATAACAACACAAACGGGAGGAAGGAGTAAATGGAACTAAAGCATTCTACTTCCCTAGTCATATCTGGGGGAGTGGAAAAGTAATCATTTGAATAACTCTATAATAAGTCAATCGCGCATGTTATCTCTAAGATAATCACTAAAAGAACAGTGAAAGAATGTTTAACACGTTAAGAGGGGGAAAACCAGATAAAAAAATAAAATTTTGATTAGTACAAAAGGTCAAAAAAAAAAGAAGAAGAGAACAAAATAGATGGGTAAAAGAGAAAATTAAAATGAAGATAATAAATATAAGCCCAATATACTACCTAATTGCATTATATGTAAATGAGCTAAACATTCCATTAAAAAGACTGTCAGACTGGATGAAATAAAAATCCAGCTAACTGCCTCACATAAAAGACACACCTTAAACAGAAAGGTTGAAAGTAAAAGAATGGGAAAAGGCATTTCATTACAAACATTACCCAGAAGATAACAGTGAATCCACAAGAAAGATGTCACAATTCTAAATCTGCATGTCCCCAGTAACACAGCTCTGAAATCTATAAAGCATAATTAACGAGTCTTTCTTACATTTAAATGAAACCCTGGTGGTGTAGTTGTTAAGTGCTACAGCTGCTAACCAAGAGGTCAGCAGTTCGAATCTGCCAGGCGCTCCTTGGAAATTCTATGGGGCAGTTCTACCCATACGGTCGTTATGAGTCGGAATCGACTCAACGGCAGTGGGTTTGGTTTTTTGCTTTTATTACATTTAAAATTCTAGTGAGACTCTTTCAAGTATGAAAATTTAGTAATCAGTGTTCTTTGCTACTGACCAATACATTTAGAACATTTAAATGATTTGCATCTTATAGCGATATCTTTTAAGAATCTTTTGGTAACGAGACTACTGATGAAGTCTTACCTCTTGGTTTATCAAATACACCAGAAGATTCACTTGTTTGGCCCACCTTGAAGTGGAGGAAGAGGGAGGAGGAGAGAACTCAGAGGCATACAGGTAGATAAAAAAATGAATGAAGTGCATCATACCTTGGTCTGTTTAAATGTTGTGAATATTCACTAACAAGGAACGACAGGACCTTCCCCTATTAACTACATTCTATTTCTGTGACCTCGGGGATGAATGCAAAATGACTGATCTGGAACAACTTACTCATCATCAATAACTAATTATTCACAAAGCAAACACCAGCTGACAGGCAAAAACTCCACAAAGCACAAGAAAGACAGGAGCTGAACGATAACTTGTTTTAGTAATTTCATCCAGAGGGTCTGAGGTAGGACAGGCCTGCTTCCTGGCTTTCTAGTTAATGCAATCCGCCCACACAGAAAACACAAGCAAACAAAAACCAACGGAGAAGTGCCCCTGGCTGTCAGAAGTAGTTCAGTGGGTTCCCCACCAACCAAATTTCTTTGGGCCAAGCTTTGCACTGCTGCTCTCTTTTCTGAACAAATGAGCTTTCTAAACAAAACAAAAGCTATGCATTTACATAGCTAGAAAGATAGTGGGATAACCTAGTAAGCTTCAAGATCTTCATCTCCAAACTTTCACCTCTTTGTTCTTTGGAAGAATAATTACTGTCAATTATCCTCGAATTTAAAACTACTGCATTATAGGAAAACATAGCAGACCATTTTGAAAGGAGAAGAAAAATAAAAGATCTCAAAAGTTCATTCCTCTTGCAAACAGAAAAACATGCTTGTCAATTCCAGCTGTGAGCACAATTGTTTTTCTCCCAAGGTAATAAATGTGTTGCATCTACGAAAATGAGAGCCTTAGTTTGTTTTTATTCCCCCAACTCCTGCAAACACCATCCACAAGACCTGCTTCGAGCTTGCTACGGATCAAACATTCTACACATCTGTGAGGGAGAGAGGATTGCTGTGTTTTTAAGTAGCTTATACAAAACAGTATTATTTCACCTAAAAGTAATGCCTTTGATATCACAGGTGTAGAAGTCACTACGGAAATGTAATAGGACAACAAGGAGTAAGGTGAGGAGGAAAGATTCCAAAAGACAAATTTTAGTACAATTCTTTAGTAAAATAAAGATACCCCATTATCCATGAGTTTAAGATCATGATTGCTTTCCTACCATATTATCCATAAAATATTAAAAGATCTTCTCAACAGTTTTAGACTACGGATTTAAATTTAAGAATTATCTGTCATATTCCCACAACGTGGCTACAACTATGGTCTAAGTCCCAGAAGGAACTTGCGTCCTTCTCTGCCCTCAAGGAGCATAGAAGGCAGCCAAGGTCCACATTTAAGAAACCTTTAGAGAAAAAAAAAATAAGGCCAATAAACTACTAAAATCTGGAACACAGTCAGGGTTCAGAAGCTCATTAAGTACTTATGGAAGAAGAAAGGAAAGGAAAGAGGCAAGGGAAGCAGGATGGACGGAAGAAAGGAGAGAGCAGAAATCCTAAGTAAGTCAACACTCCCTTCTGAGGTAATGGGAAAACCACACTCATGGTTCTCAGTAATGTTTGTTGACCGATGACAGAGAAAGAAGGAAAACAGCTTCAGAAAATTAAAAAGATAATGTGGACAAAAAGCAGACCTGCAAACAAACACTTTTATCCTAAACTAACATCTCTCAGGTACTCTGGTAATTCCAGATCTATCTGACCTTTTCTCTCTCTTCTTCTTACCATATATCAAAGCCTCAGGACCACAGCTTCAACAGTCAGAAGAGTTGAGTAGAGCTACCAGACAATGAGGAAGCCCAGAGCCTGTTCTGAAAAATATGTGACAGGCCCTGGGGCAGCCTGTATATGTGACATGGAAGACCATTCCTAAAAGGTGCCTTAAAACAGCTAGGATGTACAGGGGGAGGGGACACAAGAGGACAAGGAGGCAAAGGCAATGAGAGAATTGTCTCTCACACCCTACCACCAGGGCTTTGGTCCCACACCTCTGTGGTGGAAGAAGCACTGCTATGTCCTCACATCTCAGGAGGAACTACCACAGAGCGGCAGGGTGAGGGAGAGGTCTTACTTGATGTGAAAGCTGTAAGTCCCCTGACAAAGGGCCTCTTTCTCCTTTGGAGAACTGGTGGAGTAGACCACTGTCACACAACCTTCCGGCCAGTGAGGCATACAGAGTATGTGCCTGTTCCACACTTGGAAGAGGCAGGGTTCATTTGAGAGGTGCTGCCTCAAGGACTGAGGGATAAAAAGGGAGTGGGAGAAAGTTCAGTCTTTCGGGGAAGAGGAGCCCTGAGCCACACAGTCTTCACAACAGGAGACAGCAATGCAGACCTGATCTAAGCTCTCAACAGCTAGTCCCATCATGAAGCTGGCTCAGGGCAACAGAAAAGATGTTACCAGCCCCTGATCAGTGCCTGGTGCAGCCAACTGTCCACTGATGGACGTGGCCAAGGGAGGTTTGTGTTTTGGTGTTGGTGTTATCCCCATAGCAGATCTTTGTTGTTGCTGTTGTTGTTAGGTACTGATGAGCTAATTTCGACTCATAGCAACCTTATATGAAGAAGAACGTGACGTTAGGATTGGAGAAAGACTCATGAACAAACTTCGTTATGCAGACGACACAACCTTGCTGGTTGAAAAAAAAGACTAGGAGCACTTACTGATGAAGATCAAAGACCACAACCTCCAGTATGAACCACACATCAACCTAAAGAAAACAAAAATCCTCACAACTGGACCAATCAGCAACATCATGATAAACAGAGAAAAGACTGAAGTTCTCAAGGATTTCATTTTACTTGGATCCACAATCAGCACCCATAGAAGTAGCAGTCAAGAAATCAAAAAGTGCATTGCATTGGACAAATCTGCTGCAAAAGACCTCTTTAAAGTGTTAAAAAGCAAAGATATCACCTTGAATACTAAGGGGCACCTGACCCAAACCATGGTGTTTTCAACCACCTCATACACATGCGAAAGCTGGACAATGAATAAAGAAGACCGAAGAGTGACACCCTTGAATTGTGGTGTTGGCGAAGAATACTGAATATACCATGGACTGCCAAAAGAACAAACAAATCTGTCTTGGAAAAAGTACAACCACAAGCTCCTTAGAAGCAAAGATGGCGAGTCTTAGTTTCACATATTTGGGAGATGCTATCAGAAAAGGAAGGAAGTAAAGGATTTCTGGAAAGTCTTCTCGTGAGCCAGCATGGGGGTACCTACTGATTGAACAGTATCCGGGAGCGCACGATGAACTTGAAGATGTATTCTAGGGCTTTCATCGCCTTATACAGCTGCTCATTTATGCCCGGCTTCTCAGCATTGTCCACGTAATTTCTTAACACTTTTGTCAGCTTCCTGTTCATAACGGAAACATAAATTAACGATAAGTTCAGAAATGTTCAATGTCTCAAACTGGTTGGCAATGTACAAGTAGGTGGTTTTTATTTTAATTTATACTTCTCAGTATATGCATATTTGTAAAAATTTCTCTAGTCTGACAAGGTGACCCTTGAAATAACTCTCAGGGGAGCAAGACCTGAGTATTCGATAAGGACTTTCTAAGCCTTAGGCACTGTTCTGAGCGTGTTGAATGTTCTCTAATTTAACCTCCACGGCAACACTCTAAGGCAGTAGGACTATTACCCCTACTTTACAAAAGAGGAAGCCAAGGGTTAAGTAGGTATACTGGATCTCCTCATGTTAAACTATAACAACAAAAAATCTAAGAGATTTTCAGTAAAGCCCAACAGAGTCACAAGAAATCTTTCCAAAAAGGCACCATACTGAAATGTTCTAGAACTAGCAGTGCTGATGGCTGTACAACGCTTTGAATCTACTAAGCGCCACTAACTGTACACTTTAAAGTCATTAAAATGGAAAATTTTATGTGTGTTTTACCACAATAAAAAAGACATTATACGAAACAGTACTTCTTAGAAATCGTCTCAGCCACCTCGATTCATTTTAGTTCCTTTTCTAAAAATCTGGAGTTCTTACACTGAAAATAAAAATTTCACAAGAAATTTTTCAAATAGGAAACATTCTTAAATTCTTGATGAATTTTCTAAGAATCCTTCTATGAAGAGTACACACAATATATGAGAATAATATGGGTGGATATCTGAAAAGATTTTTAAATACCTTTCACATTTCCAAATAACAGAATTTCCCCACAAAAGTTTAATTTTAAAAGTGTAATCACCATACTTCTCTTACAAGTCTACGTACGTATAAACTGTGATCTAAAAACATGTATCTCTCCTACCTGACAGTATTTAAAACTTTTTATAATAGATGTTTATACAGTTCATAATGCACAAAAACTGGTCAGAACTTTTTCTAAATTTTCCATCCAACTACAGAAATAGTTGAAGGCAGCTGGTACAAATAACTACATGCTGTAAGTTTCATTTTAATTCATAGCTTCAAAATTTATTTCAAGTGCTTAGTTTATAGATAATTTTTAAATTCCCAGGCTCAAAGTGAAGGAAAAAGCATACACATTTCTATTTTTCTGGAATTAATTAATTCAGAAAATTCAAATCATAATAGATTTACTGAGACCTTCAAGATACATGAGAAGGTTAGAGGTGGAAAAAATGAACCCAAGAGGCCTCATTCAGGTACATCACAGAAAAAGGGAAGACAAATAGTCTAGAAACATATAAAAAATAGCCAAATTCATTCATAAATAAATGCATGCAAATTAAAATAACAAGTTGCCAACTGCTTGCCTAGTACATTGGAATAAATAAATGGGAAAGGCTGAAAATAACGTAGTCACACAAGATTTGGGGAGGCAGGAACAACACAGGTAGGATAAATAGGCAGGACAGTCTTTGGCAGATAAATTGGCAATATCTATCAATATTTAAAACATTCAAATCCTTTGACATCTTCAATTCCATTTCTCGTAGTCTATCCCACAGAAACAATTACAAATGTATCATTGTTGTTGGGTGCTGTCAAGTCGATTCTAACTCATGGAGACCCTATATGACAGAGTAGCACTGACCCATAGAGTTTCCTAGGCTGTGATCTTCATGGAAGTAGATCAGCAAGCCTTTCTACTGTGGAGCCGCAGGGGTGCGTCGAACAGCCAACCTTTCAGTTAGCTGCCAAGCACTTAGCCACTGCACCACCAGGGCTCCTTATACAGATGTATTAAACGATACTTACTGCAGCATTGTCTATAGAAAAAATATGTATATAAACAATGCAAATGTCCATCACATGGGGGCTGGTTAAATAAATTATGAAATATCACCACGATGGAATACTGCACAGCTATTACATAAATAAGAGGGGGAAGGATGGAAAAATTGCATCACACTGTGAATAAGAAAACAGCAGTTACAAAACAGCAGATACGTGTGTGGGGTCTATTCAGTATTCTATGTTCCTACTGAAGTTCTATTGAACTATTTATCCTTATGCCAATACCACACTGCCTTGTTTACCAAAGCATTAGAGTTAGTCTTGAAATCAGTTTGTCCTGAAAACATAATTTGGCTATTCTGGACACTTTGAATTTCCATGTAAATTTTCAAATTGGCTGGTCAATTTCTTCAAAAAAGCCTGCAGAGATTTTGATTCAGAGTGTGTCAGAACTATAGACCAATTTGGGGAAAATATACATTTTAGCAATATTTTATCCTTCGATCCATGAACATGGCATATATCTTCAGTTATGTGGTTCTTCGTTAATTTCTGTCTGTAGTGTTTTGTAATTTTCAAGGTAGTAATCTTACACATCTTTCATCCTGGGTGTTTTGGATTTAAGTGTGTCCCCCAAAAATGTGTATCAACTTGTCTAGGCCATGGTTCCCAGTATTTGTGATTGCCCACCATTTTGTGATCTGATGTGATTTTCCTATGCATTGTAAATTCTCATCTCTTACTGTGGTTAATGAGGCAAGATTAGGTTAAGTAGGATTAAGGTGGGATGCAACACCCTTAACTCAGGTCTCAGCCTGGGGAGTTTCCCTGGGACGTGGGCTGTATCACCTTTTATCTTACAAGAGATAAAACGAGTAAGAAGCAAGCAGAGTGTCATGGATTGAATTGTGTCCCCCAAAAATATGTGTCAACTTGGTTGGCCTTGATTCCCAGTATTGTGTGGTTGTCCTCCATTTTGTGATTGTAAGTTTATGTTGAGAGGATTAGGGTGGGATTGTGACACCACCCTTACTCAGGTCGCCACTCTGATCCAAGGTAAAGGGAGTTTCCCTGGGGTATGGCCTGCATAGCCTTTTATCTCTCAAGTGATAAAAGGGAAGCAAGCAGAGAGTTGGGGACCTTATACCACCAAGAAAGCACCAGAAGCAGAGCACGTCCTTTGAACCTGGGGTCCATACCCCTGAGACGCTCCTCAACTCTGGGAAGACTGAGAACAAGGACCTTCCTCCAGAGCTCACAGAGAGAGAAAGCCTTCCCCTGGAGCTGACACCTTGAATTGGGCCTTTTAGCCTGCTTTCTTATGAGAATATAAATTTCTCTTTGTTAAAGCCATCCACTTGTGGTATTTCTGTTATGGCAGCACTAGATGACTAAGACACAGAGGAAGGGATCTTATACCACCAAGAAAGAAGCACTGGGATCAGTGAGTGTCCTTTGGACCCGAGTTCCCTGCACGGGAACCTCCTAGGCCAGGGGAAGACTGATAACAAGGACCTTCCTGCAGAACCAACAGTGAGAGAAGGCCTTCTTCTGGAGCAGACTCCCTGAATTCAGACTTCTAGCCTCCTAGACTGTGAGAGAATAAACTTCTGTTTGTTAAAGCCATCCTCTTGTGGTACTTCTGTTATAGCAGCACTAGGTGACTAAGACACTGTGCGCTGGATGATACCCAAGAATCCAGGGGCCGGATTGGGTTACACTAATTGCTGGCATCCAAGAGCCAGAATCCTCTGATCCTGACTTCATGGTTACACACATAAGGCAAGCAGGTTTTTCCTTAAAAATATTCAACACATAGATGGAAGCTTGGATTCAATTTACCGACACTAAAGAGAGCTTTCTAATGATTGTAAGAGGGATGTCCTTAGATCATTTAAATATTTCTTTTCCACCACAACTCATACAATAAAACATTGGAATCAGTACCAAAACCCACCATGGAGAGGTCATAGTAATTCTAATAATAATAAAGCTCACAATTACATGGTGTTCCATAAGCCAAGGATGCTTCCAAGCATGTTACCTAAAATAATTCCTTTAAATCCTCATACAGCCCTGTGATTATGCCCTTTCTACAGAACAGAAGGCTGAAGCCCAGAGAGGTGGAGCAATTTGCCCAAGATCACAGAGCTTTTAAGTGACAGAGCTGTATTTCAAACACAGGAAGCCTGGCTCCAGGACTGTACTCTTAATACTAAGTGTGGGGCCTCGGTGTCTGAATAGACCCAAGGGGTGGGTATGGCAGAGAGGAGGACTGGGTAGGTCAACAGCAGCTGAGTGGGCACTAGGAATCCAAGTTAGTAGTAGCCGAAGTTTGTGGCACAAAAGAGAAGCCCCTCTTTAAAGAGCAAGGAGAAATATTGAAAATACAAAACTGCATTTTAGTCACACTAAACAACCAATAACTTCAAAACAGAAATAAATCCATTTACTCATTCATCAAATGCTTGTTGAGAACCTGCAGTGAGGCAGGTGCTCTGCATCCATACATCAGTTTCATCCAACAGAAACTCAAAATTTCAAAGATAAATGGGAGGTGTGGGGAGAACAAGAATTTATTCCCTGACGTTATGATAATTTATCACCTATCTCTTCCAACAAGATTTTTAAGTCTATTAAGAGAAAAACAATAATAAAATTATACCAGAAAATTCAGAGTTTTGAGGGGAAAAATGCACAAACACAGATAAAACTACCAAGTTTTTACACAAGTAACGGACACCTACATTTGTTTGCCAACCGATCTCTCAGCCTGCAAGGTATTTTCGTAAACACTGCTATACCAATTTTTTTTTACATGTAGCTATAAAAAAGGAAAAACAGCATAGCGTGCTTATGAAAATACCTTGGGGGGAGGGAGGGAGCAAACATATTTGCATAAAATATGGCATATGAAAAAGATTCTTAATAACAAACACACAAAAACAGCACTGGTTTTAAAACAACAAAAAGGAACTTACGTGTAGGCTAATGTTGCACTGAAGTGTTTCTTAATGTAGGTTTCCAAAACAGGATTAAAATGTTGAAATTTCCTATCAGCAATTAGTCCAATGATAAATACCTGTGAAGTTAATCAACATTTTCATTAGCAACATGATGTAAACCCTTCTGGAGTCTTCATGTAAATCTGTATCACAACGTGAATAAATGAACTAGGGCATTTTCAGACATAAGTTGGTCAGTGGTTACCTCTTCTTAACACAGAATTTACATTTGCATAATCATAGTTTTTCATTAAAAGAAACTTTTTGCCTCTCAACTCATCTACTTTGATTGGATTTACAACTGAAACCGCTTTTAAGGTTTCCATGATGGAGATCCACCCCCAGCTTCCAAGGCCGGAGCTTGGAAGAGTACCTTAATATCTAAGGGGACGAAAAGTGAAGAACCCTTACCAGAGCATCAAATACTAGTGTGTCGAAAGTTTCGCTCTCCGAGTTCTCCATCATGATGTTAAAGAGCGCATCCAAGGTGTCCTGAAGGAACTGCGGTTACAGAACAGTCAGCAGACACAGAAGATGAACTGGGTGTTCCCCAAGCTTCAGAAACCATCACCTTTGGCAATTCTCCAAATACCCACCTGTTATGATTGAATTGTGTCCCCCAAAATGTGTATTGGAATCCTAATCCCTGTACCTGAGGATATCATCACATTTAGGAATAGGATTTTCTTTGTATGTTAATGAAACCGTATCAATGGCAGGTGTGTACTAAGCCTAACGACTTCTGAGTTCTGAGGAGCAGCAGAGACACAGAGACAAGAAAGCACAAACGGGGAAGAGAGAGACCACGTGAAGGCTGCCAAGCAACCAAGGAATGCTGGGCTACAGAAGCTGAAGGAGACAAGGACCTTCCCTCAGAGCGGACAGAGAGACTTCCCCTGGAGCCAGCGCCCTGCATTCAGGCTTCTAGCCCCTTAACTATGAGAAAATACATTTCTAGCCTTTAAAACCACTACTTATGGTATTTCTGTTATCGCAGCACTGGGAAATAAGACACCACCTTTCCTAACAGCTATCTATGAAGCTATCTACTTCAGGGATTTTTCTCAGCCATTAGATACAGAAGACTATAACTGGGGATGAGTCCAGAACAAAGAAACGCCACCCTGCACCACACTGGGAGGGATTCGCCACCGTGGAAATGCCCAACCACCTGTTCTCAAGAGGATCTTCCAACCCTTTTCCTCATTTTCACCAGCTTGGTGACAAACAGCTGAATGGCACTCTGGGAAGGTGACCTGACTCACTGGATACAGCTGAGGGCAGACGCCACGTAGGGACAGACTCCAGCTGAGAATAATAAAGAGGCTTCTATGAACTGAGATGCCCAAGGATGGAAGAGGCATGGGGTTCTGGAACTGGGGTACACAGTGATGCGCCAAGAAGGGCTCACTACTCAATTGTAATTTAAAAATTACTTTTATAACCTACTAAAATTTACCAAAGAAATACTGTAACACAGAATGACAAAACATGGTGGATGTAATCACCAAAAGAAAAAAAAAAAAAAAAAGACTTCAAACGTATGTTACCCTTGTAATTCGTTTCAGACCCCACCATCATCCACCACTGCAGCAAGTGTGAGATGAACTGAAAAATACTAGACTAAAAGTAGTGAGCTCCCTGTTGGCGGAGGAGTTCAAGAATGGGTGGGATGCAATACAATGGGACATTATTCAGCCATAAAAAGGGAGTGCATACTGATAAATCATCATTAGTCATTAGGGAGACACAAATCAAAACCACAGTTAGATACCACGTCACAGCCACTAGACTGGCTATAATCAGAAAGGTGGACAGTAACAGCTGTTGATGAAGATGGGGAGAAATTGGAACCCTCCACTATTACTCACGGAAATGCAAAATGCAGTTGCTTTGGAAAGCAGTTTGGTTAAGTCCTCAAAAAGTTAAACACAGAGTTACCACGTGACCAGGAATTCCACTCCTAGGGACACACCCCTGTGCTGGAAACACATGTCCACACAGAAACTTGTACACAGACGTTCACAGCAGCATTAGTCATAACAGCTAAAGAGTAGACACAACCCAAATATCCACCAACTGATGAGCAGATAAAGAAAATGCAGTGCATTCATACCATGGAATAGTGTTGGGCCATAAAAAAGAACAAAGTTCTGACACATGCTACAACTTGAAAACATGCTATGGAAAAGATGGCAGACGTAAAAGGCCACGTATAGCATCATTTCACTCAGATGTTCAGAAAAGGTAAATCTCTAGAGACAGACAGTAGCTTAGTAGCTGCAAGGGGCTGGAGGGATCGGGGGATGGGGCATGCCTGCTACAGGGCACGGGGTTTCATTTTGGGATGATAAACGTGTTCAGAAATTAGACAGTGGTGATGGTTGCACAACTCTATGAATATACTAAAAACTACTGAATTGAATTGGTATATGTTTTGCTAGGTATATTCTCAATGACAGAAAATAAGCTAAATATATTTATAGATATTGGTATGTAGATATGTACATATAACCAAAAGAAAAACCAAACCCATTGCCGTCAAGTTGATTCCGACTCATGGCGACCCATATATGTAGGAAAAAAAGCCAGTGAATTGTGCAGTTTGAAAAGGTGGATTTTATGGTACAGGAATTATGTCTCAGTGAAACTTATATAACAAGAAAAGAAAGAACAGGCATGGACTCCTAGCATGGATGACAAAGGACAGCAAGGTCAGACGTCTGGTCCAGATTCCTCCTGGACTGCTCAGCCTGAGCACAGCACCCAAAGGGCCTTTCAGCCCCCACAGCAGGTCCCAAACTGTACAGCCCTTAATCTGCAGAGCCCAGCCACAGGGCTCCCAAACCAGTGTTGGCCATGCTGCTCCTTCCACTGTGCTGGGGACCCTCTAACACCACCAAGCCAAGAGCCTCCGTGGCCTGCCCCAGGATGGGGGACGTCCTCCTGGGCCCAGTAAGAGAGAGAGCAGAGACCCATGATGGCATAAAATCCTCATTCTACTCTGTTGTGCCACTGCCCGCTGCCGTTGTCCCAGGAAATGTCACACACAAAGGGGAGGGGGATAAAATCATCCTGAACAAGAGGCATCTGGTCTGGACATCAAGGGCTCCCTCACCTTGGTCATTATTTGGACCTGCACCACTTCATTTCCTTTGTATCATTTTCCACCATACTCAGATTGTAAAATCCTTGCAAAGGTCAAAACGTTATGCCATCTGCTAACAGCCCAGTGTTCCTGCCAACAGGCCACCAGGTGCCAAGCCCTGGCTCGGCATAGTGCATGCAAAGTTCCTGAAGCAGGCCTGGCCATCCCATTGAGACAAATAGCATGGTCAGTAGCACAGACACCAAACGGCAGAGGGCTGGAACCTTGTTTGTCTGGCCGTGGAGCCACCATGGTAAAGGGAAATGTCACACAAACAGGCTGAGATGTCAAAGAGGTCCAGCCCTTTGCCGTTTGGTGTCTGTGCTACTGACCATGCCATTTGTCTTGATGGGATGGCCAGGCCTGCTTCAGGGATCCCTGACACAAAAGGCCTCTTTGACATCTCATCACTCCTCCAAGACCACCACTGGAAGACCAACATCACCGTTTTCCTTCTCTATCTTAGTGGGAAACTGTATCTTTTTTTAAATATGCAAATACCTTTCTCACTCTATCAAGCAATGCCATCTTGCTACTACCAGGAATAAATATACATAAAGAGAGGTCATGAATAAATGAAATAAAACTAACAGCCCACATGCTATCACGTCCTTAAATTGAGTAGAAGGAGCTGCCTGCAGGCTGGGAACCCATCTAGTCTTGGCTGGCTGTTAGCAGTCCACGTGGCCTTGGGCGAGTCAATCTACCCCTCTAGGCATATACGGTGTACAGGATACACCAGTGAATGGGAAGAATAAAAGTCAGGTCAGCAGTAAAATTCTCACCTTCCACGTGGCAGACCCAGGTTCAATCCCAGCCAATGCACCTCACGTGCAGTCACCTCCTATCTGTCAGTGGAGGCTTTTATGTTGCTACGATGCTGAACAGGTTTCAGCAGAGCTTCCAGATTCAGATGTACTGGAAAGAAAGGCCTCAGATCCACTTCTGAAAATCAACCAATGAAAACCCTATAGAACACGATGGTCTGATCGGCAACTGATCATGAGGATGGCAAAGGATCAGGCAGCGTTTCATCCCACTGTGCGTGGGATCGCTATGAGTCGGGGGTCAACTGGACAGCAGCTACCAACAACGAGAACAAACTAAGTAAGGAGTGGACAGAGCATCCAGGCCTGAGTAATGGTGATGCCAGTGTGGACAGGAAGCAGACGGAGAGATGTGAAGACTATTACCAAGGATGAACGACAGTGCCTGATAACAGATGACATGATGGGAATGGAGGGGAACAGCAGACAAGGTAACTCTAGAGTTTTCCTGGTGTGACAACAGGCCAGCAGAAATACAGCGAATTCCTGATGTAATATAGGAACTTCAGAACGAAAGAGAACAAAATCTCATTAACTGTGTGTCTTCTTAAGTATGTTCTGTTATTCACCCAGTTTCCATCTGAATTAGGGAATTTATAGAACCCAGGGAAGTTTAAAATGCAATTAACATTGTCCAAGCCATTGGTAGAAGACAAGGACCTGAAAAGATGATTAAAATTTTAAGATGAGCAAGGATATGTTCGAATGGTTCTATAATGAATTTAGGAAAGCGGTGCAACTAAATTAATTTATACTGAAGTTAACCACGTTGCTGGTTAATTAAGGCCATTTCAAGTAATTAATTTTTACAGAGATAAGATAGTCTCCTTTGTAAGCACAACTTTCAAAGGGTGAAGAACAGAGGCAGCCGAGGGACAGACTCAGTTAAAAAGGCCACGCTTACGAAATACCACGTTAGTGACCAGCTGATCCCTTACCAGCCAACGTGGAACGTACTGAAGCCAAAACTGCATGTCCTTTACAAGGAAAAGTCATTTAAGCAAATTAAATGACATATGAGAGCAAGAAGCGCCTAATGCTGACAAAAACACCAGAACCACAAACAAAACAGAATAAAGAATTACAGAATCTGAGTGCTCAGAAGACAATGAGATCACCCCAATCTGACTGCTATACCTTGTAGAAAAACATACTGAGGCCACAAGAAATGAGCACTCAACATTTCTCCAGGGCCTGCCATGTGGAAAACTAAGAAACAAGTCCAGAATCACATAGCCAGAAAATGGACAAGACTCCCAGACCTGTAGTCGCTCTACCACCCCATACACCTCTGCAAGTGACTTATACAGGCTTGCCACAAGTAGTGAGCCAGGACCAGTAACAGTGAGGATGGCAATGACAATGAAAATGTGTAAGATATAACACATGCTGAGCACCTCCAAGTGCCAGATACAGGCTACCATATTTCATTTAACTCTCATAATCACCCTATGAAGGAGGCACTATTAGTATCTCCATTACACAGGTGGGGAGAGTGAGGCTTCAGGGGGTTATTTAACGTTTGTCAGACCCACAGCTAGAACCCATTGGAAGAGGGACAGGAACCCAAGAGTGGGTTGATTACAAAGCCTCCACAGCTAAGCCAGACCACCATTCCAGAACCAGAATATAAGGAGTGTCCCTTCCATTTAGAAGGGTGTATCTTAAATACCTTAAAGAAACTACTTGTTAAAGGGACTGTAGCCAGAATCCTATACCACCTTGGAAGCAGTGCCTACATCTGTTAATTCATGTACAAGAAGAAAAAGAACAAAATGCAGCCCTCTGGGATTCAGGTTACCTTAACCACTTCACCGCCATCAACCTTCATCAGCTGCCTCAAGTTCTGCTGCAGCAGGTTGGTGTTAGAACGCCACTTCAGGAGCCCCAGAAGGTCCACTGAAAACAAAGGGAGAACGTCACTCCTGCACAGCAAACTTTGTCTCCCTGGTTCACGCCTTTTGTGGTTTTTGAACAATAAAGACAACAAGAAAATAATCACCCCTATTTTGAAAGGTTCGTCATCTAAATAGTTCATTACTTTGCAGCAACAGCCTTAAAACCTAGTGTGGTTGGATTCCTTCTCTCCGACTACATCTACCATGAAACCATCTCCATGACGGAGCTTTAAACATGCATTCAGGAACCTGTAAAAAGGACTCCTCTCTAGTTGGACAAAGAGGCCGCTCCCGAGCAGCAGAAGACAGGAAAGAAGGCTGCTCCTCTATAAAGTGCTGCCATCATTTCCTGAGTTCTATTTTCCCGTTTCAGAACAAGCCTCTACTATAAGAAAAAAAAAAAAAGATAAAATAGTATAAAATAAACACAAACCCACTGCCATCAAGTAGATTCCGACTCATAGTGACCATACAGGACAGGGTAGAACTGCCCCAGAGTTTCCAAGGCTGTAAATCTTTACAAAGCAGACTGCCACATCTTTCTCCCACAGAGCACCTGATGGGTTCCAAGAGCCAACCTTTTGGGTTAGTACCCAAGTGCTTAACCACAGGGCCACCAGGGCTCCTATAAAATAAAATAACAAAAATTCAAGTAGTGGAACTACAAAGTGAGGTGGTTGCAAGGGGGCAGTCCTCGCAGCTCTGATGGCCCTGGACAACTCAGACCACTCCTGCTCAGAGCGCCAAGGCCCAGGCCTCCATATTGTTTTTGGTTCTCATGGTTGTGTTTTTGTGTGTTTGTTTCCTTGTTTTTTAATTGAAAAATCAG
Source organism: Loxodonta africana (assembly GCF_030014295.1). Lineage (NCBI taxonomy): Eukaryota > Metazoa > Chordata > Mammalia > Proboscidea > Elephantidae > Loxodonta > Loxodonta africana. Next base: position 8,900,178 of record NC_087357.1, read on the forward strand.
GGACTGAACGCATAGGTTTTTAAAGGCTGAAGGTGGAAGAGAACGTGCAGAAATGACTTTGTTGAAGGCACCAAGGTGTTCTTTAAGGCAGGAGTATGGAATTCCAATCATCTCTGGGAAAGAACAGATGCCCATAGAATTTTCATTTTAAGTTATATTAATATTCCATTACTTGAAAAAATACAATGAGTGAAGTGTATTTACTGTTTATGCTCATCAGGAAGGAACTTCAGCTACAGCACCTGTCTCCACAAGAAAAATCCAAGCTAATACTGAGAAGAAAAATATAATTTTGGCAATAGGTAGAATTTTAATGAATATAGGATGCTCATGATAATTTCAGGATCAAATTACACAAAAAAGCAGACATACAATGAGCACCGAAACACACATTTCCATGTATTTGAACTTGCCCTGCAAATGCTGCTGAGAAAAAGAATTAAAAAAAAGAGAAAACAAAAGGGAGACAGAATACTAGGGTGCCATAGATGTGTAAAAGTACAAACTACAGAGTCAGACAACCTGGCTTAAATACCAGCTGGGCCACATAGTAACTACACGACCTTGGGCAAGCAATCTACCTCAGTTTTTTTTTTATCTCAAAAATCGGGACAAAGATGCCTTATTCACAGAGATGGTGTAAGAATTAAATCACGTGACACGTGGAGGGCACCGAGCACTATGCCTAGCATGTAGTACTAATAGCAGTATTCAGAGAGTACTAATAGCAGTATTCAGAGAGAGGACTGGAACTGAGAGACGTAACCTTTATTGTAGAAGGTAACATATCTCGATCTCTCATCAAAGGTGAAGCAAAGGAAAAGGCTACGAAGTGCCCAGACACACTCTTGGTCCCGGGCTAACGGTGATTTCCATCTCAGGAGGGTTACCAGTGTGGATCCTATTTCATTCAAAATTGGCAGCACTTTGGATACGATGGAGGCTAAAGTTTGCAACCAGCTGCTAAACTAAAGGTAAATGGTTTGAGCCCACCCAGCAGCTCCACAAAAGGCCTGGTGATCTGCTTCTGGAAAAGTCAAAACCAAGAAAACCAAACCTGCTGCTATTGAGTCATTTCCAACTCAGAGTGACCTTATAGGACAAAGTAGAACTGCTCCATAGGGTTTCCACGGAGTGGCTGGTGGATTCAAACTGCTGACCTTTCGGTTAGCAGCTGAGCTGTTAACCACTGCACCACCAGAGCTCTGTAGCACATGGGATCACCAAGAGTTGGGGACTGACTCAATAGCAACAATTTTTTGTTTGTTTTATTTTTTTAAGGTTTACCTCTGTATTGTAAATTCAAGGAAACATAAATTAGTAAGGAAAAGGCATATTAACAGGAGAAAAATCTCTTTGAGGAGGGGGAGTCTGTAAGAAAACAGGGCTTGCCAAGCCTTCCTCACAACGACCCAAGTCAGCCCAGGCGCCCCCTCCTTGTGCCCTTGTTTCCCACGAGTCACTGCAGTTTAGCCCATAATTATTCTTGGTTTCGTGACTCTCCTCTGTCACTAATTATGTAGTAAGCTAATTGAGGAGAGGACTCACATCCTAGATGTCTTTTTATGTCCCGCACAGCATGCAGCACAGTGTTGAGAACAGAGATGTTTCATACGAACCTCAATGAATAATTCAGCCACTGCTTATCCCTAAGCAATGGAACTCTGCTGTAATAAATCAGAGCTTCAGAAAAATGATTCTCAAATGGGAATTTGGGATGTGATGCTCACTTAGATGCCAATCGGGCAGTTCTGCTTTGCACACACATGACAGGCCCCAGTCCCGACAAGACGAATAGTGGGTTGGAGGGGAAATGAAAGCCCCGAGATTCCACCTTGGGTCAGCATCAAGCTTGGGGATTTCCTTGTTGCCTAGCAACAGATGCTGCTAGGAGAACAGGCATTGCGACCAAGGGCTCCAGGGAGGGAATCACCTTAGGACTGGTGAGATAGAAGGAGGCTGGAGGTGAGAGACAGACCAGTACCACCCACTGGGACAGCTCCTGGTCTAGCCCCTCTAGTCTGGTGACATGTGCACCAAGAAGGATTCTGTAGATGGGCCCCAGAAGCAAACTACTCCTCAGGACATTTGTTTTGTTTTGTTCCAGTCTTGAGTACTTTTTGTGTGTGGGGGTGTGTGTGTGTGTGTGGGTGTCTGTGTGTGTGTGGTAAAAATATACATGACAAAACTTTTGTCAATGCAACAATTTTTACACGTACAGTTCAGTGATATGATCACACTCATCATGTTGTACAACCACCACCATCCTTTTATGCACTATCCCTCCACCACTGCTCAGCACCCCCTAAGCAATGGCCCCCCTTCCTCCTTCCTCCATCCCAGGTAATCACCAATGAGCTTTGGTCTCTACACATTGCCTGTTTCATCTAAGTGTGATCACATGATATCCGCCCTTTTGTGTCTGACTTATTTCACTCAACATAATGTTTCAAGGTTCATCCATGTTGGACTTCGTTTCCCTTTATGACTTTGTACAACATTCCACTGTGTATAGACCTCATTCTGTTTATCCATCATCCGTTGATGGACATTTGGGGGGTTTCTACCTCTGCTATAATGCTGCAATGAATACTGGTGTACCCACACCTGTTTGCATTCCTGTTTTCAATTCTTTTGGGTATAGATGTTCCTAGGGGTGGGACTGCTGGGTCATACGGTCGTTTAACATTTAACTTTCTGAGGATCTGCCAAACTGTTGAAGACATTGTTTTGAAAAGGAAAGTATGTTCAGGATCCAGAGAACAACTTCCAAGTACATTTTTGCAGCACGGGCCATGCATAAGGTGGTGGCCGCCTTCCCTGTGAACATGGCAACACACATCAGCTCTATTGAAAGTGAATGTACCACACATGTGGGTGGCCACCTCCCTGGAGAGGTCATCTTTCCCCAGGTCAGATGAGGCCTGGATGCTGGAGTCTCTCAGGCTAGTGGCACCATCAGGGACACGTTCAGACAGCGGTGCTGGTGTACAGGGCCTCCTCTCCATGACCCATTCCCAGGCAGTGCCCTCACACTGACTGCCCCTCCCTGGGCACTCAACACAAAAGCTCCCCGGGACTCTCTACTCTCCGCATGCCGCATGCAGGGAGCCCAGCCCCAGGTAACAGATTTCACCTGCTTGTGGAGATTCTACAACAACTACCAGCCAGGACACCTCATAAAGGCTGCAGGCAAAACACAGTGAAGGCAGCACTAGAGAAAAGTATCCAAACCAGCTGCCATCAAGCCATCTCCAACCCTGACTCTGCTCCAGAGGATTTTCAGTGGCTGATTTTTCAGAAGTAGATCATCAGGACTTTCTTCCAAGGTGCCCCCGGGTAGACTCGAACTTCCAATCTTTTGGTTAGCAGCTGAATGCGTTAGCCATTTGCACCACCAGAAACTCCAGGGAAACGTACCACATGGCCTTAAAGCCTGTGAGTGACTCACTCTCCACACTTCAGATATTTCACTCACGACACAGCAACAGGCAGACACACACAGCTTGTGTAGCCCAGTGCAACCGAGCACAGTGAACGGCAGGGAAAGTTCTATGAGCTGTCCAAAGGCTCAGGACTCACACTCTAGCTCAGTCCACGTCCCACTGCAATTCTGTGACTTGGTAATGACGGGCTCCCTTCTGCCTTATCTTAGACTGTGAAAAGTTGAAACGATGACTGTCACTAGGGCAAATCCAAAACTATTGCCATGATTTATGGATAACCCCCAGGGACACACTTCATGAGAACCACAGACATTAATAATCAAAATCCATACCAGGCAGTTAAGGGGGAAAAACTGGATTTTCAAGCTGAGTTTTAAGAGAGCATGAAATGAGAGCACAGGGCTGTGCTGCAGTACCTTGCGGGCTGCAAGTTTTAACAGTGGGATTTGTGCAGAGGAGTGAGGGCAGGAGGACGGTGCTTCACGCAGTAAGTAGCCCTGGAGGACAGCGATGTCACTGGGGAGACTGGGAGCAGTGGGGAAGGTGCTCAGAGCAGCCGGCCAGCCCAGCACAGGGACAGGGGACAGGCGGGTGAGTAATCCGATGCTTTAAGGCTATGCTGTGCTGTGGTGTTTATGATTCAAGGTACCTTATCTCACCGCAACGTGGACTAGAAAGTGCCATTAAAACCAATATTTTAAAATAACTGGTCAATATCTCAATGCATGCGAGGGAGGGGGGCAACACAAAGAAGGTGGGTGCCTCTCATCCTGCAACAAAAAAAGTCCCGTTGCCGTCGACTCGACTCCTACTCACAGCAACCCTATAGGGCAGAGTAGAACCACCCCATATGGTTTCCTAGCCTGTAGTCTTTACAAAAGAAGTGCTGGTGGTGCGGTGGCTAAGCACTCAGCTGCTAGCCAAAAGGTCAGCAGTTCGAACCCACTAGCCGCTCTGAGGGAGAAAGATGTGGCCATCTGCTTCTGTAAACACGGCTTTTGAAGCTCTGTGGGGCGGTCCTGCTCTGTCCTGTGAGCTGGCATCGACTCAGCGGCAGTGGGTGTGACTGGGTTGGAATCTCTATGGAAGCACACTGCCATATCTTTCTCCCACAGAGTGGCTGGTGGGTTTGAGTTGCTGACCTTTCAGTCAGCAGTAGAGTGCTTAACACCACAGCGCACTTAAACTCGCCGATGCTCTTCGAGGTGGGCATGATCAGTTGTCGCTGAGTCGGCTCTGACCCACAGCAACCCCGTGAGTTTCAGAGTAGAACTGTGCTCCACAGGGTTTTCAACCGCTGATTTTTCAAAAGTAGATCACCAGGACTTCCTTCCCAAAAGCACCTGGGTGGACTCAAACCTCCAACCTTTCTGTTAGCAGCCAAGTGCACTGCCTGTTTATACCACCCAGAACTCCCATACCCACAGACAGGGAAGAGGAGGTCCAGAGAGGTGAAGCCCTTGTTCAGGGTCATTCCCACGGGTATCACAAGGGAAAGGTTCAACCCCAGGTCTTTGGACCGACCCTAAATCTCATACTTTTTCCTTGATGCAATAAAAGCTTCCTTAGTTCAAAAAGCTCTTTTGAAAGTAAATCCATTTCTTCACGTCCCTTTAACTCTAATTCTTACACCAAAAAAAAAAGTGTGAATTTTACAGTAAGCAGGATGCTACTCCCTCCTTCCATGCCAGCTGCTTCCTAGGGATGCAGTGGACGCTCCTGCCCGCTGGAGTGAGCACGCTCCCATCCCACACTCACCATTCTGAGTGAGCTTGGTGGAGCACACCAGTGTGGAAATCTGGAAGGAATCTTTGCTGATGGTGCAGCTTCCGAGGCTCTGCATGCCCTTGCCCGTGGCCGAGTGCCCCTTCTCCTCCAACTCAGCTTTCGTGGAGGGCAGGCTCAGGTACGTGGAGGCGTCTTCCAGCTTTTTTGCTTCAGCCTGTGGGTTTCGTTACACAATATGTCAAACAGGGTCAAATACAGCAACACGTACCTTGTCCTACCCTTTGTTATCCTTCATCTTTTTAACCGTCACAAGTTCTGTCCTTATATTGTGCTAAACTGTTTATTTCAATAGCTTCCTTTGTTCCTATAGATTAACTCATGTTAACAGAGTATTGTTACAGGGCACATGCATGTTATTTTATGTCATCATTTCGTCAGGAGCAGCAAAGGGGCTGGTCATCAGAAGCATTCATTTACAGAATTAAGTGTGTCTAGGTGGCAACTGTAGGAGCCCTGTGGCACACTGGTTAAGCACTCGGCTGCTAACCGAAAAGTTAGTGGTTAGAAACCATCAGCCACTTTAGTGGCGGAAGATGTGGCAATCTGCTTCTGGAAAGATTACAGTCTTAGAAACCCTATGGGGCAGTTCTACTCTGTCCAGTAGGGTCGCTATGAGTCCAAATCAACTCGACAGCAATGGATTTGGTTTTTTGTTTTGTTTTTTAGGTAGCAGCTTCGTCACAAAGGTGGGAAATGTCAGCTCAGATCAGGGTACCCAGAAGGGACTAAACGGTCCATAGTCCGCACCATCGCACCTTATAGACAATGAGGTCGTGCTCCCCATCCCTCAGCGTGGTCCCATCATATCGCATCAGCTTCACAAACGCAAGTGCAAATATCTTCTCAGATTTGTCTTTAGCTGCAATAAAAATCAGCAATCACCTTCGACCGCCACCGTGACAAAATAACCTTACAAAAGGCTACCTTTACTAAAAAATTACAAACTTTATTGACAGAGGTTTTTTAAAAAACCTAAATAAATGGACCATGTTCACCAGTAGGAAAACCCAGCTCCTAAAGGATCAGCTCTCTCCAAGTTCACCTAAAAATTCAAAGTAATTCCAATCAAAATCCCAATGAGGTTTTTTCATGGAACTTGAAAAGCTGATTCTAGAGTGAGGGATCAAGGACAGGATGATTTTAAAGAATATGTACATATGAGTATATAAATATACATATATACACATGTGTACATATGAAGGCACCCCGGAGCATCCCAGTTCTACAGGTCTTCCAGATGTAACTCTTCTAGATGGCCATTAACTGTGACTACGTTCTCTCCCTCAGCCTGTTGGAAGACCTTCCAGTCTCTGGTCCCACACGACAAAACGTCCACTCCCTCTGGCTCTTCCTAGCTTTCCTGCCCAAGAACCTATTGTTTAGTGTTGGTTTGCCCACCAGACTCTACTCAGTGAGTGGCAGGCATCTCACTTGGTCTTCGAGACCACGCCAGGAGGTACGGCCTCTTGTCATCCTGTGAAGATGCAGACACGAGATTCATGCTGACATGTCTGTACGAGCACTCAGAGCAAGGGACCTGCAGGCAGCCTCTGGAGCCAGGTCTGGCCTCCCACCCCTTCCTCAGGTTGTCAGTGACCGGCACACCATGCAGACCACCCCTTCCCCTCCATCACCTGCAGCACACACAACTGTAGCCAACTCTCATTGTCACTTTTTGCCCTGAATATGAGCCTACTACCAAATGGATACAAGCCACAAAGGGCAGGGGCCATGTCTTACTTTTGCAATATCTTATTTAGTGTCCAGTGCAAGGCTACATCCTCAATAGACAATCCACCAAATGGGATGGGACAAATGCCAACAATCGATAATAAAGCATTTTGGAAGGTGAGTGATTAAACTGCTGGCTCTTTACTCCTAAAGTCTTGCCATCATCTACCCTGAGAGAAGCTGTGTCTGAGCTCCAGGCAGGGGCTACCAGAAAAGACAAGAGTTTCAGCTTTCAATTCCAATACAAAGAGCATTATAAGCCAATTTCCAAAGTGTATGCGTTCTATCTTGATGAGTTTCCGATGGATGGAATCGTATTACAAGTCACAATGGATGAGGGGAAAGCAAAAGAAAGACTAGGAAGTAGTAGTACCTAGTTGAAGGAATGCAAGAAGAAAGTTAAGACCTCTCAAGATCAACTCAGTGAAAAGGATACAACTAGAAAAAGGTTTAAGTGGGAAATGAGTTAAACTGCCAAGACCTCGTGGTATTAGCCAAGTTTAATCAAGTTCTAGAACAAATCCAGAATAAGCGTGGCCCATCCAGCTTTCCCCTAGCTAGCCCTTGAAGAACACAGGTGATAGTAAGGTGCTCAATTACTTACAGTCCTGTGATGACCTGTGTCGGAAGGTAAACCGAAGGTGACTACGGTTGACATCTTCAATGGGAATGGCCACCTGTCGGGGTTGAAGAAAGAAAGCTCTAGTTCATTTACCAACATCTTCTAGCATGAACATTTATTTCATTCAACCAGAGATATAAGGCACAATTATAAAAATGTCTACACTATCGTGGAGGGAATAAGCAAAAACCCGCTGGTGTTGAGTCGATTCCGACTCCTAGGAAACATACTATCTAATCCCCAGTATGATTTTTCCAAAGGCAAGATACCTATTAAAGTATAAGCAAGATAACACTGCAGCAGGCGCCAAGCCCGCGCCGCTAGACAGCTGAGTTTTTTTTAAATGCCTCTGATCCTCACTGTTCAAGTTTTATTTTTAAAAGTTGCAATTTTCATTTTCAGTCCCAGCACCAAAGTGCCTATGTTCCGTCTGCAGCTGCAGTGGCCTGCCTGCAGCTGAGGCAAGAAGGCTTGCTTGTTGTGACACTCCAGTATAAGAAAAAGGATCTAGTGCACGCTGCCTGTGAGCAAATGTTGTCCCTATCTTCATATCCAACATCTATATTCCAGGGCCAACCTCCAGCCTGGTTTTCAAATATTCAAGCCTTTGTGGGGGCTGCCGTGGTCATGTGGGGGTGCTGCCTTAGGAGATGCGGCTTGTCAACCTCACAGGAGCAGGCTTCTCTCCCCAGCAATAACTTCCATGTATTGTCACCTCTGTTTTTCTCTACTTGGTGTAAAGACAGGCTGCTGCACATATGGCAGACCGCAGCAGAGACAGACAACAGCTATCTTAAAAGACTCTGTCATTTGTCTCCACGAAAGTCCTATTTTTCTGTCCAAAAGGAGATGAGCGTGCACGTATTCCAAGAAATGCCTGCGGGCTCCTTAGCAACCTTGAATGACTTTGTTGGAGGAGCTGGCTCTGCCCCCTTGGGGTGTCCTTTGGCCAACAGCCTGGGGGCTGGGAGCAGGGCTGGGGATTTCCTTCGGATACAAATGAGCATTTCATAATCCCCTCCATGTGACAAAATAACCAGTAAATGCTACCTTAACGGTCTCAAACCAGCGGGGTTGCTTCACTTGATAGTAAATCACAGATTTGTACTCTGAAATAGCTTCATCGCCAGCGCCCGGGAAAATCACATGCTTGAAAAGAAGGCACAAAGACTTCACATGAGACCTCACGGAGCTTGACAAGGCATACCTCCCCCACCTCCCACCTCAAGGTGTAAACTGGAAAGAGGAGAGGGTGTCCCAGGAACGCTGATGAACTCCACCCAAACAGAAGACGCTCCCAGCCAGGAAGGGACAGATCCGTCCGTCCAAAGCCAGTGTCCAGACTACAGTCCTCTTCTCGCACTTCTCACACCGTGATGTTTGTAATAATACTGCACTCCATCCCACATACCCTCACCCCAATCACTTCAACATTAGGCTACGCAGGAAGCTGCCTGCATCATTCAGTAGGCTGAGAATAAAGGGCTGTGGGCCAAAAAGGAGGTGGTGGCCTCCCTTCCCTTCCTCCTCTCCTGAAGACTGTCTGCCAGCTCCACTGGGGGTTGTACTGGTGGAGCCTGATAGCAGGGCCAGGACAGTCTGTCTCCAGAGACAGGGCCAGCAGTGACACCTGGACAAGGGCTACCCAGAAGGAAGGATGGCCAGCCACCTCTCAGCACAAGCGCAGGGCATTGCCCTCACCCACATGGGCTCAGGAAGCTCAGCCTTCCAGCCTTCCAGCCCTGGTCCAGAAAGGTACTTGGAGGGACTGAGAGGAGGCCGTGGCCTCTGAGCACTTTCCAGAACCACCAAGTCCTCCAAGGGTGGACCATGCAGGCTGCCAGGACCATGGAAGCAGCAGGTCTTGGTAATCCACTGCCACCCAGCAGAGCACGAGACCACAGCAAGGGCTCAGGGTCAGATGCCCAGCCCCGAACCCAGTGCCACCTCTCACTAGTCCTGTGACCCAAGCTAGTGGGTGGGTTTCCCCAGGCCTCAGTTTGCTCAACTCTTAATGCTGATAATAACAGTGTCTGTACTTCCAGTGCTCTTGTAAGGGATGAATAAAACAATTCGGGCTGAATGTTTGGCACAGCACCTAGCACAGAGTACCAAACCAAAAACCAAACCCATTGCCATCGAGTCGATAGCGACTCATAGCACAGAGTAAGCCCCGATAAATGTTCATTATTATCATCATCATTGTTATTATTAAATGAGACCCAAGAACTGCCTGAGATGAAGACAAGCAGCAAGGGGGATTGCTAGACCCTTGAGCCTTGAGTTTATGTTTGAAAACAAAACTCCATGGAAGGGATGGACAGAGAAGGCAGGCTGTCAAAGCCACAGGGACCTCCAGAGTTGGACCGGCCACACGGGACCTCTAAGGCCAAGTGGAGAAAGGGAAGAAACAGCAGACATTCCTCCCTCGAAATGGGATTACCCAGACCCATCTACGTCACTTCATGTCCCGCAGCAGAGCCCAGGCCACCATCTGGAAAATAAAACTTAAACAGGTTCTACTTCACAACAATGAATACCTCCAATCGTTTTCCATCTTCATCATAAACAGACACTGTAACCTCGACGTTCTTGGCTGTCGTTTTGCTTCCTTTATCAAAATCTCCTTGAACTAATGTCACGTAGATATCATTTCGAACATCACCTGGGCAAGGGGGGTGAAATTACACCTTTAAAGTCAATCCGTTATTCACGGTGCAACAGGGAATTTTGCAAAATTGTCTTCCGTGCTACCTATCCTAACAGAATATTGTAAATACTGTATTAGATTATTATAAAGTATATTCTACAAAACAGTCCCAGCATTTAAAGGCATGACACAAGCAATTTTCATCATCTTCACAAGACTTGCTGAGACGTGCGTGGTTTTTATCTGGGCAGAGGACGCTCCAGAGTTCTGTGAGCAGCTGATGCCCAGGGTGGCTAGAACACTGGGGACAGGCCTGCCATGATGAGTCCACGCCCATTGTGACCAACAGCGTGATTCCACGTTAGACGGTGGCTGTGGTCGTCTGAGTCCCAGGACCCAAGGAATATAGCAACATCAACTGGCACAACCAAGATGATAAATGGCAAAACTGGCCTCCTTCTAAAGAGCATGACTCCAGGAGCTGAACTAAAAGCTGGTTAAAAATCAGAACCACCACAAGCCAGTACCCAGAGCTGATGTCTAGGATCAGGGAGTAGGGTAGGGATGATGGGTCAAGAGAAAAACCATCCTCAACGATCTTCTGTCCTCCTGAACAGGCAGCTGTCAGGATCCCAAACAGGGCCCAATGCAAGGAGAAGGAGAACAAACCAGACCTGTGCATTCTCAGGGAGGCAGGCCTTTAATTGTGCAAAAACAACAGCAAATGAGCCCAGGACTCTTCTCCCCACCAAGAGCATCTAAAGCCCACGTTAATGGTCTGACTGGGAAATCCCAGCAAGCTTCACTAGCAGCAGGATGGAGATGAAGCATCATCACCTAGCGATGGCTCCTCTGCTGCCAGCTTGAGCCACAGCCCACCTTGACCATCCAGATCATCCCAAGGGACACCTGGCACAGCACATGGCCCACTCTAGCCAAAGGTCAAGGATCCCTGAAGAACAATATTCCCCTTGCTTTCTTGCTTTTTTTTTTTTTTTTAAATGACTACATTCTAGCTTTTAATGTATCTAACTATTAAATTAAGCTTTCATTTAAAAGTTGTTATTACAACACTCCCAGTGGACAACTGCTCCTGCCACAGTCACTGCTGAGAAGGGAACACAATACGATTGCCGGATGATCCTGGGAGAAGTCAAGAATGACAGAGCACAGGGGTAGGAGACAGGGTTGCTGGTTCAAGAGCTGCCACTAACTAGCTGCGGGACCCCAGACAAGTCACTTAGCCTCCCAGCCGCCCACCACTACCATTGATAAGGTGGGGGTAGGTGGTATGAACCCTCAGCTGGGAAGTCTATCACAGCACAAAACCCCCATCAAAAAGGGCTACAACAGCTTCAAAAAGGCCTCAGCTGCCGGGGAACTAACATGCTGGGTGCATGAGCTGAATCAGCCCCATAGCCTCACTCTCTGGCTGGCCTAGGGATCAATGTTCTGAGGCCATCTCAGGAGTAAGACCCTACTGATAGTCAGTAAATCCACAGGCGGGCCCTCACAAGGGGCCCTGAGCAAATGCCTGCCCGGGTTCCAGGTTCTCTCCTGGGGAGGAGGTATGGAAGTCCATGATAAGAAGTCCTTCCTTTGCCTCATCCAAGCCTCCAGCCACCTTCCCAGGTCAAAGGAAAGCTCTATATCCCTACCAGGATCCCTGAGAAGGACTTCAGAATCCCCCGGTGGCCATGAGAAGGGAAAGAAGAGCAAGGGCAATATGACAGAATCTTCCATTGTCCAAACCAAAAAAACACCAAACTCCTTACCGTCGAGTTGATTCCAACTCATGGCAACTCTATAAGACAACAACTCTTAACCACTGTGCCACCAAGGCTCTATTGTCTAAAGAAGGCAAATATCTCTCTAAGAGAACTGACAATCAGAATCAGTGCAGGTTCTGCTGTGGTTAGAGGCCGGCATCTGACTCAAAATCACCCCACACCATCTCTCTCCAAGGGCAAGACAGGGTGCCGACTGCCTGGTCGGAGATGACTTGGCCAACAGAGGACCCCACACTACAGGACCCCTAGCCCTTAGCACATGTAACTCACAAAACAATAGTCAGCTCTATAGTTACCCCATCATGAGCCAATTTTAGAGGTGTAGACTTACTTTTTAAGTCTATCAGTTATTAGGGAAATGCTATCAGCACGAACCAGGGGCTTCCCGGGCTCCCCCGTGAATGTGAAGACATCCTAAGACCACCCAAGATAAATAGACATTGCCGATAACTTGGTCCCAACCTGTAAATTTGCACCTCGAATCCAAATATAAACGATTTTTCACTAATAAGTCCAAATTAATTCGCTGTATGTAGATTTCACACACGCAAGCAATATATGTTCCGTAGCTCGATCATGTTAAATGTCACGGCAAAACAGTAGCTTTTTTTGGAACATGTGGGCCACTCTCATTCAGCCTAACCAATTTTAGACATCTTTCATATCAATTCAACAGAGTATTCAGTGACCCCCAGCCGCCCTGGAAGACAAGGAGAATCGAAAGAACATGTCCCTACATTGCCCTAAAATAAGCAAAAGGATAACTCTTGCAGGACGTACGCTGAGAAGCCCCTCCTCTCCTTGCCAGCACAGAGCAGAGCCCCAGAATAGAGGCCACACAGCATTGTCAAAAGTGGGGTGCTTGGGTCCTGTTTCCACTGCTCATTAGCTGTGCGACTTTAGACTGTGGCTTCGTCTTGCTGGAACGAGTTCAACACCACTTCGTGGGCTTCCAAAATCCTCATGTGGATCAAGTTAGATTATTAACAGGAGCATTATTTGCAAACCAAAAAGTATTACACACAGATAAAAAGGATAAATATTAACACGCTTCCCAGGATCTCCTGGGGATCAAGTCAGACGATTAACACGAATGTTATTTGGAAACTGCAAAGGATTACACAAATACACGGGATTAACGTGAACAAGGAGTCCTGCTATCCATTAATACACGTTAAGTCTGTGATTGGGCCAGGGCAATACTAGCAGGATAACTAATACTAACTGAGCAGGTGTCAAGTTGTCGTCATTTCAATGTTTCATCCCGCCTACCCTTCCAATAACCCTACGGTAGCCTTGGTTTGGGGAAGCTCGCTTTCTGCAACTCCTTCCTTCTCTCAGGTGGATGTCTGTCTGTCCAGATGTCTCGGGGTGTCCATGCTCCCTCTCACCACCCCTCCAGTGGAGGGTTTGACCTCATCTGGAGCTCCAGGTGGCCCACGTGAGGGCACTGCTGCCCAAGGCCACAGAGCAGACGAGTAGCAGAGGTGAGGCTTAAGGAGGGCTACAGAGTCCAGAGCCTACATCCTGACGTCTAGGGTCAAAGGATGGGGTTCAAGGTCATGGACCACTACTGTGAAGAGACACCCTCCAGCCGAACTGGACGTCACTTCAGAATAGAGTATGTTGACCTAGCTTGTGCCCCCTCCACACTGAATAGGCTCTGGGTGATTCAGATGCTGTTACGGGAACGTAAGAGTAGACCAGGGCCATGGTTCTAAGCCTACATTACCATCACAAAGTCCTGCAGCAAACCTACCATCACAAGCAACACATTCTTCAGAGCACAGGAGCAGACACCGCAACACTGCAGCCTGCGCATCAGACTCGCACGTAACCTGTGTTAATGTTGCTATCGAGACAACTCTGACTCACAGCAACCCTATGTCTGTCACAGCAGAACTGTGTTCCATAGGGTTTTCCTTTTTTTTTTTCCTTTTATTGTGGTGAAAACATCCTCGACACATCACTTGCCAATTCAACAGTTTCTGCAAGTACGATCCAATGACATTGACTACACTCCTCACGTTGTACAACCCCATCCCTATGCCTTCCCTAATGATTCCACCATCCATAGGGTTTTCGATGGCTGATTTTTTGGAAGTAGATCACCAGGCCTTTCTACCAGCGAGCCTCTGGGAGGCCTCAAACCACCAACCTCTCAATTAGCAGGGAGCGTGTTAACCATTTGCACCACCGGGGACTCCCCAGCCTGTGCACTCAATCCTTAATACCATGGTAACTGAAACGTTAAATACCAGTTCCTCCTTTTCGATAGATTCTGTTGAGCAGAAGACAAATCACAAGGCATCCCACTTAAGGGCAAGAGCCAAATATGGGACAGCTACAGGGTTTGCTTCTGATGATGACAACAACTGCATCAGAGGGTACCGAAAGCCATCTCCGGTTCTCAGGACTGGGCTCTGGCAGCTGCTTTGTCTCACCCTCTCATCCCTGTTCCTGTGTTTGACAGGAGTCTCTCTGCATCAGCCCTTATGAGTCACCACAACCAAGACCTTCCTCTGGCCGCAGCTCTTGGTCTCCAGGTGTGATCCATAACCATGGTCACCTACCCCACACTCAACCCTCCACTAGCAAAGCTGCATGTGACTGTCCATACGTCTCCTTGTGGCTCCCACACTAACTCCACCTGAGCCGGCTCCACTCACGCCACCACTCAGATGCGCTGAAGGAGGCATGTCTTACCAGGCATGATGATCTCAGGGAAGCCCGTCTTCCGGGCCACGGCTGTGGTCCTGTCCACCAAGTGAGGAAACTCTTTTCGAATCTGATGGATATCTCCAGGAAGCAATTTCAACGTCACCCATAAACCTAGAAGAGCAACAGATGCATGAGTCTTGTAGGATCTTACACATTTTCAGAAGCTTTCATGAAACCAATTTCAATGAATGAGCAACTTTTAATTCACAATTCAACATCTTGAGAGAAAACGGCATGTATGAGAAAGAGAGGGGGGCTGGGCCACAGCTGCTTGGGGGGTCAGGCATAGGAGAACTACCTGATTACTGGGACATGGAGTCTGCTCTGGGGACGGGTAATTGGCTGGTGAATGGCACATCAAGCACAGTTGTGGGCAGCATCTGCCGGGACCAACGACTCTTCGGAGTTGATATACATTTAAGATAAATCAGAAGGTAGCATTTTTCTGGGAGTAGATGGAGAAGGCTGTCATTTTCCATTTTCCCAAGAAGGATGACAGCACGGGAGGACCAGGGAGGTGGATCCACAGCATCACTAACCCAAGGAAGTCTCAAGCTGCTAAGCAGCATCAGCTCACACACGGGAAGATGAGCAGCAGAGTGAGGGGCCCGCCCCATGCTGCCTGGGACAGCCTCAGCCTGGGGGGCCAGGCCTCTGCTTGAGAGCCAACACTCGCTCCTTTTACCCCAAGGGGGAAAATGAGACTTGCAAACACTCTAAACCAAGGCGCAAAGGGGCTCACTGGGGAGAGCATGGTGACCCTGCTAATGCCTGGAGCTCTCCGTCCCTGTGAGGTGACAGGAATGTGTTCAGTAGAAAACGCCCTGGCAGCAACCCAGCAGAGGTGACTATGAGAGGGAACGGAGCAGGCACTTTTAACAAAGTCAAAGGCAGGAGACAGAGCAGTTGCTCAGCTCTGCAAGTCATTTCCCCTTGTGGGGACTGGGGACGGAGGGCAGTCGTCGTCAGCTGACAAGCAGGGGGCTCCATTCCTCATGCCTGGGGGCCTGTCCTGCTGGTTCCCCAGTCTCAGCTCTGTGGAAGCCCATCTGCCCATCAGTCTACTGAGATGCTCCTCTCTCCCTGCATCTGTCCCGACATGCACTACTGCTGGGTGTGTGCACCCAGTGGGCACGTGTGTGCATATGTCTGTGTGTACACGTGCCTATACTGTGCCTGTGTGCATAGTTGTGTGTGCATGTGTTAAGTGTGTTGTGCATGTGTGCACAGTTGTGTGTGCATGTGTGTGGGTACGTCTGTGTGTACACATGCATGCCTGTACTGTGCATGTGTGCATAGTTGTGTGTGCACGTCTGTGCACAGTTGTGTGTACATGTGTGCATAGGCATGTAGTGTGCATGGTTATGGATGCACGTGTGTGCATGTGTGTGGAGAGTGTCGTGCACATGTGTGCACACATGTATGCATTGTGCTGTCCCATATTTGTGCATGTGAAAGGGAGACAATACACAGAGAGAGGTATTCTTCAAGGTAGGGTTTTTTTTTTTTTCTCTTTTGGTGTTTTCCCTTATCTTTTCTTTCCTTTTATTTTCCCTTCTTTTCATTTCTTTTTAAGATATGAAATTCTAGATTGTGGGAGGGAAAGTTTGAAGAAGGAGAGAAGCACAGCCTGTGGAAGGAGGTTTCAGGGGAGGTGTCAGGGGTGTATACACTGTTGCTAAGGTTGTGCACTGTACAGGACACCTAGCCAGGGGAGGCGAATGGGAGCTACATTCCAGCACATGTGTGCTCACCACACCGTGTGCCATGGCACTGACCACATCCCCCTGGGCCTCTCTGTGTAATTCACACAAAAGCACCAAGCACCAGTGGCAGTTCCAGGCCTGGAGGACCAGGAAGCCGATGGGCCCTCAGAAGGCTGGGCGTGACCTCCCTCTAACCCACGGCTCTGTCCTCGAGTAGAGCAGGCCAAGTCAAGGAGACCCAAAAGGGTGCCAGGTGAACTGTTGCTGCGACCGATATGCAGATGGTCCCCACGAAGAACACAAGGATCCCTGAAGGCTTCTCAACTCCCACAGGTGTGACTCCCAAAGATCTCCTGGGGAGCAAGAGTCTGCAGGAAGGTTCACACTGGAGGACATTCCTCAAAGGCTCACAGAATATGGTGGGGTGACTATTTTGCAGGGGCCAACAGCAAAGAATTAAGGATGAAACATTTAATAACACTATTCTAAACTCCTCCATCTTCCTTCTCTCAAAACCTAGCTTGCTCAAATATCTTAGTTCATAAATGAGTATCTTAGGGACACAATTCAATTTGCAACAACGTAATTTAAACGTGGAGATTAAATTTTCCTGATTTCATAGAGCTTAACACTCTTTCCATGGGAGAAAATGAGGCTCGTTTCCTCCAAAGACAAAGTGTGTACTGGTTTGAGATAGGGTCACTATGAGTCAGAATCGACTCGAAAACAACAGGATTGGATTGTGTTGGTAAGAACTAAAAAGAGAAAGAACTGGTACCCAAGATGTCTCAGTGAATAGGAGCAGATGTCAGGGGTGTGTGAGGAGTCTCTGTCCACACAAAACATCCCACACTTCAGAGTCTATAATGACTTGAGCTGAATAAATGACAGCCGACTGTGGCAAGTAAAATGTGTTGATAAAAACAGGCCAAAATGTGTACATACATGTTTATTTGTGCTATACATATTTTCAAGTATAAAATAAAGCAAAAAGGGGCACAGTTATGGATACTTCCTAGATATAACCCAACATCTCACAGGATTGGACTACTGGGTTTGAGGGCTTAGGACTGTAGTCTCGTTGGGCAACTCAGTCAGTTGGCATAATATAGTCCATAAAGACAATGTTCTACATCCTAGTTTGGTGAGTAGCATCTGGGGTCTTAAAAGCTCGTGAGTGGCCATCTAAGATACAACTATTGGTATCTACTCATCTGGAGCTAAAGAGAAAGAAAGAAATCGAAGACTTAAAGAAGAAATTTGTCTACAGAACCAACAGTCTAGAGGAACAATGACATCACCTACCTTGAGACCAGAAGAACTAGATGGTACCCACCTACCACTACCAACCGTTCTGACCAGAGACTCAATAGATGGTCCCACACAGGATGTGAAAAAAGTGTAGAACAGAACTCAAATTCCTAAACAAAGGCCAAGACCTACTGGACCAGTAGAGACTAGATGAACCCCAGAGACTATCGCCCTGAGATACTCTTTAAACTCAGAACTCATACCACAGCCAGAGGTCACCTTTCAGCCAAATGACAGACTGGCTCATAAAATAAATAATATCACCCATGAGTACTGTGCTCCTCAAAATACTTATCTAGATGAAACCAAATGGTAAAACATTTACCCTAGATCAAAGATGAGAAGGCAAGGGGGGACAGGGAAGCTAGATTAACGGAAGCAGTACAACCAAAATGGAAATAATGAGAATGCTGATATATTGTGGAGAATGCAACCAATGCCACTGAATAATATGTATAGAAATTGTTAAATGAGAACCTAATTTCCTATGTAAACTTTCACCAAAAACACACAAAAAAAATAAAAAACAAAGCATGTCACTAAGTTCATCACATAAAAAAAACCAGGCCAGAGCCTATCAAAGCTGATCTTAGGACCCACAGTTGCAAGGGGAACAGGTGAGTGTGGGAAACTCGGTGGTTCTTTGTGAAGAGGGACGTTTACTCTGACTCCTGCTGCTGCGTGCCCTTGGCTAAGACTTGATGTGCAAGCAAGCGTCCTCAGAATTCTGGGGGTATGACTGATGAGAAGCCCGGGTAGCCAGGGACAGAGTCCTGCCAACCTAGCTGCTAATTCTGCATTCACTGGGCACATCCCTCCCCGTCTCCCTGGAAGGCACTGACCTCTGCCCAGGAGTAGGCCCTGGAGAAACGGTCACTTCCATGGAAGATGGAGCGAGTAATGCCACCCAGGCACTGTGGCTCAGGAAAGCACCTGAAGACACCACCAGTGTTCTTGGGCCTCAATTCAAATTCCCACTGTGCCCTGGGCCGTCCTGTAGGTCCCCTGGGGCTATAAGGAATTGGTGTCACTGGTATCAGCCCTTCGACCTCTTGCTTCATAGACTTTGGCCACATGCCCGGGAGAATGGCACAGGGTAGATTTCATGTCCCTCTCTTAGTAATTTCCTGCAGGCCTGACACCAATCTCCACTTTTCCTGCATGACTCCCTGTAATAAAATTTATCAAAGCTCTGACGACTCCGCAAGAGAAACCGGAGACCCAATGGGAGTCCTGCTCAAAGGGGAACAGACATGGTGCCTTCTGAGCAGAGGCCCGGCCTGAGTCCTCCCATGGAAACAGCTTTAATTGGACCGCCCCATGGTTTTCAAATACAGCGCAAACTGGAAGGGCGGATAATTTATGAGAAGATGGGTCCTGGGTCAGATTAAAATTGCTCTGTCGGTAGAGGCCACGTTTCATTAACGTTTGGGATTAGGGTTTTTATTCGCTGTTGTTTGCCCAGGAGGAGGGCAGAGGGGGGAAGGCTATAAAGTGAGTTCACACTAAAAGAAAGGCAAACGTCCCTGCAGAGCCATAGAATCAGCTCATTCTTCCAGAACATTCTTCAGACTCAATTCATACTCTCCTTCTGAACAATGGGGAATGTATCAAGATAACTGCTTTCTAAAAACCTAGCGGCCTAAACATGAAGAGTGTGATCAATGTCATTGAATTGTGTGTGTAGAAATGCTGAACTGGGGAATGTTTTGTTGTATACATTAGCACCAAAATTAAAAAAAAAAAACAAAAAAACCCTACTCACGTACCATAACCCAACAATGAAATGGGTCCATTCACAAAAGCTCTGTTGAGTTTGTGGCATGTCTATATCAAATCGATGACTGGGGTGTGGACTTTCCACCAGTGCTAATGGCAGTGTTGGGTACGTGACGTTCTGAAGGCAACTCCCCCTCTGACTGGAGTGGGGGGACTAAGTAAACAGCTGTTTTCTAGCAGCCCTTCTGGCCAGCCCCAAGTGCCAAATGCCATCAGTTCCAAGATGATTGATTTCATTGCTTCTACCACCAGAAGGTCAGCTGCTCAGAGAGTTGTCAGCGTGGGGTTAAAACGATGAGGGCCAGGCCGGGAGTCGGGAAGGAGAGATGACATCAATAATAGAACCAAAGGGAAAACACGGTCTGCACACATGAAGCCACTTCTCAGGGAGACGGAGAGGAGACACCCCAGAAAACAACGTGACGATGATGGGCGTGAACAATAGCGCCAAATAGTATGGACTTAGATGGGTTACGTTTAATATGCCCAGGTCCCTCCAAACAGCGAGGTGGAATAATACCCAATGGACAGTCACTATATTCTCTGAAATCACTGCAAGTGTTTTTTAAAAATGATTAGGGTGAGAGGAGACGGCTGGAGAACACTGGTGAGCCAAAGGAATGAGTTGCTTCCAGTCTCATCACCTCTGCGCTCTTTCAAAACTTTTCATTCCATTCGGCTCAGTCTTCCCTCTCGTCCAGGACGTTGGCTCTCAGCCATGCTTACAAAGGTGATCGGAGGAAAATACAAGTGTGCTGTACATTAAGGACAAACAGTACACATCATGCTCCAATGCTTACATCATCACCATCATCGTCATCACCGTCATCATCACCATCACCATCACCATCACCACCATCATCACCATCATCATCACGGTCATCATCAACATCATCACCATCATCATCACCATCATCACCGTCATCATCACCATCATCACCGTCATCATCACCGTCATTACCACCATCATCACCGTCATCATCACCATCATCACCACCATCGTCACCATCATCGTCATCATCACCATCATCATCAAACGCAAACACACAAAATGCAAACCAGACGGTACCATCTACATAAACGCAAATGGACATTTATGGAAACAAAAAACTCAGATACGTACCCTGTCCCTTGTGGTTGACTTCTTTAGCTGCGATCACTTTGTTTATAACGGTCTGAAGGAAGTCATTCTCCCCTGCCACCCTGGGTGAAAAACGGGATGACATGTTCAGCGGCTTGTGTCGGATGGCGTCGTCCAACGCGAGCCTGGAGGGCACGGGACGACCAAGACCACAGGAGACAAAGGGGTACAGAGACCCAGAGGCCACGTAACAGGGGGACACAAGAGATCATCGTCACCGAGGGCAAGACAGAGGCATCGTGAGTCAACACACAACGAAGGATAGGATAGGTAACAAGAGAAACAGGGAAGAGCATTGATCAGGAAAATGCTGAACCATGTGACAGAAGTAAAGCAAATGGGGCTGACCCTCTCCCCGGGAAATAAACATGCACCAGGTTCCACTTCGTTTTTACTTGTTTGGGGTGCTGTTGAGTCGGTGCCGACCATGGCGACCCCACGTGACAAAGAACTGCCCATAAGGTTTTGTAGGCTGTAATCTTTACGGAAGTAGGTCGCCAGGTCTTTCTCCCACAGAGTCACTGGGTAGGTTCGAACTGTCAAACTTTCAGTTAGCAGCCGATCACTTAACTATTGAACCACCAGGGCTCCTTCCATTTCCACTAGACCATGACAAAAAGGGACTTATCTGAAAGTAAAGTGGTTGAAGGGCATTTAATCCCAAGGCATGGTTTTGGCCATTTCTCCAATTTCAATAGTTCTAAGGCATAGCATGGGTTATGGGGAAGATGGTTTGAAGGGAAAACCCAGTCAAGACAAAAGGGGGAAGGCCTCCATCCTAACTGCCCAGGAAGCTCTCTGGCGACCATGCCACTCCATCAGGTTGTACAATCGACGTAGTCTCCAAAGACTAAACGTCAGAAGAAAGGCAGAGCCTTCGGAGAACACAACTACTGTGTTTGAAAAGCATAACCATGCAACAATTATGACTGTACAGGGTCCTTGTTTTCAGGTCCCCTGGACCAGGTGTCTTTAGAAGACGCTACACTAGGACCACATGAACGAATGCAAACAGGCAACGTGTGAAAACAGAAATACCACATAGCACAACAAAGCGCAATACAAAATGAGCAAGAAAATACACAGCATGTGCATAATGTTTAAAACCATTTCTAAAAACCAAGGGCAGTGTTGTTCATCACTGGAGCCCACATTACTCAAGGGAGCTGGGGACCGTTTTAATTTACTTCACCAAGTTTAAAAATGAGGGAGGGTGGAGATGCAGACTGGGCTTGCTTCCCTAAAATCTACCCTGTGAGATAATAAATCAGTTTTAATGGAGCCAAAAAACGGTTTCATTACCATGGCGTTTCCCAAAGAACTGTTTCAGTTGCTTATTTTGCCAGTAAAATCATGCTGCTCTTTCGTTTCCAACACTACAGTTATTAATCTGTGTATTAGTCTTCCTTTAACAGGGCAAGGAGCCACAAACTACAATAAGAGTTGAGTGTGCGACAATACTTTTTAAAGAGGACGTTTAGCAACAAGATAGAAAAAGATGGCAGTAGCACACAGGGAATCTGAAATGGCTCATCATTTGTCCCCATGAAAACAACCAAATTTGAAACTATTAACCTCCCTCACTTTCCAAACAACAGCCAAACTTGTTTTTCCCTTGAGTTTTCCCAAAAGACACTAGCAGGCAACAGGTCATTTCAGCTTAGTAGCACATTTAAAAAAAAATTTGGGCATCCAAAAACTCTGGGTCTAATATATAAAACAGCATTCAAACAGCTTTATTTCTCATGGCCAAAAGAAGTAGCTTAATATTATAATTTTGTAAAGGTGTATTTTATTTATAACCTCAATGCCTGCCCATGTTCAACGATGATATTCCCATTGTTTACTGCATAAAATTTCTAGATTGTGCTCCCTTTGTAACTATCTTTTGTGGTTGTTGTTGTTGGGTGCCGTCGAGTCAGTTCTGACTCATAGTGATCCTATGTACAACAGAACAAAGCATTGCCTGGTTCTGCACTATCCTCACAGTAATAGGTATGTTTGAGCCCACTGTCGCAACCACTGTGTCAATCCATCTTGTTGAAGGTCTTCGTCTTTTTACTGGATGTTATTCCAAAGCCATAAGTCAGGATCTACTCGACGGCAGTGGGTTTGGTTTTTGGTATTCCAAAGCAGTGTTGTCCAACAGAACTTTCTGAGATGATGGAAATGTTCAAATCTGCACTGACCCATAAAGTAGCTGGCACGTGTTATTACTGAATACTCGAACAGTGTTACACAAATTTTTTAATTATATTAAATTTTAAGTAATTTCAATTTAAATAGCCACATGTGGCTATTGGTTACTGTACTGGACAGAGAAATAAACCTTAAGCATTTAAGTCACAAAAGACCGTTGCCTCCAGTGGTGCTGCATGAGATACACATAATTCAACTGCAACTTCAAGCTCAAAAACACAGGGTTTTCTGTTATTCTCATGTCAAGAAGCTTACAAAATCTTCTACTGGGCTACAGAAAGAGCCTCCGCTCTCAATCTGAGCAGCCCACCTGCCTGCAAAGGAAACTACAACGATCCACATCTTAAACAAGTGGCACTCAAGACCCAGGGGCATGAGTGGGGTGGCTGGTCTTGGCAAGGGTTGGTGTGCAAAGGGAAGCTTTGCACCTCCTGTTCCCAGGGCAGGGAGCCTTCAGCACCCAGTTAGCATCATCATCCCCACAACCACCCTCAGCTAACACCTAAAAACCATGCAAAATTTATAAAAGAAAATTTGTCTCAAGCCTCAAATTTCTTAAGCAAAAACAAAGAAAAGACAAAACACGGGGCATTATGACAGGTCATCCTGCCTCCAATGTCACTTACACTTCTTCTATTTCACACCCCCAGGAGGGAGCTGTCTCTTATGATTAACCTACACCATTCTAATTCCTCCTTTCTCTCCACCTTTGCCCAAGGTGTGGAAGTGCCCTTGCAATGGCCAAAGACCACTCTCTTGGTGCCTTCTTACTTTAATCTCCAGGGAAATAACACCAATTCTTTCAACCTTTTCCACAGATCCTACCTTCAATCAGAGAATCAATTGAACGAATCTCTCCCAAGTGCTTTCTAAGCTTTCCACACCTCTCTCAAGACTCCAGGTCAGAACTAGAGAGAGCTTTAAAAAAAAAACACAAGCACAGATAGAGTCTACTCTAAGCAAATACCAAGAAGAAAAATCAGTGGCATGACGATTTGCTTTAAAGTATTATTTCTCACTTTACAAAAGAATTATTTATTATTTTGTTTGGTTCTTCTCTTTTAAAAACACAACTTCCTGTGATGAATTTGAAAGTATTGTATTTTAAAAATCGGAGTCCTTACTGGAGTAAATCAATTATGTAAAGAAACATCCACGCTCAGAGTAGAATTGTAATTCTGTGTGTCCTCCATGATAAGGCAATTCACGATCATACGTAAAATCCCCGACTTCCAGGTCCGTAAACAAACGTTTACCCAGGAGTCTTATCGCTTCAAAAATTTCCTCGTGCTACAGCAGTGACTAAGCAGACTTCTCCTCATTATTACTAAATAATCCCTGTTTGTGCTCTTATGTAGATAATTATTACAAACGTACGTTTTACACACTATATCTGGTTAAGTAGTTTGCCCCATACTTACGGTTGAAAGGGAATGAAATGTTGTTTGTCTTCATCATCCAGTTTTCCATTTATTATATCTGTCACATCCATCACTGGCGACAAAACAAAACAAAGGAACATCAGAATGTCTTCCAGCCAACAACAGAGTAAACTGTCTGGTGGAATTTTCTTAAAGTTTAAATTATCTCCATGTTTGCAAGACAAATTAAGCTGTCTGAAAATGGTGGCCCAAATGGGGTTGGACTCAAACGGCAGGAGTTCCACTTAATAATTGTCTTTACCTGTTACCTAGTTGGCACTCTAGGGCTGCACAGACCCATAGAACTTTCCGTGACGACTGAAATGTTTTGTAACAATGAACCCTTGAAATGCAGCAAGTGTGAAGGAGGAACTGATTTTTTACTTCAGTTTCATTCATTCAGGTTTAAATTTAAATAGCCACAGGTGGCTAGAGGCTACTATCTTGGACGGTGCCACTTTGGGACCTTACATAAGTTATAACATTCCCCTAAATAATAGAACTATAATAAAGTAGCTACCAAGTGCCCATCACATACTGGTGTTCCCCAGTTTTGTGCCAAGGGGGCATTTTACCAGCTAATCCTCACAACAATCTACTAGAGAGGTGAAGAAACTGAGGCTCAAAGACAAAAATCAATGAATTTTCCCAAAGACCACATTTGGAAAGTAGAAAAGCCAGTGTTCAAATCCAGGTTTACCTGTTTCCAATGCCCAAGTGATTTCCACTCTATTAAACTGCCTCATAAACGCATCTCCCTGAGGGAGGTGGGAGGGCGGCAGACTACTAACATCACAGGAAAGGCTGGCATATTCTGCCTGGTACCTACATCGAAGGAAACAATACCCCCCACCTCGTGGGTGATTACGTCCAACACATCCAAGGGTTAACTCAGAGTCACTTTCTACCTTCCAGCATAACTCCTCTTGCCCTTGACCATGACAAAGAGCAAAAAATCCAACCTCAACCCAGGTGGCACTGGACACTTACTTTCTCTGCCTCTGCCTTTGCTTATGGCCACACTTGACTAAAAACAAGTGAGCAACACACTTGTTTATTGTCTTCTGCACAAGCCCTTCCCTAGTGACCATAATCATATATTGAAACTGTGAACAATTTATATTTTTATGCCCCCACCCCTGCCCAAAAAAATAGGATGATGTGGGACCAGAAAAGCTGCATTCCCAGCTACTGCTGGGCTCGCCAGTGTCCTGAGGGTCACTATCGGTACACACTCCACTGAACCAAGCGTACTCATAGATCACAGAGCCTACAAGTGTGTTTAGAATGTCAAATGCATCAGAACAATCAAGTCACACTTACTCAGAGGACTAACGGCCTGGATTCAGGTTTCCACCAGGGAGATTTCTCACCTTCAAGCACTCTGGGGGTGACTACTTAGTCCTGGATCATGAGATCCTTTTATTGACCAGACTTAATGGTCTGATTGAGACTGTAGGAACCCCAGAAAACACGGCCCTCAGACCCTCTGTTAACCCAGAGCTAAAACCATTCCTGAAGCCAACTCTTCAGACAAAGAATAGACTGGAATATAAGATATAAAATGATACTCGTGAAGAGTGTGCATCTCAGTTCAAATAGATACACGAGACTAAATCAGCAGCTCCTGTCCGGAGGTGAGATGAGAAGGCAGAAAAGGACAGGAGCTGGCTGAATGAACACAGGAAATTCAGGGTGGAAAGGAGGTGTGTGCTGTCACATTACAGGGAGAACAACTAGGGTCACATAACAAGGTGAGTATAAATTTTTTTTGAATGAGAAACTAACATGAGCTGTAAAATTTCACCTAAAGCACAATATAATAAAAAAAAAAATTTAAGATCCTTTTATTTGGTTAAGATGTTCATATGCTCGAGATCACTTTATTACCACCAGTTGGGAATCATTAAATAGAGCTCGTTTTATAGCCAAAGTTCAATCACCCTTGGGTATTTTTAGCAGCAGCCCAGTCAACAAGCTAGGGGTTAGAAAAACAGAAGTTTGAACACAGGCTATCACCCTCCCACCCCAGTCTATACTGGGTGGTCTTTCCACATGCCTGTAGACCTCTCTCCTCCATCCTGGGACTCATCTACCATCCAATTACGGGTCTCCTTGACTGGCCAACTCCTTTACCACATCCCCAGTGCCTAGTTCAGGAATGCTCCAGGATCCCAGTTGCACACCAGGAACTCAGGAGCCCACGAGGACCCCAGGATAACGCCAGAAACCTGAGAGCACTCCAGGGGCCCAAGAGCACTCCAGGAGCCCAGGGGCACTCCAGGAGCCCAGGAGCACACCAGGAACCCAGGACTGCACTAGGAGCCCACCAGGAGCACGGGAGCAAACCAGGAGCCCAGGAACACACCAGAAGCCCAGGAGAACACCAGGAGCCTGAGAGTACTCCAGGAGCTCAGGAACATACCAGGAGCCCAGGACTGCACCAGGAGCCCAGGAGCCCACCAGGAACCCGAGAGCATACCAGGAGCTCAGGAGCACACCAGGAGCCCAGGAGAACACCAGGAGCCTGAGAGCACACCAGGAGTTCAGGAGAACACCAGGAGCCTGAGAGCACACCCGGAGCTCAGGAGAACACCAGGAGCCCAGGGCTGCACCAGGTGCCCAAGAGAACACCAGGAGCCTGAGAGCACACCAGGAGCTCAGGAACGTATCAGGAGCCCAGGAGAACACCAGAAGCCTGAGAGCACACCAGGAGCCCAGGAGAACACCAGGAGCCCAGGAGCCCACCAGGAGCCTGAGAACACATCAGGAGCTCAGGAACATTTTGCAGAAGAACAGCCGCAAGCAAGAAATGCAGCCGCAGTCTGGGCACCAATTTGTTGCAAAAAGTCTTAGTCCTGCCACAGTAAATGACAGCCATCTCAGGCCAACCAATCCCAGGTTTGGAGGAGAGCTGGAGAGTCACGTTCAGTGTGCGGCCCTGAGGACTATGCCGCACTGCTCTCCAGCAGGTGCTGAGGAACTTCTCTCCACAGTCTGGACTTTGGGCCCCAAAATGTCCCTGTTGCCAAAGAAGGAACGGAGGGACATTAGGGAACATCCCCAAACTGATGGCCCAGTGTCTGCATTCAGGTATGTTGTTGTTGGTAGGTACCATCAAGTCGATTTTCATCTCATGGCAACCATATATGACAGAGTAGAACTGCCCCGTAGGTTTTCTAGGCTGTCATCTTTATAGGAGCAGACCACCAGTTCTTTCTCCCACGGAGCTGCTGGGTTGGTTTGAACCACCAACCTTTTGGCTACCTGCAGAGCACTTAACCATGACTCCACCAGGGCTCCTACATTCAGGTATAAGGGCAAGAATGAGCCAGCAAACAAGTGGTCTTCCATTACGCTGGAACGTATGCATTCAAGAGGGGAGGTGGCATCAGGGTGAGAGTGAAGGGGTATCAGAGAAAGCAAAGGCAGGAAAAAAGAGAGTGTTGAGAAACACGCTATGCTAAGGGGGATAGGAGACAGGTAGGCCCATCGCCCTGGGGAGCCCTGCGGCAATACAACCTTGTTACCCAGCAACTGACACCAAACATGGAGATGGCCAAGGTGCACGCACCCTTGAGTTCAGGAACTCCCCTTCTAGGGACCTATTCGCAGCAAACAGGTGGGTGACCACAAAGATTCAAGTTCAAAGATGTTCATCACATACCTACTGTACCACAAAGCTGGACACACTTGCCAGATCGCAAAGTGATTGCTGAAACAACGACACAGCCTATGTCACAGCCACTCAAAATCCTATTTTTTAACAATAAAATGAAATGTTTGCAATACAATGTTGCATCTTCTTTAAAAAAAAGATAAAAAATATACAGTGGGATCTGATTTTGTTCTCAAAAATTATACCACAAACACACTAAAAAATAACACATCAGAATGCCACAAGGTCCTGCCTTAAGCTAAGTACTTCTATTTGACATATACCTTTCCGTCTTTTCCATAATTTTTACAATTTTGTATCACTTTTACATTATGAAAAGATTTTTAAAAAAGAAATGGGACATTATTTTTAATAGAGAACAAAGAACTGAAAGCTTAAAGGTCTATGAACACTTTGTCCATTCTGAAAAATCATGTTCTCTCGACACAGACCTGCAGAAGTCATTCTGGATAAAGCCTCAAAATTAAATTTGCATGTCACAATTAAAGTTGCATTCAGATGGGCAGAACAGGCTCCCAAAAAAGCTGAGTAATTTTCTCAGATATGAGAAATGTCCCTTCATACCAAGAAAGAGAACATTAGGTTGGTGGATGAGGGAGTGGGTTAGGGCCAGTGGTGGTTTAAACACACAAAATGAGCCCTGGTGGCACAGTGGTTAAGAGCTATGGCTGCTACCCAAAAGGTCAGCAGTTCGAATCCACCAGCCGCTCCTTGGGAACCCTACAGGGCAGTCCTACTCTGTCCTATAGGGTCACTATGGGTAGGAATTGACTCGACGGCAACAGATTTGTTTTGTTTTTGTATATCAGAGTTATTATTGACTGCTTATGCAGTAGTAAGCCATTTTTTTTAATGATGTGGTATGGCTTGCAAAAGAATCTAGAATATTCACCAAGGCAGGTCTTGACTTAGAAACGCAGTACAAATCTAAGCCCTGAGTTTCCTGGTAGCCAAGACAACGAATGTCTTCCATAGCTATTACTGTCTCAGATAATAATTATCTATCAGGAATCAAGAACTTTTCCATATCTATATTCACATAAACCCTAAGAATCACAAAATGGACAAGGACGGATATCACAGGGCTGGATAACGAATTTCCCCTGCAGCCATAAAATCATGAGAGAAAACCATTACCCAAAATTGTGAAAAATGAAAGTGACGATGGAAAGGAACAACGAATTAGAACATCCAGGGGACACTTCTCTTTCCTCAACACAGAGAATTGACCTCTCACTGTTTAGTACTGTCATCAAAAAAGCAGAGCACAGATATGGAGAGAAATAAGCAACTATCTTAAGGTAACTGCATCTCATTCACGGTTTGCTCTCCTTCCACTTCCCCACTGCTTTGACCGCTCTGCACAAATTCAAACCCTGAGCCAGTCACCAAGTCCAGAAGCCCTGAAAACCTCCAGTGACTGGGGCTTCCCAGCAGGCTGAGAAGTGGGTCAGGGTCCTGCCAAGAGAAGACAGGATCATTTTAAAATCAAATACATGATTTATGTATCACACATGGGGACCAAAACATCCTGGAGCCACACATGGACTTGAAATCTCAGGGAAAAGGCCTAATAAATTTTTTTTTCTCTCCAGCAGAATAGCTTATAAATCAAAGCTGCCCACTGTCCAATATTCAACAGCAGCTCGTATTCAAAGTGAACTTGATGATCTCAAACTCTTCAGGAGCACGAGCAAAATGGATTACCAGCCACTCCAAAAGGCCGCCGCAAGCCCGAGGTCAGCTTCCTTGTGTTGTTGTCCCTCAGCTCCATGCGCCCGACGCGGACGATCTGACAGACAAAACTGATTTTGTCCCTTTTCAGGTCTTTGCTTCCAAGGTCCTAGAAATATTAATTTCCATACATTATTTCAGAGAACCATTATTCAGCACGGTTTCAATTGCAACAGACCATAGACAGATGGATTGAGACTCTGCTCCTACCACTTCTTAGCAATTTTAATAAGTTATTCACATGACAAAAAAGAACTGAATAACAATATTCAATTAATGTGAAGTGAAGCTACCAGCTTAAGGGAGTCACTTAAGTTACCAGCTTGAGGGAGTCGCTGGGTGGTAAAAGGGGTAAATCTTTGTCATGCTGATTCTAAGGGTAGCTGAGGACTTGGAAGGTTTCTGGGAAGGCTTTATATCATTACTAAATTAACATTTGTTACAGGCAACCTGAGGACCACCTGCCAGTGTGGTAAGCAGACACAGGGAGGTCACTAAAATTAGCCATCAGAATGGTCAGTATTTAAAATGAGCATCAGTGGTGTACTTACGGTAAAAACAGCTCGCAAATTATGTAATCTGTCTATATCTTTAGGTAATCCTGAACTTGACCAGCGAACCAGATAGTTTTCACTAAAAAAAAAAAAAGGAAGAAATCAAAGCAATTTAATTTTCCAAATATAACAGCTTATCGAATGTCCATCCACATTGACTTACAATTAATACCAGAGGTGTCCACTGCTTATAAAAATACCAACAATATTAAACAGAGCTACACTCTAATCAACATATAATTTCCCACACAATGCAATATTTGAGGACTACACAAAATCCTTGGTCTTCTTGAATACCTTGAGTTCTAATTACAATGGAATTATTGGCAGATGGCATTTCAAAGTTCATTATTTTAAAAGCATATTTATTCTTTTAGAATGACCATTGTATAAAATTCAACACAGTTACTGTTTATTTCAGAGCCTCTGCCAAACCAAATACAACATAAAAATACTAATGGAATACTTGGACAAGAGGAAATAAACTCCTTACGGTACGTGAGAAGGAAATTCACCCATGTTCTCTTTCCCGTCATATGCTAAGTTTTTACATTGTAAGATTATTTAAAATGGAGATATTGGAATTTAAAACACACAAAAACACTTCACACATAATATAAACAATATTTTTTCCTTCTGGACAAAGGGAAAGGTATATTAAGGGCCAAACGCAAGAACTAGGAAAGAAACTACCACAGCAGAAATGGCAGGAATGGCAGAGGTGGGTGTGACAATGTTTTCATTCAACAA
This sequence comes from Loxodonta africana, assembly GCF_030014295.1. Lineage (NCBI taxonomy): Eukaryota > Metazoa > Chordata > Mammalia > Proboscidea > Elephantidae > Loxodonta > Loxodonta africana. The sequence goes on from NC_087357.1 coordinate 8,931,200, forward strand.
GTGACAATTGAGGACTTTCACGTGGCAGGCCCCATTTTCCAGTATTCCAGTCAATCATCCTGGAGGAACAGCAGCAAGACAAAGGTCACAGAAATGACATTCACGGAGACCAAATTTCAAAAAACCAAGATTGAGCAAAGGGTGATATTTGGGGAGTCCAGATATAAAACCTTATCAAGACAACACAGAAGACAGAGTATTACTTCAATCTTTAGTTAAAAAAAATCTTTAGTTAGGTCTTTAAAATAGCAAAAGACTGCACCCGTGGCCATTAGAGCTTCGTAATCAACCATCAACACACACACAAAGGTATGGGAAGACTTCCCCCAACCTGGAGTCCAAGCAACCTGAAATCACAACGTCCAGGTACATCTCACCGTCCAGAAAGAGCACCTCAGCCAGCTGCTCAGGGAGGTCTGCCCAGCTGATGGCCCAAGAGTTCCCCGTAAGAGCAAGACGTTTTGGTGGTCCACTAACCAAGAGGAAAGACAGAGCCCAGGCACGTCACCAACCTGATGAATTTGGACTCCACAGGGTCATAGAGAGACATGAGCACTTCCGCATCTTCTCCTATTTTACAAACCACATTCTTGAGGTTGACGAACAAGGCAAAAGAAGGGGTGGCGGCAAACTTGGCTTGTCTGTTAATATCTATATTCTGCTTCTGGGACTGTATTTGGGAAATAAAAGAGAAGGTCAATACTGGCAATACTCATCAGGAACACATGCTTTTTTTTATCCCATACACAGTAAAAGACAGTTTGCAACTAGTTGGCACAGCACAGCGAAGTCATCCCTACGGTCAGTTACTTGTACCCAGTTCACATTCTCAAGACATGCACCCACCCAAGGGGAAACAAAATACCATCCTGTGCAATGTTCACACCCCTTAACAGTTTATACTGAGTCTTTTGTTCAGAGATATACAACTTTCCAGTGTCCAATCAATGAATCAGAATGGTAATTATCTATTTGTATGTGTAGTTACTTCTTTAATTATTGGTTCCTCCATTAAACTAAACATTCAAGGACATCTCTGTCGCATTCATCATTATGTCCTCGGTACCTAGCACATAGCAGCTACTCAATAACTACTTGCTGAATGAATGGACAGCTCAGTCAATTTCTGACTCTCTTTATTTTTTTTTTTGGTTTACTATATATAAAATATCATTAAAGGCCATGAAGGTGAAATAGATCTGTAAGGCCTGTGTTTCCTCCCTCACGGAGCCCATCCCTATCAAAGAGGAAATGCAGAATCAAGTACTGTTTCCCACTTGATAGGTAGGAAGAAGAACGCACTACCCTGGAGTGATAAAACCCTCTCATGTCATCAACAAGTTTTACCCCTGGGCTCCATTCCAAAGGTCATCATATGAAACACACTGTGTAGCTGTTCTTTGTGGGTCCTTTTGTAGTGCAAACTCTGGCCATCCTTTATATTCTACCAATGCTGCAAACCATTGCTGAGAAAAAGTACTCCAAAGACGCCTCGTCGTTTACAGAGAGTTGGACTTACTTTCTCTTCTTGTAGTCTTTCTTCCACTTGCTTAGAAGCTATTTCGTGAGCTCTGAAGAGACTGATTGTGCTGGTGAGCTCTGGATCCAAGATATTCCCGTCTTCATCCCTCACCACCAGGTCCAAATCAAGAATTCTAGAACAAGAAGGATTCAGTACTTCCTGGACACAAACCAAGGAGCTGCAATTCTCGAGACCAATTCAGTTGCTGAGCAGATGAAAACGTCACAGAAGTTTCGGGTCACTGACAACTATCAGGGAACGTAATTCTACGAGGTCATTTTCTTTAACTCAAAGTGTGTCCCCTTAAGGGAGGTACGATTTCCTCATTTTTTACTTCAATTTGCCATAGTGACTTCTCCTTCCAACGAGAAATTTGACAGAGCTACAAAGCCCAAGTGAAATACATTAGTAATTATTATGTAAAATATGGACAGTTTAAAGCTCACTGGTTCTATGTACTATGTGTATATACAGACATTTGGGTATTTGTGCGTGCACACACATTCCGAGGACCAAACACATAAAGCTGGCAGTTTTGGTTGTTACGGTTGGTCCTGGGGAGGGAGGGAGGGAAAGGAAGCTGGAGCAGGAACACAATCTCCTCCCTCTTTACTCACCGCTGTCTCTAGAAGGTTCCACCACATTGCTTTCCTCCAACCTACAGTCAGTTCTCTAAATTAGCTCATCAAAAGATTTTCAATAAAGATGTTCTGTTATGCTTGAATGCCAGGCACATGGAAGTTATACAGAATAGTTTTAACCAACTTCCTGGCCAGGGAGTTAAAGGTAGCAGCCAACTTAAACCATAAGCAACATCTGGCTAATAATCTCTTCAGCCTATATCTGGAATTATTTTTGGGCAACATTCTCTCCAATTCCCCAAATCCAACTAAATTGTCTGGTGATTTTTACTTTTTTTCTTAAAGAATAAACTAAGTCAATTATACCAAGAAAAAAATGAGCTGTGCTATGGTGCTGTGTTCTGGTTTTCTTTTTAATACGACATGCAGATTATAGGGCAGGAAATTAACCATGGATGGCTCGTATCCTGGCTTTTCGATCTCATTTTTGTTAGCCATACGACAAGGTAAAATGTCTTTTGAGATAAATTTCAATTTAGAGGTAAGTTAAATTGTCAATAAACACTCCAATCAGACAAACTAACCTCAGAGTCCTTCTCTTCTTCCCAAGATGACAGGCCCTGCAGCTAGATAGGAAATCTGGTAACCTGTCAACTTTTAGTTTTGGGAGCTATGCTGGACCACTGCAAAATTTGGAAGGCAATTTAAAAAGTCACATTTTTTTTTCTTTTAATATCTGTTGAGCAAATTCCACCAATGCTGAAGCAGGACCACCTACCTGGCAGCAGCATGAAGGTAAACAGGCTTTTAAAAAAACAGAGGCTTTTCACGCTGAGTGAAAACAACTTCAGGGGTTGCAGTGTTTGTGGGCCTCCTCAATAGCAATCGAAAGAGGCATTAAAAAATCTACCTTTTAAGCTCGCATTAGCTGTCTTTATGTTTCACTGATGAGGCAGACGCTCCCCTCCCAAATATTACAGTTTTTTTTTTTCTATCTCTGCCCTGAACAGGCTCCTGAGAGGAGTCAGTGCAGGTGTGGGCGGCGTCGGTGCTGGTGCGGGGGGGGGGGGGGTAGGAGTGGGGGAGTGATGATCAGTGCTGGTGCGGGGGGGGGGGTCAGGGCTGGTGTGGGCGGGGTCAGTGCTGGTTGGGGTGGGGCCCGTGCTGGTGCAGGTAGGGTCAGTGGTGGTGTGGGCGGGGTCAGTGCTGGTACAGGCGGGGTCAGTGCTGGTGAGGGCAGGGTCAGTTCTAATATAGGCAGGGTCACTGCTGGTTTGGGTGGGGCCAGTGCTGGTGCAGGCGGGGTCAGTCCTGGTGTGGATGGGGTCAGTGCTGGTGAAGGTGGGATCAGTGCTGGTGCTGGCGGGGTCAGTATTGGTGTGGGCGGGGTCAGTGCTGGTGTGGGCAGTCAGTGCTGGTGTGGGCGGAGTCAGAGCTTATGCAGGGTGCAGTCAGTGCTGGGGTGGGCAAACCTACAACGCACTGTGCATTTTTTCTACAGAGATGGCTCATAACCTTCATCACATTCTCAAATGGTTCTCATAACCTCCCACCCCCAAGAAATAAAAAAAGGCAAGAGCACCTAAATCATAGACGAGCAAAGGCACAAAACACCTTGTCCTTATTAAATCCACCCATCTTACAACCAAACCTGCAACACTGCGATTCGATTTTGATTGTTTTGTTTTCTCAAGCAGGGACTAGATAGATACTCACAAAGTAGAGTTGTAGGCTTGTAGAAATTATGGTATAGTCTTGAGCTCCTACGGCAAAAACTGTCTTATTAAGGACTGCATTTCCTATCAAAATAGTAAATTGCATTTGGAAACACTTCCCTTCTTAACAAGATTGTTTCAAGACATAATGTATTTTGGTAGCTTCCTGCAGCCACCGTAAACAGGTGGCCCCGGAAAATAAGTTCAAAATACGATCCTCCAACAGAACATAAAATCAAAGCTCCAAAAGGTTGACTTTTTTAGCAGGTGGTCTTGAAATGGGTTTCACTGCAGCAATATCTAATACCCAATACACAGAAGTCTCTGGCTTCCCAGGAAAAAAAAACAAAAACCTTCTCCTGTAGCATTTCTAATCCATACTTCTTATGAAGAGTGTTACTTTAAGAAACTTCACACATGAAAATATGAATTAGCAGAAAACGAAAGTATGATTCTTGTTTTCCATCAAGTGTCTTTAATTCACCCAGGACTCCTTTAAGCTGTGTTATTGAAGGCAAATCTCCTTCAGTCTCTGAGCTCCAGATCCCAAGGTGTAAATGAAGGGGATGGACTAAACTGGAAATATTCCAACCCACTGTCCATCATAAGTCAACAATATTTTTAAAAACTGAGATTTCCAACCAGCATCCCACACAAATAAGAATTTTAAGGCATGGGGCCCATGATTCTGCATTTTGAAGCCTCTCCAAATGATTCAGATACAGGCTGGCATTTGGGAACCTTGTGACCAATGAACTTTAAGTGTTCCTGCAGCTCTGACATTATGTAAACAACCAGATAGTTATCAGGCAAGAAAAGGCATGGCCTTGTTATGGCTACATAATGGGCAAAATTAGGGTCAGAGTAGCTGATTTCCTTTCAGTATCAGAAAACATCTGGTACCCTGCAATGCACAGCTGTATGGGGGTGGTGAGCGTGCTATCACGAAAGGCATTCGTGCAGAGCTGGGTCGACACCTGCCACAGAGGTCCTGTAGAGGTGAGCTTTTACATGAGATATGCAAAGCAATTATTCCTTGTTTATCTGAAATTCAAATTTAACTGGGCTATATTTTTTATATTTTTGTTTGGAGTTCCTGGGTGGTGCAAAGGTTCGAGTCTACCCAGAGGCACCACGGAAGAAAGAGCTGGTGATCTACTCGTGAAAAATCAGCCACTGGAAACCCTGCGGATCACAGTTCTGCTCTGACACACGTGGGGTCTCCAGGAGTTGGAGGCCACTACACGGCAACTGGTTTTTCGGTGTATCCTTCTTTACTAGAACTGGTAGGCATGACCTGATGATTTCTATTGTCCCTTCCAACTCTGAGAACCTAGGACTCTATAGAAAGGAGTCAAATACTGTGAGCCCAGAATAAAAAGTCCTCACTGGGGGGAAATCACAAGCTACCCAGGCCTCTGCTTCATCACTCTATCACTTGAAGGGTGAAGAGAAGAAATGTCAACAATGAATTGAGAACCTCTCCTGATTTTCAGAACACACTAGAAAATATCTCATCCTTCCAAAAACGAAAACCATGCCATTATTTTGATGTCAGAAATGTTTTTATCATAAAATGTGATTTTGGCCTCGTCAAGGGTCATGGTGATGCTATTACATCGGATAACTTAAGCATGAAATCATCTTTCAAACAAACAAACCTGTTTCCATAGTCAATTTTGGCAGTGATCTTCTTCTTCAGCTCCTTGAGCTCATCCTGGGGCAGAGTTCCAGAAAGAATCTGTGACCTCCATTCAATAAGGTCGTAGATCATGTGCCGCACACTACGGAACATCTCTCTATTATCTTGCTATATAGGGGGGAAAGAAGGAAAAAAAAGCAATTGTCAAGATTTGGGTGTAACACAGCCTTGTAAAGAACATAAAATAGCCTGGCGTAGATGGATTTTTCTTCTCAAATACACATGTACTTTATGCTTTATATCAAGGGATTTAATTAATGTCAAATTGAAAGATGTTTTTGGCATGAAACTGGAAAACATTATACAGGATTTGAGTCTGATGAAACACTAAAAAGTTAAAAGGATAAAAAGAAATACGTAACTTCAATATGCCATCCAACATTCCAGAGTAGACACCACTGAGTCAAATAGGTGACCACAGCAGGAACCGACTTTGAACTTCAAAGTCCACCCCATGAGCTTCCCATGTCTGGCTCAAGGATGGACAAGTCTTAAAGTACCTTTAAATATTCCGAGCCTGAAGATCTGAATCCCACAACTTACCTACCATCCACCCTGTGCCCTGGGCCATTCTCTGCACTCGGTGAAGCTGAGCTCCTAGGCCTTTCATTCAGCTGAGCTATGGAGACAAACGCCAATACAGCACACAGAGACACTTCGGCCAGAATCTGAATCTCCCTCTACAAGCTCCTGGCTCCCTCATGCCAAAGGAAAACGCGAGTAAGACACAAAATCCACACTGCTTATGGTCATCCACATATTGTGGTGAGATTGTTGGTACACAGAAAAGCAACCATTTTGCAGTTCCAAGAGTACCAATCCATCAAGTAGATTGGGGTTATTTTTTCTTTCCACGAAATCTAGGTGGAACCTAATTTGATAAAATTGTTAACATCATAATCCCTTTAAAAGATTAAAGTGTGCTCATTGCTGCTTTTTAAAATAACTTCCCCTCTAAATATCTGAGGAGTCTGTGGTGGTACATGTGGTTAGGTGCATGGCTCCTAACTGACAGGCTGGTGGTTTAAACCCATCCAGGGGCACCCTGGAAGAAAGGCCTGGCAATCTGCTTCTGAAAGGTCATAGCCATGAAAACCCTATGAGGCAGTTCTAGTCTGCACACAAAGTCACCATGAGTAGGAACTGACTCATAAGTAACTTGCCTTGCTTTCTGTCTATACATCAGAACCCCTCCCCTATTCCACTATTTCTAGTATTTGACCTTCCTGAGATCCCACCTCCCCACCATGTAATACCCTAACAGGCTGTTTTATAAGCTATTCTTCATAACATTATGCTAATTTTAACTTTTTAAACAGAAAAGAAACTAAATGGTCAAAATGAATGATTTTTTTTTCCCAAAATTATTTTCATTTCCCTCTTACTAGTTCTCCTTGTCCATTTTCCTAAAGCCATATCAAACATCCAATATCCTTTAAATCTTGCCCATTTGTCTACAACCACAGGGCAAAGCAAAGAACACATATAAAAATATTAAAAGATTTTGTCTTGGCTTTGCACAAATCACACAGTGTAAGTCCATAAGAAGCGAATGAGGTTTTTAAAAGGAAACCAAGGTGATCATTAGAAATCTGCATTCCAGACTTGGAGGGCTGCAGCCAGGTCCGCTGACTTATTAGTCAGCTTCGACTCCTGTTTGTTTTGTTGCCATATTTTTGTTTAAAAAAATTGCTAAGTTGAACATGAAACACCGACTTACAAAATTGCTCAGATTTACACAAAACATTCATGGCTAACTTTATGCTTTTAGGTTTTTCAGTGCGTTTGATGAACAATTAGGCAACCGCTTATTACTGTGCATTTGTAGGAAACCACTGTATAATCAGAAAGAGCAGCCTGCCCAGCCAGCAGCTGCGGGACTTCAGGAAGCTTTCTCTGCTCCCAAGAAATTAACGCACTGACTTCTTCCAGAGCTCTGGCTCTGCGTTGGAGACATTAGCATATAAGAAATCAACACTCTGAATAGAAACAGAGGCTTAACAAAAGATAATCTTCTGCAAATCTGAATTTATGTGAACAGAAATACCCCGTGGGAAAAGGAAATGGAAGATGTCGGGGCCTCAACCTCTCTGCATTAATAACACTCCTTTCATGGTCGGGGGAACGGACAACGGCCCACGACGCTGGAATGTCAAATACCTCCAGCCTCGGGGCAAACGTGGTTAAACAGAGATGATGTCGTTTTTTCCAAACAATAAGAGGCATTACCTGCAGCCAGACAATCACAAAAATAACAATAACCCTCTATTGCATTTCTAAAAGTGCACCTATTATGGTTTCAAAGCAGATTTTAGTTTTCATGATCAGAATGTAAAATGTAACGTTAGATCAATGCGATGGCCTGCTCCTGTTTTCCAGGGGCCCTGAAGTGACCGCATTTCCCTTTAGGACACAGGGAAAGGTGAATTCCGCGGCTCCTTTCTTCACAGTTCACTTCATTACAGTCAGCACAGCCCACCCCACCCAAAAAAACCACAGAAAGCAGGTCAAAGTGCATACAGCCCCAACGGCAGCCAAGTGAATGGGGCCATGCTGCTTTCTTTGCCCTTACTGAGTGAAGACCCTTTACCTTGGAGGTTCCTGGGGAAAGGAAAAACATTCTACAAAGGTCCAAAGTGACCACTCTCTGTGTCCACCCCAAGTTAGAATCCCGCTTCCTCACCACATAGAGCTGTCTCCAGATGGTGGACCACTCCCGAAGCGTCGTGGTGACTTCCTGGATGAGTGGGAGGTCACTTGGAATGACTGTTTCATGTTGCCTGGGGTGAAGAGAAGGAAAAACATCTCAGTCCACGGCTGCATGAACCACTAAGGTCTTCACCTTGTAAATTCCCGGTCAGGCCACTGAGTTCGACGCTCAGGCAGGTGGAAAGAAGAGATAAAAATAGGACAGTGTTCATACATATAAGCACACGCATCTAAGAACAATGAGTAGTATTTGTTTAAAAAAAAAAACAAAACCATTGCCATCAAGTCAGTTCCGACTCAAAGCAATCCTATAGGACAGAGCAGAACTGTCCCATACAGTTTCCAAGTAGCAGCTGGTGGATTTGAACTGCCCACCTTCTGGCGAGCAGCCAAGCTCCTAACCACTGTACCACCAGGGCTCCAGTATTTGCACAGACTTGAGAATGTTCATACATGATCCTGCATGTAAGCCATCCCCTCACATGTCAAGGCAAAATGGAGGAGGCAAACATCCCATTAAAGTCCTCCAAAGATCAAGGTTTGGGAAGTATATTCATAATCTGTGTGCCCATCTATCTTATAAAAAAAAAATTTTTTTTTTTTTTTATATAGATGCCATAAATTACAACCAGTCTGGTGGCATTAAAATGCATGTTTGGGTCGAGATTATTTTTACATTTCGGTCAGGCACAAAACTCATTATATGATAATACACGACGAAGGCATCCTTGGTGAAATAGCAGAGAGGTTACAGCTTTCAGAGGTCCACAGATGCCCTCTCTGATCCCAGCTCTGATTATCTGCCTACCCTTTCTGCCACCACAAAAAGTGAACCTTTGACTGATGCTCGGGGTCAGGCTCTGCACTGAACAGGACTCAGAAGGTTTGGGACTGGGGGCAGAGATTCAGTTTGTGGCTTGTGAAGGCAGGCCACCTGGCTTCAGAGGTTCTCTGTGTGTCCTGAACAGACAAGACTCCAACCAGCATGGAATGTCCAGGGACACGGAGTAGGTGTCACCTACATGCTTTTATTTGCATGACACCTGACCAGTGGGAAAGACGCTGGCCGTGGCTCACAACTGGGGTTCAGACCTACAGGGACCTATGAATGGTAGTAAGCACCAAAGGACAAAACAGTGGAGTCCCTAGGAGAAAGCCAGTTTCTGTGGAAAGTTCGAGCAGCATGTGCCACCCTGGGCAGCAGGGATCAGGTGTCTAAGGGAGGCATGCTCCCAAGACTACCCCCCATAAAACCACTTTTGGGAACTCCCCTCAGGTGTGACTCCTTTAGGGTTTATTAAGGGACACAACTGTTAAAACAGCCCTGTCAAGTCTGTCACCAGGTCTCCCTGGACGGATGCTGGTAAAAATGATGTTCATTATACTATTCAGTGTCATCCTTGCAAAGCCTCTGGGGAGAAATTTCTCTCAGCTCACAGTGTGACTACATCTCATCAGCAACTGGTTTGTTTCCGCCTTACAGATGCCGAGTCTCCTACTGCTTACACTGGGCTCTTCACGCTGGCTCCTAGAAGGTGCAGTCCAGTTAGTACCCAACCCGCATCAGTGGATAGTGGTCTCGCTCCATGAGCCACACCCTGGCCTCAATCCAGTTCCTTCTTCCCATCCGTCCCCTTGCTAGCCCTGACCTGTCCCTGGGACTAACGTGCAAACCAGCTTGGAAGTGTTTGATCTCGCTGTATTGTGTTATCTTTGTAACCACCTTGCCACCGGCCGGGATATCAGCAATACATCCACCCAGCAGATGCCTGCCTTGTTGATAAGACTGAGGGAAAGAACGCCAGGCAGAGCAGCTGCAAGAGAGCAAGGGACACAGTGGACGCTCAGCCAACAGCCGTGATTATTGTCAGTAACTGGGCCCTGGGAGATCAAACCAGACCTTAAGAGAGAAATCAGGGCTAGAGATCCGGATGTGAGCAGTACTAATAGCGAGGGAAGAGCTAAAGATATGAGAACAACAGAGACCCTCTCAAAAGGGAGACCCTGCAAGAGAAAGCTCATGTGGGAGAGAGAGAACCATAAGAGATCTTACAAAAGAGAGGCTCTGCAAAAGAGAGAGAAAGAGAAACCATGCAGAAAGAGACTCTGCAAGAGACAGACCCTGCAAGAGAGAGACTATGCCAGAGAGACTCCACAAGAGACAACATGAAAGAGAGAGAGATTACACAAGAGAGAGGCAGGATAATGAACTCTGAGAGCAAGGAGGCAGGCAGGCAAGGGATGAAAGAGCGACCCACACTATAAAGAAGGAAGGACCAGGAGAAAACAAGGAAAGGCAGACATCCACAGATATCTGGAGGTCAAAAGAAAAGTAGGAGTTGAGAGCAGCTGTCAGGCCTGAAGGCAGGAGGGTCTTCACAAGGAGGTAGCAGCTAGGTAACCAGGTTTGGTGGATGAAGCAGAGTGTGGCCAGGTAACATCAACCCAATGTGTCTCTGTCTGTCTGTCTGTCTGGGTGTGGCTCCCTTTATTTACTAAGAATGAAAATAATCTCTGGTTCACTTTATCATTATGCTTTATCACTTATGTCCATTTTACATATATTCTACCGTATAAGAAAGATGTAATCACACAGAATCGGCTTATATCAGGCTTCAGATGCAAACCCATGTAAAATACATCCAAGGCACACTTTACTCCAGTTATCCCCACAATTAGAGGAAAGTTCCAAAAGATGGGTTTTTCTTTCTTCCCACGGTAACTTGGCATATAAAGCATTTTATCTGGATTTTAAAAAAAAGGCAGATTGCAGGCCATCCCATGTATGCCTCTAAATTATGTTCTTCGTTTTAATCTCGCATCATGGAACTAGAGAACCCCAGCTAGCCCTTTTTGCATGTTAAAAGTACAGTGCTTGGAAAGGCAATTTTGTAATCAGCCAAAGAGATGTCATTATGCAGTAATCATATGATTAGTAATTTTATAATTTACATATTTAACTGAGTGTGAAGATGTAGCAGAGACAAAAAAAAGGAAACATTTTAATGTTCCTTCTTCTAAGTTCACACCTGGTTATTCACTTGCCATTCCCGCCTAATGGGCGCCTGCTTCACAAACGTCCTTTTAATGATCTTATACATAAGTTTTATGACCTCTAAGAAACATACATCATAATCAAAAAAAACAGAAAGTAAATTCACACATGTCCCAATTTAACAACTGTTGCTTCACCCTCAATGCCATTCGTGCCGCAGCCCAAAGACCCTTCCAGAAAATGGATCCAGAGCTGTGAGTGTGGAACCTCTTGGCTCACAGAGGAAGCCCAGAGCACCAGGGCTTCCAAAAATCTGAGGTTCAAGGAGCACGAGCTTCTTCAAAGGATCAAAAGCCACGTCATTCACAGCTCTCATTTAGAGGTCTCCTCTCTCCCCTCAAAACTCTTGTTCCATCATACGCAATCACACGCCTGCTCTTAACCCACACCTCGATATTGCCCAGCCACACACAAGAGCAACATGGCCAAATATAATCACTCTATGTCTCTGTCTAAACTTCAAGATCAGACTCACCCTTTTCCTTCGACTATCGCTTCTTTAAGATGAATATATGAAGCAGGAAATATACCCTTTGGGAGGAAAGAAAGATAGTTATTTGTATTATCAATATGAAAACTGACTGCCAATCAAACGGCTGCTTCCCCACCCCTCCGCGCCCACAGAGAAAAGTCAGGGGTCAGAGTGGTTGGATCACTCTTAATTTCACAAGTCTCATCTGCATCCTATCAAAGAAAACACACAGAAGTGTAAAAGGGGGCAACACAATCAGCTAGCATTTCAAAGCAGCTGCTGATGGTTTAGAAGAGAAAAGCACACTTTTTGCAAAGGAAAATTTCCACAAGTCCTCTGTCTTCTCTGCAGGTCACAGCTCCTTTTACCTCTGACCTTGACTCTAGTAGAGGAACACCAACTGATCCCTAAACAATTTCTTTTTTTTAATGTCCTTTAGATGAAGGTATACAGAACAAACCAGCAACTCATTAAACAGTTCATACATAAACTGTTCTGTGACATTGGTTAACAATCCCATGACAAGTCAACACTCTCCCTTCCCAGCCTTGGGTTCCCTGTTACCAGCTTTCCTGTCCCCTCCTGCCTTCTCGTCCTTGCCCTGGGCAGTTGGCTCCTTTAGTCTCTTTTCGTTTTACGGGCCTGTCTAATCTTTCGCTAAAGGGTGAACCTCAGGAGTCACTTCATTACTGAGCTAAAAAGGTGTCCAGGGGGCCAAAGAACAATTTTGGATGATGGTCTCTGACAGTTTCCCCTTTCCAAAAATCCATGATGCAATTGCCCTCAAAAGCTGGTCACGTGTGTACTGACTACTTACTGAAAAACCGCTGGAACTTTCTCATGAAGCTCCAAACAGGGGGGCCATCTGCTAAACTACAGGAAGGTGGGCCGGATTCACCCAATCTGCACGACTACTGGGATGGGAGTAGCTGACGCTTACAGAGGGCTCTACATTCCCACCACCACCCGCCTGTCCTCAAGGCATACCGTGGTGGCTTGCATGTTGCTACGCTGCTGGAAGCTACCGGCATTTCAAACACCAGCAGGCAGGCTGGCTGACCTGAGAAAGCAGATCACTAGACCTTTCCTCCTAGCTTGTCTTAGTCCGGATGCTCTGCTGAAACCTGTTCAGTATTGCACTGGGGTGACCCAAATGGAAGGCGAGGTGGAAATCTGCTACGCTGCTAGTCAGCTCTAATGTCTCAAGGATTCCTAAAGGTGCAGGACAGGAAGGACTCTGCTGGGGGAGGAACTGGGGAGATGGGAAAGATTCAAAATTGGGGACAACCAAAAAAACCAAATCTGCTGCAGTCAAGTCAATCCTGACTCACAGCAACCGTACAGGACAGAGTAGGACTGCCCCACTGGGTATCCAGTGGATTCAAACTGTTGACCTTTTTGTCAGTAGCCAAGCTCTCAACCACTGCACCACCAGGTCAACAAATCCCAAATCAATATCGAAGTGGAACTACAGGTTTGTCATATGTGGAGATGGGAGGACCGGTGGGTGAGGGGGACAATGGGCCATGATTCTAATCTCTTTTTTACTGGTCTTCAAGTGTGGCTTGCACAGATGAAGCTGAGGGTTTCATCTGCGGGAATATACTTGTGATTACAGAAGGGGAAATAAATGTGAAAACAGAACTTTCCTTAGGAAAACGTGTTCCACTGTCCGCCTGGCTGGCATCTGTCTTGTCCACATGTCACATTCCACCCAGGTCATTGGATGTGTAGGAACATGTAACCCAGATGGGTAGCCCGTTTCTGTGAATCAGAGCTGGGTGGGCTGGGGGTAGGAGGTTGTCTTAGTCATCTAGTGCTGCTACAACAGAAATACCACCAGTAGATGGCTTTAACAAAGAGAAATTTATTCTCTCACTGTCTAGTAGGCTACAAACCCAAATTCAGGGCATTGGCTCCAGAGGAAGGCTTTCTCTCTGTGTGGGCTCTGGAGGAAGGTCCTTGTCATCAGTCTTCCCTTGGTCTGGGAGCTTCTCATCACAGGAACCTCAGGTCCAAAGGACTCGCTCTGCTCCCAGCACTGATTTCTTGGTGGTATGGGGTCCCCATGTCTCTCTGCTCGCTTCTTTCTTATATCTCAAAAGAGAATGGCTTAAGACACTATCTAATCTCGTAGACTTCATCAGTATAACTGCCACTAATCCATCTTATTCCATCATAGTGACAGGATTTACAACACATAAGGAAATCACATCAGAAGATAAAATGGCGGACAATCATACAACCACACAAGGGAATCGTGACCCAGCCAAGTTGGCAGTTTTCTGGGGGGGACACAATTCAACCCATGACCGAGGTCTTGTTCCATCTGCAGACTTGGCTAGCCAACATTCCTAACAGCGTGTCTCACAGGACAACATCAACCCTGACTGGCTATGTGTGGGGAAGCCTGGAATGGACATCAGCCTGGCCCCTCACCCAAGCAAGTGTTCTCCTCAAGGATGAGCATCTCCTCAGCCCTCACAGCTCCTCCTGGCCTGGCACAGCCTGGCGGCTCTGGAGACAGCAGTACAGAAAGGCCCTGGAGCTGCTGGACGTCAAAAACCTGAAGTATAGACTCTGGGCCACAACCAGAAGTCCAGCCCAGTGAGGTGATAATGAGAGGCAAATGTAAAAACAGAAATAAAACGAACCATCTGTCCAGCATAATTAGATATTAAGATGCATAAGTTACCGTGGACAGCCTAACCGCAGCTTCAAATGGACATTACTTCAAAATCTTAACACTGTAGCACGAAACAGAAGAACCATAATTAGGTTTTATGAAGCTAAGAATGGAAGAGCCACAACAGAATTGTGTACGGGAGTGCCCACCACAAAGATCTGAGGTGTAATTACACGTCTTCATTTCAGAAGATCAAAGGACCATGCACGCAAGTGGTCCTGGGAAAGCAGAAGTTCTTTCTTTTGCAACCAACTTAAAGAGTTTAAAACTATCCCTGAGCAAGAGGGATACTCAGCAAGTTTGTTAATGTATCATAAAGGGTACGACTGAAAATCACGGGCAGTGTCTTTTTTTCTGAAGTCACTATACTCAGATGATTCTCTTACACACCCAGTGTCTAAATAGGATGTAAAATTCTATCAGGAAACGAAGACAAGGCCACTTTTTATGATAAGCAGCCAGCACCATATCACAGCCCAGCAATTCACCCACGGGAACGAGGCTGCAATTTCTGCCTCAAATATTGCTCAGATGAAAATAATTCAAGTCAGCTCCACATTTCAACCCATATATTTTTTAAATTAAGAGAGAGAGAGAGAGATGTAAAATTCTTAGGCACAAATGAGATGGAATTGATTTCCTCTCACAGTCTGATTTAGGAAAGGACATGCATTGTGTTTCATGGAAAGAAGGACTTACCTTCTTAGATTTTTTTCTTAAGGTGTAGCCTCTGTACCATCCTAAACAAACACAAAGTTGAACAGTGAGTTGGAGGAGACATAACAGGGTTGTTACAATAACTGTGAGTTATACAGAACTCGTATTCTTGCATAACCAGTAAAGTTACCAGAACTGTCACCAGAATTCAACACTTTGGAGATAATTTAGGGGTTTCGTAAACAGCACTTCAAAGGGGACTTTCAGCATGGCTGGTAACCTTCACAGAGACCTCCAACTCCTTCCTGCCCATTTTCTTTTCTTGGCCTAGAAGCTGGGCAATCTGAAATTAAGAAGCACAGTTCCAAGAAGAGGCCTTGTCCTTTTGACAACTGTCCCCAAGTAGGCTCCTTGTTTCATATATTTTCCCCTCTCTCCCTCTGCCTAACTTGGGTCAAGGTCACTGGCAAGTGCCCATACCAGCATCCTCTGATCATCAAGTACTGTCCAGCAACAGAAAACCTATTGAGAGCTCACTTCCTCCCTCTTCAGTTTGGAGGAGCACTGCCCTGGAGCAGCCGGGATCTCACAAAGTACTTTTGTGATACAAAGTTCCCTCACAGGAAACTCAGGCCAGGGACACAGGCCCACCTACTCCCTTGGGGTTTGGCCTAGACTCAAGTTCCCATCCCCTCCATGTGCTGAGGAAAAGAAATCAGCAAGAGCATAAAGGGGGCGTGCTAGAACTGTGAGCACAGATAAATGTTTAACGGAAGAGTCCCTCCAGCGATGGACCAAGCCTGATTACAGTCTTAGTACCTCCCATCCAGCTGAGGACAGAAGCTTGTCCTGCAAATGCCAAGAAGTACATGGCCAGTAACCGGTCTCCCGGTGGCTCTACTCCTGCATGGTATCAGCGAGATGTTCCTTATCCCAAACATTTGAAGTTGCTCCAGACCACCTCTTTTCCAGGAAGTCAGTCAAAAGCTCAGAGACAAATTCCAACTCTGCCCCCACAGAAGCTAAAGGACTCCATCTGAGAATTACAGACAGCCCTTGGGAAGTGCAAAAAAACTAGAAAAACCAAATATTGGGTTTTTGTACACTGTCAAAAGTCATACCTCCAAAACAAGGGATATATGAGTTAGACAGCACCAAAAGAACTGAAAATGGACAAATGTTACAGAGGTTTGCCCTCCATCCCTCTTGGATGTAGTAATTTTAACAACCAGCGATCAAGGGGTGATTACAGACCAGGAAGCAATGAAGCTGCAAAGGACGATATCCTCCAGAGATAATTAAATAGATTCTTTCTAAGCGTCAGAAAAGAAGACAGAGATTCTCAAAAGCCTTGTAAAAGATTTACAAAGACCCACTTATGCCCACGTAAACCCACTTCCCGTTCTCTGTACGGGGACTCAGTAGGTTGATCAGGTGGCGCTGCAAATACAAAGTGTCTTGACTTCCACCATGCACTTGGAGGATTATCTCCTGATAGACATTCTGTCCAGTTCAGTGACTCATCAGGGCCCACTGGTGACAAAGGATTCACGGACAGCAAAATGGAAAAAAGAGGAAGGTAAAAAAAAAAAAAGCTCTATTTAATCAATTCAAAGGAGTCTTCTTGATCCTTTTATTATATTCTTCCTGCATTTTCAGCATTAATATGCCCTTTCCTTTCAAAAACTGACGAGGGATTCATGCCCTAGGATATACAAGGAAATATAGCAAATCAAAATAGAACAGCAACCAAGTAAAACATGAACAAAGTTTATAAACAGTTTATAGAAGAGAAAACCAAAATGCATGTATGAAAAGATCCTCAAACATACTAACAATCAGAGTAATGAAAACTTAAATACTTTATCACTGCTCAGTTATTGGAGTGGTCCAAGTCAGAATGCTACAGGAGATAGCACAATCAGCATGCTAGAGAAAGTACCAACAGCCATCATGGGTGAACCATTCTGCAAGCAGAACCAGCCCAATGGGTGGAGATTTGGGGGACAACTCAATCGTCTTGGGAAGAAGCAGCACTCCTCCAATGGGCTGGGTGCCAGGTGGTGACCCACCTGGGATGGGGTGCAAAGGATGGCCGTTGGGTTGGAGGCTGGCCTGGAGGCCTCAGTGGCCATTTCTGAGATGGGAGCCTTGGCAACACATCTGCCTTTTCCAGTCTTTGCAAGGCCTTCAGCTGACAAGCAAACTGATGCGGGTGGCCAGAAAAAGAATTAAGGTGCATTTTGGAAGAAAATAGATCTTATCACTTTTAAAATTTTGAATAAATTAAGTTCTGATGTTGTAGTTCAGTCAAAAGAATAATTTCCTAATCTTTGTGCCATGCCTGCAATTTCCTTCAGGTACAACATCCAGGCTAACACAGACTCAAAAGAAGGGCCTGGCAATCTATTACCAAAAATCAGCCAATGAAAACCCAATGGATCACAACGGTCCAAACCAAAACCCATCATGGGCGTGGCGAAGGGCCAGACAACATTCCATTCGGTTGCGCACAGGGTCACCATGAGTCACGGACCAACAGGACCTGACGGCAGTTAACAAAAGCAACGGCATCCGGCCCCTGGGATCCTTCTGGAAAGGAATGGTCAGCAGGGTTAGTATATTGTGGACACACGAGGGTCATTTAACGAACATCTGTGGCCTTGGCTCGCCTCTCCTGCTGCTGATGATGGACATCTGTGTAAAGGCAGGGGCTTGCCTCAAATGACCCTCTATAGGTCTTTCCAAGTCCACAATGATCCGTCAAGTTCCTTTTCTTTATGGCAGGCACCAAGCCTTCATGAGCCTGGGAGAAAGAAATTAACCATCGCTTGAAGGTAAATTTGTTCTCTGAGCCTTAAAATAGAGTGATCATCTAGAAATTGTATTTCCTGGAGCAAGCTCAGCTATACCCTGAAAAGGATCACAGAGAAAAAGAGAATTGAATTTGACAAACAGAAATGAATTTTCTAGAGGAGTAATAGGAAGAAAAAGAACACACCAACCTCTAATACAATCCCTGAAATTTAAATGGTACAAGAGGAAAAAAAGACGTAACAGATGGAAGTAAAACACTCCACGTTTGCTCGATGATAATAACGTCACCAAGTTTCCCAGTCAAAATTACTGCCCAATAATCAGATCGTGATTAACGCCACAAAGTTCACTGTCAAAGAAGGGGATTTTGTTTTATACTAAGGTTCCTTTAAAAAGACTGGAATTATTTTCATCAGAATCTAGGAAGACTGACTAGCCCAGAAAATAAATGCTCAGTGAAGACTATGTAAGGAGCCCTGGTAGCACAGCGGTTAAGCACTCAGCTGCTAACCAAAAGGTTGGTGGTTTGAACCTACCCAGTGGCTCCATGGGAGGAAGAGCTGGTGATCTGCTCCCGTAAGGATTACAGCCTAGGGAACTATGTGGCAGTTCCAGTCGGTTCTATAAAGTCCATATGAGTCTGAATCAACTTGAAAAGAATGGATCGAGGTTTGGTTTGAAGACTCTCTCATGATGATGGCCAAAAAGTCCAATGTCTGCCATAAATTTTTTGAAAAAGCTAAATGTGTGACAAGGACAGCTGACCCACCTTAGAATCCCATATTTGAAGAGTACATGTTTCTTATGACGCCAAGAACAACAAGTGCCCATTCCTGTATCCAGAACCGCACTTGTTAGCTACTCCAGAACGACATCACTGCCTGGTGTTCATTAAGCAGGATTTCTTCAACTGACCAGGGGCAAAAATACAGAAGATAAAAGAGCACTTTCCTCCAGATCAGGAAAGTGTCTGAGCTGAGAGGTTTGATCCTTAACCTCTACTTAATTTCTCTCTGTTTCCTCTCAGCACTGGCAATGCATGGCAGATAAGAAAATCCAAGTGTCAGCTGTAAAAACTGAAAACAAGCAGAAGGCGCCCATCACAACTGCTCATTCACTCAAGGGCTGGGTCTGCTCTGCAGCTTGACGTCTGCTTCCAGGCACACTTCACTAAATGCAGTCTCCCCTCCCCCGCCCCCAACAGGGCTTTTTTACGGTAAAAGTTGTGAATGGAATGCAATTCTAAGTCAGCAGGAGTCAGATAGGGAATTTTTTTTTTAATAAGCATTGTGCTTTCAGAGGTGTCTATGAGGAACTCATGGCCAGTAGTAGCTTGTCTGGGGTGCAGAAGCTTAGAGCCTCTTCACTCTTGCGCAAAGCAGATTTCAAAGACAGGCTTTGAAATTCAATTTGCTGATTACTACGAGAGTCCCTGAAAGGTCAGTGGTTCTAACACACCAGCAGCTCTGCAAGAAAAAAGACCTGGCAATCTGCTCCTGTAAAGATGACAGCCTAGAAAACCATACGGGGCAGTTCTACTCAGTCCTATAGGGTCGCTGTGAGTCAGGACTGAATCCAGGGCACACAACAAAAGTGGGTATTTTTGGGTAGTGCAAATGATTAACGCACTCCTCTGCTAACCAAAACGCCGGAGGTTTGAGTCCACCCAAAGGCACCTCAAAAGAAAGACTTGACAATCTACTTCCAAAAAATCAGCCACTGGAAATTCTATGGAATACACTTCTACTCTGACACACATGGGGTCGCCACAAGTCAGAATCAACTTGCCTGCAACTGTTTTTTGGTTTTGTTTCCTGTGGGATGTCTGCATTTTCCTCCCCTGGCTCCATTCCCACCTTCTGCTTGGAAGGGTTTAGTGAAACCCCATCTAAAAGCAAGCTTGCTGTTGAAATAATTTCAACCACCTTTTATTCACATGCTATATGGAAATCACTCTTTCAAGCAGGAAATAAAGTCACCACGACTATAACACAATCTTACAAAACCTGCAGATCTAAAAAGCATGCCGTCACGGCTTCCCTTCTCTGCCTCAATAACCGCAGCATAAAACCAAAGATGACCCATTCGAATAACTGACAAAACGCTGAATATGAAAACCAACTGCCTGAAAAACCAAGGACAGCAGAGAGCCACTGTCACCAACAGTACACTTATTGGATTATTACAACAATTGCTTCACTGAGGGACATACAGGCCACAAAACTGTGACAGTCTTTGTTCACCCCTAGGAAAATGTGGGTCACAGATTGAAAAAAAAAAAAAAAACAGGAAAGCAAAGAAAATTAGGAAATGACAATTTGGGGTTCATCTGAGGCATATTGTTAACAAATACATATGAAAACACTCACTAATTCACATCTAACACTTCAAAACAAATAAAATCTGAAATAACCTTAAGTGTATTTTCTTTGAAGTGGCTATTAACAGTCAACATTTCCATACACTTGTCAAAAAAAAAAAAGGCACCAGTGAGTTTTTAAACGAAAACAATAATTTCAACAGAGGATTTTAGAGATAAAAATGGGAATTTTTAGTTGTTCATCTGAATAAAGAACTATTTATATAAAAGCTGGTCTCCCTAACTGCCCCCACCTGAAATAAAACTGAACCAAACCCATTGCTGCGGAGTTGATGCCAGCTAACGGTGACCATAAAGGACAGAGTAGAACTGCCCCACAGGGTTTCCAAGGAGCACCTGATGGATTCGAACTGCAGACCTTTGGGTTCACAGCTGTAGCTCTTAACCACTATGCCATCCATCATATAAAAATACTGATCACCTGAGAAACGAAAAGGATTACACATACTATCTTCAGAGGGTAATGTTTTGTCCAAAAGTGTGCCAACTGCCCACAACAGTCAGACACACAACACCAAAGTGTACACTCACCTTCATATGTTTCCAAGATGTGCACCGTGTCACCTATTTGCAGAGAAAGTTCATCAGCTCCCCTGGCGTCATAGTTATAAAAAGCTGTTAGGAAGAAAAGGAGGAAAAGAGATTAATAGAGATAGAAGTGACCGTGCTGGGTTATTGTTGTTTGTTTTCAATATCAAAACAAATTCAGTCTTTGCACTTATCATCCCCTCTGATACCCACAGAAGTAGCCTTACCTTCCACAGACAAACATAAACTGTCATCAGTGTAAATAGGAGAAATTCCTTGCGTGGAACACCAGACAAGCATAAAACCAAAACCAAACCCCTTGCCGTTGAGTTGATTCCGACTCATAGTGACCCTATAGGATAGAGTAGAACTGCCCCATAGGGTTTCCAAGGAGCGCCTGGTAGAGTTGAACTGCCAACCTTTTGATTAGCAGGTGAGCTCTTAACCACTTCGCCACCAGAGTTTACAACAGGAAGAAAACTGAGGAAGCTGGCAACAAGATTCTAATTGCCGCTTTATAGACTAGTTTCATTTTTACTAATGGGTTTTTTTTTTTTTTTATGAAATCACTTTTTTCTAACTATGAATCAATTACACATAGACAAAATAGTCTTTGGAAACCAAATTGATAAAAAAAAGAAATTATTATATGGTTAATGAGGGTATTAAGCCAATAAGCTACATTACAATCTAAGCAGGTAAAGAACATGTCCAACATTAACAAGGAGCCCTTAAAACTGACAATAACCAAGAAACGTTTGAAATCTCAAATGTTTACCCTGACATAAAGCCACTCAAATTTTGCAACAGGGTTGTGTTTCTCCTAAACGTCGTCTTTGTTGTTAAGTGCCATCAAGTCGGCTTCGACACAATGCGACCCCGCATACGACAGAATGAAACACTGCCTGGTCCTATGCCAACTGCACAATCTTCACTACATTTGAGCCCATCGTTGCAGCCACTGTGTCCATCCATCTTGCTGAGGGTCTTCCTTTTTCACTGACCCTCTACTTTACCAAGCATGATGTCTTCTCCAGGGACTGGTCCCCCCTGATAACATGTCCAAAGCACATAAGACTAAGTCTTGCCATTCTTGCTTCTAAGGAGCATTTTGGCTATACTTCTTCCAAGAAAGATTTTTGTTCATTCTTCTGGCAGCCCATGGTATATTCAGAATTCTCCACCAACACCATAATTCAAAGGCATCAATTCTTCTTTGGTCTTCATTATTCATTGTCCAGCTTACACATGCATATAAGCTGACTGAAAATACCATGGCTTGAGTCAGGCACACCTTAGTCCTTAAAGTGACATCTTTGCTTTTTAACACTTTAAAAGGTCTTTTGCAGCAGATTTGCCCAGTACGTCATTTGATTTCTTGACTGCTGCTTCCATGGGTGTTGATCGTGGAACCAAGTAAGATGAAATCCTTAGCAACTTCAATCTTTTCTCTGTTTATCATGATGTCGCTTACTGGTCAGTTGTGAGGACTTTTGTTTTCTTCATGTCGAGGTGTATCCATACTGAAGGCTGTGGTCTCTGATCTGCATCAGGAAGTGCAGATTCTCTACGGTTTCAGCAAGCAAGGTTGTGTCATCTGCATATCATAGGTTGTTAACGAGTCTTCCTCCAATCCTGATGCCCCATTCTTCTTCATATGGTCCAGCTTCTCAGATTATTTGCTCAGCAACAGATCGAATACGTATGATGAAAGGATAAAACCCTGATGCACAGCTTTCCTGATTTTAAGTCATTCAGTTAAAACACACAGTTTAGGAGTCTAGAAATCTGAAGCCTGAGTGCTAGTTCTAGGGGAAGGCTTTCTCTCTCTCAACTCTAGAGGAAGGTCCTTGTCTTTTCAGCTTCTGCTTCCCAGTTCTTTAGAGATTTCTGTGTATCTTGGCATCTATTTTACCCCCTCTCTTCTCTGCTTCCTTGTTTAATCTCTTTTATATCTCAAAAGAGATTGCCTCAAGACACACCCTATACTAACCCTGTCTCATTAACAAAGACAACCCATTCCCAAATGGAATTATAGAGGCACAGAGGTTAGGGTTTACAACACACATTTTTGGGGAACACAATTCATTCCATACAATTCTACCCTTTGGGTCCCCAAAATCCATGTCCTTCCACACGCAAAACACATTCCTTCCATCCCATCATCCCAAGTCTTAAATCCAGTCCAAGTCCAAAATCTCATCTTCTGAATTATCTAAATCAAATATGGGTGAGACTTTAGGCGTATTCCGTCCTGGGGCAAAATTCGTCTTCATACGTGAACCTGTGAAATCTAGATACAAGTTAGCTGCCTCCCAAGTACAATGGTGGAACAGGCACAGGGTAGACATTTCCATTACAAATGGGAGAAACTGGCAGGAAGGAACAGGTAACTTGCACCAAGCAAGACCAAAACCCAGCAGAACATATTACATTAGCTCTCAAGATTTGAAAATAATCCTCTGTTCTCTGAGACCATCTAGGCAATGGCCCTGCCTTCCGGACTCTGGGTGTTGGCCATTCTCTCTGAGACCATCTAGGCAATGGCCCTGCCCTCCGGACTCTGGGTGTGGGCCACTCTCTCTGAGACCATCTAGGCAATGGCCCTGCCCTCCAGACTCTGGGTGTTGGCCACTCTCTCTGGATCCTGGGTGGAGGTCTCTCAGCCCTGGGCTTGGGCTTCGCCTTCCACACCCCATGGGATGCAACTCTGCTCCCTTGGCTTTGGGCGGCCCTATTCTCCTAACCTATCTGAATGGCAACCCACCCCCTCAGCCCCAGCAGGCCCCTTTTTTCTGCCCCTTGGGCATGGTAGTCCCACACCCTCAGTTTTGGGCAGAAGCCCATCCTCTTGGTCAAACTGAATTGCAGCCCCATCGTTACCAAGTTAGTAAAGATCTGACTCTTTGAAACCTAGAAGGCCAGTGTTCCACCCTTTGACACACCATAGGCCACAACCCCACCTGTGAGACCCCAGAGGCTGTGGCCCCACTCTTTGAAACCAAGAAGGCCCCGCTTCCTGTGCTCCTTCGAACAGTTTTGTTGATCTCCAAGCTGCTCCAGGGATGGCCCTTTTCTTTTTTTTTTTTTTTGGAGGACAACAGATGTAGCTTCTTTGGCCTGTTTCCTGCCTGTAGAATTCCAATAGGAAAATAGCGTTCTTTCCTTTTGTTCTTTCTCTATCTCCTTCAGTCTAAACTGACGGGTTTTCTGCTGTGGTAGTTGATTATAACTATCAGTCACAGGCTTAATCTCTTTAACAAAAGATTGTGTAGACACGTCCTTGGTGAAGATTCTAGGGCATATGTCCTTAGTACAACAGAATTTTCCAAATCTGTAAAAGTTTTGTTTTCATTTTGCACAGCTCATTTTTAAGTCCCTCTCTTTCCTCTCGCATTTTACTATAAGCAGCAAGGAGAAACTATGTGGCCCGTTTAAGATCTTGCTTAGAAACCTCCTCAGCCAGATACCCAGGCTCATCACTTACAAATTCTACCTTCCACCAAACATTCAGACATAATTCAGGCGAGCTCTTTGCCACTGCCTAAGAAGCATCACCCTTCCTCCGTTGTCCAGTCACGTGTTCATCATTTTCTCTTAAAGCCTCACCAGAAACACATTTAATGTCTACATTTCTAGCACCATTTTGCAGCTGGCACCGTATGGATTCTCTAAGACGATAGAGACTTTCTCTACAGCTCTCCTCACTTCCTTCTGAGCCCTCATCGGAATTGCCTTGACATCCATAATTCTACCAACAGTCACTTCAAGGCAACCTAGGCTTTTAGGCACCTTAAAACTCTTTCAGCCTGTACCTGCTTTCCAATTCCAAAACCACTTCCACATTTCAGATATCTGTTAGAGCAGCACCCTACTTTTCTGGTACCAAATTCTGTCTTAGTTACCTACTGCTGCTACAACAGAAATATAACAAGTGGATCGCTTTCACAAACAGTTTTCTCACAGTTTAGGAAGCTAAAAGTCCGACTTCAGGGCGTCAGCTCAAGGAGAAGACTATGTCTGTCAGCTCTGGAGGAAAGTCCTTGTCTCTTCAGCATCTGTTTCCTGGACAATCTTCACATGGTTGGGCATCTCTCTTCCCTCATCTCTGCTCCTTCTTGCTTGTTAATCTCTTTTATATCTCAAAAGACGTTGACTCAAGACACTGTACACTAATCCTATCTCATCAATATAACAAAGACAACCCATTCCCAAATGGGATTATAACCACCAGGGTGCAGATTATGATTTACAACACATATTTTGGGGGGATACAATTCAATCCATAACAAGATCCAAATAATATTCAAATAGCCCACTCCCACTAAAAAAAAAAAAAAAATTCACGCCTCCCCCACCCAATGGATTCTAGCTAGTAAGATGTTGAACTAGTTGTAAAATTCATCTTCAAAATCACCCAGTGAATTTCTCCATCATCCATCATGTACACTCCAGCAGACTAAACCAGTTGATTTCAATGGCTAGTTTTCAGAAGCAGATCGACAGGCCTGTCTTCCTATCCATACTGATGTCATAGGATTGTGGAAGTATTCGCATTTTAAAGAAAATAACGCCCATGACAGGTTCCAAGATGAAGGTTCTTACTGTAGTTGTGGGCAGTTTCTACCGTTTTACAGACTTCTATTGCTACCAAAATCATTTTTAAGAAGTCAAAGCAAGCATACTAGCCCATGTTCACAAAAATTCTAAAACAATCAAAAAACACATACGTAGAAAACGTCACTTTCTCAGGTAATATCCTATATCTTCACAAAAATTCATAAAATTTAAATGTCCTCAACTGACATAAATGGTTATTAGGAGTTATTAAGTTTATTTAGCATTTTATGTGACTCTTTAACAAGAAATGGCCACATCAGGTGGCGGAAACTCGGAGCATATGTGAAATGTCCGCAGTTCAATATAACCATATTCCTAAGCCTCTAGGAGCCATAATGCATTTATCACCATTCTTAACAGCATCCCTGCCAGCATGCCTACTGGGCTATAGAAGTGGAAAAAACAAACACGTCAAAAATAATAAAAATGAAATAGGATGAACACATCAAATGGGGATACGTTCAGGCACATATGTGTTTGTAAGGCACAGACACGTAATTCCTTCCTTATTCTTTCATCTTTAAGGGCCCCCCACCACCACAGAGTTAGACAGTATAAAAAGCAGTGGTGAAGATTCCATACATGACACATCTGGTTTAACTATCAAATGGTCTGTGAAGACTCATTATTTTAGATGAAGAAAAACAGCCTCAGAGGGTTAAGCACTTGGCCCCAAATCCACAGCAGAGCCAATACCAGGATACTCATTGCTCAACCACCAGTCCGGCCTATGCTCTACTTACCAACAAAACAAAACCAAACCCGTTGGCATCCAGGCAATTCCAACTCATGGCGACCCCACGTGTTTCAGAGTAGACCTGCACTTCATAGAATTTCCAATGGCTGTAATCTTATAGAGGAAACCCTGTGGCATAATGGTTAAGAGCTACAGCTGCTAGCCAAAAGTTGGGCAGTTTGAATCCACCAGACACTCTTTGGAAACTCTATGAGGCAGTTCTACTCTGTCCAATAGGATTGCTATGAGTTGGAATCAACTCGAAGGCAATGGGCTTGGTTTGGAATCCTACAGAAGTAGATCACCGGGATTTTCTTCCTCAGCACTGCTGGGTGGATTCAAACAGCCAACCTCTCTGTTACTGCCAAAACAATCCAGTAAGAGTACTTGACAAGGGCATAGTGGAGAGAATAATGATCAATCCCCCAAAGATGTCCACATCCTATTCCCAGAAGCTGTGAATGTGTTATCTGACATGGCAAAAGGGACTTTGCAGATGTGATCAAGTTAAGGATATTGAGATGGGGAGATTATCCTGGATTGTCAGGGTAAGTCCTATGCAATCACAAGCGACCTTATAAGACAGAAGCAGAAGGATCAGAGTCAGAAAGAAGGTATGACGACAAAAGCAGAGGTTGGACTGAATAAAAGAAGGGGCCACAAGCCAAAGAATGTGGGCAGCCTCTAGAAGCTAGAAAAGACAAGGAAACATATTCTCCCCAAGAGCCTCCAGAAGCAGCACAGTCCAGCCAACACTTTGGTTTTGGACTTCTGTCCCCCAGAACTCTAAGATAATAAATTTGTGTTGGTTTAAGCCGGCGGGGAGACAGCCTGGAAGGTAAAACACAGGGTCTCGGAGCTGCCATCAGTTCACCATGTCACCATGAGCGAGTCACCACTCCTCCATAGGACTTGGCTCTTGCGCTTGTTAAATGGGTTGATGGACTACGGTGTTTTCCTGATGTGAGAGCAGTCAAATAAAATGGAGCAGGGGCACAGTAAAAGAACGGTCGTATGTTATTCAGTATTTCTTTTTGCCTTTTGGATGGAAACAGGTGGGAGGGACGGTGAAGATGAGAGAGAAAAGAAATCCATAAAAGAGCCTTTTCTCAAATTCTAATTGAACCAATAGACATAATTCAGAGATATTTTAATCTTTCTTCAGTGTACTACATCACTGTATGCCTTATCCACAAGTAGCCACCAACTACCTAATCTCGATCCAGTCCAAAAGGTCACAGTGCCCAAAACATGCCCATTGCTTAGGAAGTATGCTGCCTGGCCCAAGCCTTCGCCACGTCTTAGGAAAATGAAAGAATAATCTCTAATCCATTTGCCCTGCATAAACTCTCTTCTCTTCTCCCCACCATTGGAGCTGACTTTCCGAAATCTCACTTCAAGACACGGCACCATTTCCCGCGGTTTTCTAAGTAATGGCAGAATTCTTCAGCTCGACATGGAGAGCCCTCCAGGATCTGACCTCAACATACCTTTCCAACCTCATCTCCCCTCGCTCACCAGCCTCCAGCCCCACCCAGCAGCCCTCTCTTCCCTCCCAGATCATGCTTCAAGCTCCTCCACTGGGAATGCCCTTCCTCCCTCTACTTCTGAAAATCCCACTTCTGAAATTCTACTTCCTTCACGTGGTCCTTATGAATTCCAACTTTCTCCCCCGCACCAGAATTAGGTACACGCGTACCTGAACTGACTGCCTGCTCTCAAAATTTCCTATCAGCTCTGTGATACCACATGACCTTGTAGAGTTGTTTGTCTGTCTCTCCCACCAGACCACAAACTCCTTAAGGGAGGTGTTATAGGTTGAATTGTGTCCCCCCAAAAAATACATGTTGTAAATCCTGACCTCTGTTCCTGTGATTGGAGCCCTGGTGGTGTAGTAGTTAAGAGCTTGGCTGCTAACCAAAAGGTCCACAGTTTGAATCCACCAGCCGCTTCTTGAAAACCCTATGGGGCAGTTCTACTCTATCCTATAGGGTCGCTATGAGTTGGAATCAACAGGCCATCAATGGATTTGGTTTTGGGCCTTGGTGGTCATAATGACATTTGGGAACAGGTTGTCTTTGTTATGTTAATGAGGTAGGGTAAGTGTAGGGTATGTTTTGAGTCAATCTCATACAAGGTATAAAATGAGCAAATTAAGCAAGTGAGATGGAGGAAGATAGATGCTAAGACACATGGAGATCTCCAAGAAACCAGGAAGCAGAAGCTGAAGAGACAAGGATGTTCCCCCAGAGCTGACAGAGAGAGAAAGCTTTCCCTAGAGCCGGCGCTCTGAATTCAGACCTCTAGCCTCTTGAGCTGTGAGAAAATAAATCTGTTTGCTAAAGCCACCCAGTTGTGGTATTTCTGTTACAGCAGCACTAGACAACTAAGATAGGAGGCAAACATTATTAAACGTTGGACTTCCCACACCAGCAAACACAACACCTTGCAGGCGCTCACTGAATTTACCTGGATCACAAAGTATTCCTTCCTGTGCCCTTTGCAATAGAGTGAAAGCAAAAGCTGTGTCATTTCTTCCTCTTCAAAATGAGCTTGTCCATGGCAAAGAGATCCAGGAGCCCGAGACTTACTCCATCAATAGAAAGAGAGACACAACATTGGCTTGCCCAGCCCTGCTCTGGGTCTTTCCAGTCGAATGACATAACCGACATTAGCTTTCAGGTTCAAAGCCTCCTTACACCACTGAAGGCGTGGGCTCGACCATCATTCCATCTCAAAATCTACTCAGCTCATGGGGAACCCAAGGTCAAGGAGGGGACAGTGTTGACACATCGTAGGGTTGGCAACCAACGTCAGAAAACAATATGTGTATTAAATGTTTAATGAGAAACTAATTTGCTCTGTAAATCTTCATCTAAAGTACAATAAAAAAAGATGTAAAAAAAAAAAAGGCTCAGCTCAGCGTGTCCATCTATCCCACACACTATCCCTCTGAAACACGATTTCATGATTTCAAGCAATTTAAAAGTTCATTAATTCTTCCAAAAAGTCAATTTGTGAAAATTAATTGCTGTTTGCAATTTCATTCCCTTTGTCTTGCCTTTAGTTGGAAAAGATGAAGTTTAACAGCACATATCTTCTTGGGGCTGGGAAAATGTAAACGAGGCCAGGGTGCTGCTGTCTATGCCCCCACAGGGCTTCATAAACGGCCCTCTGCCTCTCCTGAGGGTACACAAACCCCCCACACGCCAGGAGTATGCACTCAGCATTTCTGGGGCCTCCATCGGGCCAACTCTGGGCCAGTGCTGGGCTGGGGCAGGTGTGGGAAGGACAAGCTGAGCTGGGTCTCTTAAGCAACAACCCTTTCACACACTGGTCCCTATAGTAAGCACATCCAGGAAACTCCACATAGAAAGAATCAGGACATTATACACATCCCTCAAACTTGACCCTGAGACAGAAAACAGCCCCCTATTCCATACTGGAGGCGGAGATGGGTGTCCTAATAGCTGTCTTCAAAACAAGACTGGAGCCCTGGGGTACCACTCTTCTATGACCTGTAGCCCAACCCCCACCTCTCTGATTCAGGGGCAGAGCTGCTAAAGCAGGGTTAATGCCACCCAGTGTCGTGTCATGCTGATATCGGAGTGCTTACTCCATTGTACCTTATCATCTCTTCACTTGTGTCTCCTCCACTCAACTGTGAGCTTTTCAAAGACAAAACCCATGTCTGACTTTGTCAAGTACCTAACAGCATCTGGCACACAGCAGGACCTCAAATACTGAGTGGGTGGATGGATGGATGGATGGAGAAGATGTGTGGGTGGGTGGATGAATGGAGAAGATGGGTGGGTGGATGGATCGACAGAGAAGATGAGTGGATGGGTAGTTGGATGGATGGAGAAAATAGGTGGGTGGATGGATGGATGGAGAAGATGAGTGGATGGGTAGGTGGATGGATAGAGAAGATGAGTGGATGGGTAGGTGGATGGATGGAGAAGATGGGTGGGTGGGTAAGTAGATGGATGGAGAAGATGGGTGGGTGGATAGGTAGGTGAATGGAGAAGATGGGTGGGTGGATAGGTAGATGAATGGAGAAGATGGGTGGGTGGATAGGTAGATGAATGGAGAAGATGGGTGGGTGGATGGACGGACAGATAGGTGGGTGGATGGGTGGATGGATAATGAAGATGGGTAGGCAAGTGGATGGGAAAGATGGGTGGATGGACGGGGGAAGGACAGATGGACAGATGGGTGGGTGGGTCAGTGGGAGGATGGATGGACAGATGGATGAATATGGTAGGAACGAAGGAAGGAATGCAGGCAGGCTCTTAGAGCTTGTGTCTAACAACACTACTAAAAGTGTTGTCTCTATTGAGTTGGTGTGTGTTTTGCTGTGTATATTCTAAACAATAACAAAATAAAGACTTTTTTTAAAAAAGCGTTCTCTCTAATATTTTTTAAAGATACAATGAATTAAAAAAAAAAAAAACCTGCTAAGGCAAATAAGCAAAGTTTGGATTTAGCATTTCCTGTTGCTTTAAGCTTCGAAGCATTCAGACTCCAGTGGGTTCAACAGCCCCCCTCACCTGATCTGATGCATCAGGCTTGAACAGGAGGAGGGAGCACATAGGGAAGCAAGGGAAAACACATTCAAGGTCAAAGGACACCTCCCATTGCATCTGCATGTACGTGTTTGATAGAACACCCCACGTTCCTAAAAAGTATATTACTTTCAAGGTCACCAAGGTTATTCTTTCTTGGTTGCTATCTTTCTTATTTAGGAATACAGAGATGGTTTCTGTGCCAATACAATCCCCTGAGGTAGGACTGCATGCAATGTTTGGATATGAGAATCAAGGAACTCATCTAAATAATTATAGAAATGGAGCAGGGGCATGGAAAGATAAAGGAACTGTCTTTTTTTATTCAGTATTTCTTTTTGCCTTCTGGATGGAAACAGGTGGGAGGGATGGTGAAGATAAGAGTGTGAAAAGAAATATATAAAAGAGCCCTTTCTCAAATTCTAATTGAACTGACAGGCACAATTCAAAGATATTTTAATATCTTTCTACAGTATAAAATATCACTGCATGCCTTATCCACAACTAGCCAACAACTATCTTATCTTGATCTAGTCCAAAAGGTCACAGTGCCCAAAATGTGCTGGTTGCTTAAGAAGTATACGGGATTTTGAACCAGGGTCAGCTTTATGAAACCAGGCATTCATTGCTTTTCTATGACAGAAAAAGTAAGAATCCATTTTTGTACATTTTCGTCTTTCATAAAGTCAGTCCCAGGATAGAAAGCCATTGGCCCAATATTGATGGTCTTTGGAAATCCACTCACAAATAAGCAAAAGATGAGCTGATCTACAAATTATCTATTTTTGCATTTAATTTTGCTCAGCTGCAAAGAGGCGTAGCGACGAGATACAGAAAGAGATTTAATCTCTTTAATCATCCTTCTTCAAGGCAGAAAGGTTATTGCAACTTGGGAAAATACATGCCTCGAGATAACCCAGCACTTACCCAGTCAGGCCATGGGGATATACAGTGACCTCACCTCATGCGGCCCCAGCCAAACCTGGCCAGTGGCCAGCCCCAAAGGGCTCACTGCAGCCAAGGCACCACGTGGGACCAGGGGCTGGCCCAATGAGATCCTCAGTGGAACCAAAGACGGAACAAAGCCTGTCTTACTTTCTCTCCTGTAAACCTGGCCGGTACTCACATTTTCCCAGGTTCTACCTGGAGGGTGACAGGAGCAGGGAAAAGCATACAGGCCTGGGGACCTCACCTGGGGCAGGGGCTGGCCAGGTCCCCACCACTGGGGACACAAAGGAAGAAAAGGACAAGGGTAGAAAAATTTGACTTAGAATCATACATCCGTGCTGCTACATGATAAGATTCAGTTACCGAGTCCCCTCTACAGCTCCTCCTGGGCTTCAGGGAAATTGCTGGAGCTATTTATTCTGCAGAAAGTGAGTTTCCTCCTTCTCCCCTCCTTCCATACCTGCACCATAGCATTAAGTCTTATACGAATGGCGACGGCTGGAGGAAGGGAAGAGCAAAGAGAACATTTCAGAATGCAATTTGTTCTTCTCTATGGCTAAGACTCAGCATATCATTAAAAAAAAAAGCATACATATAATATCCACCAATAAAGCCAGCAATCAAGGGGGGAGCCTTTGTCATTACAGAAAGGTGAACAGGGGAGCTGTGGTACACTGAACCCATTGTCCTGTCCCCTCCCACCTCAGGCCTGCATCCCAACAGTTCCATCTGTCTGGAATGCCCTTTCTTCCCCCTCTTCACCTGGCGTGCTACTCCAGGTCAGCACTTCAGCACAGAAACCTTGCCTGTTGCTTTCCACCCACCACAGAGTTAAGCACGGCCTCCTACATGGACTCTTTACTCATCCTTTTGCTACTAGAAGCACTTATGATGTCATAAATAAAAACAAAAATTAAACCCACTGCCGTCTAGCCGATTCCAACTTGTAGCGAACCTCTCGGACAGAGTAGAACTGCCCCATAGGGTTTCCAAGGCTATAAATTTTTACGGAAGCAGACTGCCACATCTTTCTCCTGAGGAGCGGCTGGTGGGTACGAACTACTAACCTTTCAGTTAGCAGCTAAGCACTTAACCACTGAGCAGCCAGGGCTCCTCTTATGTAAAAGGTGCCAGTAAACATTTGTTAAATGGCGCCATGAGTAAGGACCTCCCTCCTCCTGCTTCCCACGCCGAGAACAGCTCTTCTTAGCCCTCTCCCCTCCCCTCTTGCTCCTGACTTCTTTCCCAGCACCCTGCACCTCGTCCATCTCTGTATCCAAGCCCTACAGAGCCTGGCCCCTACACTGACACAAACATTCAGTGAGTGAATCACTGAATAAACCAACACAGGAATTCACAGTGGCAAAACTACTACCTGAAACCTAAAGGCAGTGGAGAATACTGTGGGTTTGTTGGAGTTTATTTCACATTAAAAGCTGATAATCAGACTGGGGTCTTGGCTAGCCAAGACAATGTCAACACCTAAATGCAGGGTTTCATGAGAGCAAATGGGACCAAGAGCACTGGCCACACGGTGCCTCTTTAGCAAACATACACCTTGCTCTGCTCCGACAGGCCGCAAGGCAGGAGCTGGTCACATCTGGGCTGGGATGGCAGCTCCCCTGGTGGAAGAATGTTTGTCTGAAAGAAAAGGCCTGGGTGGGGCAGAACAGCAGAGCACCGAGCAACACTGGCCTGTGAAGGAAGATGGGTCCACATAGTCCCCAAACCGCTGAATCAGGGTGAAGCCGCTAGTGCTCTGTGGCCTCTATTCCAGGGTACTAATTCTCCCGTGCCCTCTTGAGAAAACTTCCTGCTTTTCCCAAGGGGCCACAGGCTGCCCAATGGTCTCCACACTCCACCCTCCTGTCATGGAAGTTAAGACATCCTCATCGTCCCAGTCGGCTTCTGTAGAAACGTGGGAAAACACACTATGCCAAGACGCCAAACACAGGTCCCCCTGTGGTCCCCGCAAGCTGTGACTTCCCTTTCTACCTGCCACCATGCAGCTGGCTCCTGACACCCAGCAAACCTAAGGATTTAAACCCACTGGGTAAAAAAAAGTGACATCCTGCATATTACATGAAGATGATTAAAAAAAAATAAATAACCTTGCTGTCAACCCCAACTCATAGCGACCCAAAGGACAGAGTAGAACTGTCCCACAGAGTTTCCAGCGAGCGCCTGGTGGATTCAAACTGCTGACCTTTTGGTTAGCAGCCAAGCACTTTAACCACTGCACCATCAGGGTTTCCTACATGAACACAGTGGTATGTATCTAACATCTCAAAATACAAGAAAAGTTCAATGATGCAGTGAGCCCCAAAACAACGAGGATACATACATATATAAATACAACATGTGCATAGATACACTGATACACATGGATTTTTAGGGGATATGATAAAGTATACAATCTTAGCTGATCAGCTCATTGAGTTTTGACAACTATGAGTTGGAATCGACTCGACGGCAACAGATCTGGTTCTGGTTTGGATACACCACGTACATCAAAAACAAGATTTCCAGAAAGTGCTCTCTACGCCTCTCTCTAGGCAATTTCCCTACCCCACCACCACTTTCTAATTTCTGTCATCATAAAGGAGCCCTGGTGGCGCAGTGGTTAAGAGCTCGGCTACTAACCAAAAGGTGCAGTTCAAATCCACCAGCCACTCCTTGGAAACCCAGTGGGGCAGTTCTACGCTGTCCTGTAGGATCGCTGTGAGTCAAAATCAACTCGACAGCACGAGTTTTTTGTTTTATCAACACAGATGTTTTGGTAATTCTCGGACTTTATACAAATGGAATCACGTCTGTTCTCTGTCATGACTGGCTTCTTTTCTCGCCATAATGTTCTTGACAGTCATCCAGGTAGATTAACAGTAGCTGGTTCTTTTCTATTGTTGACCAGTATTCCCAAACCAAACCTACTGCTGTCAGGTCAACTCCAACTCATAATGACCCTACAGGACAGGGCAGAATTGCCCCATAGGGTTTCCAAGGCATTAAGCTTTATAGAAGCAGACCGCCACGTCTTTCTCCCACTGAGCGGCCAGTGGGTTCGAACCGCCAATCTTTCAGTTAACAGCCGAGCACTTAACCACTGCACCACCAGGGACTGCACAATAAACATCAGCGTCCATTAAAAGGGGCTCACGTCCAAGGTGGGGACCTGCTTTCCTGTAAAGACAGCGCCCTCCTCCTGGCCCCTGCCCTCCCCTTCTGAGCCCCACACTCCTCTAATTCTGCTAGACCAGGACCTGGTACAGTCATTTCTGGAAGGACAAAAACAGAGGGGAGATGCTGATACCCTGCAGGGCCTCAGACACAGGGCCTGAAAGCTGACACCCCAGTCCCACCAGCCAACAGAGGGCTATGCTCAAAAGAGAGAGCCTGCTCACCCCATTTGGATGCTAACTGCTAATGAGCACCCCCAGGCCAGGCCCAGATACCACCTCCTTGTTGCAGGACTAGAGCTTCAACATGGGCAATCACAGCTGGGCCTCGCCCAGATGCCACCATGTGCGGGGCAGAGGCAAGTCCACATGTGCGAGGAGGGAGCCCCAGGCCTGGCGGTGGGTGCTCTGGGCAAGCTGGCGCTGTTGCTGGTTTTGCAGGTGTGACTGCAGTCTGGTCCAAGGGCCTACCCCGTGCATCGTCAGGCCCACCTACCATGCCTATGAGTCTCCTTAGCTAACCATTTGATAAGTCTGCCTTCCCTGGAAAGTGCACAAAGACACTGGAGGATGTCACAAGTGTCCACCGAGAGAGGTGTTGGCTGGGTGCCACTCTCAGGGCAGGCCACAGAACCCACTCACAGACCTCATGTAGCATGGGCACTCAGGCATGAATACAAATTCACCAAGGGGCGTTAAAAAAACATCCAGGCCTGGAAGAGTCCCGCCCTCCTGACACTTTGCTGCTCAGAAAGCTCTTCTGCCCCAGAGCCGGCCCAGCCAGGAATCCTGTCTTCCCCATCAGGGTGCTAAACACCTGGCCAAACCTTTATGCCCTTGAAGGTGACTGGGGTGCAACACAGCACCCAGTGAGCCTAAACAGAGTCCGCAACAAGACCAGTGTAATTTGCAAGGCAAGTGCAAAATGAAAATGCAAAGTCCTTTGTTAAACAATTATTTAAAATCTCAATCACCATGACGAGAAATGAAGTCCTGATACAGGCTACCACATGGATGAATTGTGGGAAGGTGGTGCTGAGTGAAAGAAGTCAGACACAAAAGGACAGATACTGAATGATCCCACTGTGTGAAATACTGGAATAGGAAACTGCATATAGACCAAGAAGGAGCCCCGGTGGCGCAATAGCTAAGCACTCGGCTGCTAAACAAAAGGTCAGAGATTCAAACCCACCAGCACCTCCGTGGTAGAAAAGACCTGGTGATCTGCTCCCGTAAAGATGGCACACAGCAACAACAATATAGAGACCAAGAGGTCCCTGGGTGGTGCAAACAGTTTGTGCTTGGCTACTAACTGAAAGGACAGTGGTTCAAACTCACCCAATGCTAGTGAAAAGGAAAGGCCTGGAGATCTACTTCTGTAAAGATTACAGCCAAGAAAACTCTATGGAGCAGTTCTACTCTGTAACACATGGGGCCGCCATGAGTCAGAATTAGCTCAACTGCAGTGGGTTTGGTTTTGGTTTTTTACAGAGATCAAAGTTGATTAATGGTAACCAGGGGCAGGTAGAAGGGGGAACGGGGACTCACTGCTTAGAGAACCCGGAGCTCCTGTTAAAAGACACGGAGCAATTTAGAAACAAATACGGGTGACGGGTACACAGCCTGATGAACACAACTAATGTCACTGAACTGTACACATAAAGAATGCTGAAATGGCAAATATCTGCTTACCTATATATTTACTACAATAAAAAAAAAAATTTCAAGATGGAGATTGCAGAGCTTTAAACTAAGCACGGCACCTTATATGCGCGGGTCCCCTCGGGACCACTCAGGTCACACACCTGTGGCACCCGCCCACCCTGGTCCCCAAGGTTTCTCCTTCCAGGACTCGGCTGCCCTGTTCTACAAGGTCAATACTCTTCAGCAGAGCAACTGGGAGGCTCACGAGCATGTGATATTTTAACAGTCATTTCAATTGACTATAAAAATACAGCACCACATAGTAAAATTGCTTTTGCACCGTGGTAGAAATACTTAGCAAGAGATGAGAAATACTTAGCAAGAGGCTATAAAAACCTATTTGCTTGCTTATAGAGTTGCTGCTGAACAGGACAAAGGCAGAGGAGGATAAAGGGAAGCAGGAGAGACTCCATCTCAGAAAATGCCCACAACAGTGTGCCCGCCATGATACGCAGCAGGCAAGGTGTGTCAGGATTTTTTTTAACGTGCTGAGCAAAGCACAGGAAACCCTGGTGGCGTAGTGGTTAAGTCCTACAGCTGCTAACCAAGGAGTCGGCAGTTCAAATCCACCAGGCGCTCCTTGGAAACTCGATGGGGTAGTTCTACTCTGGAATCGACTCAGTGGCAACGGGTTTGGTTTTTGGTTTGAGCAAAACACTGATCATCACTCCGCTCTTTCTATTTGTCTGTTCCATTTTTAACTTTTGATGTTTCCATCAGATTTGACATCGGAAAACTCTCGTTTCCCTGCGATTCACCGCTGTTTCACCCCCGTCATCCACAGCGTGCCACTGAGACATGGGCACCCACTGAGAGTACAAAACACCCTCCCGCCAACACACATCGAGAAGAAGTTCCTCCCCTGTTATGGGCTGAACCGTGTCCCCCAAAGTCATGTGTTATAAATCCTAACCTCTATGCCTGTGGCTATAATCCTAATTGGAAACTGGTTGTCTTTGTTAATGAGAATTAGCATAGGGTGCCTCTTGAGTCAATCTCTTCTGAGATATAAAAAAGACTAAACAAGTAAACTATGATGCAGAGATGGGGGAAGAGAGATGCCAAGCCACAAAAAGATCATCCAGGAAAAGAAGCTCAGAAGAGACAAGGACCTTCCTCCAGAGCCGACACAGGGCCTTCCCCTAGAGCCAGCACCCTGAATTTGGACTTCTAGCCTCCTAAACTCTGAGAAAATAAATTCCTTTTTGTTAAAGCCACCTATTTATGGTATTTCTGTTATCACAGCACTAGATAACCATGACATACCCCAAAACAGTTCCCAAGAAAATCCCAACCACAAATGAGGGATACCCTACCCATACTTTTTCTATGAGGCCCTTACCCCACAGCCATTTGGCATGAAAGATCGGAGACTCTACCAACTGTGTCATCACCACCACCAGCAACAACACCACCACCATCACCACCTATAACAACACTACTACCACCATCACCTCCACCACCATCACCACCTATAACACTACCACCACCACCATGACTATCATCATCACCACCTACAACATCACCTCTACCATCACCAACTGTAACAACACCACCACCACCACGATCACCACCTATAACACCACTACCACCACCAGCATTACAACTATCACTGTCACCACCTACAATATCACCTCCACCACCATCACCACCTGTAACACCACCAAGACCACTATCACCATCACGACCTACATCACCTCCACCACTATCACCACCTATAACACTGCCACCACCATCACCTCCACCACCATCACCACCTACAACGCCACCACTACCACCATTACCACTATCACCATCACCACCTACAACTCTACCACCATCACCACCTACAACAACACTACCACTACCACTGCCACCACCACTATCACCACCACCAACACCACCACTACCACCACCATCACCACCGACAACATCACTATCACTACCATCACCATCATCATAGTAATGATCGTAGTTAACCTTCATTCCACACTTACTGAGACCAGGCACTCCACTAAACACTTCATGCATTTCCTCATTCGATCCCATGTCAACTCTATGAAGGGGGTGTTCCCATTTCCACACAGAAAAACTGAGGCAAATAACAGGAGGAAGGAGGGTGTGCTGGCTGACCCACTGCAGGGCATCATGGGACCTGGAGCTGTGAGAACAGCCCTCCCTGGCACGCTCTGCCCTCTCAGACAAAGAGTAACTATGCCGTTGCTTCCACAACAAAGGCTTCAGAGTCCCTCTCTCTACAACCAATGCCCTTTGCTTCAAAGGGGCTGTGACAATTGTAGACAGTGTCAAAGTCCCCATTCCCTGACTCCAGAAAGTCCTTGAGACACGATGAAAGGACAGCTCCATCAATCCCATGAAGGGAGCCACAGTCCAGAAGACAGGCTGCCTTTCCATCTCAACTCCAGGGTCCACTCACCCAAGACCACACAGTGAAGTCAGGCCAGCAAACGGGGTATGTTCACCACCCAACACCCTGGTAAGCACCCGGGGGTAGATGGACTTTAACAAGACAGAATTCCTACACCCCAAAGAGCTCACGATCTCCAACAACTTCCTGTAAGCTCGAAGGGCAGACACAAGTGACACAGATAAGCTCTGATGGAACTCTAATTGGAAGTCAAAAAGAAACGATTCCAACTCACGGAGGTCCCATGTGTGTCAGAGTAGAACTGTGCTCCATAGGTTTTCAACACCTGGGGTTTTGTTCAGAAGTAGAATGCCAGGCCTTTCTTCCCAGGCACCTCTAAGCAAACTTGAACCTCCAACCTTTCAGTCAGCAGCCAAGCGCGTTAACCGTTTGTACCACCACATAACCCCATCCACTGCCATAGAGTCGATTCCGACTCACAGTGACCCTGTAGGACAGAGCAGAACCACCCCATTGGGTTTCCAAGGCTGTAATCTTTATGGAAGCAGAATGCCACATCTTTCTCCTGTGGAGCAGCTGGTGGGTTTGAACTACCGACCTTTAGGTTAGCAGCCAAGTGCTTACCCACCAAACCACCAGGACTCCTTTGCGTCACCCAGGGACTCCAACTGGAAGCCAGGCCTCCAAATAATGGTGCAACTATCAATAACTGTAAGGACAGCAGCTAAAGCCTTACTGATGAAGGAGCCAAGCTGAAAGGTCCTCAAGGATTACCTAATTTAAATATCAACAACCTTACAAGGGAGGTGATTCTATCATTATCCCCATTTCACGGGTGAAGAAACTGAGGCATAGAGATCTTAAGTTGCCTGCTCAAAGTCATGGGTGTAGAAAGTGGGAAAAATCAGGTCTGGGGGCCAGGCAGTCGGAATCCATTCCACGCGGCCCTAACCACTACACTGCCTGGCTACATGACACAGGGCCATGTGCTCTGCACGGCAGAAGGACACAGCTTTTCCTCCCTGGCTCCTCTCCCACTGTCACTCCTTGAATAGGTCTCATAAAACCATGCAGAAAGATGTCAAAACAAAAGTCACACAAAATAGCATCTAGTATCACACCAGGACTGTCACAGGTAAACCTTGCCACAAAGTTCTTTTTGGGTGAAATGTTCTCGAGAAATCGTTTTCCCCTCCAGCATTCATCAAACTCCCCATTCTTCTGTCTGGCATGAATTTAGAGTTCTAGTGCAGATGGGACATTCAACACCCCGTGCTCACATCAGGCCCGGAGATACATCGGCGCCGCATCTGTACCCCTGCTCCTCTGAGATAAAACAGGAGCTACTGATGCCCTGAGGCAAGAGGGGGTTCACAAGAACAGATCCCATACAGGTATACCCCTCCCCTCACCGGCCCACCTGTTCCGGTCCACCCATGGACAATTGGAAGGGTGCTCACTGAGCAAGGCTATGACCACCCCAAGGGGGCGCCCTTCTTTAATTCCCAAAGGCAGCACATGGCCCAGGGGCCCTACTGTGGCTCCCACCTTCCTGACTCAGCAGGGCTACATGAGGGCAGGAGGGGTGTAAAGCCCATGTCCCCAAAGCCCAGCACCCAGAGCCCACATAATAGGCATCTTCAGGGACCATACTGAGACTGGTCAGCACTCAAGCCCGAGAGGGAAACAGAGTGCCAGGCAGGGGGCAGAGATGGGGTCCACCTGGGTAAGGAAGACCTTCCCTACACCCTTCAGGACCTGCCTCATCACCTGGGAAGGGTGGGCCGGATCCAGAAGAGTATTCCAGGGCCAGGGCCTGGGTAACACGAAGGGTTTGGACTCAGCACTTACCGAGACGCTGGGCACACACCAGCTGCCGCTGGCCTTCCTCCTGGCCCCGGCACACCCTACCCCTTGCTTACGGCCTCCTGAGGCCGGTGGTGAAGCTCAAGTCAGGTGGCACGTGCCAAGCCTCGGCACACAGTCCCTACCCCAGGACAGGGGCCCGAGGTGGGTCAAGTTTCCCTTCTGAGGGAGCGCTGGCCAAGAGGAGCTCAGACGCCTTTCCAGGGACAAGAAGTGTGAGGTCAATCTTAGCTGCACTGCTGGACTCAGGAGTCCCGGGATTCTCAAGAGGCTAAAATCATAAGCCACCACCAGCTACCACCGAGCCAGTTCCAACTCCTGCTGCCCCCAAGTGTGCAGAGTTGAACTGTGCTCCACAGGGTTTCGGTGGTTGGCACCTTCTTCCTGGGTGCCTCTGGGTAGACTCAACCCTCCGATCGCTTGGTTAGCCACCGAAGGTGTTAACCGTTTGCACCACCCAGGGACTCCTCCTAGGGAACAGCAACCTTAGAAATACCCACCACCAGGGGGTCTTCCAGACTTACCCGTGCCATGGAGCCTTCTGAGAGCCCTGCTCATGTAGGAAAGGTTTAGCCAGACACCATCCCCAGGCTTATGCTGGGCACCAGTCTCTCTTAAGTCTGGCTGAGCCAAGCTACATGTGGGGGACAGGCTGGGCAGGGCAGGATTTGACCCACACTCTGCCCAGATCTGCTTCACAACCAGGCCAGCGCGTCAGGACTCACAGCCTGCACCCTGACCCCCCGACTCAGCTCCAGCACACTTGCGGTCCGTCACCCAGCTCTCATCTCTCTCCCCCAGGCACCCCTTTTCCCAGTCCTACTAGGCAAGTTCCCTCCTATTCACCCCCAAATACAGCTCACATATCACCCCACCCAGATGGCACCCCCTCCTCCGGCCTCTGCTCAGAGCCTGGCTGGGTCCCTGGTGCAGTAACACCTGCCCACTGGTCTCTCTGCGAGCTCCTGGGTAGTGCTCGGCCAGGCTGCTCTCTGAACCCCAGGCTGAGACCTACCCCAGGCACGAGGCAGGTCCTGGGAAGCTCAAGCTGATCAGTGGCTTCTGTGTCAGCCCCATTTTCCTGACAAACACCTAGGTGGCTTGCTTGAGTTCACAGTGATGGGGACTGCGACCCAATCTTCCCACTGAAGCGGGCTTACCATTCACAGTGGCGGTTGGGGTCTGGCAATACTGCCACAAAGGCCCAGATGAGGGGTCAGAAACAGACTCAGCCCTTCCCAAGCAGGGCTGATTGCTCACAGTATAACGCAGCAACAGCTTCCTGAATCACAGGCAAGGCGGTGTGGAGAAGCATTACCCGCACGCAGCCCTCCTTCTGTAGGACTGCAGGTCCCAGACACCAGCACCACCCTCCACACCCAGGCCTCTCCCACAACCAACTAGTCACCACAGCAGTCACTGCCTCCCAAGGGTCCTCAAGCCCATCCACTTGCCCCACTACGGGCCTCCATCGACTCCTCTCCTTCCCCCGCGACGGGCCACCACCGACTCCTCTCCTTCCCCCACGACGGGCCACCACCGACTCCTCTCCTTCCCCCACGACGGGCCTCCACCGACTCCTCTCCTTCCCCCGCTACGGGCCACCACCGACTCCTCTCCTTCCCCCGCGACGGGCCACCACCGACTCCTCTCCTTCCCCCGCGACGGGCCACCACCGACTCCTCTCCTTCCCCCGCGACGGGCCACCACCGACTCCTCTCCTTCCCCC
This sequence comes from Loxodonta africana, assembly GCF_030014295.1. NCBI lineage: Eukaryota > Metazoa > Chordata > Mammalia > Proboscidea > Elephantidae > Loxodonta > Loxodonta africana. The sequence goes on from NC_087357.1 coordinate 8,973,736, forward strand.
GCGACGGGCCTCCACCGACTCCTCTCCTTCCCCCGCGACGGGCCACCACCGACTCCTCTCCTTCCCCCGCGACGGGCCTCCACCGACTCCTCTCCTTCCCCCGCGACGGGCCACCACCGACTCCTCTCCTTCCCCCGCGACGGGCCTCCACCGACTCCTCTCCTTCCCCCGCGACGGGCCTCCACCGACTCCTCTCCTTCCCCCGCGACGGGCCACCACCGACTCCTCTCCTTCCCCCGCGACGGGCCTCCACCGACTCCTCTCCTTCCCCCGCGACGGGCCACCACCGACTCCTCTCCTTCCCCCGCGACGGGCCTCCACCGACTCCTCTCCTTCCCCCGCGACGGGCCTCCACCGACTCCTCTCCTTCCCCCGCGACGGGCCTCCACCGACTCCTCTCCTTCCCCCGCGACGGGCCTCCACCGACTCCTCTCCTTCCCCCGCGACGGGCCTCCACCGACTCCTCTCCTTCCCCCGCGACGGGCCACCACCGACTCCTCTCCTTCCCCCGCGACGGGCCTCCACCGACTCCTCTCCTTCCCCCGCGACGGGCCACCACCGACTCCTCTCCTTCCCCCGCGACGGGCCACCACCGACTCCTCTCCTTCCCCCGCGACGGGCCTCCACCGACTCCTCTCCTTCCCCCGCGACGGGCCTCCACCGACTCCTCTCCTTCCCCCGCGACGGGCCACCACCGACTCCTCTCCTTCCCCCGCGACGGGCCACCACCGACTCCTCTCCTTCCCCCGCGACGGGCCTCCACCGACTCCTCTCCTTCCCCCGCGACGGGCCACCACCGACTCCTCTCCTTCCCCCGCGACGGGCCTCCACCGACTCCTCTCCTTCCCCCGCGACGGGCCACCACCGACTCCTCTCCTTCCCCCGCGACGGGCCACCACCGACTCCTCTCCTTCCCCCGCGACGGGCCTCCACCGACTCCTCTCCTTCCCCCGCGACGGGCCTCCACCGACTCCTCTCCTTCCCCCGCGACGGGCCACCACCGACTCCTCTCCTTCCCCCGCGACGGGCCTCCACCGACTCCTCTCCTTCCCCCGCGACGGGCCTCCACCGACTCCTCTCCTTCCCCCGCGACGGGCCACCACCGACTCCTCTCCTTCCCCCGCGACGGGCCTCCACCGACTCCTCTCCTTCCCCCGCGACGGGCCACCACCGACTCCTCTCCTTCCCCCGCGACGGGCCACCACCGACTCCTCTCCTTCCCCCGCGACGGGCCTCCACCGACTCCTCTCCTTCCCCCGCGACGGGCCACCACCGACTCCTCTCCTTCCCCCTCCACTTTCTCAAGCCGCTGCCCACACGGCTGACAACACCTGGACGTACCACTCTCCACTTTACAACATCACACGAACACCCCTGCCTCCGGGCCTTCCGCTATATCCACACTGCTGCTGCCACGTTCTTCATTTCATCAACTCGTACATACTCTTCAAGTCAGCGTCCCCGGATGATGCAAACGCTAAACGCGCTTGGCTGCTACCCAAAAGGTTGGGAGTTTGAGTCCACCCAGAGGCACCTTGGAAGAAAGGCCTGGCAATCTACTTCTAAAAAATCCACCATTGAAAATCCTGTGGAGCACGGTTCTACTCTGACATGCGTGCGTGGTAGCCCCATGGTTCAGAGTTGACTCAATAGCAACCGGTTATTCTTCAAGTCACCGACAAAGATGTCACTTCTTCCAGGAAGCCTCCCTTGATTACACATTCTCCCTCTTACTATTCACCACCCTGTCTTGTCACTTCTACTTACTTCCCTGTCTCCCAACCATATCTACCCCAGCCCACATTAGAGCAACCAACATTTTGTAGGTACCCAGTCAATATCACAAATGTACGAATTTAGCCAAAACCCACTAAATGAGTAGCCCTTATTATATATATTATAATAACATATAAGCCCTTATTAGGTGCTAGCATATACTAACTCGTTTAATCATCTCATCAGATTTATATCATACATTCTAGTATTATCCTCATTTTACAGAGGAACAAACTGAGCCACTGAGAGGTTAATCAAGCTGCCAGCTAGTAGCAGCGGAGATGGGATTTGATCCCAGACAGTCTGGCTCCATGGACTGTGGAGAAAACTCAGCCCTTCAAAGAGAGCAGGGCAGACAGGTCCAAAGAAGCTCTTAAGCCTTTTATTTCATTTTATTTTTTTGGCTTGTTTGTTTTTAATGATCGCTTCTAGATTAAAAAGAAAAGGAAATCAATATGATTTAGATTGGTAATTAAACTCATAAGTGCTCATACCAAAACGATCTATATTGAGGTTATGAACCACAGTTTACTTAAGAATTTTCTGGAAAGAAGCATTCGGTGAACAAATGCCCAGACAGAGGAATCATCACCGAGTCCCTACTTTCCATTAGCAGCTTCCCGAAAGGACAGATCATGGCTCTCTTTTAATGAGTTTTTGTAATGTTGAGTGTATTTACAGTAAAAATAAACAAAATGATGTTCTCTGCCTCATCATAGGGCCCAGGTTCACAAGAAATGGCAGATCCCTGGAGGCCGCTCACTCCATTAGGGCAACTTCTTGCAAATCGAAAATAAGCAGCAGCTTCACCCATGGCGCCTTTGTTCTAACGCTTAGAGGTCTTTTCAGATTTACTTCTGCTGTAACGTCAGGCAACCAGTTCCCAAATGAGTCCAGGACTCAGCTTCAACCTGGAGCTAAAAGGGAGCTTCATACCACTGAAGCCAAAGAAGGGAGAGGGGTTGAGCCCACCTCCTCCTGGTGCCATCACCCAGGAATGAGCCAACATCACGGAATGCCAGCACACACTCAGTACCCTCCCGGCCCTCCTCACCATACAAGCTGACCACCCATGGAACAGAACCCTGGGGACAAAGCAGCTTAAAAGTCATACGGCAACAACAGGCAACATTATCTTCATGTGGGTTTGAGCCTGCAAGCACAGGCTCATCAGACACAGCCATGTTTTCCAAGAAAAGTAATTACATACTACTTGGTCAGACAAAACCTACAAATCTATAAGTTCTGTTTGACTATGGCTTTCCAACTTTTTTTGTGTGTGTGGTGAGTTGGTTAGTTGGCTGGTTGGTTGGTTGGTTTTGTTTTGGTTTTGCTCTTGTGTTTTAAAGAACCACTAGAATCCCGACTAGTGAAAAATCTCCTCAGGATTTAGATATCTGCAAACTATCCACAAAGCATAATCCCCTTTATATGTTTATCCCTGGGTGGTGCAAACACTTTGTATTCAGCTACGACCATAAGGTTAATAGTTTGAATCCACCCAGAAGCACCACAGGAAAAAGGCCCAGAGATCTACTTCCATTGAAAACCCTACGGAGCAGAGTTCTACTCTGACACACAGGGGTTCACCGTGAGTCAGAAGCCATCGACAGTAATGGATTTACACAGGACGGCATTTCCTTTCTGGACCACAGAACACACTCCATCAAACTTTCTCTCCTTCCTCCCTGTCCACCAGATACCAATAAAAACAGAGACAGTCTGCAGAGAAGTTTAATAGCTGAAATGTCCTCTGGTCAGATTGTAGGGCAGATAAACCAATCAAGTAAATTTTATGAAGAATGTCATCCTCCCAGACAATGACCCAACAGATTACTCCGGAGCAGTGGGCCCTGAAACACTGTGATGAAAAACATAAATGCTACAGCTGATAATTACCTTGGTTGTTTATCCATCTGTTTGCTTTCTCACATATGTGGATCATGATTACATTTAATCACTCTCAAAAGAATTATCTTGGTGAGATTACAGAGCCACATAACAGAGTCGACTGTAATTCAATAGACACTTTTGATTTCCCTGATAAAGAATCAGCCACTACTATTGCAATGGCGACTCCAGTTCTCGCCAATCTGATTGAAATTTTACTTGATACACTGATTACACCAACTGCGGCCAACTACAAAAGTAGACACTTGGTTTCCTAGGAGTGAGTACCAGTAGTTTCATATAAAATAGGTACTTTGAAAAATTATATTGAGTATGAAATGCCTCAGATTCCACTGTTATATAATTCAGAAAACCACCCCGGTTTGAAAGAATAAGCAGAACGGTTGTATGAAGACCTGGAGTTAGAAAACCAAAAGGGTATTTCTCAAGCCAAAAGAACTGAAGAAAAAATTCAAGTCTTGAGCTGCAGTCCTGTAAGATTCTAGGGGTGAAATACTGAACAACGCAGGAAGCATCAAAAGAAGATGGGAGGAATACACAGAGTCACTGTACCAAAAAGAAATGGTCAAAATTCAACCATTTCAGGAGGCAGCATATGATCAAGAACCTACGGTACTGAAGGAAGAAGTCCAAGCTGCACTGAAGGAATTGGAGAAAAACAAGGCTCCAGGAATGGACAGAATACCAACTGGGATGTTTCAACAAACGGATGCAACACTGCAAGTATCCACTCATCTATGCCAAGAAATTTGGAAGACAGCTACCTGGCTGGAAGAGATGCATATCTGTGCCCATTCTAAAGAAAGGTGATCCAACAGAAGGAGGAAATTATCAAACAATATCATTAATATCACACGCAAGTAAAACTTTGCTGAAGATAATTTAAAAATGGTTGCACCGATACATTGACAGCGAACTGCCAGAAATTCAGGCCAGATTCAGAAAAGGACATGGAACAAGACATATCATTGCTGATGTCAGATGGATTTTGGCTGAAAGCAGAGAATACTGAAAAAATGTTTACCTATATTTTATTGACTATGCAAATGCATTTGCCTGTGTGGATCTTAACAAGTCATGGATAACATTGCGAAGAACGGGAATTCCATTAACACTTAATTGTGCTCATGAAGAATCTGTACATAGATTAAGAGGCAGTTGTTCAAACAGAACAAGGGGATACTTTGTGGTTTAAAGTCAGGAAAGGTGTGCGTCATGGTTATATCTTTTCACCATACTTATTCAATCTTTACACTGAACAAATAATCCAAGAAACTGGACTATATGAAGAAGGTATATATCAGGATTGGAGGAAGACTCATTAACAACCTGCAATATGCAGATGACACAACCTTGCTTGCTGAAAGTCAAGAGAACTTGAAGCACTTATGAAGATCAAAGACTATAGCCTTCAGTATGGATTACACCTCAACATAAAGAAAACAAATGTCTTCACAACTGGACCAAGAAGCAACATCATGATAAACAGAGAAAAGGTTGAAGTTGTCAAGGATTTCATTTTACTTGGACTCACAGTCAATGCCCATAGAAGCAGCAGTCAAGAAATTAAACGACATATTGCATTGGGCAAATCTGCTGCAAAAGACCTCTTTAAAGTGTTCAGAAGCAAAGACGTCACTTTTCCTGTCTAGATGCAGGGTGCTCCATGGGGGCAGGTCCAGATTGGGAGTAAACCCATTGCCATCGAGTCAATTCTGACTCATAGTGACCCTATAGGACAGAGTAGAACTGCCCCATAGAGTTTCCAAGGAGTGCCTGGTGGATTCGAACTGCTGACCTTCTGATTAGCAGCTGTAGTTCTTAACCACTATGCCACCAGGGTTTCCAAGTAGAGCCATTATAATCTCCAACTTCCTGCCCTTCTCCTGCCAGTTGCACAAACTTAACACAGAGGAGCATTTTCTAGAAAAAAACACATGGTCAATGGATAAACAAAATGTGGTACATCCATGCAATGGAGTATTACTCAGCCATACAGAGAAATGAAATCCTGATGCATGCTAAGATATGATGAACCTTGAAAACATCACACTGAGCAAATAAGTCAATTGCAAAAGGACAAATACTATATGATTCCACTTATATGAAATTAGCAAACACATAGAAATCAAAGATTATTAGTGGTTACCAGGGGTGGGAGAGAGGGAGAAAGGGGAATTTTGCACTTAGGGGGCACTGAGTTTATGGTAATGATGGTGGAATTATTTGTTAAGAGATACCAATAACAGTTACACAATCAAATAATATAATCAATGTCACTGAACTGTACGTGTAGAAACTGTTGGAGGGAAAAAACACTAAAACACACAATCACTAAGCAGAAACTAATGAAACAGGAATATTACAACTAGTCTTTGAACTTCATGGACTTCTTAAAAATCTAGATGAACATCAGCAAATCTCAACGGAGGGTTTTTGTATGGCTAAGATGTCACAGTTAATGTCTCAATGAGAAGGCTTCATACTTTTCATAATCCTTATGCTCGCCTTGCCCATAAGGGTTCCATCAAGTAGGTGAGATAAAAAAAAAAAATAAGAGCCCATAAATCCCAAAAAGGCTGTGACAAGCCATTATACTGAGCCATGCACAAAGTCAGACTCACAGCAGGTAGAAAAACAGATAAAATTGACACCCATCTTTTAAACATGGAAAAAAAAAAAAGGTGCAATGTGGATTGAAAGTGGCTGCCTGGCCTTGCTCCGATTTACTGCTTCACATTCAGTATCAGCATTTTTTTTTTTTTTTTTTAAAGATAAAGTTAAAATTCATCTTCTGGTATTTGTGGAATTTATCAGGTTTGGATCCTAAATGGCCAAGCATTATGATTGGGAAAAAGGATCAAATGGTGCGTGGCGCCTAGTGGGAGCTGGGAGTCTGAGGCAGAGCCACCTGTGTGTAACGGGACGGCCCCACGATGCGTAAGCCACACTCAAAGTTACTACTCAGATTACATGCCTTTCACACACAGGCATTGCTGACTTTCAGCTTCCATATGCCCCTTGTCAGAAGCACACGTGACGAGGCAGGCGTCAGGCTGGTTTGGAGCAGGGTCCTCCACCTTGCCTACCCCTGACACCTCTAAGAGAAATCCTGAAGGAAGGACAGCATTGTTTCTGCCATGTGGTGCTTCTTACAGGAATGGCATCACCTAACAGGTGAGGTGTGGGCCTGAGATGGAAGACAGGTGCTGACATTCACTGCCCCACAGCACAAACAGCAACCGTCTTCATTGGCAACATCCACTCCCCCAAAATAAAGTCATGTTTTTAGTTCGACACACCTTGTGCAAGAGCTACAAATCCCAGTACCACACCCCCCGCCCCCCAGAGTTCCACCCAGGCCCCAGTCATTCCCATTTTTGCTTTATTAAGATCCAAAAAGCCATTTCCCCTTACTTGTTCTTCTGACTTCTAAGAGATGCAACTGTCAGCCCAGCAAGTCAAGAGTTAGAAAAGCTGTACTTTCCAGGATGGAAGCTTTCTGATGTCCAGATAGGGGAGCTCATTTGTCACTGCTCTGTGCCGCCCAGGCCTGTCCTGTCATCCGTAATAGGAAAGAATTGTCACTCTGGAGCACACTCGCTCCAGGTACCAGACTGAGCCCAGATTAGCAGTCTACCACGTGCTCCACAACCCTTGGTGAGATGTTTATATTGGAATGTTCCCAACTGACAGCTGTCATGCATCGAGCACACTCACCACATGGCAGGCACTGTTTCCATATTTTACATACATTAGCTCATATCATCCTCACCATGATCCTATGCGACAGGTTCCTAATCACACTGCATGCAGGGATGAAGGACTGAAACTTGCAACTCTACTAGCTACTTAACTGGTGTCTTAGTTATCTATTGTTGCTGTTGTTAGGTGCCACTGAGTCGCTTCCAACTCATAGCTACCCTATATACAACAGAACGAAACATCGCCCGGTCCTGTGCCATCCTGACAATCCTTGTTATGCTTGAGCCCACTGTTACAGCCACTGCGTCAAACCATCTCATTGAGGATCTTCCTCTTTCTTGATGACCCTCCACTTTACCAAGCATGACATCCTTCTCCACGGACCGATCCCACCTGATAGCATGTCTAAAGAATGTGAGACGTAGTCTCGCCATCCTTGCTCCTAAGGAGCATTCTTGTTGTACTTCTTCCAAGGAAGATTTGTTCGTTCTTCTGGCATTCCACAGTATATTCAATATTCTTCGCCAACACCACAATTCAAAGGTGTCAATTCCTCTTTGGTCTTCCTTATTCATCGTCCAGGTTTCGCATGCATGTGAGGTGATTGAAAACAACACCATGGCTTGGGTCAGGTGCACCTCAGTCTTCAAGGTGACATCTTTGCTTTTCAGCACTTTAAAGAGGTCCTTTTTTTTTTTGCAGCTGACTTGACCAATGCAATGCGTCGTTTGATTCCTTGACTGCAGCTTCCATGGCTGTTGATGGCGGATCCAAGCAAAATGAAACCCTTGACTTCAATCTTTTCTCCATTTATCACGATGTTGCTTGTTGGTCCAGTTGTGATGATTTTTGTTTTCTTTATGTTGAGGTGTAATTCATACTGAAGGCTGTGGTCTTTGATCTTTATCAATAAGCACTTCAAGTTCTCTTGACTTTCAGCAAGCAAGGTTGTGTCATCTGCGTAACGTAGGTTGTTACTGAGTCTTCCTCCCATTCTGATGCCCCGTTTTTCCTCATATAGTCCAGCGTCTCAGATTATTTGCTCAGCATAAAGATTGAATAAGTAGGGTGAAAGGATACAACCCTGACGCACACGTTTCCTGACTTTAAACCAATCAGTATCAGCTTGTTCTGTCCAAACAACTGCCTCTTGATCTATGTACAGGTTTCTCATGAGTACAATTAAACGTTCTGGAATCCCCATTCTTCTCACTGTTATCCATAATTTGTTATGATCCACAGTCGAATGCCTTTGCGTAGTCAATAAAACACATGTGAACATCCTTCTGGTATTCTCAGCTTTCAGCCAGGATCCATCTGACATCAGCAATGATATCCCTGGTTCCACGTCCTCTTCTGAATCCAGCTTGAATTTCTGGCAGTTCCCTGTCGATATACTGCTGCAGACACTTTTGACTCATCTTCAGCAAAATTTTACTTGCGTGTGACATTAATGATATTGTTGGATAATTTCTGCATTCGGTTGGATCTCCTTTCTTGGGCATAAGCATAAATATGGATTTCTTCAAGTCAGTTGGTCAGGTAACTATCTTCCAAGTTTCTTTATATAGACTAGTGAGCTCTGCCAGTGCTACATCCATTTGTTGAAACACCTCAGTTGGTATTCCATCAATTCCTAGATCCTTGGTTTTCAACAAGCCTTCAGTGCAGCTTGAACTTCTTCCTTCACTACCACCGGTTCCTGATCACATGCTACCTGTTGAAATGGCTGAATGTGAACCAATTCTTTTTGGTATACTGACTCTGTGTATTCCCTCCATCTTCTTTCGATGCTTCTTGCGTCATTTAATATTTTCCCCGTAGAAGCCTTCGCTATTGCAACTGGAGGCTTGAATTTTTTCTTCAGTTCTTTCAGCTTGAGAAATGCCGAAGGTATTCTTCCCTTTTGGTTTTCTATCTCCAGCTCTTTGCACATGTTATTATTCTTCTCGAGCTGCCCTTTGAAATATTCTGTTCACCTCTTTTACGTCATCATTTCTTCCTTTCACTTTAGCTACTCAATGTTCAAGAGTAGCTTTCAGAGTCTCTTCTGACATCCATGTTGATCTTTTCTTTCTCTCCTGTCTTTTAAAGACCTATTGTTTTCTTCATGTATGATGTCTTTGAAATCATTCCACAACTCATCTGGTCTTTGGTCACTAGTGTTCAACATGTCAAATCTGTTCTTGAGATGGTCTCTAAATTCAGGTGGGATATACCCAAGGATGTACTTTGGCTCTCTTGAACTTGTTCTAATTTTCTTCAGCTTCAACTTGAACTTGCATATGAGCAACTGGTAGTCTGTTCCTCTGTTGGCCCCTGGCCTTGTTCTGACTGATGATATTGAGTTTTTCCATTGTCTCTTTCCACAAACGTAGTTGATTTGATTCCTGTGTACTCCATCTGGTGAGGTCCATGTGCAGAGTTGCCGTTTATGTTGTTGAAAAAAGGTATTTGCAATAAAGAAGTCGTTGGTCTTGCAAAATTCTATCATGCAATCTCCGCTATCGTTTCTATCACCCAGGCCATATTTTTCAACTACTGATCCATCTTCATTTCCAACTTTCGAATTCTAGTCACCAGTAATTATCAATGCATCCTGACCGCATATTTGATCAATTTCAGACTGCAGAAGAGTTGGTAAAAATCATCAATTTCTTCATCTTCAGCCTCAGTGGTTGATGGGCAAATTTGAATAATAGTCATATCAACTGGTCTTCCTTGCAGGTGTATGGATATTATCCTATCACTGACAGCACAGTACTTCAGGATAGATCTTGAAATGTTCCTTTTGACAATGAATGCAACACCATTTCTCTTCAAGTTGTCATTCGCAGCATAGTAGACCACTTTCAATTTTCCTAGATTCGTACTTCATACATTCCATGTTCCAATTATTAATGGATGTTTTTACAGCTGTTTCTTCTCATTTTGAGTTGTGCCACATCAGCAAATGAAGGTCCCAAAAGCTTGACTCCACCCACATCACTAAGGTCAACTCTACTTTAAGGAGGCAGTTCTTCTCTAGTTGTATTTTGAGTGCCTTTCAACCTGGGGGGCTCATCTTCCAGCACTATATCAGACAAAGTTCTGCTGCTATTCATGAGGTTTTCACTAGCTAATTCTTTTCATAAGTAAACTGCCAGGTCCTTCTTCCTAGTTATCTAGTTATCTCTTGGGCACCATCCCCATTTCCCTTTTCTAATCATGTCCTATCAAACCAAGCCCTATCATACCTGGGAGACATGTACCTCCTACGGAAAGGGCCAACTCCCTTTAGCTGTCACGTAAGCCCTAAGCATGGGTATATAAGCTGAGACCAAGAACTGCCCTCATCTTTCTCCCATGGAACTTTCCCTGGGAAACACTGAAGCCACCTGCACCCAACCCCATCCTGGATGTCAGCACTGCCAACTCCAGCAACATCAGATAAAGCAGGGAGTCCTGTACCGCCTGGCAAACTTTGGGTTCCCGTGACACATGGAGATGCTGCTCTGTGGGGTGTACGACAACTAGCCCAAGAGAACACCTAACTCCAAAATAAAGTGGCTTCCTCTTGGCCCTGTCCTTGTGATGTCGGCATTGCACGCCGGCTGGGACTATGGCCCCTCTAGCCATGTGATGGTGACACAAGAAAACCAGCCTTTCACCTCCCCTTTCATGTCCTCACTTCAAGCATCTCAACCTTTTATACAACAATCACCTTATCTTCCAAACTGGACAAAAACTGGGGACTCTGCTAGAGAAAGAGGCGTCTGGAACCCTAGTTCCTTGGTTAAATCCCAACCCGTCTCCTCCATTGCTGATGACCGATGGCTCTGTCCCTTTGTTTTAGATTCAGAACTTGGCAAAGCCTTGCTCTGGCCTGGACTCCTGCGCACGGGTCAAGTTTTGCCCTGTTCCTTTACCTGTACAATCAAAAGATATCGCTTCTGTCTCCCCAGTCTGATGAAGCCCCCCATCCCGGAGACACAGATGAAGGTGTTCTGCCAGCCGAAAGGAGACAGAGCCAGGGGGTGGTGGAGAGCAGGCTGGGGAGACCACATGCTCACAATGACGGGCTCTGGCTCTCCCCACCTTGCAGGCTCAGGTGAAGACTAAATGAGGAAAGGTGGTGAAGCCCTCAGTGCAGAGCCTGGCCCAGAGTAAGCTCGCAAGCGTTCGCTGGTCTATCCAAAAGTCATGCAGCTGATTCGTAACTTTGCAACTGTGCCATAAAGTGCCACCCCAACCCTGCTTTCCTCACCCCAACCCTGCAGGGGCTCTTCTCTCCTGCAGCTTTCAGGACAAAAGTCCTGCTCCCCACCTGGCCTGCAAGCTCTCTAGCCCAGCCCTCCTTCCCATATCCAGTGCTACAGCCTAGGCAGAGAATCCCGTAGCTAGTGGTCATCTCATATACCTTCCCTGCTTTCTTTCATGGCATCATCGTCCCCCACGGCTCACAGAGCTCCCTCAGTGAAGCTTTGTAGAGAGCCCATTACCCACAGCTAAGTCCCAGGCCCCTTCTCAAGCCAAGAACACACACCTTGTTTCCCCATCCCAGCAATCATCACCTGGAAAGGTCCATTTCTCCACAAGACTCCCAAGAGCAAGTTCAACAAACAATAACATCTCCTGGGTGTCGACTTTTAATCCTCATAGACAACACTAAGGAGTAGCAGTCGTATTATTGTTCTATTTACATATGAGTAAGCCAAAGCAGTCGTATTATTGTTCCATTTACAGATGAGTAAGCCAAAGCATAGAGGGTGAAGTAAATTCCAACGACTACCCAACTAGCAAGGGGTGCAGCCAGAATCACCCCCAGGTCAGGCCGACGGCACACCCACCACTTAACCCTCTGCTGGCGGACCAATGACTATCCAGCCCGTAATAGCACCTGACCAAGAGTTGCAGGATCAATTCCCTTGCAATAAGCTTCCATGGGTTGTCATTTGTACCTGGCAGGTCTATACAGGGCTGGGCACTCAGGCCCCCTTCTGCTTAATCAGACAGAATCAACTTTCATGTCAAGCACTTTTTCTTCCCGGCAGTCTTTCTGGAGAAAGAAGTCTCCCTCGAACAAGACATATGAAAATGCCTCAAGAGATTAAACGCCCACAGCCGAGCCTCTGAAAGCGACCTGATTAAATACTTAAGCGGAATACTAGTCTAGACTCAATAGATCACCCTTCTGGCTCAGGGCAATGCTGGCTGTGCAGCAATTGTGCAAAATAATGCTTATAAATGGAAGAAAGGGAACCTATTTCTCCTTAGTTTCTGGTAAACTGGGGAGCTGGGGACATAATAATGCCAAGCAAGTTACAAGTCAGCCTGCAGGCTCCGCCAAGGGCCCCGGGGGGGGGGGCGGGGGGGGCGGGGGGGAAGAGCCCAGCAAGCAGCCTGCAGGCTCCGCCAAGGCCCCTGGGGGAAGAGCCCAGAAAGCAGCCTGCAGTATCCGCCAAGGCCCCTGGGGGAAGAGCCCAGCAAGCAGCCTGCAGTATCCGCCAAGGCCCCTGGGGGCAAAGCCCAGCAAGCAGCCTGCAGGCTCCGCCAAGGCCCCGGGGGGCAGAGCCCAGAAAGCAGCCTGCAGTATCCGCCAAGGCCCCTGGGGGAAGAACCCAGCAAGCAGCCTGCAGGCTCCGCCAAGACCCCTGGGGGCAAAGCCCAGCAAGCAGCCTGCAGGCTCCGCCAAGGCCCCTGGGGGCAGAGCCCAGAAAGCAGCCTGCAGTACCCACCAAGGCCCCTGGGGGAAGAACCCAGCAAGCAGCCTGCAGTATCCGCCGAGACCCCTGGGGGCAAAGCCCAGCAAGCAGCCTGCAGGCTCCGCCAAGGCCCCTGGGGGAAGAGCCCAGCAAGCAGCCTGCAGGCTCTGCCAAGGCCCCTTGGAGCACAGCCCAGCAAGCAGCCCAGGACCAGGCTCTCCACTCTCCACAATTAATCACAGCTTAAAACCATTTTAGGTTTGTTTTTTAAAACCAGGGCACAGCCTGGCAGAGGGAAACTCGCCCTGAGAAACAGGTATGGCACACCCACGCCCCTCCTCCAGGCCCCTTATTTTACCTGGGAGACATCGGAGTTCTTCATCACTCAGGGTTGATATTCCAGACCTAGTGAATGTCTTCAGTCTATTTGTTCAGCTTCTCCCACAAGTTACTCCACCCCACCCCCAAGCTTTGGGCATGTAGTTCCCTCTGCTCTCCTCCTGGTATCTGCTGTGTGCCCCTGGGCACTCCCAGCAGCATTCCCAGACCATCTACATCTGGGTTGGTGCCCCTCAGAAAGCACCCTGTCCTAATCCTAAGGGAGCACTCACCACTGAGTATCCAAAATGTCCGTCCTTCCCACCAGACGGTCAGCAACCCAAAGGCAGACTCTGTTTGCCTTGTTCTTCAATGAACCCCCAACATCTGGAGGTGCATCCTTCACATAAGAGGGTCTGACTCAATGTCCGCTGAATGACCGCATGAAGGAATGAATGAAGTAACCCACAGATATACGTCTGGGTGGAGGGGAGGGCTCTTCTACTCACACACTAACAAAAAAGTTAACTGCAGCAGAACACTCAAATGTAAATCAATGCCTGACCTGGTAATTAAGCATTTCCTATTGACTTCAGGAGCCCTGGTGAGGTAGTGCTTAAGTGCTACAGCTGCTAACCAAGAGGTTGGCAGTTTGAATCCACCAGGCGCTCCTTTTAAACTCTATGGGGGCAGTTCTACTCTATCCTACAGGGTCAGAATGGACTCCACTGCAGTAGGTTTTTTTTAGTTGACTTCAGGAGCCCTGGTGGCACAGTGGTTAAGAGCTTGGCTGCTAACAGAAAGGTCAGCAGTTGACCCTAGCTGGCAGTTCTACTCTGTCCTACAGGGTCGCTATGAGTCAGAATCGACTCGACAGCCAGGGATTATTGACCTCAAGTTCTGGTCAAAAAACTTCAAGTGAAAGAAAAAAGTAGATCAAAGAGAGACAGAAGTTGGCTAACCTCTGGATCACATACCTGGCCCACTGGTTACCATCCTACTCTGTAGACAAATTTCTTTTAAAGACAGAAAAATATACTGAACACAACCTGTCAATGCTCTGGTTTCTTCACCAATTAGACAGGACAGAGTGGGTACAGGGTCTCTAAAGCGGGCACTGAAATCCATGAATCTCTCATTCCAAATGGCCCACTTCCAGAAAGTGCCTCTTACCTGTGTCTCATCTGGACGGGCAGCCTCATGCTTTGTCTTCTGTCACAGAACGTTCACTAAATGATGCCATCAAGAAATTGCAAGCACAAGGAGCTGTGGTTTCCCATAAATTGATATGTAAATACACGCAAATACTTATGGAAAAAAGTTGTTTTTCACATTGTAATTTTTTTTTTTTAAATGATTGCCTACTTCTCCTGGAAATCTGAATTCAGACTGAAGCTTTTATGTAGTTTTGAACTGAGATGAACAGACATCAAGTAATATCTGCAGAAATCTGATGATTCTATTCAACAGCTCTGTAACAGTCATTATTTTAACAGAACATAAAAGCGTGTTAAATTTAGGCAGTTTTGTCAATGGGGGTAGATTTTATGGCTTATGCTGTTCCAGTAGGATATTGGCTAAGAATACTGAACATACCATGGACTGCCGGAAGGACAAACAAGCCTGTCTTGGAAGAAGTAAAGCCAGAATGCTGCTTAGAAGCAAGGACGGCGAGATTGTCTCACATACTTTGGACATGTTATCAGGAGTGACCAGTCCCTGGAGAAAGACATCATGCTCAGTAAAGTAGCGTGTCAGTGAAAAAGAGGAAGACCCTCAAGGAGATGGACTGACACAGTGGCTGCAACAACGGGCTCAAACATTAAACTGATGGTGAGAATGGCACAGGACCGGGCAGTGTTTCATTCTGTTGTACATAGGGTCGCTATGAGTCAGAACCAACTCGACAGCACCAAACAACTGTGCCAATGATGGAGCTCTCATGTACCACGTGGTTAACAGGTGCCAGGCACTATGCTAAGCATCTTACGCATATCTTGTCACTATTTCCTCTCCCTAGTGACAGGAAGCGGGTACTACTATTATCTCCACTTACAGCTGTGCAAACTGAGGCTCTGAGAGGTTAGTTTACCAGCCCAAAGTCAAACATGTATTAAGGGATTGGAAACCAAGTCAACTGCTTTCCCCATGGGCTCAGCTGGAAGATTCTCACTGTTACATAGTTCAACCCATCAGCCCACCCCATCACACAGCAGGCACGTGTACCCCACAACATGCCTACCACTTGATCCTGCCATCTCTGAGTGTCTTCCATTTTCCCATCATCTGGGATTCTAACAGTGACACGTTCATACCCTCCATGGCTGCTCCCTGAGACATCGCCCAGCCTGACCTCACTCATTCCAGCCACCATATTAGCACTGCCAATGCCCCTAGTTCCTTGGCAGAGCTTCACACGCCCACAGATGTCACTGGCCCCCAATGGCTTTTTAACCTTTGACTTAAAATTGCCACAGGACTTTATTCCAAGCCACAAAGATGCCCAATGATGTTATGGGACCATCTCCCTTTGATATAATCAATACTCTGGAGCAAGGTTAGCAGTTTGTCTGATGGTCAGCCCAACGTTCATTAGATTTTCATTCAGTTTCTATGACAAAGATGATGTTAATTTCAATCACCAAAAGTGTCCATTAAGAAAATCTTATTTCATCGTTAAGAATCATTCTCTACTTGACGTTCTAGGCTCCCCCTCCGCTTCTCTTCCTCTCAGAAAAGGCATCAGTCAGAAGATCCCATGCTTTATAAGGATCAAACAAAAAACCCAAAACCAAACCCGCTGCCCTCATGTCGATTCCAACTCATGGCGACACCGTGTGTGACAGAGTAGAACTGAGCTCCAAAGGATTTTCTTGTCTGTAATCTTTGTAGAAGCAGATGGCCAGGCCTTTCTTTTTTGGTGCTACCAGGCGGGTTTGAACTGCCAATCTTTCGGTAAGTAGTCAAACGCAAACCACTCAGGGGCTGTCAAACAAAAAACCAAACGAAACCCAACCCGTCACCATCGAGTTGATTCCAACTTATAGTGACCCTATAGGACACAGCAGAACTGCCACATAGAGTTTCCAAGGAGCAGCTGAGGGATTCAAACTGCCGACCTTTTGATTAACAGCCCAACGCTTAACCACTGCACCACCGGGGCTCCTTCAAACAAAAGGCTCTCTAATAATGGGACTTTGTTCAGGTCTCAGATGTACCCCAAAGTTTCCGATTCATCTGCACGGACAGACCTATGCACACATATATTCTGTAAGTGTGTGTATGTTTAGAAACGTGTCCACAGATACCCCGAGCAATAGGAAAAGGCGTCAGGTCACCCAGTGGAGAAAATAATGAAGTTGATAAGTGTTGCTAAGATCTCACCCACCTCCGACTATGTGTGTGTATGTGTGTGGGGGGGTAAATCAAAGCACATAAGTGAAATTACGCCTACTGTCCCGTAAGCTGGTCTACGTGAAACAAGAAGTGTTAATAAAAATTGAAAACAGGACCTGACATAGCCATTCCATTTTTCAGGCTCGTGAAGCATCCCCACTGCTATTAGGTCAGTGATAAAGACAGAAAGTCCAGTGAAAATTTTATAAGCTGGTAAAAAATGTTGCAGGCAGACACATTTAAAAGAAATCCCCAAAGCCACTGAGCACATTTGCAGGTAAGCCTTTGACAGGTAAATAAAATATTGATTTTAGGAAAGGAAGTTCCAGTGTTGTAATATTTATGCCCAGGTTATTAACACTTTGTCCTTAAGAAACACTTCTAACCGAGCCTTCATTTCCAGGGACTTAGCTTCCTCACTCTGAAGGCTCATTCCACGCTAATCCCACCCTTAAGTGCCTTCCTCTAAATCACCGCCATCAGAGAGCGAAATCGTGCAGGCAAATGTTTTAGAGCCCTTGACCACATCTGGTCCCCGTTGGGAACCGCTGCTCAGATGGAAATTGTGGGCTGGAGATTTTATTTTCTGTTCATCTGGAGGCAATGTGGTTGAAGAGGCAGGTATCCTCAAAAATCAGATTTCTGTTAAATTGCTGCTTTTTTCTTTTCTTTTTAACTTTTCCTCAGTTTTCACCGCCTCACACCCATCTCCAACATTTCATCTGCCTTTTTGCCTTTGTTAACACTCTGGACAGGAAATGCAGAGAGGGTCTCCGTTTGGTCCCCACTCAAAGCCTCCATTTCCCCAGCCAGGAAAACGAGGAGGCTGAGCTACCCTTTGGGCTTTAAGCATCTTGGAGTCTCCCATTTGGCTGCCTACTTCTCTCTACATATGGAAAGAGATCCTGGGAAGGATAGTCACTCAAAGTGAAGGACTTAAGGACGGATACTGCTGAAAATGCCTGGGAGGTTTTTTTTTTTTTTTTTTTTTTGCATCTTCCTACTTCTCATATTGCTTGCACCCGTTTAATTATTAGCATGTAAAAAAAAAATTTTTTTTTTAAGTATCAGTGGTTATTCTAAAAGTAAAAGATTCTAAGACTTTAAACCAAACCAAATCGAGACCATGAGCTGAATCCAGCCCACTGCTTTGTCTTGAACGAACAGCGCGTGAGCTCAGAATGGTGTTTAGGTTTCTTTTTTTTTAATTGAAGGAAAATTCACATAACATAAAACTGACCATTTTAAAATGAACAATTGGGTAGCATTTCGTACACTCACGATGCTGTCTAACCAGCACCACTAACTTCCAAACCTTTTCAACCCCCTCCAAAGAAAACCCCACCCCCACTAAGCAGTCCCTCTACACCCTCGCCCCCCACAACCACTAGTCTGCTCCGTCTCCATGGATTTACCTATTCTGCTCATTCCCTATAAATGGAATCACACAATATGTGACATTTTGAGGCCTGCTTCTTTCACTCAGCATAATGTTTTCAAGGCCCGTTCGTGTTATATAGCATGTATCAGTACTTCATTCCTTTTTATGGCTCAATAATATTCCAATTTAGAGAAATAGCACACTTTCTTTATGCATTCATCAGTCAGACACCTGAGCTGTTTCCACCTTTTGGCTATCATGAACAGCAGCTGCTATGAACGTGCCTGTACAAGAATTTGTTTGAACGCCTATTTCCAAATCTTTTGGGTATTCCACCCAGGAGCAGAATTGCTGGGTCATATGAAAATTCTATGTTTAACTTTCTGAGGAACTGCCAAAGTGTTTTCTAGTTTTTACATTTTTAAATGGCTCCATTTTTTAATGGTTATAATGCCGAGAAGGGGGAAAACTGAGTTCTAGGACTATTAAAGTCACAAAAATGCTAGTGATGCCCCCAAATTATCTGAGGAACTCATGAAAAGCATTGTACAGTTGAACGGCCTGGCCCACCAATATTCACCAAACACTGATCCAGAGGGCATGGGACCAGGCCTTCCATTTAGTTTCGGAAACCAATCTGGACTGAAAACCAACCCCCTTTTTTATTTTGTTTTAATTAACGGACTATTTTTAGAGCAGTTTTAGGTTTACTGCAAAACTGAGCAGAAAATACAGAGAATTCTCAAATATCCCCTCTGCACGCTGTTTCTCCCATTACTGACATTTTACACTGGTGTGTTGTTATATCTGATGAGCCAATACTGATACACTAGTAACCACAGTCCATAGTTTACATGAGGTTCACTCTGTGTTCTAGGAGTCCCAGGTGGTGCTCATGGTTAATGTGCTCAGCTAATACCCAAAAGTTTGGTGGTTTGAATCCACCTAAAGGTGTGAGAAAAGGTGTGCACTGGGCTTGTACCCTTTCAGCATACCTATTCAGTCTGCATGCTGAGCAAACAATCCGAGAAGCCGGAGTATATGAAGAAGAACGGGGCATCAGGATTGGAGGAAAACTCATTAACAACCTGTAATATGCAGATGACACACTCTTGCTTGCTGAAAATGAAGATGACTTGAAGCACTTATTGATGATCAAAGACCACAGTCTTCGGTATGGATTACACCTCAACATAAAGAAAACAAAAATCTTCACAACCAGACCAATAAGCAACATCATGATAAACGGAGAAAAGACTGAAGTTGTCAAGGATTTCATTTTACTTGGATCCATAATCGATGTCCACGGAAGCAGCAGTCAAGAAATCAAAGGATGCACTGCATCGGGCAAATCTGCTGCAAAGGACCTCTTTAAAAAGTAAAGATGTCACTTTAAAGACTAACGTGTGACTGACCCAAGCCAAGATGTTTTCAATCGCCTCATATGCTTGCAAAAGCTGGGCAATGAATAAGGAAGGCCAAAGAAGAAATGACGCATTTGAATTGTGGTGTTGGCGAAGAATATTCAATGTACCATGGACTGCCAGAAGAACAAACAGATATGTCTTGGAAGAAGTACAGCCAGAATATTCCTTAGAAGCAAGGATAGTGAGACTCTGTCTCACATACTTTGGACATGTTATCAGGAGGCACCAGTCCCTGGAGAAGGACATCATGCTTAGTAGAGGGTCAGCGAAAAAGAGGAAGGCCCTCAACGAGATGGACTCACACAGTGGCTACAACAATGGACTCAAGCATAACAATGATTGTGAGGATGGCACAGGACCAAGCAGTGTTTTGTTCTGTTGTACATATAAGGTCACTATGAGTTGGAAGTGACTCCATGGCACCTAACAACAACAACAGGTGCTTCAAAAGAAAGGCCTGGTGATCTACTTCCAAAAAAATACAGTCATTGAAAACCCTATGGAATGCAGTCCTACTCTGACACGTGTGGGGTTGCCATGAGTTGGAATCCACTCAACAGCAGTTGGTTTTGTGGTCTTTGTGGTGTACAGTCCAATGGGTTTTGATGAACACATACATGTGCACGCCATCACAGTACCATGCGGAATAGCTGCACTGCCCTAAATCTGCTCTGTGATGGAGCCTTTTTTTAGTGAGTGAGGAATGGAGGGAGCTTTAACGCCATTTAACCCAACCACCCCTGTATTCCTGAGCTGCCTCTGCAGCAGCCTTAAGTGGCAGCCCAGCCTGGGATGGAACTCCCTACCCACAGGAAACACCATGCTCTAGGCAGCTCCCTCTGTCTGCTGTGATGAAATTTGTCCCTCTGCCGTCATTCAATGAGCATCACAGAACACACATCAGGAGTGCCAAGCACCACGCCAAGTGCCGGGAAGAGAAGAAAAAAAAGGCAACTCACCCCTGCCCTCAAGAGTCCTCTGTCTAGCAGATGGTGGAGGTAAGGAGCACACCAACTGCCACCAAGAAGCTAGAACAGAAGTATGTTATGGAACTGCAGAGACCAACACAGAGGAGGGCCCCTCTTGCACCCAGAGACTTAGAAGTTGTGCTGGGCCTTGAAAAGCTAAGCAGGTGAAAGGTAAATAAAGGGTATTTCCAGGCAGCAGGAGAGCATGTGCAAACGCCCTGTGGCCTGCCAGAACATGCAGGGCTGAACTGCTCAGAGTAACAGGGTCTGGTGGCCATAAGGGTGTGGAAATACTGCAGGAGATTGCCAGGAGCCACACAGACTAAGTCTGACCCCTCCCATACCTGAGAGTCCCTGATATGAGTTTCCTGTCCCCCTTCACCCTTGGCCTGCACCAGCCTGATCTTCGAAGGAACACCCCCACAAACAATCTGAAGAAAGTTGGCAGCCTGGTCCTGGTGCCTGAGGACTCCGGCGCATTCCCGCCTTTGAAAAATGGGTAGTCAAACACACATGACATGAGAAGGACTGGAAAATAAATCTTGTGAAGTTAATAGAAGCGCAGCGATTTCAAGAAAAATAATCACATTTCCCTCCTGCTAAATCATTATTTGCCCCTGGTAAAGTCAATTATGTTAAAGAAAATAAGTTATTATTTTAGAAGGAAAAAAAAAAATGGAGGCTTGATAAGTGTCTTTATTCCAGCAAATAAAACTTCAAGAGCAAATGTTTGAGTTCCTGTATTTATGAAGGTCTCGGGTGGCCTGAATGGTATTTTCTAGAAGAATTGCTGGAGAGGGATCCTAACTGGCCTGGTAATCTGAGCATCACTCTTAGGCCTGAGCGCAAAGCTCAGGAAAGGAAAAGAAACGGCCTATAGCTCACAGCCTTGGGTGCTGGGAAGCTTGTAGTGAGGTCCTAGCCCCCCTCGGCTTCCTTCTCTCCTCCTCCCAGACATCTCTGCCCACCTGCACACACACACACCACCCACCCCCCCACCCACCGGAGAATCAAGTCATGTAGGTTCTCTTCCAAACTATGCAGGAAAGTCTTTGCTTCTAACAACACAGTAACAATATTAACAGGAAGCACTTACTGAGTGTTTAAGGGCAGTGGGGGTCAATGGTGGAATTCTTACCTTCCATGTAGGAGACCTGGGTTCAATTCCCGGCCAAAGCACCTCAAAGACCAGGACAGTAGCCATTGAGTCGACACTAACTCATGTGACCCCACGTGCATCAATGTAGAACTGCGCCTCATAGGATATTCAGTGGCTGATTTTCTGGACGTAGATCGCCAGACCTTTCTTCCAAGGAACCTCTGGGTATGCTCAAACCTCCAACCTTTTGCTGAGCAGCTGAGGCCATTAATCATTTGCACTACCCAGGGACTCAGAAAAAACGAAACAGATCCCAAATTCACTACACACAGCTCTG
Organism: Loxodonta africana; assembly: GCF_030014295.1. Lineage (NCBI taxonomy): Eukaryota > Metazoa > Chordata > Mammalia > Proboscidea > Elephantidae > Loxodonta > Loxodonta africana. The sequence continues at coordinate 8,995,738 of NC_087357.1, forward strand.
TGATCCCCCAAAGCTCTGACAACGAAGAAGTTTTCTATAATTCATTTAATGGTAAAATCTGGCCTGCACGGAGTGCGGGGAGGCTATGGATGGCTCCCCTCCTGCTGGGACTGTCCGTACATTCACTGCAGCATCGTCCATGTGTCTGGCTATGCCGTGTCACCCCAGGCCCTGCTGGTGGTGTCCCACACGGGTAGTATGTCCACAGAATTTTCTCTCCATGTAGAGACACATCTGGATTTTGAACCACAGCGAACCCCAGGAGCTTCAGAAAAAGGACTACAGACCTGTGCCAGAATACAATGATCACAACAGTGGTTCAGGGTCCCCTATACCTAAGAACAGGAAAAAGCCCATCGCCATCGAGTTGATTCTGACTCACAGCCACCCTACGGAAGAGAACTGGTCAGTAAATCAGAAGGAAGGAAAGAAAGAGAGAAGGGAATTGCTCACAACAATCACATTTATCCCCTTTACCTCTACACGCAGGGTCAACTTGCTGGTTAGTCGTAACGCAGAACGCCCACCTGCTCACAGTGTTAATCGGTTGCTAGACACCTTGTCTAGTAATAAATAAGTAAAAATTGAAGAACTTTATAAAATGAAAACCTCACAAATGCCACAACTGCCCTTTTCCAATATAAAACGATCAGCCCAAATCACATATTTTCTCTATAATGAGCTGATCATTTAACACTGAGTAGTAGTTTCTATTTCTTAAAGTAGCCCCAGTTGCACAGTGGTTAAGTGCTCAGCTGCTAACCGAAAGGTCAGCAGACCAAACCCACCATCCGCTCTGCAGGAGGAAGATGTGGCAGTCGGTTTCCATAAAGATAACAGCCTTGGAAACCCTATGGGGCAGTTCTACTCTGTTCCACACGGTCGCTGTGAGTTGCAATCAACTCAACCACAATGGATTTTTTGGGTTAGTATTTTCTACTCCTGAAAGCTTCCACATATAAGATTTTGCTTGCTCCTCACAACTCACCTGAGAGGTGAACACAAGAGCTAACATTTTCCCAGGCTAAGGATCTGAGTGAGGAGACATAAGGCAACAGTAAGTGGTGGGCCCAGGCCTGGATTCCAGGGGTCTCCCAACCAGTGCTCTTTACACTGCAATGCCCTCCAGCCTTTACGCTACTGTCGCTCTGCCTGATTTAACTTTGTAGCCTTTTTCAGGGCATGCTTAGTCATAAAGACAGGTGGTGTTATCTCAGGATCTAAAGATTGTGTTCTGATAAAGGGACAAAAACCAACACTTGGAATCAAAGACACAGTGCTTATTAATAGGTGTTAGCAACATAGCCTTCTGAGACCCAAAGGAGGCTACAGACGTGTGATGAGGTCGGGCTGTTGCGTGTTTTAGGATAGTGAGGACAGGAACTACCCAGATGTAAATGGAAAACCTCGCTTAGAAAGCAGCCTTCCCTTGGGCTTATAGGCCCACTCACCCCAAGAGCACTGTTCTGGGTTAAACTCTCCAGAGGACACCCTGAAGTCTACAGGACACGAGTACCAAACGCACACCTAGGAGGAGGCAGTGTCTGGCTTCACCCACATCTCTCCATGCCCTTGTGGGGTATGAGCATCTGCACTGCCTGGTGACTTTCAGGAACTAAAAGGTGTGAGAAGGTAAATCCCTGTGCTCGATGCCAATCTGCTAATCGAACACTCTTCCTGATGAATGGAAAACAGGTTTCAAGAGGAACATGTGGAGAAGACCAGCAGACACATAACTGGACTCTATGTTCAATCCCCCTTGCAACAGGGACGGCGCTGTGGACACGGGACTGTCATGGAAGCCATGACTTCACTTTCAGTAAACACATTGCCATTGAGTCGATTCCAACTTGTACCAGCCAGTAAAAACCCTCCTGTACACTCTCCTTTATCTGTTTCTCCATCTACAGGCTGCAAGGAGCCTGGATCCCTGAATGACTAAATGGACCACAACCCCTGCCCCTCCCTCCACCCACCAGGACTGTGCCACAAACAAGAAACAAACTTTTATTATATGAAGCCACAGAAGTGTCAGGGCTGCTTGTTACAGCAGCTGTTGTTGTTGTTAGCTGCTGTCGAGTTGGCCTTGACTCATGGCGACCCCATGCACGATGGAACAAAATGCTGCCCAGTCCGGTACCATCCCCATGATGGGTTACACATAGGACTGTTGTGATCCATAGGATTTTCACTGGCCGATTTTCAGAAGGAGATCACCAGACCTCTCTTCCAAGTCCATCTTAGTCTGGAAGGTCCACTGAAACCTAGTCAGCATCATAGCAGCATGCAAGCCTTCACTGACAGATGGGTGGTGGCTGCACACGAGGCGCATCGGCCAGGAATCAAACCCAGGTCTCCACACGGAAGGCAAGAATTCTACCACCGAACCGCCAAAGTCCCAGTTACAGCAAGCAGTTTCCCAACCCTAATTCAGAAAGAAAACTGTGGTTGTTACATTTACACCTGAAACTTTATCTAACGTATCCAATTCTGTAGCGCACTCCCCCCCGCGCCCCCGCCCAAAGGCAGCAGCAGCCCACCTCTCTACACACAGCCCCACCAGCCTAGATGCAGAGTAACATTTTGCTGAGGGATTTCTGGCAGCAGGCTTTCCATAACTTCTTCATCTCCTCTCTTCAGGACCCCTGAGAATCAGTAGGAAGCACACCCCTGATCTGACTTCAGAGATGACATCAAAACTCCAGGATAATGCTGGGCACCCCTCCCCACTCCCCGCCCTCACCTCGCAGCAGGCAGGGCCACAACACCAGCTGGACCCACATCCCTTTAGTCTGGAAAGTCAGACAGGGTGCCTAGGGAGATTCAGTTCCAGGCAACACCAGGCTTCTATTTACAAAACAAATGACAAAAAATAAAAGGAACTAAGATTTCTCAAGCACAATCCAAGGGCCAGGCTTGGGTTAGGTTATCTCTCCTTATCCTCGGAGCAGCCCACGAGGTTGGTATTATTGATAATTTTACAAAGGAGGCCAAACCAAAAACCAAGCCCGTTGCCATCAATTCCGACTCATAGCGAACCTATAGGACAGAGTAGAACTGCCCCATAGGGTTTCCAAGGCTGGAATCTTTACGGAAGCTGACTGCCACACTTTCTCCCACTGAGTGGCTGGTGGGTTCAAACATCAGACCTTTCGGTTAACAGCCAGGCGCTTAACCACTGTGCCACCAAAGCTCCTTTAAGAAGGAGAAACCCAGGCTTAAGGTAAATAATTTGCCCAAGGGCCCCTGGCTAGTAAGAGGTGGAGCCAATATTCAGAGGCGTATCTCTACACCCCCAAACCTGGGATGTTGTAACTGCATGGGTACCATATGCCAAGAGGAAACACCTTTTGCTCCTCAAGGCACCCAAGTGAAAATTTAACAAGCAGACAAACATCTGTCTGGGGTAAAACCATCTGCCTTTTGAAGGCGGGGGGTACCTTGCATTACATTCAGCGTCCCACCTGCCTGTGTGTAAGTGGATGGCTGCAGGGTGTCACATCAATACCTGGCACTAATCAGTCATCGTCAGGAAGTGCAGTGCCATTTATTTGTCAGAGGGAAAGCCCCCTCCCTGCCCCATTACCTAATGAAATTAAAACTCTCCTAATGAGCCCTGGTGGCACAGTGATTAAGAGCTTGGCTGCTAACCAAAAGGACGGCAGTTCGAATCCACCAGCTGCTTCTTGGAAACCCCGTGGTAGTTCTACTTTGTCCTATAGGGTCACTATGAGTCAGAATCGACTTGACAGCAACGAGTTTGATTTTTTGGTTTTTTAACGACTGCCCAATATCCCCTGGTGGCGCAAAAAGTCTGTGCTTGACTACTACTAGACAGCAATGAATGGGAGAGTGGTAAAGAACCAGTGCCATTCTGTTACACGGGGGGTAGCTATGAGTCAGAGCCAATTCAACAGCACGTAACATCAACTAATAATCTAAAGCTTGGCAGTTCGAACCCACTCAGCAGCCCTGTGGAATAAAGGCCTGGCCATCGGCTTCTGTGAAGATCACAGCCTAAAAACCCTATGGAGTGCAGTTCCACTCTGTAACACATGAGGCTGCCACGAGTCAGAATCAACTCCATGACAACGGGTTTGGTGTTTTGTCTGTTTATTTTCATGACTGCCCAGGGTCACTCCAGGCAGAACGCACAGGTTGTGCATGGTACAACTGGGGGGGTGGGGGGAGGCGGCCTCACAGACTACAAAGTGAATAAGGCCCCCAGGAGCTGTGCAGGAGCCCTGGTGCTGTAGTGCTTAAACACTCACTCAGCTGCTAACTGAAAGGTCAGCAGTTTGAACCCACCAGCTGTTCCACCGGAGACAGATGTGGCAGTCTGCTTCCATTAAGATTTACAGCCGCAGAAACCCTACGGCGCAGTTCTGCTCCGTCCTCTAGGGTCGCTATGAGTCGGAATTGACTTGATAGCAATGGTTTGGTTTTTGGTTTGGTTTGGAGCTGTGCAGAGAGACAGCCCTGGATGACAGTAAGGATCCAATATCAGCACCTAAGGTCTTCACTGGGATTCCGGAACCAGACATATCTGGACACCCTACTCACACTACAAAAAAGCAAACGGCAAGAAAGCGGAAACAAATCCCTGCAGGAAGTACGGCTACCATAATACACAAGGAGGAGACGCAGGGGCGGGCTGAGCCCCACCAGATGGTCCCAGAGGAAGCACCATTCTCCGGGCAAATAACCACACTTCCAACATGGCTCAAGTTCCTCTTCCAGTCTCAACCTATCTGATCGTATTGTTCTGCCACTAGTTTGATTACAAGGAATTTCCAGGTGTGAACACAGAAACAAATCAGACTCCTTACGTCAGATTCCAGGATCGTATAAGTGGAAGGGCAGTTTAGACTTGGAGCTTCCATCCCTCACTTCCCAGGTGTCCATGAGCAGCGCAGACTTGCAGCCTTACAAAAAAAAAAACAGCCAGATGGTCGCACGAGCTGCAAGAGCAAAAACTCTCCACGAACCTCTTATGTCATCATAATTATACTTTAGGTATTGATTTCAATGACAGATCAATAATGGCCCCAAAACACTTCCCACAATAATAATAAAAACAAACTTAGTAACAATGCTATTCTATTTGCCTAACAAAGCTGCCAGGGCTTTGAACCGGTTCTTCCCAGTTCAGTATGGCCAATGAAGCAAAACCAGAACAGACCTGAATATTTTACAATTTGGGTGATTCAGAATGGTAACCAGAATGGGAAAAATTACAGGTCGAAGCCCTAGAATGGGAAACTTGGAAGAGGTGTAGGGAGCCTTTTCTGGAGCCTGATGCTGAGACTGAATTATTGGCAGGCCTATGGAGAGCGACACACATGACATAGTTGACTACCATCTTTGAGCAGGGCGGCACTGTTTCTGACTCTACGTAAAATCCAACAGGCAAGGGATTTTGTTGCTATGCAACACGTACGCTGCCCTTTCTTTTTAAGAGGGAGATTAAATTTCTAGCATGGCTTCAACTCATAATTTTTCCTATCCCGGTTACCATTCCAGTTCACCCAACTTCTAAATATTTGAGTCTATTTTGGTGTCACTTCCTTGGCCATGACTGAACCAAGAACTGGTTCAAAGCCCTGAATGTTTCCAAACTGCCTTGAGGTACATACATGAGTTCCCTTGAACCTCCCAGGAGCTGGATTATATAGGCCATAACAGAGTCCTCAGGAGGTGCAAACAACGAACACATGCTTGGCTGCTAAACAAGAGGTTGGAGGTTTGATTAAACCAGAGGTTCTTGGATGAAAGTCCTGGCAATCTACTTCCAAAAAGTCAGCTATTAAAAACTCCTATGTATATGGTGAAGGGTGGTGAAGAGTAAGACAGTACACAATACTGTGGAAGCCAGCACAACCTGTACAAGGCAAGGTCATGGTAGCTCTGTAGACACATCCAAACCCCCTGAGGGACTAAACTGCTGGGCTGCGGGCTGTGGGGACCGTGGTCTCAGGGAACATCTAGCTCAATTGGCATCACATAGTTTATAAAGAAAATGTTCTAGCTTCTACTTTGATGAGTAGCGTCTGCTGTCTTAAAAGCCTGTGAGCGGCCATCTAGGATACTCCACTAGTCTCACCCCTTTGGGAGCAAGGAAGAATAAAGAAAACTAAACATACAAGGGAACGATTAGTCTAAAGGACTAAGGGACCACACCTACTACGGCCTCCACCAGACTGAGTCCAGTACAACTAGATGGTGCCTGGCTACCACCACTGACTGCTCTGTCAGGGATCACAATAGAGGGTTCCAGACAGAACTGAAGAAAAACGTAGAACAAAATTCTAACTCAGAAAGACCAGACTTGCTGGCCTGGCAGAGACCAGAGAAACCCTGAGAGTATGGCCACCGGACACCCTTTCAGCTGAGTAATGAAGTCACTCCTGAGGTTCATCCTTTAGCCAAAGATTGAACAGGCCCATGGAACAAAACAAGACTAAAGGGGCACACCAGCCTAGGGCTAGGGACTGGAAGGCAGGAGGGAACAGGAAAGCTGGTAATAGGAAAACTGGAGTTGAGAAAGGAGAGTGTTGACATGTCATGGGGTTGTTAACCAATGTCATACAACAATGTGTGTACTGACTGCTTGGTGAGAAACTAGTTTGTTCTGTAAGCCTTCATCTAAAGTACAATAAAAAAAAGAAAACAAAACTCCTACGTAGCACAGTTCTACTCTGACACACATGGGGTCGCCATGAGCCGGAATCAAATGGATAGGAACAGTTTCCTGGTTATTATCATCCTATTTTGAAAATGTGGAAACTAGGCTCAGCCAGGTTAAAGACTTGCCCCAGGTTACATGCAATAAGGAGCAGCCTCAGGGCTAATGCTCAAACTCTGACTCCATTAGTTCACCTCCTCATCACTTACCTCCCTGCAGGCCTTCTCAAGACACTGCAGTAGTTTGGAAAGTGGGAACCTTGATGAGTGACAGGCCAGCCAGGTAAAGCACTGTTTATCCTGCACTGTGGGGTCTGCCGACCCAGCCTCCTGAGCCATCATCTTCTCTTCAAACTGGACTCTAAGGCCCTCCTATAACAACCTCACAAATTCACACCTCGGGGGCCTTGCCCTGCCTCCTGAAAACATCACTGCCACCAAGCAGCACAGACACCTGCCCACCCAGCTCATTTCCCAAATTAAACCATAGATACCCTTCAAGGGCTTCCGTCACCGAAATGCAAATTAAAACCATAGCGAGATACCACTACACACCTATGAAACTGGCTAAAATAAAAAATAAGGACGACAGCAAATGCTGGGAAAGACGCAGAGAGAATGGTTCACACACCCATTGCTGGTGGGAATATAAAATAGTACAGTCCCTTGGGAAAACACCTGGGCCCCCACTCCCCCCAACAAAAAAAAACCCAAGCCCATTGCTGTCGAGTCGATTAGGACAGTTTCTTAAAAAGCTAAACATGCAGTTACATAGGAATCAGCATTTGTCAGAAAGCAAACACTTACGGTCACACAAAACCCTGTAATAACCAAAACCTGGACACAGCCCAGATGTCCTTCAGCGGCTGAATGGGTAAACAAGCTGTGGTTCGCCCGTTCCATTCAGTACGACTCAGCAGTAAAAAGGAACAAAGTATTGATACTCAGGAACCTGGTGGCTCCCCAGAGAATTACGCTGCGTGGAAACAAGCAAACAAAAGTCAATCTCAAAAAGGCACACACCGTACGCTTCCAACTTTACAAAAGTCTTGAAATGACAAGATTATAGAAAAGGAGAACAGATGAGTGGTTGCCAGGGGTCATGGAGAGGGTTAGGGAGGGTGGGGTGGCTATAAAAGGGCAGCACGCAGAGCCTGGTGATGACGGAACGCTCTGTGTCTTGACTATACCCATGTCAATATGCTGGATGTGACCTTGAGCTATAGGTTTGTAAGATGTCACCGTAGAAGTAAGGAACACTGGTGGCACAATGGTTAAGCACATGGTTGTGAACTGAAAGGTTGGTGGTTCAAATCCATATAGCACCTGGTGATCTGCTGCCTTAAAGATCTGCTGCCTTAAAGATTACAGCCTAGAAAACATTATGGGGCAGTTTTACTCTGTCACATGGAGTCACTATAAACTGAAATTAACTTGACAGCAACCACCAACAAACCACAGGGGTAAAGGGCAAAGAGTATATGTATCTCTGTATAATTTCTTACTATTACATGTGATTCTACAATCATTTCAATATAAAAGTTTAATTAAAAAAGGGAGGGAAGGAAGGAAGGAACGAAGAAGGAAAGGGCTGGGCACAAGCACTGCGATTCTCTGAAGCACGGGCACAGGACCCAACAGCTGCCCATTTCTTTCTCTGCATCTTCTCTACCTGCATCCTCAGAGGTCACCAGAAAACAAGACAGAGAGTGCTACTCACGCACCCTGCCATAAGCCTGACGTGTGAGAGTCTAGGGCAAAGGACGGCACAGGGATAAATTTAAAATGTTTATGTTTCAAAAACAAAGTCAGGTTTGTAGAAATAGAATATGCCCTCATTTGGTTTTTCTGCAACTCCGATGAATGAAAATGTCTGCGTGTCTACTTACTCACCATCAAATCGAGTTTTTCTTCCCCAGAGTAGCAGCTTGCTTGCTACTCTAGATAACAAAAGCGATCTCTCAACTCCCACACTCCCAAATGCATTGGAATATTACACAATTCCTAGTAACTTTTTTACTATCCCTCAGGCTCATCTGAACACACACGTCATGCCCCCCAACACCGAGCAAATGTGACATCCCCCCAATTAAGGGGCAAAACACACCATTAAGAGATCAACTTGAAAGAAAAGCATTCTTCCAGCAACACTGACTGTTACATCCCAACAGGAAAACACTTGTCACTATGTTTGTAAACTCTGTGCTTTATTAAATAAAGAAAATAATAAAACCAACGATTCACTCAGTGCTGGGTGTACCTCAAACGCAGGGCTAAATGCTTTGCCGCGTTCTTTCAGTGGACCCTGAGTCTTTGTGGTGGGCAGGTCTGCTGTTGTTAGCTGCTTCCAGTCAGCTCCCCTCCTCCCCGACTCAGGCGACCCAGGTACTACAGAACAACACACTGCCTGGCCCTGAGCCATTCCCAGGATCACTTGCGGATCGGAACGTGGTGTTCCACAGGGTTTCACAGGCTGATTTTCGGAAGTACATCACCAGGCCTTTCCCAGCCGATGTACCTGATGCACAGATACCACCTCTCTGTAAGAAACTGAGGCTCAGAAAGGATAAGTAATTTGCTCAAGGGCCGCATAACAAATAAGAGCCAGGACTTAAACACGTCTTTAGTCTGAACCTCCGAAGCCACATCTCTGTAGAAGCGCCATACCTAAAAAAAGCTACAGTGAAGAACACACACTTGGGTTAATTAGTGTTCAATCAACTTAATAACAAAGCTAAAGGGTAAAGAGAACACCTTACCCTCCCGAGCCGCTCTCGTCACCATGGGTATTAATCTTCCATGGCTGCAATAATAAATGACCACAACCTCGGCAGCTTACAACACAAATGTACAGTCTCACAGCTCTGTAGGTCAGTCACCCAGTGGGCTCCCATTTCACAAGGCCAAAATCAAGGTGTCGGCCAACCAGGCTCTTACTGGGAGGCTCTGGGAAGAATCCACGTCCAAGCTAATTCAGGTTGTGGGCAAAGTCCAGTGCTTGAGTTTATAGAACTGAAGCCCCATTTCCTTTCTGGCAGGCCGGTGGGGATGCCTTTAGCAACTAGAGGTGCTCCCTGGTCCTTGCACCCGGGCCCCCACATCTCAGAGCCAGCAACGGAACGTCACATGCTTCCCACACTTGGAATCTCAGACCTTGCCTCTGCCTCATCACTCTCTACCTTCCTATTCTGTGACCACTCAGAGAAAGTCCTCTGCTTTTAAAGGCTTGTTAGTTTGGGCCCACCTGGATAATCCAGGATAATCCCCTGTCTCAAAGTTCATAACCTTAATCCCATCCACAAACTCCCTTTTTCCACATAATGTAGCATATTCAAGGAGTCCCAGGGTAGTGCAAACGGCTAACACGCTCAGCTACTAACCAAAAAGTTGGAGGTTCAAGTCCACCCAGACGCACCTCAGAAGAAATGCCTGGCAATCACCTTCCCAAAAAATCAGCCATTGAAAACCCTAAAGAGCATGGTTCTACTCCGACACACAAGGATTTGCCGTGAGTCAGGGTTGACCTGACAGCAACTGGAAATATATTCACAGGCTCTAGGACTGGGGCGAGGACAACTCTGGTGGGCATTCCTGAGTGGGAGCTTGTCTGGGGGGGTTGCACTTTGAGGATTTCAAGCTCTCCTCCAGGGCTGAGGTTCTTGAGATGGGTGCTGACAAGGAAGGATGTGTCTAGGGATTCCTCCCCATTACATAACTAGGTAGAATCCCTGGGTGGTGCAGATGGGTAATATGGCTGCTAATCAAAAGGGTGAAGGTGACACGGAAGAAAGGCCTGGCAATCTACTTTGAAAAGTCAGCCATTGAAAACCCTGTATAGATCTATTCAGACACACATGGGGTCGCCATGAGTCAGAGTCAACTGGTAAGATAACTGCGTAGTTCCACCTAAGGGAAAATTACTAGAGATACTTCTTACCAATCTCAGTGTTTGGTTGGGGGGGGGGGTCCTAATATCCCTGTAAGGAGCCCTGATGGCATAATGGTTAAACACTGGGCTCCTAACTGAAAGGTCAGCGGCTCAAACCCACTAGCCACTCCATGGAAGAAAAATGTGGCAATCTGCTTCTGTAAAGATTCACAGCCTTGGAAACCCTATGGAATAGTTCTACTCTGTCCTATAGGTCGCTTTGAGTCAGAATCGACTAGATGGCAGTGGGTTTGATTTTCTGGTAATGTCCCTTAGAGATGAGCACGCCATCCTCCAGTGTGACTAGAACCTAATCTTCCAGAATCCAGTGAACTTGGTCTTACTGATGTTGGGACACTGGAATCTGCCTAGCTGGGGGTGATGGGAAAGGTCACCTGTCCTAACTCCTAGGAGTGACAGAGTCAGCTAAGATCTGTAAGACCTATGCCTGTGTTAACCAACCAGGTCTGTAATTACTGACCCACCAAACTCAAGCCAAAGAGGAAAAAAAAAAATGCAGGCTGGTAGAATTCCCAGGCACCTGGCAATGGAAGGAAGCATAATTTGTCTAGGAAGCAACCAGGAACAGGCACTTCCTACCTTTACAAGGGGGGCCACAGGATCTGTTTACTCCCTTCCTGGTTTGACAAAATAATTAAATAACTGAAGGGCGTCATTTACAAACAATGCTTCTAACAGATGCCAAGTAGTGGCACACAATGAGCTGTGATTCATGTTTCCAAATGAGATGGAGTTTTATCATTTTCTTTCCCCTCGTGATTTAGTCATCGGCCAAGTCAGGGGTCAGGGTGGAAGGTGGCCCACTCACAGGCCCACCAGAGCCTCCAGGGAACACAGCCCTGTTGTTGGGCTTCCCCAAAAACACTGTGGTTGGTAAGGAGGATGCTAGGAATTTTCCGTTAGCCTGGAATAGTCAATTATCTAATGTAAAGGAGTCCCTCCGTCCCAGACACAGGCATCCTTCTCAGTCAGAACCCTTCTTGGGAACCGCTAGGATTCTTCCAGTGCACACTCCCGGACAAGCGGGGAGCCTGGGAGGACCCCCACTCGTGCTCACTCTAAGGCTCCCTTCCGCACCCAGAGTAGGAAGTTCAGGGCCTCCTCAGCCTCCCAGAACAAATCCATTGCAGCCATGCTGATTCCGACTCACTGCGACCACACAGGACACAGTAGAACTGCCCCATAGGGTTTCCAAAGCTGTAATCTTTACAGAAACAGACTGCCACATGGTTTCTCCCGTGGAGCGGCTGGCGGCTTCGAACCACCAACCTTTCAGTTAGCAGCTGAGCATTTAACCACTGTGCCACCAAGGCTTCTTTAAATTCTTCTGCTGCTGAATAGCTGTGCTGTTTCGTCATTTCCACCCAGTTCAGCTGTCTCACCTCCACCTGGTGAAGCTCTGAAGAACAAGCCCCACCCTCTCTACCTGTCACTCAAATCTCTCCCAGAATTTCCTGGCAAAACCATCTGGTATCGTTTTCTTCTGTGGCAGCTCAAACTTCTAAGAGTGAGTTTTCCTAAAACCAAAGTATTAGCAGAAGGTGTGATGTTAGAAATCACTGCTGTGAGTGCTGGAGAAGCTTCTGGAAGGTGTGTGACATGTCTCCCCTGTGAGAAGACCCTGCCTGCTCTACCTGTGAACACTCCCTTTAGACCCCACAAGGTCCTTCCAGTCACCCAGGGAGGCAGCAAAGGGTCTCAAAAGAGCACTTGCAAAATGGCGTGTCCTGAAGATAAGACCCTCGTCCATCTCCTGGTGAGCGCCAGACACAGCCGTAAAGAGAGGTGGTGAGCTCTAGGGCCAGCTGCCAGGGTTCAAATCCAGGACCTACCACTTACAGAGGGCCCTGGCGATTCAGTGGTAGAATTCTTGCCTCCCATCTGGAAGACCCAGGTTCGACTCCCAGCCAACTCTCCTCATGTGCATCGTGTATTCAGTGGAGGCTGGTGTGTCGCAATGATGCTGAACAGGTTTTGTTTCAGCAGAGCTTTAAAACAAAAATAGACTAGGAAGAAAGGCCTGGTGATCTGCTTCTGAAAATCTGCCAGCGAAAACCCTATGGATGACATTTGTCTGATCCACGACCAGCCGCGGCGATGGCGCAGGGCCGGCAGGGTTTTGTTCCGCTGGGCACGGGGCGGCCGTGAGCTGGGGCTATCTGGATGCCGCTACCACAATCACCACAGGCTAAGAATGGGTAAGAAATTTACCATCTTTGCCTCGGGCTCTGCCTCCACCTCCGGACTGAGGTGAGGTTTAAATTCTCTAAGATGACACAAGGGTTAGGCCTCCCCAGTGCCTGGCCCCCCAGGAGGGGTGAGTGACAGCTGCTTCCCGCTTGCACCAGGCCCTCCAGTCAATTCTGACTCACAGGACCCTAGAGGACAGAGTAGAACTGAAGGGTTTCTAAGACTCTAATCTCTACCGTGAGCCCTGTCCTCTAGGGCTGTCCCAGGCAGAATCTCCTCAGAGCAGATCTGGGAGTTTCCGTGAGGACGCCCCCAGACTGTTCAGTCTGGGGGCGCCCAGGGGGTGTGCGCATGCTCAGTCCACAGAGTCAGAAAGCTCCGCCGTGGCCCTTTGTGAACCAGTCTGAGCCTCAGTTCCCTCACCCCCAAAATGGGGTGACAATCAGCCCCCTCGTGAAGAACGAACCCAGTGTGGGCCCAGAAGGCATGAGACCTGCCCCAGGAAAGGCCCGAGCCACTGTGCACACCCGCTCCATAACCACGGCCCACCGTTGGCCGCTATCACGGAGCAGATAAACTGGGGTTCACAGAGAGTGGGAAGCCCTGAGACTAGAGCCCTCACAGACTGCCCAGAGGTCAAAGGGCCCGGGCCTGAAGCCCAGCAGCAGGAGGCCTGGGCAAGGCAGTCAGGGGTGGGCAGAGCGCCTGCAAGAACAGGGAAAGGGCATGCTGCCGGCGGGCGAGGCCAGAGCTGCAGCAGAGAGCGTGCCCTGCTGGGAGCCCAGACCCTGTGGCTAAGGAGGCAAGATCACAAAGGTCTCACAAGGCAGAGGAGAAGACTGGCGTTGATGAGGCAAGGGATCGGGGACTTCCGGCAGGCAGACAGTGACATTGAACACCACAGGCAGATCTTGGGGTTGGGATCCAGACCGGAAGGCGCGTGGGCACGTCAAGAAGGCCCGGACCCACACGCCTTGGCAAGACCCAGCTGCAAATTCTGGAGAAGGGGCGGGCAGGCATAGTTTGGCGCGGGGTCGGCTTGCTTTGCCATTAAGAAAAAACTCGCTCTCTGGAATGTGTACTCGGGGTCCAAAATGTAAACTTGCAACCCGACACCCCCTGCCCCCTCAGGAAACAGCAAAGTGCAGCGAAGCAAACACAGGCCTGCGCGCCTAATCCGGGGTCCAAGCCTCAGGGTGCTGGGCTGCGAAGCCTCAAGGGTCCAGCAGGGCCCAGTGCAGGGCCAACCAAATGGCGTGAAGCGGCCATCTGCCCGACAGGGTCGCGCACACCACTCCCCACCAGATGCGAGCAGAATTCTGAGTTTTGATCATTGCAACGTGAAACTGCCCAGCCGGGGCAGATACGGAACACAACTTCATCCAAGAAGCAAAAAAGGCGTCAGGCCAAAGACCCCGGAGATTCCCCGCAGAACTGACCGCTTCGGCCGCAGGCGGCGCGTATACCAGTGAGGGGGGGGCCCTCAGGCTGCAAAGTTCCACCACTGGGTGCCTGAGAGCTGGAGGTGGGGGAGGGAACACCCTCGAGGAGTGACACAAACTGCCCCAACCCTGCGGGCCAAGCCCGGTTCCCGGCCGGTCTACCGGGTCTAGGGGGGACACTGCACGACGAGGGGGCGCGGGAACGGGTGTGCCGGCCCCAGGATCCCGGTAGGGCATTGCCCGCCGGGGTGGCGCCGGCAGGCGGTGTCGCGGCACAAGCTCCAGACGGAAACGCCTCCTCCCGGCCACCCTGCATCCCGCCCGCTCCACTCGAGTGGGGAGGCAACAGGCTCCCGGGCAACCCCGCCCGCCGTCCGCGGCTCGCGCCTGATGGGCACCCCGGGCCGCCCGCCGCACGCCCAGGCGCCCGCCCAGGACCACCCGCCCCGGAGTAAGTTCGGGCAAGTCCCAGCGCGAGCAGCCGGAGCGGGTGCCGGCTCCCAGGGCGGGCGCGGGACGCGGGTCACCCGTGCGGCGGCGGGGACGCGGCGACCCGGGGGGCTCAGCCGGTAGCCGCCCGCGCCCGCCCGGCCTGCCTCGGAGCCAAGGCCCGCGCGAAGTTGGGCGGCGCGGTGCTCACCCACGCCATATTTCTCCTCTCTCTTGGTGGGCACCCAGCGCGTCATAGTGCCGCACGGGTCCTGGCACCCCAGGGGCGCGCGCCGCCGAGAGCCGCCGCCGCTGGCCGGACAGGAAACTCCGCGCCTAGGCCGCCATTTTCCATTCCTTTCGAGCCGCGGCAGGATGGGGAGGAAAAAGTTTGTGGCGGAGGCGGTGTCATGTGGGACGGGGCGGGCGGAGCGTCGCCGGCCGGATGGGAAAGGCCCGGAGCGCCGGCAAGAGGCGGGACGGCTGCGGGCTGCGCGCCGCCCTCACGCTCGGACCCGGGCCTCTGCCCTGCCTGCGCCCGCAGACCGGGAACGCAGGGCCGCCGCCCTGCCCGGAGCGCCTCTCCTGAACCCCACCGGCGCCCCCTGCGCCGCACACCGAGCCCCAACCGCTCCTCCTGCCCAGGAACCCAGCTTTATTCCTGTGGTCCCCCTCGTTCACGGCCCACAGACATTCCCAATGGAGCACCCCACGGGGCGTCTTCGTTTCATTCTTGGCTGGATTTCTTTGAATCAGCGAGCCTCCTGGAACTCTTACAAGGAGAAGAGAACTTCCTGAGGGACCGAGTGGAGGTGGGCTCTGAGCGGTTTGCACATGGGCGGGGGGGGGGGGGAGGCGGGGGTAGGCCTGAGCTGGATGACACAGTGTTTCCAACTGAGGTTCCCCGCCTTGGTGGAGAGTCCCCAAGCAGAGCAAAAGGAGTGGGCACCCTGGGAGGCACCTTCCAGAACACTTGGCTCATTCATTCATTGTTAGGTGCCCTCCATTCGGTTCCCAGTCATAGGGACCCTATACACAACATAAAGAAACCCTGCCCAGCCCTGCCCATCCTCACAATCTTTGCTGTGTTTGAGCCCATTGTTGCAGCCGCTGTGCCAATCC
The DNA here is from genome assembly GCF_030014295.1 of Loxodonta africana. Lineage (NCBI taxonomy): Eukaryota > Metazoa > Chordata > Mammalia > Proboscidea > Elephantidae > Loxodonta > Loxodonta africana. The sequence continues at coordinate 9,011,554 of NC_087357.1, forward strand.
CTCTCGTTAAGGGTCTTCCATATTTTTGCTGACCCTCTACTTTACCAAACATGATGTCCTTCTCCAGGGACTGTTGTGACTCGTTCCTCCAAATAACGTCCAAAGTATATGAGACAAGTCTCACCATCCTCCCTTTTAAGGACCTGTACTTCTTCCAAGACAGATTTGTTTGTTGTTCTGGCTGTCCATGTTACATTCAATATTCAAAGGCATCAGTTCTTCTTCGGTCTTCCTTATTCGTTGCCCAGCTTTCGCATGCATGTGAAGCAATTGAAAACACCATGGCTTGGGTCAGGAACACCTTAGTCCTCAAAGTGACATCTTTGCTTTTTAACACTTTAAAGAGGTCTTTTGCAGCAGATTTGCCCAATGCAGTACATCCTTTGAGTTTTGACTACTGCTTTCAAGGGTGTTAATTATGGATCCAAGTAAAATCCTTGACAACTTCAATCTTTTCTCCATTTATCATGATTGTTGGTCCAGTTGAGAGGACTTTTGTTTTCTTTATGTTGAGGTATAATCCATACTGAAGGCTGTGGTCTTTGATCTTCATCAGTAAGTGCTTCAAGTCCTCGTCACTTTCAGCAAGCAAGGTTGTGTCATCTGCATATCACAGGTTGTTAGTGAGTTCCTCCAATACCGATGCTCCGTTCTTCTTCATATAGTCCAGCTTCTCGGATTATTTGCTCAGCATAAAGATTGAATAAGTATGGTGAAAGGATACAGCCTTGAAGCACACTTTTCCTGATTTTAAACCATGCAGTGTCCTCTTGTTCTGTTCAAACAACTGCCTCTTGGTCTATGTACAGGTTCCTCATGAGCACAATTAAGTGCTCTGAAATTTCCATCCTTGTTAATGTTATCCACAGTTTGTTATGATCCAAACAGTCAAATGTCTTTGCATAGTCAATAAAACACAGATAAACATCTTCCTGGTATTCTCTGTTTTCAGCCAAGATCCATCTGACATGAGCAATGACATCAGCAATCCCTGGTTCCACGTTTTCTTCTAAATCAAGCCTGAATTTCTGGCAGCTCCCTGTCGATGTACTGCTGCAACTATTTTTTGATTACCTTCAGCAAAATTTTACATTCATGTGATATTAGTGAGGAAACCCTAGGGGCGTAGTGGTTAAGTGCTATGGCTGCTAACCAAAGGGTAGGCAGTTCAAATCCACCAGGTGGTCCTTGGAAACCCTATGGGGCAGTTCTACTCTGTCCTGTAGGATAGCTATGAGTCAAAATTGACTCAATAGCAACGGGTTTTTTTTTTTTTAATAATGATATTGTTCAATAAGTTCCTCATTCAATTGGATCACCTTTCTTTGGAATAGTCATAAATATGGATCTCTTCCAGTTGGTTGGCCAGGTAGCTGTCTTCCAAATTTCTTCACATTGACAAGTGAGCACTTCCAGTGCTGCATCCATTTGTTGAAACATCTCAATTGGTATTCCAGCGATTCCTGGAGCCTTGTTTTTCGCCAGTGCCTTCAGTGCAGCTTGGACCCCTTCCTTCAGTACCATCGATTCTTGATCATATGCTACCTCCTGAAATGGTTGAATTTCTTTTTGGTACAGTAAGTCTGTGTATCCTTTCCATCTTCTTTTGATGCTTCCTGTGTCGATGAATATTTTGCCCATAAAATCCTTCAAAACTGCAACTCAAGACTGGAATTTTTTCTTCAGTTCTTTCAGTGTGAGAAATGCTGACATGTTCTTCCCTTTTGGTCTTCTAACTCCAGGTCTTTGCACATTTTGTCTTCTGGAACCACCTTGTGAAATCTTCTATTCAGAATCAACTCCATGGTAGTGGGTTTTTTTTTTTTTTCTTTAATTATTTTACTTCATCATTTCTTCCACTTGCTTTCAAAAAAAAAAGAAAGAAAGAAACCAAACCCATCGCCATCAAGTTGATTTCGACTCATAGCGACCTTATAGGACAGAGTAGAACTGCCCCATACAGCTTCCAAGGAGCGGCTGGTAGATTCGAACTGCTGACCTTTTGATCAGCAGCTGTCGCTGTTAATCACTACGCCACCAGGGTTTTCATTTGCTTTAGCTACTCGAAATTTAAAGGCAAGTTTCAGAATTTCTTCCGACATTCATATTTGTCTTTTCCTTCTTTCCGGTCTTTTTAATGACCTTTCGCTTTCTTTATGTATGATGTCCTTGATGTCATCCCACAACTTGACTGGTCTTCAGTCATTAGTGTTCAGTGCATCAAATCTATTTTTGAGATGGTCTCTAAACTCATGTGGGATATATTCAAAATTGTACTTTGGCTCTAGTGGACTTGTTTTAATTTTCTCTAGCTTCAAATTAGACTTCCATATGACAATCGATGGTCTGTTCTACAGTCAGCCTCTTGGCCTTGTTCTGACTGATGATATTGAGCTTCTCCATCATCTCTTCCCACAGGCGTAGTCAAGTCGATTCCTGTATATTCCATCTGGGATCCACGTATTTTGTTGTTGGAAAAAGATATTTCCAACAAATAGGAGTTTGGTCTTGCAAAATTCCGTCATGGGAACTCCAGTGTTTTTCTGTGACAAACACTGAGTGCTCGAGTGCTAGGAGCAGAAGACAAGCAAGGCGTGAACTCCACCCCTAAGGCCAGGGTGTGTGGTGGCGGAGGGGAGAGGATGGGTAAAGTAACAAGGCCTGGATAAGTAAACACCACACACTGTCTTGATCCAGGTCAAGGTTGACTCTTAGTGGCTTGCAAAGATACCCAAAGCTGTTGGAAGATGGTTGGAGACACCGTGGCCCACCATCCTGCTGTGAGAGTGCCTGATACCTGCCGTCAAGGTCACCCAGAGCCAGGGAAATCTCAGCATTCCACCCAGAAGGCAGATTAAATAAACACACTGGAATGACTGAGGTGCTTTTCAGTGTTCACCGATGAGGGGAACCAGGCTGTGTGCAAGAAGATAACGTGTGTAGGATGCAGGAGTTCGCAGTAAAGCAACCACCAAGTCATACATAGTTACAAGCCTTGCTCGACTGATAAGGAACTTCAGTCCAACAAAGGGAAGGGGCTGGGCTCGCACCACACATGGTCTCTCTCACCCGCTTGAAGCCTTCTGTGAAAACAGAAACCTCAGGGGCTCAGGTCCTGAACCCACAGCCCAGCGACTGTGGTCCCTTGAAGGAGAAGCAGCGGCAAAGGTGCTACGCAGGAGAAGTAGGGTGCTCGGGGACAAATGATGTGGCCTGACCTAGAGGAGGAATGCCTCCTGAGGAGACGATCCAAGCACAGACTCTAACCATAAAGGGGAACTAAGTAGGTGAACAGGAACCCTGGTGGCTCAATGGTTAAGCACTCAGCTGCTAACCAAAAGGTTGGCAATTCAACACCCCCAGCCTCTCTAGGGAGAAAGGTGTGGCAGTCTGCTTCTATAAAGATTTACAGCATTGGAAACCCTATGGGGCAGTTCTACTCTGTCCTATAGGGTTGCTATGAATCCAACCTGATGACAATGAGTTTGCTTTTACTTTTTTAATTAGGTGAACTGATGAGGGGCCGAACAGCACATGCAAAGGCCCTGAGGTGCTATGGTGCTAATCTTTCAATGAGCTGAAAAGCCAGTATGCCTGAAGCAATGTTGTTGTTGTTGTTAGTGGATTCTGACTCATGGCAACCCCATGCGTGTAGAACAGAAGGAACCTCTGAATGGGTTTGAACCATCAACCTAGTAGTTGAGAGCTTAACCATTTGAGCCAAGCAGGGCAATAGGGACAATAAGACAATAGGAAAACGGCACAAAATGAGGCTGCAGAAGTAGGCAGACCCTTCTAGGTCTTGTTAAGAATTTGGGATTCTCCCAGGAATATGAGGAGGATATGAAATGTGTGACTAACTGCTTCCATGAAAACTGCCCCCTTTGCCATGAAGCCAGAAGTACTGAATGATCCCGGCTACCATTACTGAACATTTTGATCACAGATTTCATAGAAGAATCCCGATCGAAAGGGGGTAAAATACAGAACAGAATTTGAAACTTCCATGGATTCTGGACTTTCTGGAGCCGTTGGGTCTGGATAAACCCCTGAAACTATTGCCCTGAGATGATCTTTAAAACTTAAACCAAAATATTCCCAGAAGTCTATTTACATGGTGTCAAAGTGACAACAGCAACTTCAAAGATTAGATAGGGCAGTGAGTTTATGTTAATACAGGAGGAACAACCCAGAAAAGGAGGGTGAGAATGGTTGCACAACTTCAAGAATATAATCAATGTCACTGAATTGTACGTGAAAAAAATTGTTGAATTGGTGTGTGCTCTGTTGTGCACATTCACAACAACAACAAAATAAATTTAAAAAAAAAAAAAAGAATTTGGGACTCTGCAAAGAATACTTAGAAGACAAGACTCGGTAATTCTGACCTTCCTTCTCTTTAATGTCCAGTTTCAGTTCTGCTTGTGCAGTAACATGTTACGGAGAGGGCGTGTCATAGTGAAAGACCAGGAGCTGGAGAGGCATGCACACCCCGGAGGCCTGGCCCGCACTCAGCTGTGTGCCCATCCTTCTGTTTCTAAGCCTCAGGTCCTGGTATTCCCATATACAAGCTGGACAATAATACCAGCCTCCCAGGGTTATTCTGAGGCTCACACGAGAAGATGTGGTTGTACGTTTAAGACACTATAACTGGTTGTCTTCCCTGTTTGATTCTACCTCCAAGTTGCTTGTGTGATAACCTCATGGCTCGCAGTTCCCAGGACAGTTGCCACTTTCACTCTGATTAAGATCACCCATGGAATGTATAAATCAGCATGATATGGGATTTTTACACTTTTGTGAGAGTGTTCTGTAAATCAGCTTATATATAAATCACGTCAACCCAGTGTGTCGTAGCAGAACTGCTCCATAGGCTCTTCATGGCTGTGACCTTTCAGAAGCAGGTCAGCAGGCCTTTCTTCAGCGGCACCTCGTTGCGGGTCCAAACGCTGAGCCTCACAGCTGGTAGCCCAGCACTTAACCATTTGCACCACCAAGGGCCTCCTGATCAATTTATAAATCAGGATAAAACACCCCAGGTGAACCCTGGCCCACATGGTGGAGACCACATGGTTGTGGTCCCGTTGTTGCCGTGGTGTCCCCAAGCTGGACTGAGAAGCCGTACATGTGGCTGCAGTCCTCCTGGCTCTGAGAACACTCGCCATTGTCTCCTCTGGCTCGGGCAGTGGCCATGTCTTGCAGCTCCGGCCCTGGCTTGGTGCCTAGTGGCCGCATCAGCCAGGACAGGCTCCAGCTTGGACTCTGGGAGCCCAGTGGGCAGGTTGTAGCCAGCTGGAGGCTGTCTTAGTCTCCTTATGGTGCAGTAACAGAAATACCACAGTGGGTGGTTTTGAAGAACAGATATTTATTTTCTCACGGTTCAGGAGGCTAGAAGTCCAGACTCAAGGCATTGCTCTAGGGGAAGGCTATCACTTTGTCAGCTCTGGGGGAAGGTCCTTGTCTCCCTCAGCTTCAGTAGCCCCAGCAGTTCTTTGGTGATCTTCATGTGGCGTCTATCTTCCCTTTTTGTGCTTTTTTCTGTGTCTAATCTGGTCTTTTTATAATTCAGAAGTGATTAGGACACACCCTACACTGACATGGCCTCATTTCCAAATAGGATTACATCCACAGGTGTAAAACCAGTTGCTGTCAAGTCAATTCCGACTCACGATGACCCCATAGGTGTCAGAGTAGCACTGTGCTTCATAGGGTTTTCAATGATTGAATATTTGAAAGGAGATTGCCAGGACTTTATTCCAAGGCACCACTGGGTAGACTTGAACTACCAACCCTTTGGTTGGCAGCTGAGCTCTTAACCATTTGCACCACCCAGGGGTTCCCATACATATTGTTGGGGACACAATTCATCCATAGCAGTGGCTTTAACTCCCCGAGTTGATATGGCTGGTCCACAGGGCTCAGTCACGCTTTCCAGGCATCTTTCAGGATTTGGGTCTGTGGTGTGCTTGCAGGAGTGACCCACCCAAGAGTGGTGGTGGTCCTGGTGACCCAGTCCTAAGCATCAGTGGGAGCTCTGACGATTGACCCCCAGGATGTATCAGAATCTCAAGATGGGGCCATGAAAAGGCATAATCAATGTTGTTGTTGTTAGTTGCCACGAGTCAGTTCCTACCCCTGATGACCTCATGTGCTGGATTTTAGAACTGTGCTCCATAGGGTTTTTGAAAGCTGAGTTTTCAGAAGTAGATCACCAGGCCTTACTCCTCAGGTGCCTCCAGATGGGGTTGAACCTCCAGTCTTTTGGTTGGTAGTCCAGTGCTTAAACATTCGCACCACCCAGGGAAATTAATCAATATTACAGTGTTCAATTCTGAAAACCGAACTTTGAGGTTTTTGAAAGTTGTGGGAAAACTTTGTATTCACAGCACAAACTCAGAAGGTAAATTTAGCAACCTTGCCTGGTGGAAATACCACAAGACAACGAGCCACCAGGTTCATGTTCCTCTCAGGGAGTGGATGAGAATGGGGCAGGAGTGTGGGGGTTTTAGGCACCACAAAAGGGGGCCTGGCCAAAGATTGCTTGCTGGTGTTGTGGTCACTTCCATGAGATTTGCTATAATGTGACCATCTCCATAATGGAATGTGTTGTGAGTAGTTGAGAGGGAATTTCCTTGGGTGTGTGGCCTGCACTGACTGTAAGTGGACATTCTGGCAAGGCCGGGGGGGCTTTTGCTCACTCTAGATCCTGCAACTGGCTCCCGTTCATCTGACCTCCGGTTCTTGGGACCTGAACTAGCAGCTTGCCTGCAGTCTTGCTTGCTGGTCTTGAGATTCGTCCATCTTCGCAGCCTGTGAGCAAGAGTCCTGCTCTCTGACCCTTTGATCTTGGGCTTGCCTGCCCCTGCGTCTATGTGAATCAGGAGAAGCCTCTATCCTGGCCCGTGAACTTGGGACGTTCCAGCCTCTACAACTGAGTGAGCCATTTCCTTGATATAAATCTCTCTCTGTATGTATTTATACGCTTTACTGGTTTTCCTTCTATATCTCTAGAATAGGCAAATGCATCAAGACAAAGTAGATTAGTAGCTGCCAGGGACTAAGGAGAGGGCAAAAGGCTTTCCTTGTGGGGTAAGGAAAATGTTCTGGGTAGCAGTGATGGCTACCTAATGTTGCGAATGTATTAAGTGTCACTGAATTGTATACTTTATAGTATTTAAAATCATGAATTTTGTGTTATGTGAATCTTACCACAATAAAAAATTATCATTTATTTTGTTAGCTATAACAATGATAATTATAATGGTTATGTAAAAAAAAAAAATCCCTTATATTTTACAGACACATGCTGAAGTATTTAGAGATAGGCTATTATGATATTTACCACTTACTTTAAAATACTACAGTCAAAAAAGAAAGAAAGAAAAAGCAAAACTACTCGATCTAGGTGATAGGTCTATGAGTGTTTCATCTTCCACATTGTACTGTTTGAATTTTGTCATAAAACAAAGTCAGAAGGCAGGGAGGTGGAGGCTTGAGATTTAAAACCCATTTGAGGAGCCCTGGCCTGGGCTGGCCTCACTCTAAGAGCCCGGGCTCTGCCTTGGAGCCTCCCAGCTGCACTGCTCAGCCTTTTCCATGAAGATTATTAAGACGGTCCCCGGGTGTTAGACTTCTACCAGCTCCGTACAGCAAATACACTGTTAAGCCGAGGATGCTGCGTGCTGTGCCAGTGTACCTCATGGACACGTGTGACTGTGGAGGGAACTGCAGACCTAGCAGTCTTTCCCACACTGAGCACACAAAGAAATGATTGCCCACGCTGGGGCCCAGGGCGCCCACGGTGGGAGAAGCTTTCTGAAATGGAAGGAGCTCTGGATTTGGGTTGCAAGGTTCGAGCCTGTCCACGCCTTCTCCCTGGAGCCTGGGTGCTCTCAGCATTGTCATGTAGAATGGGGTAGTGATTGATGTTGTCGTTAGCTGCCGTCTAGTCCATCCCTGACTCATGGTGACCCATGCACAACAGAATGAAACTCTGCCTAGTCCTGCGCCATCCCCGTTATTGGTTGCTGATTGGACTGTGATGATCCATAGAGTTGTCATGGGCTGATTTTTGGAAGCAGATCACCAGGCCTTTCTTCCTGGTCCATTGTCTTAGTCATCTAGTGCTGCTATAACAGAAATACCACAAGTGGATGGCTTTAACAAAGAGAAATTTATTTCTTCACAGTAAAGTAGGCTAAAAGTCCAAATTCAGAGTGTCAGCTCCAGGGGAAGGCTTTCTCTCTCTGTCGGCCTTCTCTTCAGTCTTCCCCCAGACTAGGATCTTCTCCACACAGGGGCCCCGGGTCCAAAGGACATGCTCTGCTCCTGGCACTGCTTTCTTGGTGGTATAAGGTCCCTCCACCTCTCTGCGTGCTTTTTTCTTTTACATCTCAAGAGATTGCCTCAAGACACAATCCAGTCTTATAGACCGAGTCCTGCCTCACTAACACAATTGCCGCCCATCCTCCCTCATTAACATCGAAGAGGTAGGATTTACAACATATAGGAAAATCACACAATACTGGGAATCATGGCCCAGCCAAATTGATACACATATTTTGGGGGGGACATAATTCAATCTATGACATCCGTCTTAGTCTGGAAGCTCCGCTGAAACCTGTTGAGCATCACAGCAACAGGCAAGCCTCCACTGACAGGTGGGTGGTGGCTGCGCATGAGGTGCACCGGTTAGAAGAATAGTCAAACACGTGATCAAAACCTTGGGATCTGTGGATTCTGGGAAAGGTACCTGATCACTCCAAGTTTTCTTGTTTTAGAAATAGCCTGATCTCTAGGGTGCTGCGAAGATTTAACAAAATAATGATAGCACAGCTTAACGCTGATAAGGGCTCCAGATGAAACAATGGTTTTCAGATTTTGAACAACAGACAATACCGGACCATGATCACCGAAAACAGGGGAACACACGAGCAGCACCCTACAGTTGCTCAGTTTGCTTCCTGGAGAAGGTTTCCGGGCTGAAGCACAGTGAAGGGAAATTCAGCCAAGCCCGGGGTCTTACGGGTGGAGACAGCCATTGGAGTTTAGAGACGCAAAGGCTGCTGGGTATTGTAGGGCAAGGTCTTTGGAATGAGGGGATTGCCCATGGAAAGAGAACTCCAGAGGTCTGCAAAAGAGCGCCTGAGTCGCTGGCTGAATGTTGTGATCTATGCATATTTGCAGTGAGACTCCAAGAGGCTGGTGAAAGAACACCGGAAAGTAGCAAGCCCAGAACAATGCCCAGAGCCCACGAGGGACTAGGAGTAGTGTTTACTCCAGCCAGTGTGAAAAGACCATGTCGTATACAAGGTGTCAGGCACAAACCGTGGTAGGATCACACTTTCATCATGGGGTTAGATTAGCCCTGAACTAAAGGCTGCCCTGGTAAATAATAAGCTTAAAAGCAACCTCACTAGGATTGAACTGAGCCCAAGTACAAAGTCCAGCACTATTTAAAAAGAATACAATAAAATGCAATGCCCAACACTGTAAAATCACAATGTCTAGCAGCCAATGAAAAATTAGCAGGCATGCAAAGGTGCAGGAAAATATGACCTAAAACCAGAGGGAAAGTCAACCAGTACAAACAGATGCAGAAGTGACAAGGGTGATGGAAGTAGCAGACAAAGATCTCAAAACAATATTACAAATATGCTCCAGGGGCCCTAAGAGATGGAGAAAAACATGAATATAATGAGGAAAGAAATGAAAGCTGTAAAAGTCAGTCAGAGATGACGCTCATAAAGGGGAGGTGTTACTGTCGTGGTAAGATTGGTAGTAGTTGATCTCTTAGGTCCCTTATTCTAGCTGGGAAATTCAGGGATTCTTGCAGCCTCTTCCTTTTAAATGTACTCAGAAGGTATCCTTGCTGTCTCTGGTTTTTCGAGTGCTTACTGTTGTTATTGTTTTTGGCTGTGTGACAGGGCGGTCAGAAATTTTAGTGAACATCTGTTGGGCTTGTCCACCCCCCACTCAACTCTTCTTCTTTGGATAACATCATCCCCATTGTCTTTCGTGGACCTAGTCACCCCTGCTCCCAGTCCATGGAGTTCAGGTGGGGTAGCCCCTCCCCACCACCTGCTAGGGTCATCACATGACCCCGCCAATCGGTGAATGACATTGCTTTGTCCCCAGTGTTAAGTGTAGGGACTCAAATCAGTGATTCAATTCCAGGGCTTCTATTGGACCTAAGTGATGAAGAAACTCTTGCCGTGGACTTTTCAGTTTCAGGAGCCACATGTTAGCTCTTTTCTTAGGGCAGTTTGAACTGGGTTTATACACCAGCAATCAGAAGGCTGTGACTATGCCAGACTGTGGGGCTTGGGGTCAAACAGAGCTGGGCGTGGCTGCAGGTTTGTTGTTGTTAATTGTCATGGAGTCGATTCCCCCTCATGTCGACCCCATGTGTGCAAAGTAGAGCTGCTTCGTAGGGTTTCCAAGGCTGTGACCTTTTGGACGCAGATTGACAGGCCTGTCTGCCAAGGTGCCTCTGGGTGGGTTTGAACTGCCAACCTTTTTGGCTAGTAGTGGAGCACTTAGCCCTTTGCACCACCCAGGAACTCCTTAGAATGCAGGTTAACTACCTCCTAATCGTGAGTGGCTTAACCTCTCTGCGTTGAGGCCTCCCCCCAGCCTGAACTTCCAGTTTTGAACTACGGGAATAGTAACTGTCCTTACCTGGTCAGAAGGTTGGAAGAATTCCACAAAAGCATGCACCTGACACATGGTAGGTGCTCAGTAACCGATGGCTAGGGCTTCTTCTTCCCACTTCCTCCCGCACAGTGTCTGCTGGGGTTTCCGGCTGTCATACATCCTCACCAGAGCCATCTGAGGCCAAGGACAGGATGTGGGCCGCTCTCTGGGTCCTGCTGTTGGCATCTGGAGGTTCAAACCACAGGGCAGCAGCTTCCTCTTTGGAGCCCAGGGACCCTCACTAACATGCCATGCCACTGGGCTCCCGCAGAAGAGTCTCAGGAGCCCTGCCGTGCCGTCTTCGTTCATCAGTGCTTTGGCCAATACCTGCCCACTGTGGGTAGGCTCTGGGTACACCAGGCTTGTGCTGCATGCAGTCAGGGGGCTCAGACACACTGCCACACCCCTGACCCTAGAAGAAAGCCAAGTTCATGTCACCAGAGGATCAGGGAAAGCCAACAAAGAAGTGAGCCCTGCGGATGAGGTAAGTGTGATGGTGACAAGTCATTGGAGCGGAAGGAACCGCGTGAGACATGGTCCACCCAGGAAGGTGCTCAGGGTCTGGAGAAGGGCGGGCAGGAGGTGGGGCCCAAAGGTGAAGGGTTGTGGCCACCAAGCTCAGGGGGACCTTGATACCATCTGTGCGTAAGGAAGCTCATTCTGGGTACAGTGGCAAGAGGGACTGTGGAGAGGAGAAACTAAACCAAAAACCAAACCCATTGCTGTCAAGTCAATTCTGACTCATAGCAAGCCTATAGGGCAGAGCAGAATTGCACCACAGGGCATCCTAGGAGGGGCTGGTGAATTTGAACTGCTGACCTTTTGGTTAGCAGCTGAGCTCTTTTACCCACTGGGCAACCAGAGCTCCAGGAGAAACTAGAATCTAGGAAATGAGTTAAGAGAGAAGACCAGTTGCCATCAAGTCAAGTCTAACTCACAGGGACCCCATATGTGTTGGAGTAGAACTGTGCTCCATAGGATTTTCGGTGGCTGAGTTTTCGAAGTAGATCGCCAGGCCTTTCTCCTAAGGCACCACTGGGTGGATTCCAGCTGGCAAACTTTTGGTTAAGTGGCTGAGCTTGTTAACCATTTGTACCAGCCAGGGACTTCTAAGAGGGAAGAGGAGGGGAGAATTTAGGAAATAATTTGCAGCTTTTTTTTTTTTTTTAGCTTTCACAAATTAAAGGCATGCACAGCAGCCATTAATGTCCTGAGGAGGGGCCCAGTGATGTGCTAGCAGCATTTTTATACTTCACCTCACTTACTGTTACAATAATCTGTAAGTTAAGTGCATTAGTTACTATCCCCATTTCACAGATGAGGAAACCAAGGCTATTAAAGGTTCTATGTGGCTTGCCCAAAGTTCACAGCTAAAAAGTGTTAAAACCAAGAGTAAGCCCAATCATTCTAACTCTGGACCTTAAACTTTTAACCAAGAGAACTTGGCCTTCATGGCGAATCCCTGGGGTGGATATGAAGCATTGTTCTTAGGCCCATCTTACAGATGAGGAGGTTGACGGGGCTGCTGGGCTGCAGTCCTGTTCTGCAGACGTGTCATCTCCTGGGGCCAGCACCATGCATCATGCTACCCTCAGATTTGAGCAGCTCAAAGGCATCCGTCTACCTCAAATGTCACCCGTAATTGAGACCCCCACTGGGTACGCCTCAACCTCTAGGCTAAGTGGGTACACCTGCCCTCATGGATGGGGGTTAAACTGTTATTGTCTGTGGGTGAAATTCAAATCTCCTGGAGGTATGATAATCAGTGTCCAAGCACCATGACTGGAGGAAGGTCCAGGCCCACCGAGCAGCCAGATGGTCATTTCAGCCAGGTAGGGGCTGGGCACCGGCAGCCCTGCTGTGGCCTTGCCCTCACCCAGTCTCAGAATTGGCCTCCTATCCCTCCCAGCTCCCCAGCCCAACAGGATAAATGTGGTACTCAGCAGGACACCCAGGCCCCTGCTCATCCTGCACTCACACTCAAAGGACCCGCATCCTCTCCACTAGCTCCAGCACACACCCGCTCCTTTCAGGCTTCTGAGTGCACCTAAGCTGAAGTCCTGCCTAGGCCAGACCTGTACCTGCCCTTTCTCCTCCTGTCTGAGGCTTACCTCCTATCTTGGTCATCTAGTGCTGCCACAACAGAAATACCACAAGTGGATGGCTTTAACAAAGAGAAATTTATTTTCTCACAGTCTAATAGGTTACAAGTCCAAATTCAGGGTGTCAGCTCCAGGGGAAGGCTTTCTTTCTCTGTTGGCTCTGGAGGAAGGCCCTTGTCCTAAATCTTCCCCTAGTCCAGGAGCTTCTCTGGTGCAGGGACCCTATGTCCAAAGAATGCACTCTGCTCCTAGTGTTGCTTTTTTGGTGGTATGAGGTCCCCAACTCTGCTTCCCTTTCCTTTTATCTCTTGAGAGATAAAAGGTGCTGCAGGCCACACCCCAGGGAATTTACCTTGGATCAGGGAGGTGACCTGAGTAAGGGTGGTGGTAAAATCCCACCCTAATCCTCTCAACATAAAATTACAATCACAAAATGGAGGACAACCACACGACAATGGGGATCATGGCCTAACCAAGTTGATACACACATTTTTGGGGGGACATAATGCAATTCACGGCACTTCCCCAGCCCGGGTCAAAGGGCAGCCAGTTGACTATGCCCATGTGCAAAGAAACCCTGTGTTCTGGGACAGAGCTTACCTGACCTGGACAGCTTTATATCATCTGTGTGATGGCCCGTAGGCTGGGGGAGGGGCGGCCTTGTGCATCTCCTCATCTGCAGAGCTGTATACGGGCTGATCACAGTGAGATGGCAGCAAGAATAATGACAGACAGCACTTATGGAGCTCATGTGTCATCTCGTTTAATTAAAGCCTGTCATTTGCAGGTAACTGTGGGATGCATGTATTACAGTGCCTGGTACCTACTGAGCGTACAATGAATGTCAGCTACTATTGTGTCTCAACGGTGAAGCGCTCAGCTGCTAACTGATAGGTTGATGGTTTGAACCCACCCAGTGGCTCCGCTGAAGAAACACCTGGTGATCTGGTTCCATAAGGATTCCAAAACAAACCAAGCCTGTTGCTGTTGAGTTAACTCTGATTCATATTTGAGTCAATTTCCACTCCCAGCAACCCTATAGGACAGAGTAGAACTGCCCCATAGGGTTTCCAAGGAATGGCTGATGGATTCGAACTGCCGACCTTTTGGTTAGCTGCTGAGTTCTAAACTACTGTACCACCAGGGCTCCCCGTAAAGATTACAGCCTAGAAAACCCTATGGGGCAGTTGTACTGTGTCCCATGGGGTCGCCATATGTCAGAATCGACTTGACAGCAGCCAACAACAACAGCATTGTTATCACCAGAGTAGGAGATGTAGCTATGAGTCAGAATTGACTCATAGGGTTTTCACTGTGTGATTTTCAGAAGCAGATGGGCAGGCCTTTCTTCCTAGTCCATCTCAGTCTGGAATCTCCGCCAAAACCTGTTCAGCATCATAGCAGCATGCAAGCCTCCAGTGACAGACAGGTGGTGGCTGCGCACGAGGTGCATTGGCTGGGAATCGAACTCAAGTCTCCTGCGTGAAAGGTGAGAATTCTACATCTGAACCACCAAACCGAAAAAAAAAACCAGTTGCTGTCAAGTAGACCCCCCCTCGTGGTGACCCCAGGTGTGTCAAAGTAGAACTGTGCTCCGTAGGGTTTTCAGTGACCGAGTTTTCAGAAGTAAATCACCAGGCCTTTCTTCCATGGCACCTCTGGGTGGATTTGAACCTCCAGCCTTTCAGTTACCAGCTGAGCACGTTAACTGTTTGCTCCATCCAGGGACTCCTTACTGAGTTAGCTTGGTTTGGTTTGAAAGATACGTAGCCACTGCATTCGTTTTCCCGGCTGCTGTAACAAGCTATCACAAAGTAGGGGGCTTAAGACAAGACAAATGTATGCTCTCAGAGTTCCGGACTCCAGCAGTCTGTATTCAGGGTGTTGGCAGGGCCGTGCCCCCTCCCAAGCCTCTAGGGGGGCATCCTTCCTTATCTCTCCCAGCTGCTGGTCGGCCAGGCCCTTGGCAGGTAGCAGCATCGCGCCAGTCTCTGCCTCCTTCTTCACGTGGATGCCTTTCTTCTCTGTGTCTGTCCACATGTCTTCTCCTCTTCACGTGGACATCAGTCAGGTTAGACTAGGGCCGCTCCACTTAGCGTGACCTTGTGTGAACTAGTTATACCTGCAAAGACCCTGTTTCCAAACAAGCTTACATGCACAGATCCCAGGAGTTCAACCTTCAACATATCTTTTTGGGAGACACTATTCAGCCCTTGGGGCCCTGGTGGCACAGTGGTTAAAAGCTCGGCTGCTAACCAAAACGTTGGCAGTTGAGATCCAGCAGCTGCTCCTTGGAAACCCTATGGGGCAGTTCTACTCTGTCTTGTAGGGTTGCTGTGAGTCAGAATCGACTCAATGGCAATGGGCTTGGCTCTGGCTTTGCTAATCAGCCCATCCAGTTACTGTTACTATCACCCCACCCGTCACGTACCACCATAAGGACTTTTGCCATATCCAGTACTGCTCGTACTGTATTTGCTTAGTATTCATCTTAAAACTAAAAACAACAAAAAAGCATTTTTTGAAAAGGAGAACCAGTATTACTTGCCATAAATAGAAGGTAATGAAAACCAAAAGCTTAACTATCTTAGGAACAAACACGCCCGCTAACCCTGTCTCGGTCGCTGACTCCAGGCACTGTGCTGTGGGTGCCTGCAGGGACCCCCGACCCCAAAAAGGAGGAGAAAGGGCTGGGGGCCGGGTGGGGGCTAACAGAGACCCGAATCTTCCAGAGTCGACCTTGGACCCCCCTGGTTTTTACAATGTTATAAAAATTAAAACCACATTTGAAAACTATTTCTATTGTGTCATAATTGGAAGATGTATGAATTCAGTTTTAAAAGAGATCACTTTCTGAAGTTCATTCTCTTTTTCTAAATCGGTCTTAAGAAACAGGTGTTCTTGGTGTATTTGAGGCATCCTGGATTGCCGCCTTTTCTTTCTCAAGTAAAAATGGGAATGGAGAAATCGTGCAAGGACAGCACCCCTGAAAGGGATCCCGACCAAAAAAAAAAAAAAAAACCCCAAACCCTTTGCCCTCGAGTCGATTCCAACTCATAGCAACCCTATAGGACAGAGTACAAGTGCCCCATAGAGTTTCCAAGGAGCACCTGGTGGATTCAAGCTGCCGACCTTTTGGTTAGCAACCGTAGCACTTAACCGCTACACCACCAGGGTTTCCAAGTGATCCCTAGGGCTGTAAAATCTACAGCAACCTGAGCCTGTTACCCCACTGCACACACCCAGCTAGGAGGTGACATTGATTACTCGCTGCTCCAACTGGATCGTTTTTTTTGAGACACCGATTTGAATTGGTCCCTGTCTGTCTCTCTTACTTTTCATTCCGGGCGGGGCACAGGCCCTCCTTGTGGTGTTTCCTTCACTGGGGGGTCTGAAGGCAGGTTGCAAAGGATGCTGGAAGTCAGCAGCCCTTTGTGCATTTGTGCTAACCTAACTCAGTAAAGAGTCCCAGGGTGGAGCAAACTGTTAGCATGCTCAGCTGGTCACTGAAGGTTGGAGGTTGAGGTCCACCCAGAGGTGCCTTGGAAGAAAGGCCTGGTGATCTACTTCTGAAAACTCAGCCATTGAAAACCCTGTGGAGCACGGTTCTACACGGACATGCATGAGGTCACTATGAGTCGGGGTCTCCTTGACAGTAACTGGTTTAGTTTTCGGTTTGGTGGTTCAGATGTAGAATTCTCACCTTCCATTCGGGAGTTTGATTCCCAGCCAGTGCACCTCATGTACACCCACCACCCATCTGTCTTTGGAGGCTTGGGTGTTGCTATGATGCTGAACAGGTTTCAGCAGAGCTTCCAGACTAAGACAAACTAGGAAGAAAGACCTGGCCATCTGCTTCTGAAAATCTGCGAGTGCAAACCCTGTGAATCACAATATTTCGTTCCTTTGTGCGTGGACTCACCACGAGCTGGGGACCAACTTGACAGCAGTGAACAAAGGCTCATCAAGTTGGATACCGTGGTGCCTACCTGGAGCCCTCACCTCCAGTGCACCATCCCAGACACTGGGCATGCTGGCTGCCCTCGGGAGAGTTGTTGTCATTGTTAGGTGCTGTCGAGTCAGTTGCAACTCATAGCAAACTTATGCACAACAGAATAAAACACCACCTGGTCCTGCACTATCCTCACAATCATTGCCGTGCTTGAGCCTGTCATTGCAGCCGCTGTGTCAGTCCATCTCATTGAGGGTCTTCCTCTTTTTCGCTGACCCTGTACTTTACCAAGCATGATGTCCTTCTATAGGGACTGATCCTTCCTGACAACATGTCCAAAGTATGTAAGACACAGTCTCGCCATCCTTGCTTCCAAGGAGCATTCTGGTTGCACTTCCTCCAAGACAGATTTGTTTGTTCTTTTGGCAGTCCATGGTATATTACAATATTCTTCGCTAACACCACAATTCAAAGGCATCAGTTCTTCTTTGGTCTTCCTTATTCATTGTCTAGCTTTCACGTGCATATGACGCCACTGAAAACACCGTGGCTTGGGTCAGGCACACCTTAATCAGCTAAATGGGAACATAAGTCACTGCTACACACCACCCAGTGAGGCCAAAGACTGACTGGCCCCAGGCTGACTTCCTGCCTCCAGGTGGGACTAACTGTGCAATCCCTGCTCCAGAGCTTCTGGATCAGGCTGAGGCTGGCGTGCAGCTGACACCACATTCCCGCTATGGTCTTCTCCATCTCCTGCTCCCCATCTCGTTTTCCTGAGCACTTTCTCAGTGCATCACTTGAATAAGAGTCTCATCTCAGGATCCGCCTCTAGAGAAGCTGACCTAGGACCTTTGTTAAAGAGAAGTGGTTGGGTGTCTGGATAGGAGGTGAAAAGGGCAGGTGTCGGTAGAGTCAGTGGAGAGAAGGGAGTCCCCCAGACTGAGAGAGGACCGAGGGAACTGCACCGATGGCACCCAGGTTCCCTGCTTCAGCACAGATTCAGGCCCCAGCTTTGTAAGGTCAGTGAGAGCTATTTCACTCCACGGGCCTGGTGGGTCAGGGTGTGAGGATATTACTGGTGATGATGGCAGGCTGACGGTCAAGTCCTCTGAAAACCACTTGGATTTTGGTGGTGCCATAGATGTTCAGGATATGGGCAGCGACAAGGATTCTGTTCTTAGGGACCTTATACTCCTAATGAGGAGTATCAATAAACCAACAAAGAAACCAGGACGGGGACCAGAAATAAACCAGCAAACAAATCAGCTAGATAACGGCAGGGAAGAAAACGTGACCCCAGAATGAGAAAAGGCATGTGCGTGCCTGTGTGCATGTGTGCGTGTGCGTGTGTGTGTATGTGTGTGCACTTTAGATGCAGGCTTTCAGAGGAAGTGATGGGGTGGTGATGACTTTCTAGCTGAGATCTGAATGATGAGAAGGAAGAGACTTGCAAAATCTGGGGACAGAGTATTTAGAATTGAGGAAACAGCAAGTACAGAGGCCCTGAGGCAGGAACAAGCCTGGCATCTTCTAGGATCAGAGAGAGGGCCGCTGGACACGGGAGTATTAAGAGTGAGGGGACATGGCAGGAGGGGTGCTTGAAAAGGTAGGGCCCAGATGATGTAGTTCAGCTTCCGATTGCTTCTTCTTTTTTTTTTTTAATTGTGCTTTAGGTGAAAGTTTAGAGCACAAATTAGTTTCTCACTCAAAAATTGATACACAAATTGTTTTGTGACATTGGTTGCAATCCCAGCATCGTGTCAGCACTCTCCCCCTTTCACTTTCCACCCTGGGCTCCCAGGTTCCATTCGTCTGATTTTCCTGTCCCTTCCTGCCTTCCAGTCTTTGTTTTTGGGCAGATGTTGCCCATTTGGTCTCATACACTTGATCGATCTAGGAAGCACATTCCTCATGTGCATTATTGTTTTTTTTATAGGCCTGTCTAACCTTTGGCTGAATGTGGACTTTGGGAGTGGCTTCAGTTCTGAGTCTGAAGGGTGTCCAGGGCCATTGATTGCTTCTTATTTAATTAATTTACATGTATAAGCCTTGTCAACTCAGCCAGACACCACAACCCCAGGGCAGTAACCATACTTTAAAATGATTATTATTTCCCATTTATTGAGGCCTCAGTGATGGCAGGTTTGTGCTGCATGTTGGGGGACCTGGGAAGGCAGGCAGCCTGGCTCCTCCCACCGTCTAGAAGTTCCACAGATCCACCCCTCTGGCCTCCTTGAGGTGTGTCTTAAAAGTCTCGCTCCACTTTCTAGAAACAATAGCTCTTCTTTTTTTTTACGTTCACTTCTACCAACCTTTAGCTTGCTTTTATGCTGGTTTCGTTTTCCTTGAGTAAGGCAAGGGGATGTTTTCTGAATTCAGTGGTTGGGTTGGGGAGTCAAAGTTCAGGCCTGACATCTTTGAAGGGCCCTGGTATCCATTAGCAAAACTGCCGGCTCTGAAAAAGAGGTGAAAATGGAAGTTCCCAGCCTACTGGGATGGCAGAGCTCTGGCAAAGCCAAGACATCTCAGGGAAGCACTAAGTTCTGCTCAAACCTACTTAGACCTACTCATCAGTTTGAGCAAGGGAGTACTTGACTAGTTCAAGCCTAAACCAGCAAGGATGACCTTAAGTGACCAAAATGGGCTGTGCTTTTCTAAGGAAACTAAAGAATCCCAGACTGTCTCTCTGTTAATCTCAAACAGATAACAGAGAAGTAGGTTTTGTTCTATTGAAGAAGCATGACTCAATCCTGTATTAAAAGCAGGAGCTGTGTGAAGGAATTTCTCTATTCCATAGACTGGAGAGGTCACAGAGAACCTTGCAAAACTAAGCAGGAGAATAATTTTCTATTCATTCTGATACTAGATACAAGTTCCTGGAGAGAGTTTGCTTATTTCTCTGTTTTTGTTGTTGTTGTTAGGAGCCATCCAGTTGGCCCTATGCACAACAGAACGAAACAGTGCCCGGTCCTGAGCCATCCTTAGAATCGTTGTTATGCTTGAGCTGATTGTTGCAGCCACTGTGTCAATCCGCCTCGTTGATGGTCTTCCGCTTTTCCGCAGACCCTGTACTCTGCCAAACATGATATGTCCTTCTCCAGGGATTGATCCCTCCTGACAACGTGTCCAAAGTATGTAACACGCAGTCTCGCCATCCTTGCTTCTAAGGAACGTTCTGGTTGTACTTCTTCTAAGACAGATTTGTTCTTTTGGCAGTCGTATATTCAATATTCTTTGCCAACACCACAATTCAAAGGCACCAATTGTTCTTCGGTCTTCGTTATTCATTGTCCGGCTTTCACATTAATATGATGCAATTGAAAATACCATGGCTTGGGTCATGGGCACCCTAGTCTTTGAGGTGATATCTTTGCTCTTCAACACTTTAAAGAGGTCCTTTGCAGCAGATTTACCCAATGCAATGCATCTTTTGATTTCTTGACTGCTGCTTCCATGGCTGTTGATGACGGATCAAGTAAAATGAAATCCTTGACAGCTTCAATCTTTTCTCCGTTTACCATGATGTTGCTTTTTGGTCCAGTTGTGAAGATTTTTATTTTCTTTATGTTGAGTTGCAATCCATACTGAAGGCTGTGGTCTTTGATCTTCATTAGTAAGTGCTTCAAGTCCTCTTCACTTTCAGCAAGCAAGGTTGTGTCATCTGCATAACGCAGGCTATTAATGAGTCTTCCTCCAATCCTGATGCCCCATTCTTCTTCATATAGTCCAGCTTCTCGAATTATTTGCTCAGCATACAGATTGAATAGGTATGGTGAAAGAATACAACCCTGACACACACCTTTCCTGACTTTAAACTAATCAGTATCTCCTTGTTCCGCCAGAACAACTGCCTCTTGATCTATGTAAAGGTTCCTCATGAGCACAATTAAGTGTTCTGGAATTCCCATTCTTCGCAATGTTATCCATAATTTGTTATGATCCACACAGTCGAATGCCTTTGCATAGTCAATAAAACACAGGTAAACATCCTTCTGGTATTCTCTGCTTTCAGCCAGGATCCATCTGACATCAGCAATGATATCCCTGGTTCCATGTCCTCTTCTAAAACCAGCCTGAAATTCTGGCAGTTCCCTGTTGATATACTGCTGCAGCCGTTTTTGAATGATCTTCAGCAAAATTTTGCTTGTGTGTGATATTAATGATATTGTTCTATAATTTCCACATTCAGTTGGATCACCTTTCTTGGGAATAGGCATAAATATGGATCTCTTCTAGTCAGTTGGCCAGGAAGCTGTCTTCCATATTTCTTGGCATAGACGAGTGAGCACCTCCAGCGCTGCATCTGTTTGTTGAAACATCTCAACTGATATTCCATCAGTTCCTGGAGCCTTGTTTTTCACCAATGCCTTCAGAGCAGCTTAGACTTCTTCCTTCAGTACCATCGGTTCCTGATCATATGCCACCTCTTGAAATGGTTGAACATCAACTAATTCTTTTTGGTATAATGACTCTGTGTATTCCTTCCATCTTCTTTTGATGCTTCCTGCGTCATTTAGTATTTTCCCCATAGAATCCTTCATTGTTGCAACTCGAGGCTTGAATTTTTCCTTCAGTTCTTTCAGCTTGAGAAACACCGAGCGTGTTCTTCCTTTTGGTTTTCCATCTTCAGCTCTTTGCACAAGTCATTATAATATTTTACTTTGTCTTCTGGAGCCGCCCTTTGAAATCTTCTGTTCAGTTCTTTTACTTCATCAATTCTTCCTTTTGCTTTAGCTGCTCAAGGTTCGAAAGCAAGTTTCAAAGTCTCCTCTGACATCCATCTTGGTCTTTTCTTTCTTCCCTGTCTTTTCAATGACCTCTTGCTTTCTTCATGGATGATATCCTTGACGTCATTCCACAATTCATCTGGTCTTCGGTCACTAGTGTTCAATGCATCAAATCTGTTCTTCAGATGGTCTCTAAATTCAGGTGGGATATACTCAAGGCCATATTTTGGCTCTCGTGGACTTGCTGTGATTTTCTTCAGTTTCAGCTTGAACTTGCATATGAGCAATGGATGGTTTGTTCCAAAGTCAGCCTCTGGCCTTGTGCTGACTGATGATATTGAGCTTTTCCATCGTCTCTTTCCACAGATGTAGTCAGTTTGATTTCTGTGTGTTCCATCTGGTGAGGCCCATGTGTATAGTTGCCATTTATGTTGGTGAAAGAAGGTACTTGCGGTGAAGAAGTCATTGCTCTTGCAAAATTTTGTCGTTCGATCTCTAGCGTTGTTTCTATCACCAAGGCCATATTTTCCAACTACTGATCCTTCTTCTTTGTTTCCAACTTTCTCATTCCAATCGCCAGTAATTATCAATGTATCTTGATTTCATGTTCAATGAATTTCAGACTACAGCAGCTGATAAAAATCTTCTATTTCTTCATCTTTGGCCCTACTGGTTGGTGCGTAAATTTGAAGAATAGTTGTATTAACTGGTCTTTCCTGTAGGCATATGGATATTATCCTATCACTGACAATGTACTTCAGGATGGATCTTGAAATATTCTTTTTGACGATGAATGCAACACCATTCCTCTTCAAGTTGTCATTCCCAGCATGGTAGACTATATGATTGTCTGATTCAAAATGGCCAATACCAGTCCATTTCAGCTCACTAATGCCTAGGATATCGATGTTTATGTGTTCCATTTCATTTTTGATGATTTCCAATTTTCCTAGATTCATACTTCGCACATTCCAGGTTCTAATTATTAGTGGATATATGCAGCTGTTTCTTCTCATTTTGAGTCGTGCCACATCAGCAAATTAAGGTCCCGAAAGCTTTACTCCATCCACGTCATTAAGGTCGACTCTACTTTGAGGAGGCAGCTCTTCCCCAGTCATCTTTTGAGTGCCTTCTGACCTGGGGGGCTCATCTTCCAGCACTATATCAGACAATGTTCCGCTGCTATTCATAAGGTTTTCACTGGCTAATGCTTTTCAGAAGTAGACTGCCAGGTCCTTCTTCCTAGTCTGTCTTAGTCTGGAAGCTCAGCTGAAACCCATCCTCCATGGGTGACCCTGCTGGTATCTGAATACCGGTGGCATAGCTTCCAGCATCACAGCAACACGCAAGCCCCTACAATATGACAAACTGACGGACACATGGGGGCGTTTTGTAGAAATAGTTATTTTATAAGGCATAGAAAATAACATGAGATAAATCAAGTATTAGCTTAAAAAGAAAAAAATAACCCTCATGGAGTAGACTTCTGCTCTTTTTGAAGTATATATATATATTTACTGTAAAAGGAAACACAGATACGTCAAATGTATGGCTTAGTGAATTCTCGCAAGGCAAACACTATCAGGACCAGAAGCCCCTTCCATATGCCTGTCATAATCATAGCCCCTTCTCTGGCACCACAGCAACCATTATCCTGACTTCTATAGTAACAACTTCTCATGCTTTTGTAAAAACTAATTTTATCTCTCAAACATGTATCCCTATGTGCTATACTCTTACATTTAAAAAAAATTTTTTTGACTTGTCTTTGAGCCTTTTTTAGTCTCTAGGTTGCTCCTCCATCCTTTACAGTTTATGTGCTGAGGGACCCTCGATCTGTAGAATTTCTCAGAGCCTGGGATTTGCTGATTCTACTGTCACGGTGAAGTTCAGCATGTTCCTCTATCCCTGTATTTCCTGAAACCTGGCGGCTGGGTCAGACTTAGGTTTGGTCCCTTTGGCAAGAGTATAGGAGGCACGCAATGTCTATTGTGTCTCTTCGTTATTAAGCAGGCTTTGATGCTTAATAACCTTATCTGTAAAATTGTTGTGGGCTGCTAAGTGGTGATATTCTAACTCTATCATTCTTTTTTCGTTTATTAGTTGGAATAAATTTGTGAAAAGAAAAAAACACTTCCCCCAAATGGTCAACGATCACTTTAAAACAAAGATGAGAATGTAAGGGGACAGGGAAACTAGATTAATGGAAACAGAACAACCAGAATGGAAATAATGAGAATGTTCACACATTGTGAAGAATGTAACCAATGTTTTTGAACAACTTGTGCAGAAATTGTTGAATGGGAAACTAAACTGCTGTGTAAACCTTCACTGAAAACACAATAAAATATTATTTTAAAAAAAGGGCTTCCTCTCGTCTATGACGTGGTTACCCAGTGGGACAATTCACATAGGAGAGATAGGACAATGCATGATTCTTCCTCTTTTTTTATTTTTATTTTTTAATTTCTATTGTGCTTTAAGTAAAATTTACAAAACAAGTCAGTCTTTCATACAAAAACTTACATACAACTTGTTATATACTCCTAGTTGCTCTCCCTCTAATTAGACAGCATACTCCTACCTTCCACTCTCTTTTTCTGTCCATTCAGCCAGCTTCTGCCCCCTCCTCTGCCCTCACATCTCTTCTCCAGACAGGAGCTGCCCACATAGTCTCATGTGTCTACTTGAGCCAAGAAGCTCATTCTTCACCAGTATTATTTTCTATCCCATACTCCAGCCCAATCCCTGTCTGAAGAGTTGGCTTTGAGAATGGTTCCTGTCCTGGGCTAAGAGAAGGTCTGGGGACCATGCCCTCTGGGGTCCTTCTATTCTCAGACCACTAAGTCTGGTCTTTTTACAGGAATTTGAGGTCTGCATCCCACTGCTCTCCTGCTTCCTCAGGGATTCTTTGCTGTGTTCCCTATCAGGGCAGTCATCGGTTGTAGCGAGACACCATCTAGTTCTGGTCTCAGGCTGATGTAGTCTCTGATTTATGTGGCCCTTTCTGTCTCTTGTGCTCATAATTACCTTGTGTCTTTGGTGTTCTTCATTCTCCTTTGTTCCAGGTGGGTTGAGACCAATTGATGCATCTTAGACGGCTGCTTGCTAGCATTTAAGACCCCAGACACCGTTTTCCAAAGTGGGATACAGAATGTTTTCTTAATAGATTTTATTATTCCAGTTGACTGAGATGTCCCCTGAAACCATGGTCCCCAAACCCCTGCCCCCTGCTATGCTGGCCTTCAAAGTGTTCAGTTTATTCAGGAAAATTCTTGGCTTTTGGTTTAGTCCAGTTGTGATGACCTCTCCTATATTGTGTTTTCTTTCCCTTCACCTAAAAATAGTTCTTATCTACTTTCCAATTAGTGAAAACCCCTCTCCCTCCCTCCCTCCCCACTCTCATAACCATCAAAGAATATTTTCTTCTCTGTTTAAACTATTTTTTGAGTTTTTACAATAGTGGTCTCATACAGTATTTGTCCTTTTGCAACTGACTAATTTCACTCAGCATAATGCCTTCCAGATTCCTCCATGTTATGAAATGTTTCACAGCTTCATCATTGTTCTTTTTTAAATTTTTCATTATGTTCTTGAAATAACCTTTTTAATTTCTTCAACTGCTTTATCTGTGCTTCCTTTGGCTTTTTTCTGCATATTGCCTGATCTCCTTCCTGATCTCATTCCTGATGTCTTGAAGAGTTCTATATATTAATCTTTTGTATTCTGCATCTGGTAATTCCAGGAAGGCACCTTCATCCAGGAGATCCCTTGATTCTTTGTTTTGAGAGCTTGTTGAAGCGATCATGGTCTGCTTCTTTATGTGACTTGATATTGACTGTTGTCTCTGAGCCATCTATAAGTTATTGTATTAGTTTATTTTATGTTTGCTTACTGTTTTTTTTTAATTCTAGTTTTTTTTTACTGTATCCTAGCTTCTTGCTTTGTTTTGTTTTGTTATGTCCAAATAGGTTGCTTGAGTGAGCTAGCTTGATTATTTTCACCTTTGAAGCTCTAACGTCCTTTTTGCCAGATGGCTAGAGCTGTTACCAGGTATATGAGCCTAGGAGTCCATTCACTTTTCTTGTATAGATTCAGCTCAGGTGTCCAGGTAGTTGGTCATCATGTGTGTGGTATAGGCTCTGTCCTACAGTCTTAGATGGGCAGGGGTGATTGTTGTAGGTACCTGTATCTGGTTGCAGCAGGGGGTCATGCTCTGAACAAGGCAAGGCTGACAACCATCCCCAGAGTGTGAGGAAAGTGGTTCCCTGTTCCCTAGAATGCACAGGTGGGTGGGTTCTACAGACGGACCATGGGCACCCAATGCTTTTGATTGTAAGGATTGGGAGGTACCAGTTATCCTTGGACCCCTTTCATCGGTGGCTGGGTAACCTGAATGGAGCCACCAGTCCTTAGGCCCCTGATGTGGGAAGGTGAGGACCCTTTTTAATAGGGAAAGTAGTGTCAAAGATCAAACACCCATATCACCACTGCACAGTTGAAACAGTTGCAGTCTGCCAACAAGGGCCTATTCTCCTGAAGTGGGCCTACACAGGTCCATGCAGGGGGGAAAGGTATTCAAAGTCCACGGACCATTTATGCCTGGACAGGAGCCGCTTCTGTCCTGAGCTCCCCAGATTAGTGGAGCTGGCAGATTATCTTTTCCCCAGTTGTGAGTTTACTCCTTCTCCAAGGCTGGGAGAATGGCTTAGGGCACGCAACAGGACCTATCTCAGGCCCAGGGAAATCGATAGCCACTGAAGTGGGCTTGGGGGCTGGAGGCGCAGTAAAGTATATGCAAGTACTTAGCTTTTGGGAAGAGCACCATTATTCTCTGGTCCCAGATGTGTGAGTAGGCTGTGAAGCTGGCTGTTTCTCCCTGAGGAAACTGTGGCCCAACGCTACCACCACCCCACTGCAGCCTGAGGGTCTCCAGCAATTGGGGTCCGGCAACTCCTCTCTGCTTCTGAACCATCTCTCCCTCCTCCTGCTGCTGAGTCCATTTTTCTAACTTTGCCTTTGATGTTCAGGGCTCCTAGCTTGTCATAAATATAATTATTTCACTTGTTTTTTCAGGTCTTTGTTGTAAGAGGGTTCACTGGAAGCGTCTGACTACTCCACCATCTTGGCCCCACCTCACCAGACTCTTCATCTTTACTTACTAGTTTTCAAGATAATGAATTCATTCTCTGTCATCCTCCAAAGGTGGCCCTTTTTCTTTTTGGTAATAACATTATAAAATTATGAATGTAAATGTGCCACGTGGATTTTGATCCATTGCAGTTACTATTGTTATCGAAGCTCATTGTTCCATCTTTGGTCAGTGGGAAGCATTTCACGTAGACCCCTGGGTCTTTTTGTCATGAACAGAGTGGTCTTGGATAGCTTCCTTGCTACCTGGTGTTAGAAGACATTCCAGGTTCATCTTATGTTTTCTGCCCCAGGCCTGGAATCAGTCATTTCTCTAAGAAACCCTAGTTTCTTTCAGGGAGGGACTGTACTTCAGGACCACAAGCTGAACTCTAGGGATTCTCATTGCTATTGGCATAGTCATTGCTTCCAGGTCTTTTCAGCACTCAGATCAAAAGATAGACATATGAAAAACCTTTTCCTGAGTTCATATTGATCTTCCAGTTCAAGTTCAAGACTACAGAGTTTTGATATAAACTCTTCTCTAGCTCTTGTCTATTGTAGCTGTACCTCCTTCGATACCCAGAATCCTGGTTCTCGAGGACACAGGGAATGGTAGAGTTAGATGTAGCCCCTAATTACTCATTGGTTTTATCCATTATTGAACACACAACAATCTCAGAATAATAATACTATCGCAGAAATACAGTAAAACCACTGAAAGCAGAAAACTGTTTAATGCAGAAACCTGGCAGAAGAGAAGGAAAACTCAAATATTTTCCAGTAAAACAAGTGATAGAATAGTGGTAAGACTGCAGCCTGTCAAAGGTGGAAAACTTGCAAGACTAAGAAAAAAATTTTTTGTGTGGGATTTGATTTTGATATTTTTTGGTTGCTCCTTTTTAATTGAAATTAGTTCTCCCACACTTTTAGATGAAGGTGGCATCCAGGGAAACTTCTAACTCCACAGAGCTCCCTCATCTATTGTTTTTGCATGTTGTTGAAAATATGGTGGCTTGCTTCTTGAGCTTTCCTGGCTCCGTTCCCCTTCCCCACTGTCATCTGGAACTCCTCTTCCCTTGGTCTCCATTGCCCTGTCTTGCTCAATTTTAATTGCAGTTTGTCCTCTGTGTGGGGTCCTGTCCTAAAAGGGAGTCTTAGAAGGTCAGTTTTCAGAGTTCACAGGGGCTAGGCTGTTCCAACCCCCTCTGACCTTCTGTCCATGGGCCCCTTGCATTCACCTGCTGTTGGAGAGGGCAAGTTCCCTCGGGGTTTCAACTGTGGATCCCAAATTGGGAAAAATCTCTGCTGCCATTGCTGCCACCATCCACTGCCACCTTCCCAGGATTCCTCTGAAGTTTTGATTTTTGATGGTTTTTAATTACAGTACAATCCCTCCATAATTGCATCCCAGCTACAAGTAGCAGGAGTCAGAAATTTTGTCACTGTCACTTGCTCTTATGGTGGGAGGAAAAGCAAGGAATATGCTCTAGGTGTTCAAACACAAGCCAAGAGTGTTTGGGAACAGAACTTTCCCTAAAAATTGGTGGTTGAATGAATAAAAAAAAAAAAAATGAATGAATAGTCGAGATGAATAGCAGGGTGGCTGCCTTTGTAATTATATCATG
This sequence comes from Loxodonta africana, assembly GCF_030014295.1. NCBI lineage: Eukaryota > Metazoa > Chordata > Mammalia > Proboscidea > Elephantidae > Loxodonta > Loxodonta africana. The sequence continues at coordinate 9,039,791 of NC_087357.1, forward strand.
AGATGAAAGGAGCTGTAAGTGTCTGTTTTAGTGTCACAACTTAATTTGGAAAAACCTGACTTGATCGTAATTTAATATTGATAATAAATATTATAAGACATTGAGTAAATAGATAAAAATCTTAAATCTTGGGTAGGTCTGTTAATTTCTATATTAAAATAGTAGTGAATTGATGGATGATTTTAAATATCACTTTACTTTGGGGGACTGAGTTAAGTTTAAAAATTAAACTTTAAAATCAACTGAAAATTCATTTTTTTGAACAGGTCGGTAAAATCAAGTTATGAATCATTTATATTCCACATTGAATGCAAACATTATGGAAAAAAGAACACTATTCTCATGCATTTCGTTTTTATTCTTAGGGTTGAATTCTTTGGTGGAAATCGATGGGACCCTGAGCCTTGGGCAGTGACCTGAACAGAGGTTGCTGGGAGATAACTCCTCCAGAGGAATAAGAAAGAATTGAGAGTCAGAAAATTAGTTATTTATAGAGCAGTTTTTGGAGTCCTGGTGGCACAGTGGTTAAGAGCTCAGGCTGCTAACCAAAAGGTCAGCAGTTTGAATCCACCAGCTGTTGCTTAGAAACCCTACGGGGCAGTTCTACTCTGTCCTGGAGGGTCACTATGAGTTAGAATCGACTCAACAGCAAAGGGTTTTGTTTTTAGAGCAATTTAGGAGGTTTTTTCTAATTGTATGACCCAAGGGATTTGAGAATTTCTGACTGTGGCATGTTCCCTAGGCCCTTGTGGATTGACCGGCTTCTGCAGACAATCCCCAGCTCACTGAAAATTCTCCAAATGGACCTCCTGGTCCCTCTCTTCCCTCTGCCTGAAGATTTTCATTAGAATCTTGGAAATTTACCTAGGTGTACCTGGTGCGACCCAGAAGTAGTGGAGAGTAAATGCTCCCAGGGATAGACTTCAAACAACAAGGGCGGGAACCTGTGGCTAAATGCCGTACTGGGCATGCTGTCACGGTATCCCAGGTGGTCCTGAGTGAGAACCACAAGAGTGTCCCAATGGTTAATGAACACATTGGTGCCTTTTTTCCTCCTTTGACTCACTTTCCTCACTTGTGCTTCTTGGGATCAAGTTCCAAAAAAAGCTATCCTCACACAGGCCTTTGTCACAGGATTGGTTTGGGGAGCACCCAAGCTATGACACCAACTAATTTGGGTATTATTCCAAAAGTCTTAGGCCTTATCTGCTGTGTTTGGGAAAAGGTGCTGGTAGAAGGCAAGGATCAGTCTATTCAACTCCAAGTTTCTGATGAGTTGATTAGACCCTGTCTTACAGTGGAGACAGGGCCAAGCTGGGTAGGGTGAAGGCCAAGGTGGGAAGGTGAAGGCCGTGATGGCTTTGTGCATCATGCTAAAGATTTGAACCTTCCCTGTAGGCAGTAGGGAGGGACACACCAAAAGATATTAAGGAAGCACTGATGTGATTGTGTTTCCATTCTACAACAACGCAGGTGGCCACAACTGGAAGGCTGGACCAAAGATGCCTGTTCAGAGTGTGAGAAGTCTTCAGCATTGAGGCAGGCAAGTCCCCCTCTATAAGAAGTGATAAGGGCCTGGCCCAGTGGCAGCAAAGAAGGCTAGGAGATGATAGTACAGAAGGGAGATAAAATAAGAGATGACAATAGAGCTAAAACCAAAAAAAAAAAAAAAACCCCAAACCCATTGCCATCAAGTTGATTCTGACTCATAGTGACCCTATGGGACAGAGCAGAGCTGCCCCGTTGGGTTTCCAAGGAGCAGCTGGCGGACTCGAACTGTCAACCTTTTGGTTAGCAGCCATAGCTCTTAACTACTGCACTACCAGGGCTCCAAATAAGACTCTGGTCATTGGAAAAAAGAATTACCTCATCTTCAGCCATGCAGGGAGTGGTCTTATTTCACACAGAGACTAACGACTCCATCATAACCCATGTGCCTAAATTTTAGAACACACAACTAGAATACAGTGATGTGGAGAAGCTGATTATTAGTATTTAGTATAACATAAATACTATCTTTAAGCCAACACATGCTGTGGTTTGGGTCAGATGTACCTTAGTCCTCAAAGTGACACCTTTGCTTTTTAATGCTCTGAAGAGGTCTTTTGCAGCAGATTTGCCAGATGTGATGCGTCGTTTGATTTCTTGACTGCTGCTTCTATGGGCATTGATTTGTGGATCCAAGTAAAATAAAATCCTTGCTTCTTAGAAGCAAGGCTCATGTACTTTGGACACGTTATCAGGAAGAATCAATCCCTGGAGAAGGACATCATACTTGGTAAAGTAGAGGGTCAGCAAAAAAGAGGAAGACCCCCAATGAGATGGATTGACACAGTGGCTGCAACAATGGGCTCAAACATAGCAACAATTGTGAGGATGGCGTAGGACCAGGCAGCATTTTGTTCAATCGTACATGGGGTTGCTATGGGTCTGAGGAAACTCACATGGGGTTGCTATGAGTCTGAGCCAACTCGACAGGACCTAACAACAACAAACCAACAAATATTACACAATGCATTAGCATTTAAAATCAGAATGTTAAGGAGAAAGTCAATGGCTATAGGGTACACTGGGTCTGAAAGTCCCAACTGAAGTCAAAGGGAAAAGCCTGTCTCAGAGGAAAAGCCCCGCATGTTTCCACTTAATAAGCACAGCCCTTTTGTTCTTAGTCTGCTGTGCTCTTTACGCACCCAAAGAGTTTGCCCTTTTGAACAACCACAGCTCTAAGTTTTTCTTTCAATTTCATTGTGTTTACAGCGCAAATTAGTTTTAGTTTTTCATTCAAAACTTTTATACACAAATTGTTTTGTGACATTGGTTGCAATCCCCGCAATATGTCAACACTCTCCCTGTTTCCCTTTCCACCCCGGGTTCCCCATGTCCACTCATCCAGTTTTCGTGTGCCTCCCTACTTTCTCATCTTTGCTCTTGGGCAGGTGTTGCCCATTTGGTCTCGTATACTTGATTGAACTAAGAAGCATGTTCCTCACTCCTGTGTGTTATTGTTTGTTTTATAGGTCTGTCTAACTTTTGGCTGAAAAGTGGACTTCAGGAGTGGCTTCAGTTCTGAGTTAGCAGGGTGTCCCAGGGCCATAGTCTCAAGGGTTGCTCTAGTCACCATCAGACCAGTAAGTCTGGTCTTATTTTTGTGAATTTAAATTTTATTCTACATTTTTCTCCTGCTCTGCCCAGGACTGTCAATTGTGATCCCTGTCAAAGAGGTTGGTAGCAGTAGTTGGGCTCAGGCTGGTGGAGGCTGTGGGACATGTGGTCCTTTAGTCCTTTGGGCTAATATTTTCCTTGTGTCTTTGGTTTTCTTTATTCTCCTTTGTTCTGAACATGCTGGGACCAATAGACGTATCTTAGATGGCTGCTTGTAAGCTTTTAGGACCCCAGATGCTACTCACCAAAGTAGGATGTAGAACATTTTCTTTTTGAACTATATTCTGCCAATTGACCTAGATGTCCCCCAAGACCATGGTTCCCAGCCCTCAACGCCAGTAACTCAGTCCTTCAAGGTGTTTCGATATGTCTAGAAAGCTTCCATGACTTTGCCTTGGTCAAGCTGTGCTGACTTCCCCTATATTGTGTGTTGTCTTTCCCTTTGCCAAAGGTAACACTTGTCTACATCTAGTTAGAGATTTCCACTCTCCACCCCTACCCTCCCTTGTAACCATCAAAGATTGTTTTTTTCTGTATGGCAGTGGTTTTGGGTAAACCTTTTCTTGAGTTTTTATAATAGTGGTCTTATTCAACATTTGTCCTTTTGTGATTGACTTATTTCACTCAGCATAATGCCTTCCAGATTCATCCATGTTGTAAAATGTTTTGTGGATTCATCATTGTTCTTTATTGTTGCATAGCATTCCATTTTGTGTATATACCATAATTTGTTTATCCATCAGCTCTAAGTTTTGACTTTGCATGGCTGCGGGCTACTCTGACTTCTGAATTATTATTTGATCAAGGTTCACAAAACCCATTTTACCTTGGTGCATTTTTTTTTTCTTAATGTCTACATTTAAGACCTATACTTTTGACTTCAAATCGGTTTTCTTACTGAAATATAATCCTGGCATATAATTACAGAAAAATGACTGATCAAAATCCAAATCCCAGTGGAAGAAAACCTAGGCAGTTGATCAATAAAGGGCATGATTGTAAAGCTATTACTCTTTGCATGGCATTGAGTGGCCAGCTACCAGTGTTAAGGGTCAAGGTGGAAAAACACTTTTACTTGAAGTTTGAGTCTGAGCTTTGTAACATGGGCCCATTTATTCCTGGTCATTCTTGGTCTCACCGACTTACCAAGCTCAGAGTGCCAGTGTAATGTAAAATGTTCTAACTGCAATGAAGGCAATGGATTTGGAGGAGGAACTAGAAGGACCTGTCCTCGACTAGACTTCTGGGCATGACTTTTATTTTACTATTGGTTGTCGAGGGTAGAAGAATTGGAATCTCATTAGGCAGCATGAGCTGTGGGCAATTAATTCTGAAGTGACTTTGAGGATGCCCATTTTTGAAAGAGACTCCAAGGCCTAATTCCCCTTTGTTGGATCTATCCAAACTTTCCTTCATTCTTAACTCACACGGGTGCTTCTCACTTGGAGTCACTGCTCCAAGCAGCAGTGTGACCGTGTGAATAAGGTAGATGGCACACACACATTCACACACATAACCAAGAAGACAAATCTGGTAGTGCTATGGGCTAAGCAGAAAGTTACAATAGGGGAGATGATAGAAGTAATATGAGGCATTGGTGGCTTAGTGGTAGAGTCTCGCCTTCCATACCGGAGACCCAGGTTCCATTCCCAGCCAGGGCACCTCATGCACAGCCACACCCACCCCTCAGTGGAGGTTTGCCTGTTGCTGTGATGCTGAACAGTTTTCAGTGGAGCTTCCAAACTAAGACGGACTAGGAAGAAAGGCCCAGTGATCTACTTCCAAAAATCAGCTGATGAAAACCCAGTGGATCACAATGGTCCAATCTGTGACTGATCGTGGAGATGGTGAAAGACTGGGCAGCATTTTGCACTGTTGTGCATGGGGTCACCATGAATCTGAGGCTGACTCAGCAGCTCATAACAACAATAGAAGGTACAGATAAGGGGGAGACATTGTAGATGCCCTTAAGATCAGGATCAGAGGGACTGCATTCCAGGATGAGGATGGCAGGGCCAAGACCTATAATTTCAGTGTGTTTAAGAAGTAGAAACAGCTGCGTGGCTGGAGAAGCGTGAACAAGAGGAGAATGTGCCAGACCAGGACTGAGAGGAAGGCAGAACAAGAGGGCCAGGAGGCCACAGTAAACGGCTGGGTTTTATTCTAAATGTGGTGGCAGGCCTTGGTTTTAGGCTGAAAGTAACAGGAGCCACAGCAGTACCTTGTATTAGGGGCTCTGAGGGCCTGGGCCTGCCATGGGGCTCAATTCTCCAAACCTCCCTAATTTCTCTCTGTATCCATCTGCCTCTTCAGATTGCTTTGTTGTTGACTTGTAAAAACTCTGGTTTTTCTGGCTCCCTCCTCCTCCCTGATTCCTGCTTCTGTTTCTTTGCAAAAGCCTCTCATGACTCATGCCACCCCCTGGCTGGGTCTGTTTCTTCTTGGTTAGATGCAGGATGACTCAGCAGCATCCCTGAGGACTGAAGGAGTTGAGATGGGTTTTCTTTCTGAACACAGTGCCATTGCTAAGGTTGTTGAGCATTTATGAAGCTCTGTCCAGAGACTGTGGGGGCAGTGAGGCTGAAGCCGAGGAATAGGGACTTTGGAGACAACAGATGAGGATGAGGGCCTCACCCTGCCGCTTCTAGTAATAGGACGTGGGCCAGTGGCTTAACCTTTCTGGCACAGGGTCCCTGCATATGGTTGTACAGGCTGCGCACTGCACAGCTCTAGGAGGTACCATTCCCATGAGAGTGTATATAAACAGCTCCCCTATGGGTGTGCTGTGTGTAACACGTACCACCCACAGTGCCTGGCTGGTACACAGTGAGGTCCCACTAAACGTGAGTTGATCATCGGAGTGAGCATATTTCCCCCAGCATCCAGGTTACAATGCACTTTGTCTTTTTCGTTGCATAATTCTACTGAATGATCATTAAAAATCCAGTATATAATTTCAGATTTCATTACAGATTCCAGAGAAGAAGCAAATTGAAGATTCTTGCCAAAGGACTGCCCTCTCCCTTTCTCTGGGGATGCAGTGTCTGAACTAGGAGATGGGGATGCCACCTGCATCCGGACCCTGCTGTAGAAGCCTGCCTTCCAGCAGCAGCAGCTGAACTGTGTCACCCGGGTGGGCATCCCAAGGCCACCGACTCTGCCTGGAAGAGACGTTTGGAGGGAGGGGTGTGAGCAGTCAGGCCACCTCCCCCATCCTTTACTCAAAGTATCAGTCTACCTCTATTAACACGAATGCTGAGTTCTGTAACTAGACCACTGTATTGATTTTTTAGGGCTGCGTAACAAAGTACTACACACTGGGTGGCTTATAAGGACAGAAACTCACTGTCTCACAGTTCTGGAGTCTGGGAGTCTGAAATCAAGCTGTTGGTTGTGTTGATTCCTTCTGAGGACAACGGGGGAGGGACTGTTCCATGTCTCTTAGCTTTTGTTGAGAACTTGCAATCCTTAGTATTTTTTGGTTTGTAGATCACTGTAGTTGTATTCCCCATCTTCACATGGCTGTTTTCTCTCTTTCTTTGTGTGTATGTGTGTGTTGTAAGGACCACTCAGGGGTATTAGTTCCTACCTACTTCAGTATGACCTCATGTTAATTTACCCAATAACATCATTGTCTTAGTCATCTAGTGCTGCTATAACAGAAATACCACAAGTGGATGGCTTTGACAAACAGAATTTTATTTTCTCACAGTTCAGAAGGCTAGAAGTCCAAATTCAGAGCTCCGGCTTTCTCTCTTTCAGCTCTAAGGGAAGGTCCTTGTCTCTTCAGCTTGTTTCCTGGTTCCTTAGAGATCTCCACGTGGCTTGGCATCAATCTTCTACCATCTCTCCTTCTCCTGTTTGTTTAATCTCTTTCATAGCTCAAAAGAGATTGACTCAAGATACACCATACACTAATCCTACCTTATTAACATAACAAACACAACCCATTCACAAATAGGATTATAACTACAGGCCTAGGGTTAGGATTTACAACATATATTTTTGGGGGGCATAATTCAATCCATAACAATCTTCAATCTTACTCACCCCTTTTTGGGTCACTTGCCCCATCCAGCCAGTTCCTCTTCATATCCTACCAGTAGCCGAGACCAGAGACTGATTGTGGGGGTGGAGAGGAGGTAACGTCAGGACTGGGCAGCTATGAACGTGGGCTGGGACCTGTGTTGAGACTCAAATGATATTCTCAGTGTTGTTGTTAGGTGCTGTTGGATGGATCTTACCAAGTGAGAGACAGAGCAGAACTGCCCCATAGGGTTTTCTTGGCTGTAATCTTTACCGGAGCAGGTCACCAGGTTTTTTTTCACACAGAGCCACTAGGTGGGTTTGAACCACCAATCTTTCAGTTAGCAGCTGTCTTCATTATCTAGTGCTGCTATAACAGAAATACTACAAGTGAACGGCTTTAACAAATAGGAATTTATTTTCTCGAAGTCTGGTAGGCTAGAAGTCCAAATTCAGGGCTTCAGCTCCAGTGGAAGGGTTTGTCGACTCTGGAGGAACATCCTTCTCATCAATCTTCCCCTGAACTAGGAGCTTCTCCGTTCAGGAACTCCCAGCCCAAAGGATGCACCCTGCTCCTGGCACTGCTTTCTTGGTGGTATGAGGTCCCCCCACCCCTGCTCGTTTCCCTCCCCTTTCATTTCTTGTAAGATAAAAGGTGGTGCAGGCCACATCCCAGGGAGACTCCCCTTACATTGGATCAGGGATGCCACTTGAACAAGAGTCCTCCTTAACATAATCTAATCTTACCTCATTAAACACAGGCAGAGATTAGGATTTACGACACATAGGAAAATTACATCCATCACAAAATGGAAGACAACCGTATAATACTGGGAATCATGGCCTAACCAAGCCGACACATAGTTTGGGGGGACACAACTGAATCCATGACAGCAGCCAAGTGCTTAACCATTTATGCCACCAGGGCTCTTTATACCCTGCACAAACAAGCACTGAGAACAGCAAAGAGCTCAAGAGGAGGAGGAGGGGGAGAAAAGGGAGGAGGGAAGCCCAGGGACAGGTCCTGGCCTCAGCAGCTCTTCAGGCCCTTCTGTTTCCCTCCGCCCTCCAAAGCTGCCCTGGTCCTCCATCTCACAGCCAGCTGTGTAATTACACTCCCCACATCTGTCTCCAGTCCATCTTTTGCCATAGCCACACCCTAAAGCTTCTTCGACAGACACCTTTATCACTGCAGCTGACATCCCTGATATTCCCGTCCTATGCCACCACAATATTTATAGGTTGGTGGATTGCAGCTCCTGATAAAGGGAGGAAGGCCAGGGAGGTGAATTAGGTGCCAACAATGCAAAGTCGAGCTGGGCTGGTCTCAGCTATCGCTACTGTAAATCATCCGATTGCTCTGTAAATCATCCGATTGCTCCAGGATGCTCAATATTTTCTTACTCATCTCCATTTTTCAAGGGGAAAGTGTTCAGTCTGTCAAGCCAGTTCTTTATAAATGGCCTGTCAGTGGTGGAGGCATCAAGTTGAGTCTTCGTGGACCTAAGATCACAATGAAGAGCCAGGCAAGGCTTGACAGTCCATGGTGACATCCTACTTGGAGACCTAATTGAAAGGTAAAGACTTGTTGAGCCCTTGCCACATGCTGGGGTCTCTGTAGGAGACTGTGGCTACAGAAACCAGTTAAGAATCAGACCATCCTCTCCTCAAGAGCCCCACAGTTTGCTGCAGAAGAAAGTACTGCAGTAAGCAGTTGCATGATGACCATGGTCAGTGGAGGAATAGAAGTGTGTCCAGAGGGCTATGGGTAGGCATAGACGAGGGCATGGCTCGCTCCATGTGGGGACTGGCTATGGGCTGAATTGTGTCCTCCACCACTTATGTTCAAGTCCTAAAGCCTGGTGCCTGTGAATGTGACCTTGTTTGGAAATAGGGTCTCAGGAGATGTTATTAGTTGACATGAGGTCAAACCGGAGTAGAGTGGGTCCTAATCCCATCTGAATGTTGTCACGTGCCATCGAGTCAGTGTACAGCAACCCTATGTACAACAAATGAAACACTGCCCGGTCCTGCGCCATCCTCACAGTTGTTGCTATGCTTGAGCCCATTGTTGCAGCCACTGTGTCAGTCCATCTCGTTGACTGACCCTCTACTTTATCAAGCATGATGTCCTTCTCCAGGGACGAAATGGTGTCCTATAAAAGAGAAGAGACAGGCAGAGGGAAGAGCCCCAAGTGATGCTTGAGCTGCAAGCTAGGGAAAGTTTTGGACTACCAGAAGCTGAGAGTGAAGAGAGGATCTTCCCCTAGAGTCTTCAGAGAGAACATAGCGCTGCTGACACCCTGGATTCAGACTACCAGCTGCCAGAACTGTGCAGCAGTAGATTTCCGTTGTTTAAAGACACCCAGCGTGTGGTATTTTGTTACAGCAGCCTTAGAGGACTAAGACAGGCCTCAAGGAAGCCTTTGCACAGGACAGGGCCACTTATGCCACAGAGAGGGCCCAAGACACAGGACATCCTTATCTGAAGGTCATAATTAGATGGCTTATCTCCCACGACTGAACCTTTGAAATTAGATGCCACATCTCTCAGGAGTGGACCATTGAAATTTTTCTGGGTCTCGATGGAGCACACAGAAGTAAATAATCTCCACATGTCCTGTTCATCAGTCATAGGAACCTAACCCAGCGTATGGCCTACTGGATTACTATAAAGCTGGTCTGAACCCAAAGGAGGGTGCAACACCAAATCCCACTGTGTTGCTAATAAAATTTTGCTGTAGCTGCTCAGGATAACATACTGTCTTAGTCATCTAGTGCTGCCATAACAGAAATATGATAAGTGGATGGCTTTAAAAAGGAGAAATTAATTTTCTCACAGTCCAGTAGGTTATAAGTCCAAATTCAAGGTGTCAGCTCCAGGGGAAGGCTTTTCTCTCTGTCGGCTCTAGAGGAAGGTCCTTGTCCTCAATCTTCCCCTGGTCAAGGAGCTTCTCAGGCACAGGGACCCCAGGTCCAAAGGACGCACTCTGCTCCTGATGCTGCTTTCTTGGTGGTATGAGGTCCCCAGCTCTATTGAGAGATAAGAGGTGGTACAGACCACACCCCAGGGAAACTCCCTTTACATTGGATCTGAGTAAGGGTGGTGTTACAATCCCACCCTAATCCTCTCAACATAAAATTACAATCACATAATGGAAGACAACCACAGAATACTGGGAATCATGGCCTAACCAAGTTAATACACATATTTTGGGGGGGACATAATTCAATCCATGACACATACCTTCTTCCACAGTTGTAAGAGTTACCAAGAATTGGAATGGAGTCTAACTCTAACAGCTCTGTGATCTTGGATAAGTTACTTAAGCCCCCTGAATCTCAGTGTTTGTATTTGTTACATGAATGATATAGATGATGTCTTGGTTATTTAGTGCTGCTATAACAGAAGTAGATGGCTTCAACAAACAGAAGTTTATTCTCTCACAGCCTAGTAGGCTACAAGTGGAAATTCAGGGCATCAGTTCCAAGGGAAGGCTTTCTCTCTCTGTTGCTTCTGGAGGAAGGTCCTTGTGATCAATCTTCCCTTGGTCCAGAACCTTCTCTGTATAGGAACCCTGGGTCCAAAGGACACACTCTGCTCCTGGTGCTGCTTTCTTGGTGGTATGAGGTCCTCCTGTCTCTCTGTTCACTTCTCCCTTTTGTATCCAAAAGAGATTGGCTCAAGACACAACCCAATCCTATAGATTGAGTCCTGCCTCATTAACATAACTGCTGATAATCCAAGACAGGATTTATAACTCATAGGAAAATCACATCAGATGACAAAATGGTGGACAATCACACAATACTGGGAATAAAGGCCTAGCCAAATTGATAACCATATTTTTGGGGGACACAATTCAATCTATGACAGATGACTTTTAAGAATCCTTGAAGTTCCCCCCAAATCTATGCACTTATAAATTTTATCAGTGTCAGCATTAAATACGCTGCTGTTCTCGCCTTTTGTAATTCCGCGAGTCGTTGCCCATGATCCGTTGCTGAACCTGCCTTTGTGTCTTGAGCTGAATCATCATCACCTGTAAAAAGGGACGTTAGTAATAACGCCTTCCCACTTTTCCTGCAGGTCACTGTGTGTGTCTGCAGAGAACTTCCATTAAAAAAAAAATGTTCAGAGTAAGATGTCACTGTTCCTCTAACAGTTTATCTTATAAGGTAATTTTTCTCCTTTTCACTTCATCCACACACTCCCTTGTTCATACTCTGTCTTTATTTCCTAGTGCTGCCATAACAGAAATACCACAAGTGGGTGACTTTAAAAAACCAAAAGCAAACCCGTTGCCATCGAGTCAATTCCGACTCATAGGGACCCTATAGGACAGAGTAGAACTGCCCCAGGCGCTTTCCAAGGAGCGCCTGGTGGATTCCAACTGCCGACCTTTTGGTTAGCAGCTGTAGCTCTTAACCACTACCCCACCAGGTTTTCTGGGTGACTGTAATGAATGAACAGAAATTTATTTTCTCACAGTTAAAAAAAAAAAAACAAACCAAACCCGACTTCCGAATTCAGGGTGCTGGCTCTAGGGAAAGGCTTTCTCTCTGTTGGCTCTGGGAGAAAATCCTTGTTTCTTTTCAGCTCCAGTTCCTTGGCTCCATGGCAATCTTCATGTGGCATGGCATCTGTCTTCCCCCATCTCTGCTTGCTTTTCTATGCCTAATCTGCTGGTTTTATATCTCAAAGGTGATTGTCTTAAGGCAACCCTACACTGATATGGCCTCATTAACATAGCACAGGATACGGTGTACCCAAATGAGGTTACATCACAAGTACAGGGGTTAGGATTTATAACACATATTTTGGGGGACACAATTCAATCCATAACATGCCCCAGCCAGTGGGTGGGTCTCAGACTGCATAGTAGAATCATTTGGAGAACTTTAAAAAATTACGGATGCTGGGATCCCACATTCCAGTGATTCTGATTTATATTATCTGAGCAGGGGCCCAGGCATCAATATTGTCCCAAGTCTCTCCAGGTGTTCCTGAAGTACAGCCAGGGCTCAGAGCCACTGCCCTGGACCAACCATTGTACCTCTCCAGGATCTCTAGCCTAGCCTTTGGCCAACACCATCTGCCTTCTAGCTCACTTCCTGCAAAACCCCACCAGGACTATCAATATGTTTAGTTTTCTATGTTTTCATTGTTCATCAGTAAAGTCCCTAATTCTCTTCTTGAATAGTTTTGGTCTCTTACAGCCCTGCTCTTGGACACGCTTTCATTGGAGGGTTTGAGCAGGGAGTGACATGATCTGGCTTAAAATTTCAGAGGTCACTATAGCTTCTGTGTAGAAAATAGACTGTAGAGGGCAGGAATAGAAGCAGGGAGATCCGTAATCAAGGGAATTTGTGGAGACTTGCCGTACTCCAGGAAAGAGATGGCAGTGGCGAGGAGTGTTGCAGGGATGGAAGTGGTCAGATTTGGGATATGTTTTAAAGGTAGCATCGGGAGGACTTTTTGATGGATTGGCGTTGCTGTTGAGTGAAGAAGCTGAGTTAAGATGAGTTCATGGTTTCGCCTGAGCATCTGAGTGTACCATGCCATTTGCTGAGATGGGACTAGCATGTCGGACATGTGGAAATAGAGAGAGCAGGAACCCTGAGTTCTGTTTTGGACATGCCAAATCAGAAGTCCTGTTAGAATCCAAGTGGAGATGTTGAATGGGCATTTGTACCAATAAGTGTGGAAGCTTGGAGGAGCGTCAGGACTGGAAATGCAGAAGTCCTCCCTTATCCGCAGGGAATACCTTCCAAGACCCCCAGTGGATGCCTGAAACTGTGGATAGGACCAAACCCTGTCTGTACTATATTTTTCCCTACACATATGTACCTATGGTAAAGTTTAACTTATAAATTAAAAAAATATATATATAGGTACAGTAAAATATTAACAACAATAACTAATAATAAAATAGAACAGTTATAACAATATACTATGATAAAAATTATGTGAGATAAAGTCAGGTGAATAATGTAGGCGTTGTGACATAGAATTAGGCTACTATTTTTGGATCACGGTTGACTGCAGGTAACTGAAACCTCGGATAAGGGGGGACTACTGTACAGATTTGAGGGTTGTTATAGTTTTTTTTTTTTTTTTATAGTTACCTCAAAACAAACAAACAAAACAAAACAGAACAAACCTGTTGCCACTGAGTGGGTTCTGACTCATAGGGACCCTACAGGAGAGGGTAGAACTGCCCCACAGGGTTTCCAAGGAGTGGCTGGTGGATTAGAACTGCCAGCCTCTGGTCAGCAGCTGAACTCTTAACCACTGTGCCACCTGGGCTCCTGTAATTACCTAGGGCTCCCATAACAAAAATACGACAAGTGATTGGCTTTAAAGAACAGAAATTTATTTTATCACAGTTCTGGGTGCTGGAAATCTGAATTCAGGGTGTCATTTCTAGAAGGTCCTTCTTTGTTTCTTTCGGCTTCCAGTAGCTGCCAGAAATCCTTGGAGTTCCTGAGTTTGTAGATGCATCTGCCTCCGTCTTCACATGGTACCTTTCCCTGTGTGTATGTTTTCTCTTTTTATAAAACACTAGTCAAGGGATTAAGATTAATACCTAACTTACTCGGGTATGACCTCATTAACGTAACAAAAGGAACCCCCATTTCCAAATGCGGTCACATTTACAGATACGGAGGTTGGACTTCAGCATAACATTTTGGGGGACACAATTCAAATGATAACAGGCAACATCAGTTGTTGTTAGGTATACTTGCATTGGCTCCAACTCATAGTGACCTTATGTATAACAGAAGAAAAGGTTGCCCAGTAAATAGGTAGTATTTGAAGATATAGGACCAAATGAGGCCACCCAGGAAGTCAGTGCAGATAACAAGTGAGTCCTAGAATAACACATCTAATGATCTAGGGGAAGGGGGAAGAATTCGTAAGAGAAATTGAGAAGGAACAGCCAACAAAATAGGAGGAAGCGCAGATTTCCGGTCATGTCAGATCTGAGGCTTGACCATTGGATATGACATCATGGAGATTGCTGGTGACATTGGCAAGAGCAGGACACTAGTGGGGTAAAATCCCAGCTGGAATGGGCTCCAGAGAAAGTAAGAGATGTGGTAAGCAGAATAATGGCCCCCAAAGACATCCCATCCTAGTTCTCAGAACCTGTGAATATCTTAAGATACATGGCAAAAGAAGACATTGCTGATGTGATTATTGTTGTTGTTGTTAGGTGCTGTTCAGTAGTTCCTGACTCATAGTGACTCCATGCACAACAGAACGAAACACTGCCTGTTCCTGCACCATCCTCACAACTGTTGCTATGCTTGAGCCCATTGTTGCAACCACTGTGTCAATCCATCTCATTGAAGGTCTTCCTCTTTTTTGCTGACCTTTTACTCTACCAAGCATGATGTCCTTCTCCAGGGACTGATCCCTCCTGATAACACGTCCAAAGTGTGTGAGACACAGTCTCCCCATCCTTGCTTCTAAGGAGCATTCTGGTTGTACTTCCTTCCAAGACAAATTTGTTCATTCTTTGGCAGTCCATGGTATATTCTTCACCAACACCACAATTCAAAGGCGTCAGTTCTTCTTCAGTCTTCCTAATTCATCCTCCAGCTTTCATATGCATATGAAGTGATTGAAAACACCATGGCTTAGGTCAGGCGCACCTTAGTCCTCAAGGTGACATCCTTGCTTTTCAAAGCTTTAAAGAGGTCTTTTGCAGCAGATTTTCCCAATGCAGTGTGTGTTTTGATTTCTTGACTGCTGCTTCCATGGCTGTGGATTGTGGATCCAGGTAAAATGAAATCCTTGACAACTTCAATCTTTTCTCCGTTTATCATTGGTCCAGTTGTGAGGATTTTTGTTTTCTTTATGTTGAAGTGTAATCCATACTGAAGGCTGTGGTCTTTGGTCTTCGTCAGTAAGTGCTTCAAGTCCTCTTCACTTTCAGCAAGCAAGGTTGTGTAATCTGCATATGCCAGGTTGGTAATGAGTCTTCCCCCACTCCTAAAGCCCCGTTCTTCTTCATACAGTCCAGCTTCTCATATTATTTGCTCAGCATACAGATTGAATAGGTATGGTGAAAGAATACAACCCTGACGCACACCTCTCCTGATTTTAAACCATGCAGTACCCCCTTGTTCTGTTCGAACGACTGCCTCTTGATCCATGTACAGATTCCTCATGAACACAATTAAGTGTTCCAGAATCCCCATTCTCTGCAATGTTATCCATAATTTGTTATGATCCACACAGTCGAATGCCTTAGCATAGTCAATAAAACACAGGTAAACATTCTTCTGGTATTCTCTGCTTTCAGCCAGGATCCATATGACATCAGCAATGATATCCCTAGTTTCACGCTGTCTTCTGAATCTAGCTTGAATTTCTGCCAGTTCCCTGTCGATACACTGCTGCAGCCACTTTCCAATGACTTTCAGCAAAATTTTGCTTGCATGTGATATTAATGACATTCTTTGACAATTTCTGCATTCAGTTGGATCACCCATATGTCTGTCAGTCTGTCATACCGTGGGAGCTTGTGTGTTACTGTGATGCTGCATGCTATGCCACTGGTATTCAAATACCAAGTATTCAAATACCAGCAGGATCACCCATGGCAGAAAGGTTTCAGCTGAGCTTCCAGGCTAAGACAGACTAGGAAGAAGGACCCAGTGATCTGCTTCTGAAAAGAATTAACCAGTGAAAATCTCATGAATAGCAGCAGAATAGTGTCTGATATAGTGCCAGAAGATGAGCGTCTCAGGTTGGAAGGCATGACTGGAGAAGGGGTGCCACCTCAAAGTAGAGTTGACCTTAATGACATGGATGGAGTCAAGCTTTTGCGACCTTCATTTGCTGATGTGGCATGACTCAAAATGAGAAGATACAGCTATAAACATCCATTAATAATCAGAACATGGAATGTATCAAGTATGAATCTAGGAAAATTGGAAGTCATCAAAAATGAATTGAAACACATAAACAGTGATATCCTAGGCATTAGTGAGCTAAAATGGACTGATATTGGCCATTCTGAATCAGATGATCATATGGGCTACTATGCTGGGAATGACAACTTGAAGAGGAGTAACATTGCATTCATCATCAAAAAGAACATTTCAAGATCTATCCTGAAGTACAATGCTGTCAATAATAGGATAATATTCATATGCTTGCAAGAGAGATTGTTAATATGACTATTATTCAAATTTACGCACCAACCACTAAGGCCAAAGATGAAGAAATTGAAGATTTTTACCAACTTCTGGAGTCTAAAATGATCGAACATGCAATCAGGATGCACTGATAATTACTAGAGATTGGAATGTGAAAGCTGGAAACAAAGAAGAAGGATCAGTAGTTGGAAAATATGGTCTTGGTGATAGAAACGATGCCGGAGATCCCATGATAGAATTTTGCAAGACCAATGACTTCTTCATTGCAAAAACCCTTTTTTCAGCAATATAAATGATGACAATATACAGGAACCTCACCAGATGAAATATGCAGGAATCAAATCAACTACATCTGTGGAAAAAGACAATGGAAAGCTCAATATCATCAGTCACAACAACGTCATGGGCAGACTGTGGATGAGACCATCAATTGCTCATATGCAAGTTCAAGTTGAAACTGAAGAAAAATAGAACAAGTCCATGAGAGCCAAAATAGGACCTTGAGTATATTCCACCTGAATTTAGAGACCATCTCAAGAATAGATTTGACATGTTGAACACTAATGACTGAAGACCAGACAAGTTGTGGAATGACCAGATGAGTTGTGGGATCACATCATGCATGAAGAAAGCAAGAGGTCATTAAAAAGACAGGAGAGAAAGAAAAGACCTAAATGAATTGCAGAAGAGACTCAAACTTGCTCTTGAACATTGAGTAGCTAAAGCAAAAGGAAAAATTGATGAAGTAAAAGATCTGAACAGAAGATTTCAAAGGTTGGCTCAGGAAGACAAAGTAGAGTATTATGATGACATGTGCAAACACTTGGAGATAAAAAAACCAAAAGGGAAGAACTCGCTCTGCATTTCTCAAGCTGAATGAACACAAGAAAAAATTCAAGCCTCAAGTTGCAATGTTGAAGGCTTCTATGGGGAAAATATTAAATGATGCAAGAAGCATCAAAAGAAAATGGAACGAATACACAGAGCCACTACACCAAAAAGAATTGGTCAATGTTCAACCATTTTAGGAGGTAACATATGATCAGGAACCAATGGTATTGAAGGAAGAAGTCCAAGCTGCTCTGAAGGCACTGGCAAAAAACAAGGCTGTGGGAATTGATGCAGTATCAATTGAGATGTTTCACAAACGGATGCAGCAGTGGAAGTGCTCACTCATCTATGCCAAGAAATTTGCAAGACAGCAGCCACCTGGCCAACCAACTGGAAGAAATCCATATTATTTATGCCTGATGTGATTACGTTAAGGATATTGAGATGGAGATGTTATTCTGGAGCATCTGGGTGGGTCCAAGGTGATCACTTTTGAAAGGGAGGCAGGAGGGTCAAATCAGAGAGAGATTTGAAGATGTTTCGCTGATGAGTTTGAGAAAGGAGGAAGGGGCTATGAACCAAGGAATGTGGGCGGCCTCTAGAAGCTGGAAAAAACAAGGAAAGTGCTTATCTCCTACAGCCTCTGGAAGAAACTCACCCCTACAGATAATTTGATTATAGGCCTTTGGACCTATTTTGGACTTCTGATGTCCAGATCTGTATGATAATAGATTTGTGTTGTTTTAAGCCACTAAGTTTATTAGTGACAGCAGCAGTAGGAAACTAATATAGAAGATAAATCTGCATGTTTTTGTGGAGATGGGGATGATTCAGATCCAGTAGAGAGGAAAACAGTGAAGATGCAGGACAGAAAAGGAGAATTACAGGAGCAGCATCCTTGAATAGGCAAGAGAGGCTCGGGTCCAGAATCCAAGTAGAAGATTACCCTAGACTATAAAAGAAGGAAGCAAAATAGCCTATGGGTCCAGTGGATGTAGGTTGCTGAAGTTAGTCGGCCATGAGAAGGTGAAAGTGTTCTTTCTGATGGCTTCTCTTAGTGAAATAAAGAAGGAAGGTCATCAGCGGAGAATGAGGAGGAGGCAGGAAATGTCAGAGGTTTGAGGAGAGAAGGAAAAGGTATGAAATAGTTATTTAGGAGAGGATTTAAGTAATTTTACTTATAACTACTCTACAAGGAGTAACTGGAGAGGTGGACAAAGTTTTACCTATAGGGATATTTCTCAAATTATTGTTAAAAGTAGTTAAAAATGGGAGCAGCCAAATGGCTGACAAGAGGGACTAATTGAAGAAATTATGCTATACCCATGATGGATTACTCTGCAGCCATTATAAACCATGCTTTAGGAGGACATTTAAATAAATATGAAATATACTATCTTGTTAAATGAAAGTGGGCTACAAAACAAATATTTACATAATGCAACCAGTTTTGCAGAAATAGTGTGTGTAAGTATATGTATTTACAAAGGCTGTAAGGAAATACATCAAAATTTAAATACTGATTATGTTTGGGTGAGAAAATCAGACATTATCATTTCCTTTTCATACTTGTCTGCATTTTTATATTAAATGGAAATTATTTTTATAGTATAAAGCTGCCATTTTTTAAAAAATAATTTTTATTGTGCTTTAAGTGGAAGTTTACAAATCAAGTCAGTCTTTCACATATAAACTTATATACACCTTACTACGTACTCCCATTTACTCTCCCCCTAATGAGTCAGCCTGCTCCCTCCCTCCAGTCTCTCCTTTCGAGACCATTTTGCCAGTTTCTAACCCTCTCTACCCTCCCATCTCCCCTCTAGACAGGAGATGCCAACACAGTCTCAAGTGTCCACCTGATACAAGTAGCTCACTCCTCATCATCATCTCTCTCCCACCCATTGTCCAGTCCAATCCATGTCTGAAGAGTTGTCTTTGGGAATGTTTCCTGTCCTGGGCCAACAGAAAGTTTGGGGACCATGACCGCCGGGATTCTTCTAGTCTCAGTCAGACCATTAAGTCTGGTCTTTTTATGAGAATTTGGGGTCTGCATCCCACTGTTCTCCTGCTCCCTCAGGGGTTCTCTGTTGCGCCCCCTGTCAGGGCAGTCATCGGTTGTGGCCGGGCACCATCTAATTCTTCTGGTCTCAGGATGATGTAAGTCTCTAGTTCATGGGGCCCTTTCTGTCTCTTGGGCTCATAATTATCTTCTGACCTTGGTGTTCTTCATTCTCCTTTGATCCAGGTAGGTTGAGACCGATTGATGCATCTTAGATAGCCACTTGTTAGCATTTAAGACCCCAGACGCCACACTTCAAAGTGGGATGCAGAATGTTTTCTTAATAGAATTTATTTTGCCAATTGACTTAGATGTCCCCTGAAGCTATAGTCCCCAAACCCCTGCCCTTGCTCCGCTGACCTTCGAAGCATTCAATTTATTCAGGAAACTTCTTTGCTTTGGGTCAAGTCCAGTTGAGCTGACCTTCCTTGTATTGAGTGTTGTCCTTCCCTTCACCTAAAGTAGTTCTTATCTACTATCTAATCAGTAAATAACCCTCTCCCACCTTCCCTCCCTCCCCCCTCTCGTAATCACAAAAGAATGTGTTCTTCTCAGTTTAAAAATTTCTGAAGATCTTATAATAGTGGTCTTATACATTATCTGTCCTTTTGCATCTGACTAATTTCACTCAGCATAATGCCTTCCAGGTTCCTCCATGTTATGAAATGTTTCACAGATTTGTCACTGTTTAAAGCTACCATTTTAAGGAAATGTATGTGAGAAAAAAAATGAAAGGAAAATAGTCCAAAGAAGAGAAGGATTAGGAAAGTAACATTTATTAATTACCTATTAAGTGCTCAATGTGTATATTATTTAGTGATCAAAACAACGCTATAAAGTAGGCATTAACATTCACATGTGGTTAATGAGGAATTTAAGGTTCAAGAGGTGAAGGAACTCATTTGATGTCACCTATTTTTTTTATAACAAGAGGCATGTAGAATAAAATCCAATGTGATTGTTAAGGTTGTGTGTCAGCTTGGCTGGGCCATGATTCTCAGTAGTTTGGCAGTTATGATATAGTTTGGCAGTCATATAATGATGTAATCACCCCCATGATGAGATTTGATATAATGTGGTCGTCTCCAAGATGGGATCTGCTGTGAGCCGACCAGTTTAAAGGGAGTTGTCCTTGGGGGTGTGGCCTGCATCCAATATAGGCGGACTTTCTGGCAAGGCTAGCGGGCTTTTGCTTGCACTGATCCTGCAGCTGGCTCCTGCTCTTATGACCTCCAGTTCTTGGGACTTTAGTTAGCAGCTTACCTACCGTCTTGCTTGTCTATTTTGGGATTCATCAATTTTTGCAGTCTATGAGCCAGACACCTGCTGTCTGACTTGCTGAACTTGAGTTCGTCAGCCCCTGTGGCTATGTGAATCAGGAGAAGCCTCCAGCCTGACCCACAGACTTGGGACATCCCAATTTCTACAACTGCATGAGCCATTTCCTTGATAGAAATATCTCTTGCTATATGTATTTATACACCTTACTGGTTTTGCTTCTCTAGAGAGTCCTGCCTAAGACATCTAATTTCTTTGATTCTATGTCATCACATTTGCCCCTGTGCCCAGTGCTCAGCCAACCAACTTATGGAACACAGAGAAAGGAGACTCAAGAGCATGTCCTGTGGCTAATGAGGGGAAGTCACTCCTGAATATTAGGGACTTAGTAAAGGTGAACACTGGCCAGGCACCACTCTTATTGCCACGAATAGGATGTGCAACATTACGGTAATAACACCATCATGGAAACCCACATTCATACACATGAAATTAAAGATAGTAATGGGTAAAGCTACACCTGGTCTTGTATGCTCCATGTTGAGGAAAGGGCTTCTGCCCCAACAATGGCTGAGGTCTCCATTGGAATGAATTGTGCCCCCCTCAAAAGATATGTTCAAATCCTAATTCCTGACACCTGTGAATGGGACCTTATTTGGAAATAGGGTCTTTGCAGACGCAATTGAGTTAAGATGAAGTCATATGGATTAGGGTGGGCCCTAATCCAATGACTGTGTCCTTACAAGAGAAAGGAGAGGGAGATTTGGATACACAGAGAGACAGAGGGCACAGACAGAGAAGAAGGCCACATGAAGATACAGGCAGAGGTTGCAGCGATGCACAAGCCAAGTGGCTCAGTCTCCTATGCCTATCATAACAAGATACAAAATAACAAAATGCCACAAAGTGAGTGGCTTTAAAGAACAGAAATATGTTTTCTCCCACTTTTGTCAATCCAGCTCATTGACGGTTTCCCTCATTTTTGTAGACCCTCTACTTTACCAAATATGATATCCTTTTCTAGCAATTGGTCTTTCCTGACAACATGCCCAAAGTAAACAAGTTGAAGCCTCACCATCCTCACTTTTAAGGAGCATTCCCCTAAGGTTGTATTTCCCCTAAGGTTGATTTGTTCGTTCTTTTGACAGCCCACAGTATATTTGGTTAAGACCCTCCGATTTCATGTAAACCCGAAACTCTAGAAGTGTTCTCTTCAGGCCCAGTTTTCTGCATTCTGCCTTCAAATTAGACAGTAGGCCAAGACATTGTCTCGTAAGCTTGCTGTTCCTCTGTAGTAAGCCACACTGACAGGCAATTACTCACGGAGATGGCTCTGCACACAGCTTTTGCTTGCTGTGCTGCTGCTCCTGATTGCAGGAATGAGCTTTGGGAAATCATCATTATTAGTAAATATGAATCGGGAGCGTTCTAAACGACTTCATGGAAGTTTAGCTTTTCTCACATTAAATCTTCTTTGTTAAGATGAAATGGTAAGATAGTTTTGGAATAAGCTTAGCATGTTAAAAAGGTAGCTTGTTCCTTAAAACTGCTCTCTCGGTAATTCCAGCCCAGATCAATTTCTTTCTGGAAGCTGCTTCCTTCCATCCCCACATTTTAGGTACAATAATTATGTTTGCTTTACTAATGCTGTCCTGCTCAAAATTCCCATTTGACACTGGCTCCTCTTCAGCTCCCTGAGACTTTATAAAATCCTTCCCTGTTGCTGCACATCCTTTGGTTAAAAAAACACCATGCAAAATGCAAAAAGACCTGATTTAGCTATTGTTGATGGGTACTTGTAGACTCTCAAGTTTACATGAAATTTGAAGCTCTTAACTCCTAAAGGGTTGCTTACAGTGGTCAGTAGAGACTGACACTCTGTACCCCAATTTTTTTGTATGCCTCTATTAGGTGCATTTTTCCGTGAAAATGATCCATTGAAGGGACCATGACCCCAAACCTTAAAGAGCCCCTGAGTAAGTGTACTTTTACCACCACCGTCCAATAGAACTTCCTGCTATGATGCAAAGATTCTATATCTGTGCTATTCAGTATGGTAGCCATTAGCCACGTGTGGTTATCAAGTCCATGAATTAAGGCTAATGTAAATGACCGACTGAATTGTTTTAAATTTAGTTTAAACAAATTAAAATTAAAATTTTAAAAGGGAAAACTATAGGGATGAAGGAGCCTCATGGAAATGGAAAGCCCTCCTGTAGGTTTCTGCAAATGGCCCAGG